>NC_054468.1:16116254-16808754 GCF_017639515.1 Carcharodon carcharias | reverse complement strand
TATTTTTAATTCATCCATGGGGATGTGGGCTTCCCTGGCCAGGCCAGCATTTATTGCCCATCCCTAGATGCCCTTGGGGAAGGTGGTGGTGAGCTGCTTTCTTGAACCGCTGCGGTCCATGTGGTGTCGGTACACCCACAGTGCTGTTAGGAAGGCAGTTCCAGGATTTTGACCCAGCGACAGTGAAGGAATGGCGATATATTTCCAAGTCAGGATGGTGAGTGACTTGGAGGGAAACTTTTAGGTGGTGGTTTTCCCATCTATCTGCTGCTCTTGTCCTTCTAGTTGGCAGTGGTCATGGGTTTGGAAGGTGCAGTCGCAGGAGCCTTGGTGAATTCCTGCAATGCATCTTGTTGATGGTACACACTGCTGCTACTGTGCATCGGTGATCATTGATGTGCTTCCCCTAACACCCCAGTACCTTGCCCAGCTTCAAATATTTATCCCATTTTCCTTCAAACTAAGTAATAGTCTCTGCCAGAAAAATTCCCTATGGTAAAACTACACTCAGAAATTTCTTTACTCTCCCATTGATAATTCTAAATTGACGACTCCTTTTTGCCAGTTCCTTGACCAGGGAAAATCATCTGTCCCTATTCGCTCAATTAAAAACTGGTTAAATCTCATCTGAAGTTTCTTTGGAAACCATCCCAGTATTTCAAGTCACCTGTGACCTCTGTGTGTAGCTCTCTGGCCTCTGAAACAGAAGAATGTGGAGTTAAGTCCTACCCCTGAGACCTGAGTGTACAAACCAGTACAGTTCAGATGAGACGTTAAACTGAGGTTAGGCTCTTTCAGGTGGGCTAAATATGTCCATGGCGTTACTCAAAGAAGAGCAGGAGAGCTCTCCTCAATGGCCTAGCCAATATTTATTTCTCAACTAGCAACACTAAAGAAAATCTGGTCATTATTGTATTGCTGGTGTCCTGACCAATATGTACCACTAACCCTAAGTCATTTATTGCATTGCTGCTTGTGGGATCTTGCTGTGTGCAAATTGGCTACCGTGTTTCCTACATTACTAAGGTGAATACACTTCAAAAGTACTTCATTGGCCATCAAATGTTTTGGGATGCCCTGAGGTTATGAAAGGCGCTATACAAATTACAAGTCTTCAGCTTCTTTTTTTTGGGATCTTGCTGTGCACAAATTGGCTGCTGTGTTTCCTACATTGCTACAGTGACTGCGCTTCAAACATGATTCGTTAGCTGTAAAGCACTTTGGAGCATTCTGAAGTCATGAAAAGTGCTTTGGATATGCAAATTCTTCCCTACTTTGCATTGCAATTATACTTATCATTATTAACAAATGTGTCAGCCATTTTGCGTCGATTGAAACCCCCACGGCTGTGAGATGAGTGACCAGTTACCAGTCCTGTGATCTCGTGCTTATTAGTTTGGCTCCGTTGGTGGTATTCTTGACACGGTGACAAGATTGTAAACTCAAATGCAGCATTTGAGCATGTAAGCCTGTGATGGCAGTCCTGTGCTGCACCGGGGGACAAAGTGAGACCTTTAAAATTTTGTTGTTTAATTGACACTGACATTTTTGTCAACTCACGGTCCCTTTAAACTTTTTGCGTGTCATAAAACCCCAAAGTGCTTTACAGCTAACGAATCATGTTTGAAGCGCTGTCACTGTAGCAATGTAGGAAACACAGCAGCCAATTTGTGCACAGCAAGATCCCAAAAAAAAGAAGCTGAAGACTTGTAATTTGTGTCTGAGCATGGAACATAGCCTGCACAGCACCTTTCAGTCTCTGCATGGTTGTGCACACGTGCACCTTACATAGATAGATAACTGGTTCATAGAAAAGTCTCCATGGTGACAAGTGTCAAATTATGATGATGATACAAAGACATCAAATAATCATGATTCATAACATAGTTATAGACAATCATTAAAATAAAAATAAAGTATAAAAGGATTGCAAAATTATGATCATTTCTGCATACAAATAATTGCAAAATGTTGCAAAATGCAGGTCCCCTTAATTTATAGAATAGAAACAATGAAAGGTCCACTGCACTCTGCATTTTGTATTAAAGTCCATAGGTCACATGCTGTCAAGTTGAGCTTGCTAAATTCTAAATACTTACATACTACTTATGAGCTTTACAAAGTAGGGGATTAGGCTATCTCATAGTCTATTTGTCCTATTGTTCATTTGCGGAATGAAGTCTTTTCTCCATAATTGCATTGCACATTTACAGTGTGGTTGTGGCAAGAGATAGTGGCGATGGGAGGTGGGATGCAAGAGTTTAGCAGGAACATTGTTGAGCAGCATTACATTATTTGAATGGAATGAGAAACTGAGAGCTGCCCTCTCAGGTCCACGTAGAGGACCCTGTGGCACGCGCCAAAGAAGAGCAGAGGAGTTTTCCTGGTGTCCTAGCCAACGTTCTTCACTGGACCAAAAGTTCAAATCCCGCTTTGGAATCTTGTGAATTTGAATTCAGATTTTGCTTTAAGAACAAAAACAAGCTGCAAATAATAAGTTGGCATCAGTCAAAGCGGCCATGAAGCTACTGGACTATCATAAGATCCCAGTTTGACTAATATCCTTTAGAGAATGAAACCTCCCAACCTTACACTGCCTGGACCATTTGTGACTCCAGTTCCACACCAACATGGTTGAGCATTAAACGCCTCACAAGCCAGCCAGTTATATCAAATCCGGCCATTAATTTAAGAGGAAAGCCCACAACCATCTTATCAGCGCAACTTAAGGGGGAGGTGGTGGCATATTGGTGTTGTCACTGAACTTGTATTCCGGAGACCCAGGGTAACGATCGGGACTCGGGATCGAATCCCATCACGGCAGATGGTGAAATTTGATTTCAGTAAAAACCCTGGGCCTAAATTTATCAGTCGTCGGGGTGCACGTGATCAGTGGGCCCAGGAGCAGACGGAAAATGGGCCATTGGCCATAATCGCGACCCCCCCAACTGCAGAACGTGCACTGAAATGCTCAGCCCTGCCAGGGTGGGGGCTGGGGGGGTGGTAAGATGGCGGGTGCCAATGTAACCAAGGGTGCGGGTGAGCGCTTCGAGAGAGCTCCCTGAAGGCAGACAGCTGCAGGCCTCCACAGACTGAAAGACACAACAAAAACGCTGGCGAGGTACGTCCATGCAGCGCGATCAAGCACCTGAAAGCGTACCCCACAACAACAAAAAAAACCCAGTACCCAGCTATCTCGTTTTTATTTTATTACCCGCGGAGATTTCATCTGCCCTGGTTCGAGGTTCGAGCAGAAATGTGAAGGCCGCCTGGGAGAATGTCCCGTCCGCCAACTGTAAACGCGGACGGGCCGCGTAAAATCACTGTCGATTGCATCGTTAAAGGGCTTGATTGCCCAGTTAATTGCCAGCGGGGGTGCTGCCGACTGCCGCTTGTGCCCGCCGGGTGAAATATCCCGCGAGTGGACAATGACATCGGGCAAGTGTCCCACCGCTACCTTGCGCTGGTTCACGTCCATTCGGGGTGGGAGCCGCCCGCCCACAGGCCATCAAATTCCGGCCCCGGAATGAAAATTCTGACGATGGCCACGGAACAATTGCCAATCGTCTTGCACACCCCATCTGGTTCCTATGTGACTCCCGACCCACAGCGGTGTGGTTGACATTTAAATGCCGTCCGAACAAGGGCAATTAGGGATGGGCAATAAACGCCGGCCTAGCCAGCGACGCCCACGCCCCACAAACGAATAAAAAGAAACTAGAAAACAGCAATAAACATGGGCCTTGACAATGGCAGCCACACCCCAAGAGTAAATAACAATGAGTAACATGATCAAAAGAAATGAATTGATCATTTATCTTGCATACTGTTGGTGGATCTCGTACGTGCACTGGCTGTGGGGTTTCTCTACGTAAAAGCAGTGACAACATTGTAAATTAATTTAGTGGCTGTGAAACGTTTTGAGCACAATCTGAGGACATGAAAGGCAGCAAATAAATGCAAACATTTTTGCTGTTCCCCCCCCACCCGCCCCATTTTCTCTCATTCTCTTAGTGGGTAGGGTACAGTCCCTGAGGTATTGACCAACCCCCGGTGTCTTGTTTGGGTGCTAGTTCCTCAGACAAGGCCACAGACCCTGGGTGTCAACCGTCTGTTGAACCACAGGGTGCATCTCAGCCAGGCTCGTTCCAGTTCCTACCCCACCACCTCCTCGTTTCCAAGAGGACTCACTGGATCAAGATCAGGGACGGCAGCTGAGCTGTCATTCCTGCTCCCTTGGTAACAGATGCTGAGGCACATCCCTAGGTTAGCAGTCTCAGTACAGTACTGAAGGAGCACTGCTTTGCTGGAAACACAGCCTTTTTGGATGAGATGTTAAACCAATGCTCTGCCTGCTCTCTCAGCTGATCGTGTAAAATTTTACTTCGAAGAAGAGCAGGGGAGTCCTCCCCAGTGCCCCGGCCGTCAATCAATCGATCAATGTCACCAAAAGCAGAATACCTGCTCGTTTTCACACTACAGTTTGTGGGAGCTTGCCGTGTGCTTATTAGCTGTGTTCCCCAACTGCGGCCATGCTTCAAAAATGATTCCTTGGCCGTAAATTGTTCTGGGACATCCTGATGTTGAGAAAGGCGCTATATAAATGCAAGCTCTGTCTTCATTCAACGGACCTACATGAAATACCAAAACACAAGCTACTGATGTCCTTCACTGACCTGGACCCATTTTTTACCCTGAGGGGCTTCGAAGAGAGCTATTGATTCATCAGAGGCTTTCTGCAAACCACAATATGCTAAATACAGATCTAACATTGCTTATAGGTCATACTTGCTGACTTCTGTATAAATTTAATGTACGATGCTTTTGGTTGCTCTTCCCTGATAGCGCCCCCCCCTCCCCCACCCTGCTCACAGCATTGAATCCCACTTTGCTAAGAGTCCTAGATTGCTGGAATTGCTCTGGCACTTTGCTCAACCAGCCTTTCTTCAGACGTCAATTTAGACGATCGGGTGACGTTGCTTTGTGGGCTGACGCTGTGTGAAATTCCTTTGGCCCCTATTTGATAAATAAAGTAAGTCATCATTTTTTAAGCTGCCTGGTTTTGCATTGTTTTGTTTCAATGCCGGTTATCTAATAGGGTCTGCGTTCAGGTTTGGTGCCGCGAGTTTTGTTTTAAAGTCGCTTCACGCCAGCCCGACGTAGGAACGTGTGACACAACCGGCGCCATGTTGGAGCTGCCCCTCCCACTCCGTGACCCACCTTCTTGCTGCCGACCCTCCAGCTCGTGGCCTCTCCCGCTCCCTGACCTGCTGTCTCGCTGCCGACCCTCTGGTTGCACGGCTTACCTCCCGAGGGCCGAAGATGCTCCTCCTGCCTCTCATCGCTCGTGCTCAGGGCCCTCACTCATGACAAGGATTTGGGAGAGAGAAAGAGAAGCACCGAGCCGGCCCCTCAGGGAGCAGGAGGTTCAGCGAGAGGAAGGGTCAGCAAGAGGGAGGGCCAGAGAGTGGCAGAGGCTACAAACCTGGAGGGTGGACAGTGAGAGGGTGGGTGCGGGAGCAGGAAAGGCCGCGAGCTGAGAGGGTCAGTGGCGAGAGGGAGAGCCAGGGATCAGGATACATTGCGAGTGGGAGATTTGGGAAGCAGGATAGTGGCAACGAGCAGGAGGTAGTTGAAAGTTATCAGTTTTGCTCAATATTTTTACATTTATTTTATTTTAAAAGTTATTTAATTTACCACTTTAGGAATTTAAGTATAATAAGTTCCAGGGTGTAATGTTTTAAAGTTTTTTCTGATGGCGAAGGTCCTACAGAACCTAACTATAGATGCACCGCAGGAACTCACCAAGGCTCTTAGACAGCACCTTCCAAACCCACAACCACTACCATATAGAAGGACAAGGGCAGCAGATAGATGGGAACACCACCACCTGGAAGTTCCCTCCGAGTCACTCACCACCCTGACTTGGAAATATATCGCCGTTCCTTCACAGTCACTGGGTCAAATTCCTGGAACTCCCTTCCTAACAGCACTGTGGGTGTACCTACACCACATGGACTGCAGCGGTTCAAGAAGGCAGCTCACCACCACCTTCTCAAGGGCAATTAGGGATGGGCAATAAATGCTGGCTCAGCCAGCAACACCCACATCCCATGAGTGAAAAAAATTTATAGCTTTTGGATTGGTTTAATGGAGAAATCTGATTCGCTTGAAGTTGTTTCATTTAAAGTTACAATTTTCAGGAACATAACTACAATGTTAAGTGAGGAATTATGTAGGTTCAAATGAACGGGCCAAAAGGAATTTTGTATATTGGTGCCTGTTAGTAATTTTGCAACTTAAATGTTGGTATGCTAATTAATCACAACCACAATTAGGCCCAATCCTGGCCTCAGTCAATATCCACACAATCTCACTTTGCAGCAAGAATCACTGCAAAATATTGGCAGCAGGAACCCTGATTAATCCATTTTCTGATCATTAAGCAAGGGCCCATGCATCCATTATGTTTGACCCTTGGGCAGTTCTTAACTCAAGTCTCACACAGGACCCAATTGCCCAACGTAGCTGAGGTAGTTTCTTCTTGCCTTAGTTTTATCTTTGGGACACCTGTTCCTAAGTTGGATGTAACCAAGGCTAAAGACCTGCACCTTCCCTTTATGATCATGTTCCTTTGGCCATTGGGCACCATACCTTGCAGATAATGTCCCAGACATCACCAGCACCATCCCTGGGTACCTCCTGTCCCACCAGCAGGACAAACTCAGCAGAGGTGGTGGCACAGTGGTATAAAGTCAGGAGGAAGTTACCCTGGGAGGCCTTAACATTGACTCGCTTGAAATGTCATGGTATGAAGTCAAACATAGGCAAGGAAACCTGCCGATGACCACATACTTCCCTCCCTCAGCTGCTGAATCAGTGCTCCTCCATGTTTAACACCAATTGGAGGAAGCACTGAGGGTGGCAAGGTTGCAAAATGTACTCTGGGTGAGGAACGTCAATGTCCACCACCAAGAATGGCTCGGTAGCACCGCTACTGACCAAGCTGGCCAAGTCCTAAAGGACATAGTTGCTAGGCTGGATCTGTGGCAGGTGGTGAGGGAACCAAAAGTAGGGAAATACACACTTGACCTCATCCTCACCAACCTGCCTGCTGCAGATGCATCTGTCCATGACTGCAGCGGTAGGAGTGACAACTGCACAGTCCTTGTGGAGATGAAGTTCCATCTTCACATTGAGGAAACCCTCCTTTGTGTTGTGTGGCACTACCACCGTACTAATGGGATAGATTTTGAATAGATATAGCAACTTAAGACTGGGCAACCATGGGGTGCTGTGGGACATCAACAGCAGCACAGTTGAACTCAAAAACAATCTGTAACCTCCTGGTCTGGCATATCCCCCACTCTATCAATACCATCAAGCCAGGCGATCAACCCAGTGAGATTACAACACAGGTCTACTTGCGTGCAAAACAGCATAAGCAGCAAGAGAAAGATAGAGCTAAGTGATTTAAGCTCTTCAGTCCTGCCACATCCAGTCGTGAATGGTGGTGGACAATGAAACAACTTACTGAAAGAGGAGGCTCCACAAACACCCCCATCCTCAATGATGGGGGAGCTCAGCACATCAGTGCAGGAGATAAAGCTGTAGCATTTGCTACAATCTACAACCTGAATCCAGAGGTGAGGTGAGCGTAATTGCCCTTGACATGAAGGCAGCATCTGACTGAGTGTGGCATCAAGGAGCCCCAGCAAAACTGGAGTCAAAGGAAAAACTCTCCGTTGGTTGGAGTCATACCTAGCATAAAGGAAGATTGTTGTGGTTGTTGGAAATCAGCCATCTCAGCTCCAGGAAATCACTGCAGGAGTTCCTCAGGGTAGTGTCCTCAGCCCAACCATTTTCAGCTGCTTCATCAATGACCTTCCTTCCATCATAAGGTCAGAAGTGGGGATATTCGCTGTTGATTGCACAATGTTCAGCACCATTTGTGACTCTTCAGATCTGGAGAAAGTCCATGTCCAAATGCAGCAAGGCCTGGACAATAACAAGGCTTGGGCTGACAAGTGGCAAGTAACATTCGAGCCACACAAGTGTCAGGCAATGACCATCTCCATCAAGAGAGAATCTAACGATCACCTCTTGGCATTCAATGGTATTATCATCACTGAATCCTCCACTATCAACATCCTGGGGGTTACCATTGCCCATAAACTGAACTGGGCTAGCCATATAAACGCTGTGGCTACACCAGCAGGTCAGAGGCTAGGAATCCTGTAACTCACTTCCTGACTCCCCAAAGCCTGTCCACCATCTACAAGGCACAAGTCAGGAGTGTGATGGAATACTCTCCACTTACCTAGATGAATTCAGCTCCAACAACACTCAAGAAGCACAACACCATCCAGGACAAAGCAGCCCACTTGATTGGCACCCTATCCACAAATATTAACTCCTTCCACCACTGTGGCAGCAGCATGTACCATCTACAAGATGCACTGCAGGAACTCACCAAGGCTCCTTAAACAGCATCTTCCAAACATCCGAATGCTAACACCTAGAAAGAACAGAGCAGCAGACACATGAGAACAGCACCACCTGGAAGTCCCCCTCTGAGTCACTCACCATCCTGACTTGGAAATATATCACTGTTCTTTCACTGTCGCTGGGTCAAAATCCTGGAACTCCCTCCCTAACAGCACTGCGGGTGTACCTATGCGACTTGGACTGCAGCGGTTCAAGAAAGCAGCTCACAAACAACTTCTCAGGGGCAATAAGGGATGGGCAATAAATGCCACTGTGCACCAGTGGTGGAGGGAGTGAATATTTGTGGATAGGATGCCAATGGGGGCGCCGTCCCTTGATCCCTTATCTTTCCTCCACACCACCCCCATCCACAGCCCCACAGTTGCCAAGGGGCTTGACAGCGTGAACGTTGAGACAGTGGTCTGAAAATGCCAGCAAAGGCCTGAATCCTTAACTCTGCCCCCGAACCTGGCCACCAACATTTTCACCGGGGTGGGGATGGGGACAGGTTTTAAATTGTATGCCTGTTGTTCAAGGAGGCAGCTGCCTGTATAAATCAGCCACTGCGTTCACACGTGTGATTTTGGTGAGATAGGTGTCTGAAACCCAAACTGTTCAGATTAGACCCAATAAGAGCAGGTGTGAACCTTGTGGATTCATAGGGTACCCTTTTGGGAGGTAAGGTGCCCCTTTGGATCTGGTCCCAGGACACCTTTGGGAGAGGTAAGGCACCCTTTGGGATTGTTAATAGTAGACACTATTGCAGGCAAAAAGTGAATAAACTCATTGAAACTGTCAAAAGCTGTGAAAAGACTGTCAAAGCTGTTAAAGAACTGTTAAAAACTCAAAGGAACTTTCATAGCTCATTGGAATTGTCAAAGCTGTCAAGGGATTTAACTCTACTGGGCTCTAACTTAAAAAAATGTGTGGAGTTTAATAAGAATCAGAGCCTCTATTTCATTTGTATGTTGACATAAGCCTGATGGCTACCATTATATAATGTGTGCTGCAATGACTGATATTACAACCTAACATTATCACAGTGGTGTTCCAGTAGTGATAAGTGGGCAGTTTGGTTAATAGTTCCAAGTGGTTATAGAATAGAAATATTTGTTTTAATAAGAGATTCGGTGAAGGAATTTCAATATATTGAATAGTTTGTTGTTAATTATAGTGGGGTTTTTTTTGAAATAGTGATGTTAGCAATAGACACATAACTTTAGTTTATGTCAGCGTGACTCCTGGGGCTTTTCCATGGTGGATCCTAGGTGAGTTGGCATGGAGAGGGGAAGGGCAAAGAGTGGTGGGTGGGAGCGTCAGTTTGCATGGATTTAAACAAAGTTGGATTAGGAAATCTGAGGGGCCATGAATTTGAACTTGATTTGGCCTAAGGGCTATGAAGGGCCCTGGGGTTGAATGGGGGGGCATGGATTGGCATAAGGGATATGAGGGGCCATGGGTGGTGGGTAGAGGGGTACAGGGTAGAATAAGGGCTATGAGGGGTCCTGGGGATGAGTGGGAGTCAGGGTTTGCATATGGGGCAATGAGGGGCCATGGTGAGGTGAGTATATGGGCATAGGGTAGCAGAAGGGGTATGAGGACCATAGAGGTGTAGGTAGAGGACCATTGGGTGGCAAAGAGGGTATGAGGGGCCATGGAAGGTGGGTAGAGGGACATAGGGTGACATAGGGGATATGAGGCATCATGAGGGTGGTTAAAGAGGCAAAGGCTGGCATAAGGGGTATGACAGGCCATGGGGGTGGGTGGGAGCTTGAGGTGGCATAGGTTGGTATGGATGGGGCATGGAGAGTGTGTGTGGGGTGTGAGGGGGAGGGGGAGGAGTGAAGGCTGGAGGGCTGCTTTTAGTTTTAATCACATTTTAAAAACGAATTGAACAAACTGCTAGAGTGCAGAGGAAGGCCTTCTGTTAAGCCTACCTCTACACCCAGCAGCCTCTGCACACCTTCCAGGGGGTGGCGGGCCCAACTTCAACTCCAGCCTGGCACCACCCCCTCCCCACCTCCGGAATGAAAATCTGACCACCTGAGCTCCTTTTTCCCAGTCAGGTTGGCGGAGCCGGGGAATGTCCCGACTCTGTGTTCCATACCTGGGAGTGAAAGTCCGAGTCACTGGGAGGGAAACCTAGAACAAGGGGGGAAAGGTTTCAGGATAAGGGGACAGTCATTTTTAAGACTGATTTTCAAAGGGTTGTGAATCTTTGGAATTCTCTGCCACACAGGTTTGTGATGCTCCGTTGTTGAATATATTGAAGGCTGGGATAGACAGGTTTTTTTTTGGTCTCAAGCAGTATGGGGAGTGAGCAGGGAAGTGGAGTTGAAGCTCAAGATCAACAGTGATCACGCTGAATAGTGGGGCAGGCTCGACAGGCTATATGGTCCAGTCATGCATCTATTTCTTGCGTTCTTATGTTCTTATAATCCCTCGATGCCAAATGGATCCCTGATCTCTTCACCTGTCCCTCTATCCCTGATCTTCCTCCGGCTCTCTATCCCCCCCCCGCCCCCACCGGTTGCTGGGTGCCAGCTCAATCCCTGATTTTTCTCCATGGGCCATTAATGCCAAATCTGAAGCCCTGAATATCTCAAGCTCCTCATCATTTTTGCGCAGAAGGTGTCACGCAGAAGTGCGCACGATTCAATTTAACCCCTGTGATGGCTTAACCGTTTTCTCAGGAGGTGATGGTGTAGTGGTGTTGCCGCTGGACTAGTGATCTAGAGACCGAGGGTAACGCTCTAGGTTCAAATCTGGCCACGGCAGATGGTGGAATTTGAATCTAGTAAAAAGCTGGAAATGAAAGTCTAATGATAACCATGAAATTATTGTCGATTGTTGTAGAAACCCATTTGGTTCACCATTATACTTTAGGGAAGGAAATCTGTCATCCTTACCTGGTTTGGCCTACACCATGACTCCAGACCCACACCAATGTGGCTGACTCTCAAATGCCCTCTGAAATGGCCTAGCAAGCCACTCAGTTCACCAGGCCTACACATGACTCCAGACACATAGTAATGTGGTTGACTCTCAACTGTCCACTGGAATGACCTAGCAATCCATTCCATTCACCACCTTCCAAGGGCAACTAGGGATGGGCAATAAATGCTGGCCCAGTCAGCGAAGCCCACGTCCCATGAATGAATATAAAAAGAAACCACAGGGGTCCATTTGTCACTCAGGTGTAAAACCAGATTTGCTGATAACCGGCTTCTATGTTACCCTGGGTCTCTAGATTTTCATTCTCATTGCATTAAAGAGTCAGAAGCTTATGGGGTTTGAGCTGAGTTCAAATTGCACACACGACAGAGGATAGCCTTCCTCAGTGACTGTCTCTGTCTGCGACTTACCCCACATGGAATTCAACTGAAGTTCCATCCCTAATGTTTCGAACCCACCCAGGATTACAGGTATCTCCGGGACATACAACGCTCCTCGGACTGCTATTCTCGTCGCATCCTGAGATCCACACTCAGTGCCACGCGCCGCCATATGAACACACTCGATCTCTGCCTCCAACAGCACTGACACATCCTATTTCTAAGATGCCTGTGCCCCCAGTTTCATTTTATCCTTCGTCTCATCCGACGCCTCAACAAGAAACTTTGTCTCTTTGTGTCAGGTGCAAGGAATGCAAGCTCCAACAGCTCATCATCACCAATGCCCATCCAGGACCCTCCATCCCTGCCTGTCCCTCTGTCCCCATCCATCTTCCAATCCCAGCCCCGACTGTGTACTCACCATACCCTCTGACCTTCCCCCCTCTGAAGCTGAATATTCAGTGCTCAGCAAAGGACTCAGTTTCATACCCTTACGCCCTCATCTCAATGAATTTCGGGCTCGGCACGATGCTGAACTCTTCTTCCGCCGTCTTCATCTCCGGGCTCACTTCTTTGGGCAGGAGTCCTCTCCCCGTTCAACGGATCCTTTTACCCACCTCCAATATTCTCCCTCCACCTGGACCCCTCCCTCTGGATTCTTACCTCCTCTTGATCTTTTCATTAAGAACTGTCGGCATGACATTTGTCGTCTCAATTTCTCTGCTCCTCTCACCCACTCTAACCTGTCTCTCTCTGAACTTGCTGCACTCCATTCTCTCAGGTCCAACCCTGACACTGTCATCAAACCCGCTGACAAGGGTGGTGCTGTTGTTGGCTGCCGCACTGACCTCTACCTCGCAGAGTCTGAGCGTCAACTCGCAGACACTTCCTCCTACCTCCCCTGGACCATGACCCCACCACTGAACATCAAGCCATTGTTTCCAGGACTGTTACTGACCTCATCTCCTCTGGAGATCTTCCAACCTCATAGTCTCCCACTTCTACCTGCTTTTACCTCCTACCCAACATCCACAAACAGGACTGTCCCGGCAGACCGATGGTGTCAGCCTGTTCCTGCCCCATGGAACTCATTTCTTGCTATCTTGACTCAATTCTCTTTCCCCTTGTCCAGTCCCTTCCCAACTACATCTGCGATTCCTCTGACACCCCACATCATATCAACAATTTCCAGTTCCCTGGCCCCAACCGCCTCCTCTTCACCATGGACGTCCAATCCCTCTACACCTCCATCCCCCACCGGGATGGTCTAATGGCTCTCCGCTTCTTTCTCGAACAGAGGCCCAAACAATCCCCATCCACCACTACTCTCCTCCGTCTGGCTGAACTTGTTCTCTCACTGAATAATTTCTCCTTAAACTCCTCTCACTTCCTCCAAATAAAAGGTGTGGCTATGGGTACCCGCATGGGCCCCAGTTATGCCTGTCTCTTTATGGGGTATGTGGAACATTTCCTTGTTCCAGTCCTACTCCAGCCCCCTTCCACAACTCTTTCTCCGGTATATCAATGATTGCTTCGGTGCTGCTTCATGCTCTCGTCTGGACCTGGAAAACTTTATTAATTTTGCTTCCAATTTCCACCCCTCCATCACTTTCACATGGTCCTTCTCTGACACTTCCCTTCCCTTCTTTGACCTCTCTGTCTCAATTTCTTGTGATAGACTGTCCACCAATATTCATTACAAGCCTACCAACTCCCACAGCTACCTTGACTACAGCTCCTCACACCCCACTTCCTGTAAGGACTCCATCCCATTCTCTCAGTTCCTTCGCCTCTGTCACATCTGTTTTGATGATTCCACTTTCAAAAACAATTCCTCTGAGATGTCTTCCTTCTTCCTTAACTGTGGTTTTCCACCCACGGTAGTTGACAGGGCCCTCAACCGTGTCTGGCCCATCTCCCACACATCCGCCCTCACAGCTTCCTCTCTCTCCCAGAAACATGATAGGGACCCCTTGTCCTAACTTATCACCCCACCAGCCTCTGCATTCAAAGGATCATCCTCTGCCATTTCCGCCAACTCCAGCATGATGCCACCACCAAACTCATCTTCTCTTCACCCCCCAGGTGGCATTCAGCAGGGATCATTCCCTCCAGGACACCCTGGTCCACTCTTCCATCACCTCCTACACCTCAACCCTCTTCCTCAGCACCTTCTCATGCAACCGCAGAAGGTGCAACACCTGCCCCTTTACTTCCCCTCTCCTCGCTGTCCAAGGGCCCAAACACTCCTTTCAAGTGAAGCAGCATTCCACTTGCACTTCCCTCAATTTAGTCTACTGCATTCTCTGCTCCCAATGTGGTTTCCTCCACATTGGAGAGACCAAACACAGACTGGGTGACCGCTTTGCAGAACACCTTCGGTCTGTCCGCAAGCATTACCCAGACCTCCCTGTCGCTTGTCATTTCAACACTCCACCCTGCTCTCATGCCCACATGTCCATCCTTGGCCTGCTGCAATGTTCCAGTGAAGCTCAACGCAAAATGGAGGAACAGCACCTCATCTTCCGACTAGGCACTTTACAGTCTTCCAGACTGAATATTGAGCTCAACAATTTTAGATCATAAACTCTCTCTTCCATCCTCACCCACTTTCCGATCCCCCTTTTTTCCAATAATTTATATAGATTTTTCTTTTCCCACCTATTTCCATTATTTTTAAATGTTATTTCCATCCATTGTTTTATCTCTACCTTTTAGCCTTTTTCGATCCCTTCTCCTTGCCCCACCCCCACTAGGGCTATCTGTACCTTGCTCGTCCTGCTTTCTTAATGTCACCTATTAGCACGTTTCTTAGCTAATATCACCACCGTCAACACCTCTTTGTCCTTTTGTCTATGACATCTTTTGGCAATCTCCTCCTATCACTGGCTCTCTATCCAGCTCTACCTGTCCCATCACCACCCCCCCCCACCCTTAAAACAGCTTATATTTCACCTCTTTTCTATTTTTACTTAGTTCTGTTGAAGAGTCACACAGACTCGAAATATTAACTGTGTTCCTCTCCGCAGATGCTGTCAGACCTGCTGAGTTTTTCCAGGTATGTTTATTTTTGTCTAGTGTTCCAAGGCAGTACTGAGGGAATATCGCACTGTCAGAGGTGGTGGTTGAGACATTAAACTGAGGACCCATCTGTCCCCTCAGGTGGTGTAAAATATGCCACGGTGCTATTTTGCAGAAGAAAAGGGAAATCTCCCTAGTTTATAAGAAAATATGCATAGACCAACATCACTAAAATCTGGTCATTATTCACATTGCTGTTTGTCGGACCTTGCAAACGCTGCATTTCTAACAGTAAAACGGTGCCCACACTCTTAAACTGCTCCATTGGCTGTAAAAAGCTTTGGTATGTCATGAGATTTTGAAAGACACTGTAGTCTTTAATTTTAATCTGCCAGCAAAATAGGTACTCTCTGTAATAGAGTATGCCATTAGCATTTTGACAGGTGTGCATTTGTAAGTGTCTGCGTGTGTGTGTGTGTGTGTGTGTGTATGTGTGTGTGCGTGCATGTGTGTTTGTGTGTGTGTGTGTGTGTGTGTGTGAGGGGGGTGGGGGGTGGTGGTTGGGGGGGGGTGTCGGGGGGTTGTTGGTGGTGAGAATGTCCTGTCAACACAAATTTCTCTGTTCTAGGTGTGCTCAAAGATAGTTCCTGGATCCTTTGACTGGCTAAACAATCTTGATTCATTGCGGTTCATTTAAATATTTCACTGCTGAGCCAGGCTTTCAGCAGAAAACCATAAAAGGGAAGTTTAATTCCAAGTGTTGGCACTGGTTCACATCAATCTGAAATGCTCCATTAATAGTCCCAATTTCTGGCAGGAGATTCCCAAGCAAAGCCTGATTCCTCATCATTCCTTTGCCTCAGGAGTTATTTCCGGAATATTACATTCCATGTTGAAAACTTCAGAGAATTTGTCAGTGTACACCCATAAATGCTTAATTATTGACTTACTACAGAAAGAACTTTTATTTCTGTAGCACTTTTCACGACCTCAGGACTTCCCAACGAGCTTGACAGCCAACTAAGTACTCTTCAAATGTAGACACTCTTGTAATGTGTGAGAATGGATGTTATCTGGGCTGTATTGAGTTATTTTGTAAAGAAGGCTGGGTGTCTGTGTGTGTGATTCAATTAAGCTGGGCAGAGTTGATAGGAGTCAGGTTGTCTTGGGGTTTGGAAACATGAAAATGATAAAGGTGTTAAGTGAATAGGTTGGATCTAACATTTGCAGTTTTAGATAAGTTGAGAGGTTGTTTGAATTTCAAAGGGGAATCAGAGGTCCAAAGGAATATGTTTGCATCTTGCAGGAGTCCAAAGGCAAATAGTAGGGGGGATATGATATTTTTATTGGCCCAAGAGCAAAGACAAGATGGAAACATGAAGGATCTTATATTTGGAAGGGTTTGAGTTTCAAAGGCGTGTGAGGACAATGAGACTGAGATAAAAGGGGAAAAAAGATATTAGAGTTATTGTGGACAGGTGGATTTTAGCTATTGAGCTGGAAAGATTGCTGTATAGCTGTTAAGCTGGAGATAGCTAGTGATGCCTGAGCTGTTGAGAAGTCTTGAGCTACAGTAAGCAGTTTTATTCTGAAGTGGATTCCATAGTAGAATGGAAGAAGGTAAAGGTCATATGGTGCACCTTTATTGAAGCTACA
Source organism: Carcharodon carcharias (assembly GCF_017639515.1). NCBI lineage: Eukaryota > Metazoa > Chordata > Chondrichthyes > Lamniformes > Lamnidae > Carcharodon > Carcharodon carcharias. The sequence goes on along the minus strand of NC_054468.1, from coordinate 16,792,255 downwards.
GCAGTTTGCCTTGTGTGATATTAGGACTGAGATGAGGAGAAATTTCTTCACCCAGAGAGTGGTGAGCCTGTAGAATTCGTTACCACAGAAAGTAGTTGAGACCAAAACATTGTATGCTTTCAAGAAGGAGTTAGATATAGCTCTTGGGATGAAAGGGATCAAAAGATATGGGGAGAAAGCGGGAGCAGGCTACTGAGTTGGATGATCAGCCATGATCATAATGAATGGCGGGGCAGGCTTGAAGGGCCGAATAGCCTACCCCTGCTCTTAGTTTCTATGTTTCTACACTGCTGGATTTTTCATATTTAAATATCTATAATGGAGTGTTGCCTGGAAGGTATTTACTTGTGGGTTTGACCAAGTAGAGGGTTTTGGGGAGAATGTTTCATAAGACTAACCTTAATTGTGTAACTATAATCATGTATGCTTAACTTTTCCTTATTTTTTGTTAATAAAACTTTTATTTTTTATTTTTAAAATCCCAATTATGTTACTGCACCTCTTACGGCTGAGATCAGTACATCTTCTCGTTATTGGAATACAAAAAAAAAGGTTGTGGCCTTTAAGCCAAGTTTCCCGCTGGGATTTGGTTTGCGCAGAAATTAACACTGGACGTGGTCGTAACAAATGCAAAAATGCAGCAAATTATTTGCGCACAGCAAGCTCCCACAAACTCCAAATGTGATGATGGCCAGACCAATTTTTAGAGTTTGGCCAGGATACCAGGGATAACTCCCTGCTCTTTCAAAATAATGCCCTTTCATATCCACCTGCATGGGCTTTGGTTTAACTTCTCATCTGAAAGACAACGCCTCCAACAGTGCAGCACTCCCTCTGTACGGCACTGGAGTGTTAACCTCGATTGTATGCTCAGCTCTCCGGAGGCGGACCTGAACCCACAACCTTTTGACTCAAAGGTGAAAGTACGACTGACTGAGCTGCAGCTGTCAGTGCTCATGGGAGCAGCCCCTTTCTGAAGGGCCACTTCAGTTTCAATATGGTACATTGTAGTTTGGTAACTGTTAAGTGCCCCTATTTCCCACTATGTAGTGATGTCGAAGCCTGGCAGGTTTGTTGCTCTTTAGTGTTGCAGTGTTGGAGGGCATCCAGTCTTCACTCTAATGAAGGAATTAATTCCGGAAGCATACACCAATTAGAATGAGGAGACACTCTGCTTCAGGATTGTCAACTATATTTGGCCATAGTCCTAAAGGTGTCATTATATGACCTGCTGTCTCTTACTGCCACCCTTTCACACGCCTATATTTGTCACCTGACATGTCAATGCTCACGGTGCCCTGCCTTTCCACACCAATTGGAAAGCGGAAATGATTCTACCCGATTGGATATGTTTTGGAACATTTGGGGACTCTGGGTCCATACTTGATGGAGTTTATAAGGATGAGGGGGGATCTGATTGAAACTTACAGAATACTGAAAGGCCTGGATAGAGTGGATGTGGGGAAGATGTTTCCATTAGTAGGAGAGACTAGGACCCAAGGGCACAGCCTCAGATTAAAGGGAAGACCTTTTAGAACAGAGTTGAGGAGAAACTTCTTCCGCCAGAGAATGGTGAATCTATGGAATTCATTGTCACAGAAGGCTATGGAGGCCAGGTTACTGTGTGTATTTAAGAACGAGATAGATAGGTTCTTGATTGGTAAGGGGATCAAAGGTTATGGGGAGAAGGCGGGAGAATGGGGTTGAGAAACTTATCAGACATGATTGAATGGCGGAGCAGACTCGAAGGGCCGAATGGCCTAATTTCTGCTCCTATGTCTTATGGTCTTATGATACATAGAAACGTAGAAACTAGTAGGTCATGTGGCCCTTCGAGCCTGCTCCGCCATTCAATATGATCATGGCTGATCCTCCATCTCAACGCTTTCTCTCCATGCCCCTTGATACCCCTAATATCCAGAAAATTATCAATTTCTTTCTTGAATATACTCAGTGACCCAGCCTCCAAAGCCTTTTGTGGTAGAGAATTCCACAGGTTGACCACCCTCTGAGTGAATAAGTTTTTCCTCATCTCAGTCCTAATTGGCCTGCCCTGTATTCTGAGACAGTGGCCCCTGGTTCTAGACTCCCCAACCAAGGGAAGCATCCTCCCTGCATCTAGTCTGACTAGCCCTGTTAGAATTTTGTATGTTTCAATCAGATCGCCTCTCATTCTCCTAAACTCTAGTGAATACACACCCAGTTGAACCAATCTCTCCTCATACACCAGTCCTGCCATCCTCGGTATCAGTCTAGTGAACCTTCGCTGCACTCCCTCTATGGCAAGTCTATCCTTTCTTAGGTAGGGAGATCAAAACTAGGTGTGGTCTCACCAAGGCCTTGTATAACTGCAGGAAGACATCCCCACTTCTGAACTCAATGAAGGCCAACATACCATTTGCCTTCCTAATTGCTTGCTGCACCTGCCTGTTTACTTTAATTAACAAGGACACCCAGGTCCCTTTGTACATCCACATTTCCCAATATATCACCATTTAAATAATACTCTGTTCTTCACACTGAAGCATATAACTTCATATTTATCCATGTTGTACTGCATCTGCCATGTGTTTGCCCACACACACAACTTGTCTAAATCACACTGAAGCCTCTTTGCATCCTCCTCACAACCCCGCCCAGTTTTGTGTCATCAACAAACTTGGAAATATTGTATTTGGTTTCCTCATCCAAGTCATTTATATATATATTGTGAATAGCTAGGGCCCAAGCACTGATCCCTGCGGTGCACCACTAGTCACCACCTGCCATCCAGAAAAATACCCGTTTATTCCCACTCTCTGTTTCCAGTCTGATAACCAATTCTCAGTCCATGCCAATATATTACCCCTGATCCCATGAACTTCAATTTTTCCCACTAGCCTCTTATGTGGGACCTTAACAAAAGCCTTTTTGAAATCCAAATAAACCACATCCACTGGTTCTCCCTTATCTATTCTACTAGTTACATCCTCAAAAAACTCCGGAAGATTAGTTAAACATGATTTCCTTTTCATAAACCCATGCTGACTTTGTCTAATCCTGTTAATGCTTTCCAAGTGTTCTGTTACTACATCTTTTATAATAAACTCTAGCATTTTCCCCACTACTGACATTAGGCTAACTAGCCTGTAATTCTCTATTTTTTCTCTCCCTCCTTTTATAAATAGTGGGGTTACATTTGCCACCCTCCAATTTGTAGGAACTGTTCCAGAATCTATAGAATTTTGGAAGATGACCACTAATGCATCCAATATTTCCAGGGCCACTTCCTTCAGTACTCTAGGATGTAGATTATCAGGTCCTGTGGAATTTTCAGCTTTTAACCCCATTAATTTCTCTAGCATCATTGTTTTACTAATACCTCAATTCCACCCTCTCACTAAACTCTTAGTTCCCTAACTTTTCTGGGAAAATATTTGTGTCCTCTTTTGTGAAGACTGAACCAAAATATGTGTTCAATTCTTCTGCCATTTCTTTGTTCCCCATTATAATTTCCCAATTTCTGACTGTAAGGGACCCACGCTTGTCTTTGCTAATCTTTTTCTCTTCACATATTTATACGAGTTTTTACAGTCAGTTTTTATGTCCCCTGCAAGTTTACTCTCATATTCCATTTTCCCCTTCTTGATCAATCTTTTTGTCCACTTTTGCTGAATTCTAAACTGCTCCCAATCCTCAGGCTTGCTGCTTTTTCTGGCAATTTTATATGTCTCCTCTTTGGATCTAATACTATCCATAATTTCTTTTGTAATCCATGGTTGAGCCACCTTTCCTGTTTTATTTTTGCCATTATCTGTTAGTCAAAGACTTTTTTATCCCCATATCCATTTTTTTAACTAGTAAATGTAAACAAGCAGATTTTTTTTTAAATGGCAATATTCATTATTTCCTTTATGAGTTTCCTCCTGGGTTTTGGACTCAGGATGATTTGGAGGTTAGTCTTTAGGTCCTGGAGGAACATTCCAGCCACTCTTCTGAGGAGTACAGCCAGTAGTTAGAAATAAAAAGAATTAACTTGCATTTCTATAATGCCTTTCATGATCTTAGGACACCCCATAGTACTTTCCTTGTTGTGGTCACTGTTGTAATGTGAGAAATAAAGCAACTAATCTGCACACAGCAAGCTCCCACAAACAGCAGTGTGGTGGTGACCATATCACCTGCTTACAGTGATAAATGTTAGCCAGGACATCAAAGAGAACATCCCTGTTCTTCTTCAAAATGGTAGCCATGGGATCTTGTACATTCACCTCAGAGGGTAGTCAAGACCTCTGTTTAACATCTCTTCTCAACAGCTCAGTGCTCCTTCTGGGAGTGTCAGTTTAGATTGTACGCCCAGGGACAGGATTTTCCCATCAGCGAGCGGGGGGAGGGGTGGGGGGTGGGGGGGGGTGGCGGGGGGGGGGTGTGTGGGGGGCAAGGCCCGCTTGCTGATGCATAAAATGGCGGAACTCCCGATTTCACCATGCACCGTTTAAATTTTCAAGTAGGTAGGGGCGCAGCAAAATCAGCTGTGCACCCGCCGACCTGTCAATGGCCAATTGAGGCCATTGACAGATTCATTAAACTTATTAACGGACCTGCCTATCCAACCTTAAGGTTGGCGGGCAGGCCAGGAGTCCGGGCGGGAATTAGAAAAAGCAGGAAACCTCATCCACGGGCAGGATGAGGTTTCACGTAGGTTTTTAAAAATGTTAACGTTCTTGTAAAAAATTATGGACTTGTCCCAACTCATGTGACAGTGTTACACGAGGGGACATATCAGGAATTTTTTTTTTCTATTTTTCATATTTGTGACAACAGCTGATCTCCCTGAGGCTGCGCTTAGCCTCAGGGGGATGAGTACGCTATTTAGTACGCGTGCGCAAAAGAGCGCACTCTCAATTTTGTGATTCTTCCCCCCCCGCCCGCACAGGGATCGTATAGCACTTCCATGTGGACATCACACTGGGCGGGCCTTAATTGGCCCGCCCATGTAAAATGGCACCACGCCCCCAATCGGGGGCGCCGATTGGAAGCGCACCCATGCACACCTTCCCTTCAACTTCGCCCCCGACAGGGGTGAAATCCTACCCCAGGTCTTTGGAATGGGAACTGAATCCACAACCTCCTTGATGTAGAGGTGAAGCGTGCAACTCACTGAGCTGTGGCTGACACTGGGGAAGAAACAATTGCTGGAGACTCCATGAACTCTTGATCTTGGGATTACAAGCCCAGTACCATAACCACTTGGCTATTTAGGCCAAGCATTTCCTCTTTGTAACTCTTTCGAGTACAAACCCATTTCCATCTGTTTCAGATGAAGTTACATTGTTTGCCATTGTGAGATTTGAACTCTTGATAATCTTTTAAAATGAAAACCAAATCAACAAAATTGGGATAAATCAGGCACAGCCCCTAATTCAGGTCAGCTGATGGACTCCATGAAGGGGCTCCAGTGGGCCAGAAGACTGTCATGAGGCCAGGAGGAGCATTCATTCAAAGATCAATGACGCTGCTTTTCTCCTGAGCAATTGTAAGCAGCTTGTAGCAATGACTTTGTGCAATTGGTTCAGCTGTATTATACTTACTACTAATGAACTGAGTGTGTGTGACTCATGCTTTTCCTATTAGTGTCTGAAAACATCATTGGTATATTTTTAACATCATAGGATACTGATTTAAAAACCTTAATTGGTGCCTATTTGAAACAGGGATCTGGTCATCCCACTAAAGGCCCTGAGCACCGATTGGTTAATGGCTGCTGGTTAAGTCAGTAAGCTAACAAATCAAGCATCTGTGGAATGACCAAGTTCTAATTACCATGGAGATACAATCCCAAATAAAGACCCTGAGCAAATTGGTGGTAGGCAGGTCAAGGAGGTAAGTTTTGTAACACATTTTCAAGCATTGCTTCCTCCTTTCCTGTCTGGCGGAAGCAGGAAAGTCATTCGCAGAAACTAAATACAGTTCTCCCTCAGGATTTGTGTTTGTCTAGATGGTGTGCTCAACTCTTCAACTGGGCTGGACTCTTTAGCCATTTAACCAGAGGCAAGACTTGCCATCAGCCAAACTAACAATCATCACCTCAATGGAGGTCAACTATAAAGACCAAAGACCTGTGATTTTACTGCTCTGTCCACTACATTACCACACTAAGCAATACATTTACCTGCTAGGTGGTCATAGGATTTGCAAAACAGAGCTTAGATGCTGAGTTATGACAGGTTGCATAACCTTGGCTTGTGTGACCTTGAGGATAGAAGATTGAGGGGTGATCTGATCGAGGTGTTTAAAATATTCAAAGGATTTCCTGAGGTTATTACAGAGAAACTGTTTCCTCAAGAATGAGGGGACAAAATCTCAAAATTAGAGTGGGTCATTCAGGAGCGAAATTGGGAAGCATTTGTTCACACAAATTGTAGTAGAAATCTGGAATTCTCCCACCCTCCCTCCTCCCTAAATGCTCAAAGGTTGTGAATATTGGGGGTCAATAGGAACTGTCAAGACTGAGGTCACTAGATTTTCATTGAATAAGGCTGTAAAGGGATATGGAGATATGGTGATCACCCATGATCTAACCGACTGGAAGAGGGAGCTCAAGGGGTTGAATGACATCTTTCTGTTCCTAAGGTTGCTATGTTACAGCTTCATGTAAAAAGTGAATGCATTTCTCCTGTTTTACACTTTTGCTGTTGCTGGGTTGGCCAGTGACAAGTAACATTTGTACCTCACAAGTGCCAGTCAATGACCATCTCCAACAAGAGAGAATCTAACCATCGCTCCTTGACGTTCAATGGCATTGTCCTCGCTGAATCCCCCCACTAACAACATCCTGAGGGTTACCATTGACCAGAAACTAAGTTAGACTAGCCATATAAATATTATGGCTACAAGAGCAGGTTAGAGGCTAGTAACCCATCTCCTGACTCCCCAAAGCCGGTCCACCATCTGCAAGACACAAGTCAGGAGTGCGATGGAACACCTCCACTTGCCTGTATGAGTGCTGTTCCAACAGCATTTAAGTAGCTTGACATCATCCAAGACAAAGCAACCCCCTTGATTGGCACCCCATCCACAAACATTCACTCCCTCCACCACCAACACACAGTAGCAGCAGTGTGTACCATCTACAAGATGCAATGCAAGAACTCACCAAGCCTCCTTAGACAGCACCTTCCAAACCCACGACCACTACCATCTAGAAGTGCAAGGGCAGCAGTCATGTGGGAACACCACCACCTGGAACATCCCCTCCAAGCCACTCGCCATCCTGACTTGGAAATATATTGCTGTTCCTTCATGGTCGCTTAGTCAAAACCCTGGAACTCCCTCCCAAACAGCAGGGTGGACATACCAACACCACATGTACTGCAGTGGTTCAAGAAGGCAGCTCACCACCACCTTCTCAAGGGCAACTAGGGATGGGCAATAAATGCTGGCCTAGGCAGTGATGCCCACATCCCATGAATGAATGTAATAAAAACCTGAAATATATGGTTTATCATATGAGTTTCGATTCTCTCATTGAAAAGAGTAATTCATTGAATAAATTACAAGCAACGGACTGAGAATTCAGGATTATAGTTACATTATTTAACTCAGGGCTGTGGATTTTCCACTTATCTTTCAGGTTGTACAGATTGTAAAGGCTGTGTTTATACAAAGTTATTGCAATCAAGCAAATGGCTTTCCAAGAAAGCTATCAGTAAGAAATAATAGTTTTCCAAAATGATATCCTAGTGAATTAAAAATGTTAATTACACATATTTTCGAAAACTAATGATTACTGCACAATGATTATGGCTCAAAATCTACAAGGTCATGGGTTCATGTCCCACTTCAGAGGCTTGTTTATGATCTAAGCTGACAGCCCAGTACATTACTGACAGCATGCTGCTCAGTCGGAGGTGCCATATTTTAGATGAAACACTCAACTGTGTTTCCCATATGCCCGCTGGGGTGGGATGTAAAAGATCCCATGGCACTGTTTTGAAAAAGAAGAGAGGAATTCTCCCTGTTGTCCTGCACCATGGTTCTCCCTCAATCAAACAGCATGACAAGAAATGACCTGCTTATTATCTTCTTTCACTTCAATTACACTTAAAAAGAAAATGTACTTCATTGCCTATAAAGTGTTTTGGGGTATCCTGGGGTAAAAAGCAATATATAAATGCAAGCACTTTCCTTCTCTTCTTTTACAATGGTTGGAGAAGGAGGGGATGGCCTTGATGTTTGGAAAAACTGAAAATAGTCATTTTTATTTTAAACTGCAATGAGTCCATTCTGGTTCCACTTTCACCAGAGTCACAAGCAGGGAGGCCAGAGAATGAAATTCAGACCTCAGCAGTTGCATAAAACAAGCAATGGTGGATTGCATATCTGTTAGATGACCATCCCAATCTTCCTTTCTATCCTGCAAGACAATCACTTGGTAGTGCAGAATTTGAATATTTTCATAAAGAGAGACATGTTGCTGAAGGTTCTCGCCTTACGCTCATCTGGACAAATGCAAGAATGCTAAATTTCAAACAATCGTAGCAATTTATACTAAGGGACAAAAGGGTGCCTATTGGTCGGCAAGTCAAGTCTGATTGGCCGAGGTGTTGCCATGGTGAAATCAGCAGGGAACCAGTGGATCCCCAGGCTCCTGAGTAATTCAAAAAGTGTTGCGAGGTTTGAACATATTCTTTTTGTTTGCCGTGAACGTGCTTATAAATGTGTATCACTTCTAGCTAGCTTAAATAAGCCATGTAATGAGCTTGACTGATTATCTTAAATTGGTTGTTAGTGTAGGTATTAGCACACTCAGGATTGTTCAGAAAGTGCTGCCAATTGTGGAATCACATCTAACAGTAGACACTTCGTTTGGGGTTTTGCAAGTACAGGCTGGTTGATTAAGATCTGGACTCTGCCTGTTACAAATAACCAAAGGAACATGCTGTTTGATTTGATTATCCAATTGCTGGGACATACATACCTGGCATTCCGCTGGCACTGACCCTCCAGTTCAATGTGGAGGGAGTGCTGCACTGTTGGACATACCATCTTTCAGATGGGGTATTAAGCTACAGCCCTGCCTGCCCACTCAGGTAAATGTGAAATGTACGATGGGCATTATTTCAAAGAAGAGCAAGAGATTTGGTACCAGGTATCCTGCTCAATATTTATCTCTTAGTCAATATCTCTTAAAACAAAACAAAATGATCGGGTCATTATCTCACTGTTGTTTTTGGGACCTTGTGTGTTGCATTTCCACTCATTACAACAGTGACTATGCTTCAAAAGATTGTAAAACGCTTTAAAATGTCCTGAGGTTGTAAAAGACAGGCAGAGTTAAAACTGAGCCCAGCTTTTTACCCAGTTGAATTTCATCAATGGAAAGGTTGACATGCCCACACTTGATAAGAGATTCTACTGATAGGAGTTGTTTGGTGTCCCAGTAGCTCAATCAAACAGCAACAAGCTAAGTAGCACTCCAAGGGTTAAAACATCATGCTGAGAATTCCTGCAGTATCTTGTCCTTAATACAAATTCATTTTCCATGTGATTTCACCTACATATTTGTGTCAGGTTTCAGAGTAAATGCTCATAGTTTTCATAAATGATTCATCAATAATTTGGCAGAGAGGGCAATATATTGTAGAGCTTCCTGAGAATACCAAGCTATAAAGAGAATTATGAAGGAGATAAGCAACATTCAAAAAGATGAAGCAATAAAGATGATGTGTTAAGAAATAATCAATGGATTGTATTGCAAATAATGGTCAGGTAAAACAAGAAACAAGAAACATGGATACAATGGAAGGGTCCAATTTCAAAATGTGCCTTCACTAAAAGCTTCTAGTTAATGCATGACTGTTATTGGATTATAAACTGGCAGTAGTGAGGGTCAAAAATGAAGTCACATCTCAGACATTGCCATTCCATGCAAATTTGACTATCGATATTCCACTTTTATAGGATTGAAGAGTATCTTTGGCAGGGCAAGAGGTTTCGTCCTTTGGGTCACTTAAATATTTTCAGCCCACAGTGAAGTTGTGGGTTAAGGCTGTATAAATCTAACAAAGCCCCTAGGCCTGTTCTCGATGGACTACATAGGGTGGAATTATACCATGTCCCCACCAGCGGGATTTCCGATACTGCCAGCCATGGTGGATAGCGAATCCCGCTGGAGGCAGGCATGAAATCTATTTGCATCTCGCTAATGGGATGCAAATGAAGGACCAACCGGAATTCTCTCCCCACGCCCGATTCTCTGCAATGCCAGTGGGGAAACATACAGGTCCAGAACAAGTCTGGACCAACATGGCGTGCAAAAGTCAGGACTTACCTTAAGGGCCTTGGGCAGCTTGTGGACATCAAGCAAGAAGAAGATGGAGGCCTCCATCTACTGGACCCTGGAACAACACGTGCATTACAGGGTGGGTGGAACCTCATCCTTGTGGCTCCGCAAAACTTTTGGAAAGTGCGAGTTCTTCAAACATCAATCTCACCAAGGGTTCAGACCCTCTTCCAGGGACTTCACCATGGCTTTGGGCTTCCTTCCAGGGACATCGCTCAGGCTTTGAACATTCTTCCAGGGGCTTCGCTGTGGACATTAATTACTCATTTAAGGGCCTCAATTGGTGTCCAGGCAGAAAGCCTGCCCTTCCCCGGCTAAATCAAAGGGAGCTGAGAGGACTATTGGATCTCCACACGCACACTCCCACCTGATCACCTGACTGCCGCACTCTCACCCCTCTGAAGTAACCCGGTAGCCCAGGAAGGGGAGCATTAAATTCTGTCCATCATTCCTGATGATTGTCAAGTCAAGAACTGGGGGCATAGTCTCAAAATTAAAGTCAGACCTTGCAGGAACGAAATTAGAAAACACTTGTTCATACAAAGAATAGTAAAATTTTGGAATCTCTTCAACAAATGACAAATGATGCTAGAATTTAACTTTAAAACTGAGATGGATAAAGTTTTGTTAATTGCTGGTATTAAGGGATATGGGACAAAGGCAGGTATATGGAGTTAGGTTACAGATCAGGCATAATCTTATTGAATGTCAGGACAGGCTCGGAGAGTTTAATGGCCTTCTGTTCCTATGTTCCTGTGGCCAATAAGGGTTCACCTTTCAGGAATAATTCTTCTGCCAAAAAAAATTTGTCAGCACTCTCAATACTACTAAAGGTAATGTTACTACAGATCATGGCATTCCCAAACTAGATTAATCGCTTATGCTGGGTTAGTTGTTCTCCAACAGGGCGATTTTAGAGGTGTAGCATCTGGAGACAGGGAGCACTATCCAAGGTTCCAGCTTGCTATACTGTCACCTCTGTTATACATGTTCGTGCGGGCAAGTACCTATCCTTGACGGTCTCCTACTTCTCATCTATATGATAGTCCTCATCGGCATAATTCATAAACATGTCAGGTACAGTATGTGCTCTGATGACACCCATCCTAACCTCACCACCACCTCTTTTGATGCCTCCACTCTTCCGATTTGTCAGACTTCTTAGCCAAGGTTCAGTCCTGGATGAGGAGAAATTTCCTCCAATTGAATACTGGGATGAAAGAAGCTATTGTTCTTGGTCTCCGCCACAAAATCTGTTCCCTGCTCTTCCCATAACTGTCTGGGACTGTTCACAACCTTGGGTGACACACTTGGCACAATGGTAAGTGTCTGACCACATATCAGTTCCATCATCAAGGCTGCCTATTTCAACCTCCATAGCATCACCTGAACCTGCTCCTGCCTCAGCTCATTTTCTGCTGAAGCCTCATTGATGCTTTTGTTGCCTCCAGACTTGATTATTCCCATGCTCTCCCAGATGGCCTGTCTTCTTCCAGCCGGCATTAATTCAAGCCCTTACATGGCCTCGCCCTCCCCTATCTATGTAACCTCCTCTGGCCGAGGTATCAAGCTACTCCAACCCTGGCCTTATGAGCATCTCCAATTTAATTGCTGCACCATTGATGACTGTGCTTTTAGCTGTCTGGGCCTTAAGCTCTGCAATTCCCTTGTTAAATATCTCCACTTCTCTCCCTCTCTCTCTTCCTTTAAGATGGCTCAGTGTCAATTTTGTTTAATAATGCTCCCTGTGAAGCACCTTGAGATGTTTTCCAGTGTCAAGGTCCTATATACATGCAAGTGTTGTTGTTGTTTATGTCCAGCCTCAGCTGCAATGCCCTTTACAGCCAAATACCCTGCTGATGTCCTGGTCAAAACTCTTGGGATCTCAACTAATGTTATCATAAATAAGGAGAAAGCTTATAGGCTGGCAAATGCCTTGGGACATTTTACTGAATTAAATATATTATGTCAATAAAAGTTGTTGTGTTAGAATAAAGTGTGATTTCAAGGAGTCACAATGACACTATATGCTGCACTTGCAGGTTGAGTTTGTTCAATATGGGTAAATGTTTGTCCTTGTCCAAGTCTGGTGCCCTGGTTCACAATAAAGGATGGCAGGCTGACATAAGTCTACCATTGGATTTGAGCTGGCACATTACTATGCTGTGTGATTGTGCTGAGGAAGCATTGCATTCATTCACTCTGTATAATAGGGGAATAGCAGACCTGACAATCACTGCATTGCATTAATCTAGTACATGGACTGCACAGCTAAATCAATACCTGTCTGCTTTTAGTTTGGGTTTTATTTGATGAATTTGAACATCAAATGTTGCTAACTGAGAATCGATTGTCGACACACAGAATCTGCCCAGTGATGTCCAGCCTCCTCACTCTCTCTCTGATGGCACTCAAACAGTCTATGGCTGCTCCACTTGAGAAAGCTTCCCAGCGATCTCTCTTTGGGAGGTGTGTATCTTATGTTATCCACTGAGGGGTGCTCCGCAGGTTTGTGAACAACAAGGAAAGTCATAATCAATAAGTAGGAGCTACCATGGCAACCATGGTTACCTCACAAAAAAAATAATAAAAGACAGACCTGCATTTATATAATGCCTTTCATGACCTTCCAAAGCAGTTTGCAACCATTGAAGATACTTTTGCAGTGCAGTCACCGTTGTGATGTAGGAAGCATAGCAGCCATTTTATGCAGAGCAAGATCCCATAAACAGCTGTGTGATAATGATCAGTTTTACTATTTTTATATGTTTTTTGAAGATAAATATTGGCCAGGGCATCAGAACCTTCTTCAAAATAGTGCCATCTCCACAGAAACAGAGCAGATTGGGGCTCAGTTTAACATCACATCCGAAAGGCAAACAGCTGCTTAACTGCAGCACCCCCCCCACGGTACCGCAGTGGGAGTATCAATCAGGAGTGAGACCTAGACACGCAACCTTCCTGAATCAGAGGGGAGAGTGCTACCCACTGATCAAGCTGTCACATAGCCCCAGACCTACAGCATCTAGTTTGGGGATCCTAATGTGCTTTGGCACCAATGGTGCACTTAATTGTGTACGATCGACAAAGCCAGATTGACTCATGGAGTGCTTTCTCCTATCAAGCTGCTGTGTAAATAGAACTGGTTTTAACAGCATAATTTTTGGAATATCCTTACATATAAAGACATACTGTTATATGCAATTATAAAAGGTACCTCCCGTATCAAAGTTTATCATTTAGAGGAAGGACAAAATGTTTCTTCCTTTTGCATTATGAAGTCTCATGAGTATTAAGCAGGAGAGAAAGAAATGCTTATACGTAGGTAATGTTTTTTTATAGCTTTCAAATATTTCTGAAGCACATCACCTAGAATAGTTCAAAATGCTGTCACTCTTGTTATGTAGGCAAAACATGACAGCAGTTTTGAGCACAGCAAGATCCCACACCCTGCAGCGAGGTGAATGACCAGCTCCTGGCCTGGGATTCCGTCATAGTTGCTCCCATTCTGTCACCAGAAGCAAACGTAACCAGGATTTCTAAAGCATTTCTGGTCAAGCTATGGCATTCCCAGGCAACCTGCTTTTTTTTTGGTGGGACCAATTGAGAGAGAAATATTAGCCAGGAAAGCAGGGGAGATCCTTGGTCATCTTCAAAGAGTGCCATGAAATTTATTGAGCATCCACCTGAGGGACTGGATCAGGCAGACTGGGCCTTGATTTATCATCTCCTCCAAAATGTAGTCTCACTGACGCTGGAGCAATCATCTGTGTTGCTTTGGAGTGTCAATTTGGCCACTTGCTCAAGTCCATTGGAAGCTGTCAGCAAACTTAGCATTGAAAATATATGTTAAAAATGAAATATGAGAGAGAAGAACAGCCTGACATTTACAACAGCAAGAACAGAACATAGATACATTTATATAGCACCTTTAATGCTGTAAAACATCCCAAGGTGCTTCACCAGAACATTATCAAACAAAAATTTGGCACTGAGCCACACCTGCTACTCAGGCAGGTGGCCAAAAGCTTGATCAGTTTGGCAGGCTTGAAGGAACATCTTAAAGATGAAACATAGGTAGACAAACAGAAGGTTTAGGGAGGGAATTCCACATTTAAGGCTGATGGTGCTGAGGGAACAGCTTTCAATAGTGGAGCAATAAAAAACAAAGATTTACCAATCTCCTTCCACCAGAGACCAGCAATGTCCTCTTTACATTTCTTAATGTAAGATCATGTCAGCCATGCTTCAGCTGATAATTCTCTCACCTTATGAGTCATGAAGATTGTGGGTTGAAATCCCACTCCAGAACTTCAACACAAAAATCAAAGTTGACATCCTAGTACAGCACTGAGGGAGTTCTGCACTGTCAGAGGTGCCATCTTTCAAATGAGATTTTAAATCAAGGCCTCGTATACCCTCTCGGGTGAATGCAAAATATTCTATGGCACTATTTGAATAAGAGCAGAGGAGTTATCCCTTGTGTCCTGGCCAATATTGAACTCTCAATCAACATCTGAAAGAAAGAAAAGATTACCTGGTCAATATTTCATTGGTACTTATGAGACCTAGTTAAAAATGAATTAGCTGCTGCATTTCCTGTATTACAACAGTAACCACACTTCATTGGCTGTAAAGTGCTTTGGGATGTTATGTAGTCCTTGAATTTAAATGAAATTCTTTATTTCATTTCGCTTAAACTCATACTAATCAAATAGAAGTTTTCTGATTTTTATTTCGTCCTTAAGTTCTAACTTTTGACATTCCTATGCATCAAAGTAAATCTCTGCACGTGAAGGGATTTATCTCAGTCGTTCTCTTGACAAATATGATAAAGTGCAATGTAAATGCAAGACTTTCTTTCACTGATCTCTTTAATCCTGTGTTGTGCTGTGCCAGAGGTAAAAACCATCAAAGAAGATCGCTGCTACTGATGGGTGAATATCGCAGGCTGTTTTCAGGATTTTGAATACTTTCAGAGCAGCTGAATATTTTGCAATTTCTATCAAATGCTTCTCAACTCCCGAATGATCTTCTCTTGCCTCCAGTGCTGTGCCCAGGCAAATCCAGAAGAGCAAAGATCAAAGTTCATCCAAATAAGCAAGAAGACACTCATGCCATAACAAGCAGATTAGGAATGTGCTGGAATTGTTTGCTGAGTGGAATGTGAGGGCAGGAATAAATATGTATGGGACATAGCGTCTGAACATCTGAGCTCTGGTTAGGTGTCTCTGTTGTGTGCTGAGGGAAATACATATTCCGTCTTGCACTCTACAAGCAATTGGACAGCTGGGCTACTTAACTAATTTAGCTGTACATGTGTAATTTGATGATTAGAAAGTAATTGGTAGGACTTCAGATCATAACAGTAGGAGAGCAAAACACTTTCAAAATACTTCAAAGAATTACTTTTAGAGTGCATTAACATAGAGATGGTCTCCACCAACCATGCTCCTTATTGAAAGAGATAACTAGTTAAGCTGTTTGTTTTGGTGATGTCAGTTGACAGAAGAATGTTGGCCAAGACACTTGAAGATCTCTGCTTTACCGTAAATCCTGTCATGGAGGCACTGAATCTTACAGCATAAAGATGTAAAGAACTGAGAATAGGTGCACTGGATGTTTATCAGATGTTACCAGGGAGGAGGGACTTCAATTATGAGGAGGGGTTGGAAAAGTTAGGAATGTTTTCCTTCGAACCGAAAAGGCTAACAGGTGGCCTAATGGATGTTTCCAACATGATGAGAAGTTCTGATATAGCAGAGAAAGAAAAATTATCTCTGAGTGGGTCAAAAACTAATTGTTATAGATTTAAAATTGAGTATTCCTGAAAAAAAAAGAGAGAATCTGTCAAAGCTTTTTGTCTTGCACTCACCAGGACAGATACAAGAATGCCAAATTTCAAAATGCGCAACAATTTATACTACATGAGAACCAACCGCTGACTGGTTGGCAAGTCGACTGTGATTTGTCGAGGGGTTGCTATGGAGAATGCACCAGGGAACTATTGTTCCTCCATGCATTTGTTGAATTCAAAAAAGGCACATAGCCTGGATATGTTCTTTCTTCTTGGAGTACCAGTCATCCTACCAACAGACAGCAGGGTCAGTTACAGTCCTTGGTTACTCTACTAAAATCCCTCATCACTTTGGACATCTCCATTAAATCTCCGCTTAACCTCCCATCCTTCATTTTTTTATTCATTCATAGGATGTGGGCTTCACTGACTGGGCCAGCATTTATTGCCCATCCCTAATTGCCCTTGAGAAGGTGGTGGTGAGCTGCCTTCTTGAACCGCTGCAGTCCATGTGGTGTAGGTACACCCACAGTGCTGTTAGGGAGAGAATTCCAGGATTTTGACCCAGTGACAGTGAAGGAATGGCAACGATATGGTTTCAAGTCAGGATGGTGAGTGACCTGGAGGGGAACTTCCCTCCCTAACAGCATATGGGTGTATCTACCCCACATGGAAAGTGGACAAGCAGAAAAAAATTCAATTCAGTTAGATTATTAATGGCCTTAATAGGCCTGTTAATTGTCAGCGGGCACGCTGCCAACTGTCGCGCACGCGCCCGCCGACCGAAATAGGGGTGCTCGCCCGACATCATTGCGCATCATTTTACGTTCATTCAGGTCAGGTCCGCGCCCACCCAATGAGCTAAAAATTCTGGTCCTCATCTGAAAGTCAATGCTTCTGACAGCACAACATTCCCTCAACACTTTACTGGTGTGTCAGCCTAGATTTTGCCCTCAAATCCTAGAGATGGTCTTAATTCTTCAACCTTCTCACCCAGATTCTTCAAACTTCTCACAATCCCCATCACCAGAGAAAAAGTACTGAGCAAACTATTGGGATTAAAGGGTAACAAGTCCCCAGGACCTGATGACCTACGTCCCAGGGTCTTAAAAGAAGTGGCAACAGAGATAGTGAATGCATTGGCTATAATATTCCAAAATTCCCTGGAATCTGGAAAGGTTCCAATGGATTGGAAAAATGCGAACATAACACCCTTATTCAAAAAGGGGGGGAAGCAGAAAATAGGAAACTATAGACCAGTTAG
Organism: Carcharodon carcharias; assembly: GCF_017639515.1. Lineage (NCBI taxonomy): Eukaryota > Metazoa > Chordata > Chondrichthyes > Lamniformes > Lamnidae > Carcharodon > Carcharodon carcharias. The sequence goes on along the minus strand of NC_054468.1, from coordinate 16,774,870 downwards.
TTTAACATCTGTCATTGGGAAATTGTTGGAATCCATTATTAAGGAAGTAGTAATGGGGCATTTGGAAAGTCAAAATGCAATCCATCAGAGTCAGCACGGTTTTATGAAGAGTAAATTATATTTGACTAATTTGCTAGAGTTCTTTGAACATGTGACATGCAAAGTGGATAATGGGGATCCTGTAGATGTAGTATATCTGGACTTCCAGAAGGCCCTTGATAAGGTGCTGCACAAAAGATTAATACACAAGATAAGATCACACGGAGTTAGGGGTAATATATTAGCTTGGATAGAGGATTGGCTAACCAACAGAAAGCAGAGAGTCTGGATAAATGGGTCTTTTTCTGGATGGCAAGTTGTAGCTAGTGGGGTGCCACAGGGTTTAGTCCTTGGGCCCCAACCGTTTACAATCTATATTAATGACTTAGATTCAGGGATAGAAGGTACTATAGCTAAATTTGCAGATGACACTAAGATAGGTGGAAAAGTAAGTTGTAATGAAGAAATAAGAAATTTACAAATGGATATGGACACGTTAGGATAATGGGCCAAAATTTGGCAGATGGAGGGGGGAGTGGACAGTTAACGAGGATAAGTGTGAGGTTATCCATTTTGGTCGCTAGAATAAAAAGGCGACTTATTTAAATGGAGAGAAACTTCAGAATGCTTCAGTGCAGAGGGATCTAGGTGTCCTTGTGCATGAATCGCTGAAAGCTAGTATGCAGGTACAGCAGGTAATAAGGAAGGCAAATGGAATTTTGGCATTTATTGCTAAAGGAATAGAGCATAAAAATAGGGAAGTGTTGTTGCAACTGTACAAGGCATTGGTGAGACTGCACCTGGAGCACTGCGCACAGTTTTGGTCCCCTTACTTGAGGAAGGATGTAGTTGCATTGAAGGTGGTTCAGAGGAGGTTCACTAGTTTGATTCCAGAGATGTGGGGCTTGTCTTATGGGGAGAGATTGAGCAGTTTAGGCCTATACTCGCTAGAGTTTAGAAGGATGCGAGGAGATCTAATTGAGATATATAAGATGCTAAAGGGGATAGACAAAGTAGACGTGGATCGGATGTTTCCCCTTGTGGGGCATTCTATAACAAGAGGCCATAGGTTTAGGCTAAGAAGTGGTAGATTTAAATCAGAGATGAGGGGGAATTACTTTTCTCAAAGGGTCGTGAATCTATGGAATTCACCACCTCAGAGTGCAGTGGATGCTGGGATGCTGAATAAATTTAAGGAGGAGATAGGCAGATTTTTAATTAGTAACGGGTTGAAAGGTTATGGGGAGAGGGTGGGAAATTGGAGTTGAGGCCGAAATGAGATCAGCCATGATGGTATTGAATGGCGGGGCAGGTTCGAGGGGCTACTCCTGCTCCTAGTCCTCATGTTCTTATGTTAGAGCCTCCCAGACCAGGAAAGGTCTATGATATGGAGGCACTAAAAGAGGGGAGTAGTAATCTCTCAGGAGGTAAAAATCAACTTAGACAGGGTCGCAGACTGACTGGTAGCAGATTGGCCAAGCGTTAAATACCCAGAATGATCAAATGCCAATGCAAAAGAAAATAAAACAAGGTGAATATTGAGAGGAAAATCCACTTCATCCTTTTTGAACCCCATCGAATTTTACCGCCTCAGCTTCTTAATGCATATTGGATCTGACAGAATTCTGTTTTTATTATTGAAGATGTTTATTATTGAAGTTGCTGCCGGAGGGAAGGGGGGGAACATCATGCTTTGAGTCAACATGTATTCACAGTGCTGACATTAATTAAAATGCAAGCTTCTGTTTACAGCCTCGGGTACCTTGATTGAGGCTTTCATTTACTCAACACTTTTTTACCCTCTGATGTTCACAGGCAGCTTGCGATTACATCCTGGCACTAACTGAAAGCAATTCCTTTTGTTTTCCCTGTCCTGTAACATTCCAATGAATTCATCATGTTCGCGTATTAGCTTCTGTCTTTCTTCCAATCTGCTCCTGGATATATGTAACACACAGGAGACTCCCAGAAGGGCAGCAGAATTGCTTTAGGGATGTCCTCAAAGCTTCCCTGAAGATGTCACACATGGGAAACCCTGGCTTGTGAACCAGCAAAATGGAGAAGGCTCATTCAGGACACATCGACAGGTTTCATTGGGAGCGTGCAGAGACAAAGATGAGGCATCAGACGGAGTGCATAAATCTCCAAATTAGCTACCTATCCAACCCTTCAAGCACCAACTGTGGCAGAGTCTGCAGATCATGCTTTGGTCTTAGCGGACACGTCAGAAACCAAACAGGAGTGGAAGCCAGTCATCCTCGACCCTGAGGGACTGCCTAAGGTAAAGAGGGTGTATAAATCTCAGCCACGATGTGCAACAGTCTCTGTTCTACAGCTATGGACATACAGACTAGGAGCAGAAGTAGTCGATTCAGCCTACTTGAGCCTGCTCCGCTTTTCAACAGATTATGGCTGACCTGTTTGTGTTTTGAATTCCAAATTCCCACCTACCCCCAATAGGACTTACACTGGCCATCTACACTGGCAGTCGAGCCTGTAATCTTGAAGGGTTCATAGCAGGTGAGTTCCAGCCTTTACTTTTAGATGCAAGAAATGTCAGAAGATCAACTCGCTCTTACTCCGAATTAATTGAGCGATTTGAGAAGCTGAGGTCAAGGATTAGAAGATCTCCTATTTCTCTCAGTTATTTGGGGATTTATCTTTTATACTCATCAAGATGTAGCATGTAATGGAGATCTCAGGCAATGGGTGTTTCTCCACTCTAAGCACGCAGTTCTGCCATCAAGGATTAGTGATTCACAAAGAGGTGTAGAGAGTAGAACCTTCTCACCTGCAAAAAGAACATGCCTTAGCACATCGTCCATCGATAGAAATCATTTGGGATTGGATACACACCGTTATTACTGAATAAACAGTCCAGTTTCCTGGATTTGAATTGTTCAGTTGAAAGCATTTTGTCTCTAGAAACTGCAACTTATTCTCAAATCATCTGCCTGTTTACCTGATGTTTCATGTATCCATGGAAGTAAAAATGGAAATACAGGATTGGTACTGATGCAACATTTTGCGTCATGTTTGCTAATTATCTGGAACCTCTATACTCCCGAAACAATTCATTGTGTGGAGACCCGGGAGCCATTTTGATCTTGTTTTGATCAGGCTGCCCCTGTTATATCTTGCTTATGGTGCCTGGTTAGGGTCTGAATGCTGTATAAAGTTCCCTTGGCATAATATCACAGAAGAGCAGGCAGGTTTTGCCCAGTGTCCTGGCCAATATTTAAAGCAAAGCCAGCAAAATCTAAAAAAAAAAGGATTCTCTGCTTTTTATTGCACTGCAGGAGCTTGTGTGCAAACTGGCTGTCATGCTTGTAACAATGTAGACTACACTTCAAGGGTATTCGTTAGCTGTAAAGTGCTTTGGGATGTCCTAAGGCTGCAAACGGTGCTAGATAAACATGGGCAGGATTTTCCTATCGTCACACGGGTGCGGCTGGACAACCCAGGAATGGCAACGAGACCGATCGCCGCCCACGATTGGGCTCCGACTGCGACTATGGCTGGCCAACTAACGGCCAGCCAGCGTGAAAGATGCACTAAGAGCCTCAGCGCTGCTGGGGTGAGGGCAGCAGGAGCGCGATCGCTGAAGTGCACGCATGCGCTGGGGAGCTGCTTCAGGGAGCTGAATATTTTTCAATACAAAAATAAACTTTTTCCAAACGATATAAACGTGTCCCCACATGTGACTCAGTCACATGAAGAGGGACGTGTTAAAAAAGGACGTTAAAATTTTTTTACTTTTTTTTTCACTAACCGTTGGAAACCTCATCCTGCCCGTGGATGAGGTTTTGTTAAAAATGTAAAGGCTGCCTGGTCTATTCACCCACCCACCAACTGAACGTTTGAGTGGGCAGTGAAAAATGCAAGTTAATTAATTCCTTAAGGGCCTTCATAGGCCTCTTAATTATCAGTAGGCGTGCATTGTTATTTGTAGTATCAATGACAATAGCTCTAGTCTACTTCACACCCTTAATGCAAACAGGCATTCAATAACCATATCAAAAGAAGAATAACATATTGCAAGGTAATTTTTAAAAATTCATTCAAGGGATTGGGTGTCTCTGGTTAGGCCAGCATTTACTGCCCATCCCTAATTGCCCTTGAGAAGGTGGTGATCAGCTGCCGCCTTGAACCCCTGCAGTCCCTGTGATGTAGGTACACCCACAGTGATGTTAGGGAGGGAGCTGCAGGATTTTGACCCAGTGACAGTGAAGGAACGGCGATATATTTCCAATTCAGGATGGTGAGTGGTTTGGAGGGGAACGTCCAGGTGGTGATGTTCCCAGCTGTCTGCTCCTGACCTCTTTACAGCCTTGGTCCAAACATGGACAAAGAACTGAACTCCCAACGTGAGGTGAGAGTGACTGCCCTTGACACCAAGATAGCATTTGACCGAGTGTGACAGCAAGGAACCCTCGTAAAACTGGAATCAGTGGAAATCAGGGGGAAAACTCCCCACTGAATATTTTTCTTAGACTGTCCCTCAGGGTCGAGGATGACTTGCTTCCACACAAAAAAATGAGTTCTCAGATCACTGAAGAGTCCAATGCATGACCCACAGTCTCTGTCGCAGGTGGGGCAGATGGTGTTAGGAGGGGAAGGTGAGGGGGGTGCCTGGGTTGCCACGCCCTCCTTTCACTGTCATCGTCTGGCTTCAGTTAGCCCTTGGCGATGAGACTCTAGATGCTCATCACCTTCCTGAATGCTTTCCCTCTGCTTCGGGTGGTCTTGGGCCAGGGATTCCCAGTTGTTAGTGGGGATGTTGCATTGTTTTCAAGGAGGCTTTGAAGGTGTCCTTGGACCATTTCCTCTGCCCTCCTGAGGCTCGCTTGCCGTGTCGAAGCTCTGAGCAGAGCATTTGTTTTGGGAGTCTCGAGTCAGGCGTGTGGATGATGTGGCCCACCCAGCGGAGCTGATCGAGTGTTGCCAATGCTTCAATGCTGGGGATGTTGGCCTGAGTGAGAACACTGGCGTTGGTGAGCCTATCCTGCCAATGGATTTGTAGGATCTTGCCGAGGTAGTGCTTGTGGAATTCTCCAGAGTTTTGAGGTGCCTGCTGTGCATAGGTCACGTCTGTGAGCAATATAAGAGGGCGGATATCACTAATGCTCTACAGACCGTGAGCTTGTTGCCGGGTTTGAGGTCCTGGTCTTCAGACACTCTCTTCCTCAAGCGGCCGAAAGTTGCCCTGGCACGCTGAAAGCCATGTTGAACCTTCTCGTCGATGTCTGCCCTTGTCGATAGTCGGCTTCCAAGGTATGGAAAGTAGTCCACGATGTCCCCGTGGGTTTTGATAACTGGGGGTGCTGTGCGGAGGGCAGGGCGATAGAGGACCTTTGTCTAATGAATGTTTAGTATAAGGCCCATGTTCTCTTATGCCTCGGTGGAAGTGTTGACGATGGCTTGGAGCTCGGCCTCCGAGTGTGCGCAGACTCTCCAAGCTCTCCACTGAACAGATTATATCTAGCACAAAGGAACATGCTTGTGGGAGGCCAATCATCTCAGCCCCAGAATGTTGCTGCAGGAGAATTCCTCTGGGTAGTGTCCTAAGCCCAACCATCTTCAGCTGCTTCATCAATGACCTTCCTTCTATCATAAGGTCAGATATGGGCATGTTCACTGATGATTGCACAATGTTCAGCACCATTCGTGACTCCTGAAGCAGCCCATGCCCACAAAAAGCAAGACCTGGACAGCATTCAGTCTTGGGTTAATGGGTGGCAAGTAGCAAGTGCTGGGCCATGGCCATCTCCAACAAGAGAGAACCTAACCATTTCCACTTGACATCAATGGCATTAATATCACTGAATGCTAATGCTCTGCCATTAACCAGGAATTTAACAGAATCATATGTACCATATATCACCATTCCTTCATTGTCGCTGCATCTAAAACTTGGAACTCCCTCCCTAACAATACTCCTGGTGCACCTACAGCACGCAGACTGCAGCAGTTCAGGACAGCAGCACTCACCTCTCAAGGGGAATTGGGGATTAGCTGAGGCCAACAAATGCTGGCCTTAGCTGCGATGCCCACATGCTGTAAATTAATTAAAAATTGCATAAACTAGATGTTACACTTTAAAACAAATCAAATCCTTTCTACAAGTTGAGACACAGCTTCCCACTCCTACAGTGACTGGGATCAGTGCCACATATTCAGTAAGTTCAAACCACAATGTTGGCTGATGCTCAGATTTTCTTTAAATAATAATGTTCCTTTTTAAATTGTGGCGTTCCCTGGTGCATTCAAGATAGGCCCCCAATACACACTTGACAGTTCTCATTTAAGGGAACGGCTGGATAGGAGCTGGGGAAATGGAGCTGGGTGTGGGGGGAGTGGGCAGATCTGCTTCAGAGCCTTGGTCCTTTTCTGTAGTCAACTATTGCTGAAGATATGAGTCACCCAAAACTGACCCACCCACCAGCATAATACTCACTTCCGGAAATAATGAGACCTGTGGAGAGAAGCGTGGTCCCTGTATGCATACACATGATGTTATTTATGTCTAGCAGAAGCCTCCGTCTCATGAGGTACTGCAACTAGGAACAGAAAGAACAGGGAAATTCAGCGTGAAAAGGTCAGCACCACTTTCTTTCAGCTTTATGATTCGCTCGATCAGCCTGTTCCATTCTTAACTACTTCTGCCTATTTTGCTAATGGGTGAGGTTATTGGATTCCCCACTGTTGATGCTAAGATATTTACATGAAAAGCATCCGCAGGCCCTGAAATATGTGCCAGATGTGCCCTATTTTCTCTTTGTTAGAGGATTTGGAATGGGCACTGGAAATTTCCAAAGGTACAAGAAGCCTTGAGAGCATTTTGTATTCCGCAGTAACGATTTGGGTCATGTCCCTGGTAGGGCACTTTTTCCAGATATTTGTGAGTGGTTTTGTCAAAGTACTCACTTTTATACAAAATGTTTTTGCCCATTTTGTGCACTCAGTCAAGGCAAGTTTACTTATAAAGCGCCTCATAGCATTGTTGATGAAAGCAGAGCATGTAGGAGATCAGCACACCTAGATCACTTGGTACTGCTACTTTTCAGTCACATAGAACACCACCTCGACTTGATGAGCAGATTTTATTTGTTTTGAAGCGTAACGTCTAATTTGTGCATTTTTAAAAATTCACTCAGCACGTGTGCGTCACTAGGAAGGCCAGTATTATTGTTCATCCTTAATTAGACTCAGAAGGTGTTGGTGAGCCATCTTCTTGAAATGCTGCAGTCTATATGGTGAAGACTTAAATCAGAGCAGCAGGACAAAGCATAGTAATCAAAAGCAAGGATATCTACAACAAGGTTATCTACAACAAGGATCTCCACAACAAGGATCTCCACAACAAGGATATCCACAACAAGGATATCTACAACAAGGATATCCACAACAAGGATATCTACAACAAGGAGTCCACAACAAGGATATCTACAACAAGGATATCCACCACAAGGATATCTACAGCAAGGATATCTACAACAAGGAGTCCACAACAAGGATATCTACAACAAGGATATCTACAACAAGGATATCCACAACAAGGATATCCACAACAAGGATATCTACAACAAGGATATCCACAACAAGGATATCTACAACAAGGAGTCCACAACAAGGATATCTACAACAAGGATATCCACCACAAGGATATCTACAGCAAGGATATCTACAACAAGGAGTCCACAACAAGGATATCTACAACAAGGATATCCACAACAAGGATATCTACAGCAAGGATATCCACAACAAGGATATCCACAACAAGGATATCTACAACAAGGATCTCCACAACAAGGATATCCACAGCAAGGAATCCACAACAAGGATATCTACAACAAGGATATCCACAACAAGGATATCCACAACAAGGATATCTACAACAAGGATACCCACCACAAGGATATCCACAACAAGGATATCTACAACAAGGATCTCCACAACAAGGATATCCACAGCAAGGATATCCACAGCAAGGAATCCACAACAAGGTTATCTACAACAAAGTTATTGACAACAAGGATATCTACAACAAGGATATCTACAACAGAGATATCCACAAAAAGGATATCTACAACAAGGAATCCACAACAAGGATATCTACAACAAGGATATCCAAAAAAAGGATATCTACAACAAGGATAATGACAAGGATATCTACAACAAGGATATAAACAACAAGGATATCTACAACAAAGATATCTACAAGAAATATAGCTACAAGAAGGATATCAACAAGAAGGATATCTAGAAGAAAGATATCTACAAGAAAGATACCCATAACAAGGATATCTACAACAAAGATGTCTACAACGAGAATATCTACAACAAGGATATCTACAAAGAGGATATCTGAAACGAGGATATCTGCAACAAGGGTATCTACAATAAGGATATGCAGAGTTTTGATTTGATCTGTTGTCTGTAGAATCACTTGGCTCAGTCTATAATATGCTGTTTAGCAAACCCACAGTGCTGTCTAATAGCTTCATCAAGTTGGCATTTCATTTTCAGGTATGCATGGTCCTGGCACATCTTTTTACACTTCTCCTTTACCCAGGTTTGGTGCCCTGGCTGGATGGTAATTGCAGAGTGGGGACCTTTTTTAAAACTGTATTCTTCCATGGGATGTAGGTATTGCTGGGCATTGAACTGGGTAACTTGTTAAGTGTAGTAACCTGAGATGTAATATACCTTTAAGACAAGTATTGTAATGTAAGGTCACATGATCTTATTGTCCAATAGCAGGCTACATCTGTATGGGAGAGTCACTGATGAGTGAAGACAGAGCTTTATATTGTGAGCGCACACGTATAGTTGTAGAGTTAGTTGGTAAATAAACAGCATGTGTTTATTCTAACAACCATCTCTGGATGTTCTCTGTCTCTATACCGACTCGGTCACCTGAACAAAGTGCGCAACTCGGATACACTAGCTCCAGCAAACCGAGGACACTGGATCCAACACCAAGCCATTCCAGAGGGCAGGTAAGAGTCAACCACATGGCTCTGGAGTCACATGTAGGCCAGAAGAGGTAAAGACGGCAGATTTCCTTCCCTAAAGGCCGTTAGTGAACCAGATCGATGATAATCATCATGGTCACCATTACTGAGCCTAGCTTTATATTCCAGATTTATTAACTGAATTCAAGTTCCACCAGCTGACATGTCCTCAGAGCATCAGCCTGGGCCTCTGGATTACTAGTCATGTGACATTAGCACTATGCCACCGTCTTCTGCCATATGCTAGGCCATGAGATTATTGATTGTAGTTTAATACAATTCTTCAGCTGAAGGCTCCCAGTGCTTCATGGATGCCCAGTTGTGAACTGCTGGATCTGCTCTGAATTTATCACTTTTTGCACGGTGACGGTGCCACACAACATGATGAAGGGCATATTCAGTGTGAAAGCAGAACCTTGTCTCCACAAGGAATGTGGAGGCTCCATGGCACGAGCATTTATAAAAGTCACACTTGTGGCCGAGATGAATCCATTGTGGAGAATGGTCAATTAGATTTTTCCCCCTTGTTAATCCGCTCACCACTTGCCGCTGGCCCAGCCTAGCAGCTTTGTCCTTTAGGACTTGGCCAGCTCGGTGAGTGAGCTACTGAGTCACTCTAGTGATCGACATTGAAGTCCCCTAACAAGAGTAGGTTCTGTGCCCTTGCACCCTTGATGCTTCTCCAAAATGGTGTTCAACATGGAGAAATATTGCTTCATTAGCTGAGGCAGTGGCAGTAGGAGGTTTCCTTGCACATGTATGACCTGATGCTATGGGACTTCACAGAGTCTATGCTGTATACTCCCAGGCCACTCCCTCCCGACCATATACCAGTCTATTGTCATCTCTGGTGGGCCTGTCCTGCTGATGGGACAGGACATACCCAGGGATGGTGATGAAGCAGTCTGGGCATTGGTTAAATTTTTTTTTTTATTTTCAGGCTATTGATGGATTCCTCTTGGTGACAGCTTCCCCCAGTTTTGGTTCAAAGCTAACAAGGTGGATTTGCATTGCTGACTGGGTGTGCCTTTGGCATGTTTGAATCTGATGGCTCAGCCAACGCTGGGTGCTCCAACCAGTCTGATATTAATAAACCTGCTGTAGCTGTTTGGATGGAATTATCTGGCCAGACCATTTCAGAGGGCAATTAATAATCAACTGCATTGCCCTATGTCTGGAGTCACATATGGATCAGGCCTAGTAAGGGTACCAGGTTTCGTCCCTTGAAGGACATTAACGCACTGGATTTTTTGTTTTAAAACAGCAATCCTGACTTTCGGGTCACCATTACTGTCGGTAGTTTTTTTTAAAAAAATTTCAGGTTTATTTAAATAACTGAATTTAAATTCTCCCACTACCGTGGCGGGATTTGAACTCAAGCGCTGAGTTTTGTAGGCCCCCGCAGAGGCGGACTTGGAGGCAGTGGGGGCCAGGCAACTAAGGCAGGAGCCGCAATGGGATGCCCCCCCCCCCCCACCCCCCCAGCCGATGCATTCAGCAGTGGGCAGCTTTCCAGGGGCGGGGGCTGGGAGGTGAATTGCCTGCCTGCTTCATGGAGGCAGCAGCCATTTTGCACCAATAAGGCCCCATTGGAGGGCAGAGGCTGCCTCCCGGAAGCAGGCCAGAGAGCCATCAGAGCTGGAGGCTCCAAACCACAACGAGAGGGCCGCATCTATAAAAGTCACAATTGCGGCCGAGATGAATCCAGCGGATTCAGAGGATTTCCCCTCTCGCCCACTTGGATCCAAGACCTTTATTTTGTGTTGTTTGGGCCAGTGAGGATGACCCTAAGTTGAGGCGCCACTGCCAACCTCTGAGCTGCGTCAGCTGTGCTCAACTCTCCCGATGGGGCTGCCAAGGCTCCAGAGCTGCAGGCCCTTCTGATTGGGAGTCCACCCACCATCATTTGTAGAGTTCAGAGGTGACCAATTAGGCGGCCTCCTCCAGGGAGATTACTAAGCTGTTCTCGCTCCCAGCTAACATGGAACCCCCATTTGTTCTCAATGTCCAGGCCCTGAATCCCATGCAAAATCCAGCCCCGTGGACCATTAGTCACGACCCTGGATTAGCAGTCCAGTAACACAACTACTATGCGATCAGGTTGGTCAAGCTGTCATTGAAGGAACTGGTTTAAAGACCAACTGGTCCACCTTTTCATTTTTAATCATAAAGTTCGCACCTCCTGCACACTTTTGTTATCTCCAAGTGCCCCACATACAATGAAGTATTTTGACATGAGCTGACTTATGTTACGTAGTTAAACTAGCCAGCCAGTTTTTGCACAGCAAGATTCCAGAAACAGATGTGAGGAAAAGGATCAGTTAGCCAACATGTGGTTTTGTTTAAGGGTAGAACGCTGTCTGGGAAAACTCCTTGCTTCTATTCCAATAGTACGAAGGGGTCCTTGTTATCCACCAGATCCAGCAGAACAGGTTCAAGGTTCTTCAACCATGTAGCTTTTCCTCACTGGTACACTGGAGAACCCAGTTTGTGCCTTTAACTCTTGCAGTGTGATTTGAATTTACAACCTTCCAACCCAGAGAGGGGCGTGATACCAACTGAGCCAAGCTGCAATAATACTCATTTCTTCAGACATTTCAGTCTTTGTACTGTAGTAGTGAGTCTACTTCTTCCGTGCCTTTGATTTAAGCAACAGTGACTGTAGTTATATTTTGGATATGTATTTAAGACAGATAACTGTTGTCACAATGACCTAATTTTATGATTCATATGCTTTAGGAGCATAACTTTTAGTTTGGGAGTTGAAGTTTTTAAATGTAAGATAAATAAAACACCTGGTTTGAGAAGCTGGCAATCAGACCTCAAGTAAATGCAAATCAAAGGGTGGCCTAAGGTAAAAAGTAGGACCTCAAAGGTAGTAATCTCAGGATTACTACCAGTGCCACGTGCTAGCGAGAGCAGAAATAACAGGATATATCTGATGAATACACGGCTGAAGAAATGGTGTAGAGGGGAGGGATTCAGATTCCTGGGACATTGGGACCGGTTCTGGGGAAGGTGGGACCAGTACAAACTGGACGGGTTGTTTCTTGGCAGGACCAGGACCAATGTCCACGGGGTGTGGGGGTGGGGAGTGCTGATGCTAGTGCTGATGGGGAGGGTTTAAACTAGGAAGGCAGGAGGCTGGGAACCTGAGCTGGGAGACAGAGGAGGGGGAAACAAGGACAGAAACGAAAGACAGAAATGTAGAGAAGCAAAAGTGGAAGGCAGGAGAAACAAGGCGAGAAACAAATGGGGTCATAGTGCAAAATAAAGCTAGGTTGACTAACAAGGTTAAAAAGACAAATCTAAAGGCATTGTATCTTAATGCGCGGAGCATTCACAATAAGGTAGATGAATTAACAGCGCAAATAGATATGATATAGTTGCAGTTATGGAGACATGGCTTCAGGGTGACCTAGGATGTGAACTGAACATCCAGGGGTATTCAATATTTAGGAAGGACAGATAAATAGGGAAAGGAGGTGGGGTAGCACTGTTAGTAAAAGGAGAAATCAATGCAATCGTGAGGAAGGATATTGGCTCGAAAAATCATGATGCGGAATCTGTTTGGTGAAGATAAGAAACACCAAGGGGCAGAAAGCATTGGTGGGTGCTGTCTATAGCACCCCCCCCCAAACAGTAACGGAGATGTAAGGGAAAGCATTAAACAGGAAATTAGAGATGCAGCAGTAAGGGTACAACTGTACTCATGGGTGACTTTAATCTACATATAGACTGCACAAACCAAACCAACAATAATACAGTGGAGGAGGATTTCCTGGAATGTGTACATGATGGTTTTTTATACCAATACGCTGAAGAACCAGCTAGAGAGCAGGCTATCCAATTGTAATTGTGCAAGAGATAGAATTAATTCACAATTTTTTTGTGTGGGGTCCCATGGGGAAAAGCAACAATAAAATGATAGAGTTGTCCATTAAGATAAGTTGAATTTGAAACTAGGATCCTGAATCTAAATAAAAGGAACTACGAGTATATGAGGCACGAGTTGGTAATGATGGATTGGGAAACCTTACTAAGATTTTACTTAGATCTCTGAAGGCAGAGGGGCATGTTAGTGGGGTGGTGAAAAAGGCATATGGAACACTTGCCTTTATCAATCGAGGCATAGATTACAAAAGTAGGGAGGTCATGTTGGAATTGTATAGAACCTTAGTGAGGCCACAGCTGGAGTACTGTGTGCAGTTCTGGTTGCCACATTATAGGAAGGATGTGGTTGCACTGGAGGGGGTGCAGAGGAGATTCACCAGGATGTTGCCTGGGATGAAACATTTAAGTTATGAAGAGAGGTTGGATAGACTTGGGTTGTTTTCTTTGGAGCAGAGAAGGCTGAGGGGCGACCTGATCGAGGTGTACAAGATTATGAGGGGCATGGACAGGGTGGATAGGGAGCAGCTGTTCCCCTTAGTTGAAGGGTCAGTCACGAGAGTATATAAGTTCAAGGTGAGAGGCAGGAGGTTTAGGGGGGATGTGAGGAAGAACGTTTTTACCCAGAGGGTGGTGACGGTCTGGAATGCGCTGCCTGGGTGGGTGGTGGAGGCGGGTTGCCTCACAAAGTTTAAAAAGTACCTGGATGAGCACTTGGCACATCATAACATTCAAGGCTATGGGCCTAGTGCTGGTAAATGGGATTAGGTAGGTAGGTCAGGTGTTTCTCACATTTCAGTGCAGACTCGATGGGCCAAAGGGCCTCTACTGCATCGTGTGATTCTGTGTGATTCTGTAAAAGGGTTGACGGTGGACAGGCAATGGCTAATATTTAAGGAACGTATAGATGAATTGCATCAATTATTCATTCCTGTCTGGCCCAAAAATAAAATAGGAAAAGTGTCTCAACCATGGATTACAAAAGAAATTATGGATAGTATTAGATTCAAAGAGGAGACATATAAAATTGCCAGAAAAAGCAACAAGCCCGACGATTGGGTGCAGTTTTTGATCAAGAAGGAGAAAATGAAGTATGAGAATAAACTTGCAGGGAACATAAAAACTGACTGTAAAAATAGCTATAAATATGTGAAGAGAAAAAGATTAGCAAAGGCAAAAATAGGTCCCTTACAGTCAGAAATTGGGAAATTATAATGGGGAACAAAGAAATGGCAGAAGAATTGAACACATATTTTGGTTCTGTCTTCACAAAAGAGGACACAAATACTTTCCCAGAAATGTTAGGGAACCAAGTGTCTAGTGAGAGGGAGGAATTGAAGGAAATCAGTATTTGTAAAAAAATTGGTTCTAGAGAAATTAATAGGGTTAAAGGCTGAAAAGTCCTCAGGGCCTGATAATCTACATCCTAGAGTACTAAAGGAAGTGACCCTGGAAATATTGGATGCTTTGGTGGTCATCTTCCAAAATCCTATAGATTCTGCGGCAGTTCCTATAGATTGGAGGGTGACAAATGTAACCCCATTATTTAAAAAAGGAGGGAGAGAAAAAACAGAGAATTACAGACTAGTTAGCCTAATGTCATTCATGGGGAAAATTCTAGAGCCTATTATAAAAGATGTGGTAACAGAACATATCACCCTTCTTCAGAGCTGGACCTCAGCATACGGACTTGAAACGTTAACCCTGTTTCTCTCTCCACAGATGCTGTCAGACCTGCTGAGTTTTTCCAGCATTTTCTGTCTTTGTTTCAGATTTCCAGCATCTGCAGTATTTGGCTTTAATTTTTAGGTTTACAAGAATGTTGCTAGGGCTTGAAAATTGCAGCTATGAGGAAAGATTGGATAGGCAGGGGTTGTTTTCCAAAGAACAGAGGAGGCTGAGAGGTGACCTAATTGACGTGTACAGAATTATGAGGGGCCTGGATAGGTAGAAGGATTGGAGGGGACATGAGGAAACCATTTTCACCCAGAGAGTGGCGGGCATCTGGAATTCACTGCCTGAATTGGTGGTTGAGGCTGAAACACTCAACTCATTTGAAAGGTACTTGGATCTGCACCCAAAGTGCTGTAACCTGCAAGGCTACAGACCAGGTGCTGGAAAGTGGGATTAAAATGAGTGGTTAGTTTATTTTTTTTTTGGCTGGTGCAAACACAATAGCTGAATGGCCTCTTTCTGCACCACAGCTTTTCTATGGTCCTAGGTTCTACACCATTAAAATAAATCATAAATACTTAGTAGTAAAGAATTCAGATTCTATGGAATTTTGAGTGGTTTCTTTAATAACTGCTTCTGGCTAGCAATTTTGACAAAGCCATTTTGGACTCAAAAAATTTAATTTGTGTCTGATTTGTGTCGTGGTTTGTCCACATTTTAACTTAAATTAGCCTGCGGCTGGGAATTCAGAAACTGGCCAGGAACAGGCAAAAGGTCAGGACTAAAATGGAGCAGTACTCGAATTTTGCTTTAGACTATCAATGGTGTTAAAACATTTTGTTCTGAGATTATCTTCACTGGACTTTGACAATAGGTCAATAATATTGAACCAACTGGAGCAAAGTCTTCGGTCACTCAACCCTATAATTTATTTGGCTGTTTTATTTAATGCATTCCAACATCTTTATCTCACACAAGCTGCTCTTTATGCTTCATTCTCCTCACAACCTGCCCTCCTGAGTCTGTAATTTGTCTATCAGAGCCAACTTCTGCAGATGAGCCCATCTCATCGAAGCAAAAGTGCAATTGGGCGAGATAGCGGCTTTGGGGTAATGTCACTTGGGCTAGTAACCCAGAGGCCCAGGCAAATGCCCTGGGGTACATGGGCTCAACTCCCACCATGGCAGCTAGTGGAATTTAAATCCAATTTTTAAAAACCTGGAATTGAAAGCCAGTCTCAATAATGATGGCCATGCAATTAACATCGATTGTCGTAAATAGCCATCAGGTTCAATAATGTTCTCTGGGAAATTTGTCATCCTTACCTGGTCTGGTGTACATGTGAACCAGGTTCACACTGTGATTGACTTTTAACTGTCCTCTGAAATGGCTTAGACGATGACTCAGTTCAAGGGCAATTAGGGATGGGTAACAAATGCTGGCCTTGCCAGGGATGCCCAGACCCCTTCAAAGAATAAAGAGGTTGTTGACTAGAAAGACAGACAACCTTGTGGTGTACCTTAATCTGATTGGGTACCCTGAAACACAACAGGATAGATAAACACGGCGGCTGGGATTTTCCGTGCCCGCTGGTGCCGGGTGTGTTCGGTGGCGTGAGTGGAAAATGTGGCGAGGCCAAAAATCAGCTTCACGATGTGGTGAAACCAGTTTGCGATCGTCCACTCAGCCTGTTGATGGAGGGCCACGTTCCCCACCATCGGACATCGGGAACCTCATTGTAATACATCAGCTTATCATTATAAGGCCAGCCTGCCTGATTCACCACCCCCCACCGCCCGCCCATCGCTGGATCGTCCACCCACATCGGCGGGAAAACACGCTGATGTGTTTCACAGCAGCATATATAAGGCGTGCACTTGGCAGTTGAACTTCGCTCGAAGGCTTCAATGTTTGTTTGCCTACCTCGCTTCAGTCCGCACTTGCAATCATCAGCGTCAGGCTTCACAGACAGAGCCACACCACTTTTAGGGGGGCTCATGGGCAGGTCTCTACCTCCCAGATCAGCCATATGTGGGTGGCTGTTCAATGGCTTCAGGGCTAAGGCTTGCTTGGGGAAGGGGGAGAAGTGGCCTCAGACAAGGGAAGAGGCTGCAGGACAATAGCTGTGCTGGGGAACGGTGGGCGGGGTGGGGGGGGGTGGGTGGGGGGGGGGGTGGGGCGCGGTGGGGGGGGAGGAGGAGGTGGGGGGGGTGTGGTAGGGGGGGTGGTGGTATCCCAGGGTTTATGTGGCGGAACATGTTGATCTGTGTAAGTGGCTTCAAGATGGTGAGAGCTGAGGAGGCAGTCTCCAGAGGAGATTAGGCCAGGTGGACACGTGAGGCTAGGTGTGTGAGAGAGTGAGTGGCGATGTCCCTTCAGCCGACAGTGAATGTGTGATGGGCTTGAGTGTGTGAGTTTAGTGATGAGATGGTTTCCATACCTTGGTGACATGGATGAGATTTTTCATCCTCTATCTGCATTGGATGGTCAATCTCTTCTGTACAACATTGGCACTGATCACCACTGCCATCGCCTACCAAGCCGGAGTGGTAATGTAGCTGCCCCTCCTGTGGCCAGAGTGGGGGGTAGAGGACATCACAGCGGGCCTCCATGGCATCCAAAAGACGCTCGAGGGCTGCAGTCTTCTTGCCTTTCATGGCCATGTCTTTGCTGCCGTCCTGGGCTGGAATCCCTAAGCGTGGCTGTACTTTAAACGTGGTGCCTGGTGTGATGAAGCGGTGAGGTGACGGCATGGCAGGCAAGTGAGAAGTTAAAATAACTTTTACTGTCGTTTTTCATTTGAGGAAATTCTGCAGAGAGGAACAGGAGGGTTTTTTTTTGTATAACTACGATTTGAAATCCTGGTAATTACAGCTTCAAAATGTCAAGCAACTTATTTCATGATTGATTGAATAGAACTTCATATAATCTATGTGGAGATGTTCTAATAATTAGACATGAATACAATTACAGAATTAGGTGTCAGCCTTGGCTCAATGGTGACAAACTCACCTCTGAGTCAGGCAGTTGTGGGTTCAGTCCCAACTCAAGCAACTCGAGCACACAATCCAGACTGACAACTCATTGCCGGACTGAGGGAGTATTGCATTGTCGAAGGTAACGTCTTTGAGAGGAAATATTAAACCAAGGCCTTCTTTCCCTCTTAGACGAACATGAAGGAAGCCATGACGCTATTTCACAATAGAACAGAGGAGTTTTCCCCGCTGCTCTGTCTATTATTTATCCCTCAACCAATGTCACTAAAACAGATTATCTGATCATTTAATCCATTGCTGTTGGTGAGAGCTTGCTGTGCACCATTCGCCTGCCACACTTTTCTACATGACAACAGTACACTTCAAATGTACTTAATCGGCTGAAAAGGGCTTTGAGGTATCCTGAAAGTATGAAGGGCTTTGCTAAGTGTAAATTATTTTCCTCTTTCTGCCATATGCCTCACGTAGCCAATCACACTCATATAAATTATTTAATGGTGCCTCAAGAAGATCTCCTATTGCAAACTACACACTCCGGAAGCCCACAGTGGCTCACTAGGAAATGAGAAAGCTCAGAGCTTAAGTTGACTGGAAGAGAACAGAACTGTTATTTCCTCTGACTTCAGTAAACAATGGCACATGTCAGGACACACAAAATGAACTGTTAATTATTACCAGCGCAACATGCCGTGCATGAAATTTAATTCGCCCGCTGTTGGCCTGTTTCCATAAATCTTTACGCCTGATTCATATCATCTGCCAATTAAGATAAAATATTATAATGCATTTGTGCTTTTCAAGTACCTCAGAGAAACTTCTTGTGTATGCTTGGAAGTCACTGTCTTTTGAATCTCGTCGTAGAGGCAAGTTTGACATCACTACTGGTGGGCCAGCCATACCCCTGACATATGAGTTCACCAGAATACCAAGGCTCTAAGGGGTAACGTCATGAAATATGCATTTTTGAAAAGGTACCTTGCCCTCGCATGTTGCTAAACCACAAGTGGGTGGCTTCTGATTTTCCATTCTGTCAAAATTGAACAGGCAACCATGTGCAGACTCCTCACCATGCCCACTGCCCCCACCCCCACATTTTCCAGTACGCATAGGTCAGTGGTAACCTATTCATATGTGAAGCTTAATCTTACATTAGGCCTAGAAGGTAATGTTTCTTCATTCTTCCTTGGGATGTGGGTGTCACTGGCTCGGCTAGAATTATCCCTAACTTCCCTTGAGAAGGTGGTGGTGAGCCGCCTTCTTGAACTGCTGCAGTCCATGTGGTGCAGGTACAAGCGTAATGTTTATTTTGTACTGGAATGAAACAATTGTGTGGCGTGCTAGGCCATTTCAGAGGGCAGTTAAGAACAAAGAACAAAGAAAAGTACAGCACAGGAACAGGCCCTTCGGCCCTCTAAGCCTGCACCGATCATATTGCCCGTCAACTAAAACATTTTGCACTTCCGGGGTCCGTATCCCTCTATTCCCATCCTATTCATGTACTTGTCAAGCTGGCTCTTAAACACCACTATCGTACCTGCTTCCATCACCTCCTCTGGCAGCGAATTCCAGACACTCACTACCCTCTGCGTAAAAACCTTGCCCCGCACATCTCCTCTATAGTTTTCTCCTCTCACCTTAAATCTATGTCCCCATGTAATTGACTCTCCTGGGAAAAAGCTTCTGACTATCTACTCTGTCCATGCCACTCATAATTTTGTAAACTTCTATCAAGTTGCCCCTCAATCTCCATCACTCTAGAGAGAACAATCCGAGTTTCTCCAACCTCTCCTCATAGTTAATAACCTCCAGACCAGGGAGCATGCTAGTAAACCTCCTCTGCACCCTCTCCAACGCCTCCATATCCTTCTGGTAATGTGGCGACCAGAATTGCAAGCAATATTCCAAGTGTGGCCTAACCAAGGTTCTATACAGCTGCAGCATGACTTCCCAGCTTTTATACTCAATACCCCTGCCAATGAAGACAAGCATGCCATATGCCTTCCTGACTACCTTATCCACCTGCGTTGCCACTTTGAAAGACCTGTGGACCCGTACACCAAGATCCCGCTGCCCGTCGATGCACTTAAGGGTTCTGACATTTACTGTATAATTCCTGCCTGTATTAGACCTTCCAAAATGCATTATCTCGCATTTGTCCGGATTAAACTCCATCTGCCATTTCTCCGTCCAAGTCTCCAACCGATCTATATCCCATTGTATCCTTTGACAATCCTCTTCACTGTCTGCAACTCCTCCAACCTTAGTGTCGTCTGCAAATGTACTAATTAGCCCAGTTACATTTTCCTCCAAATTATTTATGTATACTACAGACAGCAAAGGTCCCAGCATTGATCCCTGCGGAACTCCACTAGCCACAGCAGAGTCAACCAGATTGTCGTGGATCTGGAATCACATGCAGGCCAGACTGGGTAAGGACTGCAGATTTCCTTTCTTAAAAGACATTAGTGAACAAGATTGGCTTTTACAACAATCAGGTAGTTTTGTGAGATTAGCTTTTTATTCCAGATTTATTCAATAATTGAATTTATATTCCTCCAGCTGCCATGGTGGGATTTGAAGTCCTGTCTCTGGTGCATTAGCTGGGTCTTGGATTACTAGTTCATTAACATTACCACGATGATATCATATGCATATGTTTTTGGATTTATGTATGTACGCAGAAAACAACAACTTCCATTTAACAGAGTAAAACGTGCCTCACAGGAGTGTTATTAAACAGAATTTGACACAGTGACACATAAGGAGATACAAGGACATCTGAGCAAAAGTTTGGTTAAAGAGGTATGTCATCAGGGAGTGATTACAGGATGTGAGAGAGGTAGAAAGAGAGTTTTAAGGAGGGAATTCCAATTTGGACCTGTAGGTAGCTGATAGCACAGCTGCCATTTGTGGAGCAGTCAAAACAAGGATATAAAGGAGTCAAGAATTGGAAGATGCAGAAAGATCTCAGAGAATTGATGGGCTGGAGGAGGTTACAGAGACGGGGAGGGGTGAGGCCGTGGAAGGATTTGAAAACAAGGACAAGAATTTTGAAATTGAGATGTTGCTGGACCGGGAGCCAATGTAGGTCAGCAAGCACATTGGTGAACAGGGCTATGTGATTTAGGATATTGGCAGTAGAAGATCAAACAGCTTGTCAGTATGATGAATGACAATGTATTGATGTAAAAAGGACACAAATTGTGAAAGCTTTTAGGCTTGCACTCATCAGGACAATTTGCTAGAATATCAAATGTAAAGGGAACAACAGAGTCCATTTGCCAACCAATCAGCACCCTCTTTTCATGCAGTATAAATCATTGTTCTCTTTACATTCCTATTCTTGTGAATTGTCCTGATGTATGCAAGACAAAAAGATTCGACAACAGGTATGTTTTTTCAGCAATACTCAAGTTCTATACTACTGAATGACTAAATGACGATGTGAGGAAGGTGCCAGTGGACTGCTGGTTGAAGTGAGCCATACCTTGGCAATAATCACCTCATGAGGAGAGGAGGGAATGAAATGCTATGACAAATTGAGGAGTGTGGGGTGTCAAGTAAATGAAAGGTAGCAAATCCTGAGTAGTTGACCCTACGCGACATAGCAATTGATATCAATCAGTGATGCAATCAAACAATATTAGTTACACATCACTTGAAATTACCGTTGACTATAAAAGTGAGGGATCTTCCTCTGTAAGTTATGCATATCCAGTATCATTAATTAATGACTGATGGGGAAGCTACATCTCAATCTGTGCCAATGTAGCAAGGATACTGATTGTTAGTGGGCTCTGTACAAACAGGTTCAGTTGGCTCCCCCTCAGAAAGGACTTCACCTTTGATCTGCACCTTCTGCCCAGAATGTGAGCACTGAAGAATTCCAGAACGGAGCTGCCACTTTCTCTTGGAGATGCCATCCACCTTCTCTCAACAATGGTATCCAGACCCCAGAAATCCACTGCATTAATTGCGGGATTGACTATGGAGAGCAAGGAGAGGGCAAACTAGGTTGAGTCTGTGTCACGCCGCCTCAGCCTCACTCAGGGGGAAGCGCCCTGGCATCATTTGACCCTTTTCAAAATGGCACATCACAGATTATCAATTCAGCAGGCAGACTATCACAGGCACAGACCAATCTCTTACCATACCATGGTATAGTGAGCTGTGATTCCAACCTGTCCATGTCAATCCACCACCTTCACTCACAAGGTTTTGATGACTGCACAAACTCATCTTATTTCACTTGTATCATAACATTAATACTAGCTAAACAATTAGATTCCATCTCTCCAAGCAAAAAAAAAATCAGAAACGAAATAATTCTATAGATCAAAAAGTAAATTATCTGATGTCAAGACAACCCCTCTAGAGTTGGCAGAGCAATTGAAGGCAATTCAATTATAGCTGCAAGACAAACTTAGCATAGCCCGATCATCACCAAACCAACAGCAAATAGAAACGATGGACAAACAACTGCTAAATTGCTAAAGAATTTGGGAAAAAAAAAAGTCAGACTCCTAGATTGCCAGGGAAGTTGAACACCTTGTGGTCAAATGCTTGCTGGACTCCCATGTACATCAGATATAATGGATACATGGCCAGAGAAATAGGACACCATATACTACATGGTGCTGTTGGGGTATTGTCACGGGACTAGTAATCCAAAGACCCAGGGTATTACTCTGGTGACGCTGGTTCGAATCCCACCAACACGGCAGATGGCGAAATTTGAATTCAGTACAAAAAAACCCAATAAAATAGTCAGAATTAAAATGTCTAATGATGACCATGAAACCATTA
Organism: Carcharodon carcharias; assembly: GCF_017639515.1. Lineage (NCBI taxonomy): Eukaryota > Metazoa > Chordata > Chondrichthyes > Lamniformes > Lamnidae > Carcharodon > Carcharodon carcharias. The sequence continues at coordinate 16,752,447 of NC_054468.1, read as the reverse complement.
TTGTAAAAACCCACCTGATTCACTAATGCACCTTTAGGGGAGGAAATCTGCCACCCTTACCCAGTGTGGCCTCACATGTGACCCCAGACCCACAGCAACGTGGTTGACTCTTAAATGGCCCAGCAAGCCACTTAGTTCTCAAATATAATTGGGGATGGGCAATAAGTGCGAGCCTAGCCAGCGATGAACAAATAAATTATATTATATTCCTTAAACATCTGTGGAAATCAGCGTTCACAGAGAAACAATCACTAAGTTGCTGCAGAAAGTAGATACCACAGACAGGTAGCCATAAGGAAATTAGCTGCTGGATTACAAATGGAATTTAGATCATGAATGGTGAGAGAAATTGTCCATAAAGACAAGGGGGTGGGGGGGGGCAGAGTTTTTTCCCTGTCGGGCGAGCTGGGCGGAAGTGGGCGTGGGTGGGCGGTGCGCAGCCGATTTCCGCCCGGGGTTGGCTGCGTGTCGCCATTTTACATGGGCGAGCCAATTAAGGCCCAGCCAGCATGACATGCACCCAGAAGCACTCAGCGCTACCTGTGCGGGCAAGGGGAGGAGGGAGAGTTGGGGAATGCGCAAAAGAGCACAGAAATCTCACCAAGGCGCGGAGCTGCCTCAGGGAGATCAATTTCCTTGTGGAAAATTGAAAGAAAGGATTTAAAATATGATTCAGACATGTCCCCTCATGTCACAGGAGCTGGGACATGCCTATGTATTTTAATTAAAATTGTATTTGATTTATAAAGCCTACTTGAAACCTCACCCCATCTGCGGATAAGGTTTCACGATAAATGCGAAGCCACCTGGGCTCTTCCCCTGCCCGCCCCCCCACCACCCCACCCCACCCCCCCTCCCGCCAACCTTAAGGTTGGACGGGCAGCCCAGACAATCAGTTCAATTAGGTCATTAATGGCCTTAACAGGTCTTTGACAGTTCAGCGTGCACGCAGCCAACTCCGGTGTGCGCCTACCGAACTGAAGATCGTAATGACGCGCGGTGACATCGGGACGCACGCCTGATGTCACTGCGCGTCGAATTATGGTGTGGGGGCCCGCCCACACACACCAAACAGAAGATGCTGACCCAGATTACAGCCAGATTCTCTGGAGCCTAGTGGACAGCTAACTGCTGGACGTTCAAGAGAGAGTGTCAAAGAAATTAGATGGAGTCTATTTTCTTTCAAAGGTAGAATCTTCCTAATCAGCTACACAGGAAGGAAGAATCGCATTCTGACATCAACAGTGAACCTGGGCACTTACAGTCCCCTTCGTCATGGCCACCAGTAATGTACATCTTATCTTTGAAACTAACGAAGGCTCCATCTGCCTGTATTATTAATTCAGGTGGAAGTTAAAAATTGCGTGGTGTTATTAGAAAAACATAAGAACTAGGAGCAGGAGTAGGCAATTCAGTCCCTCGAGCCTGCCCTGCCATTCATATGATCATGGCTGATCTCATTTTGACCTGAAGTCCAATTTCCCACCCTCTCCCCATAACCTTTCAACCCATTACTAATTAAAAATCTGCCTATCTCCTCCTTGAATTTATTCAGCGTCCCGGCATCCACTGTACTCTGAGGTAGTGAATTCCACAGATTCACGACCCTTTGAGAAAAGTAATTCCCCCTCATCTCTGATTTAAATCTACCACTCCTTAGCCTAAAACTATGGCTTCTCATTCTAGAATGCCCCACAAGGGGAAACATCCAGTCCACGTCTACTTTGTCTATCCCCTTTAGCATCTTATATATCTCAGTTAGATCTCCTCTCATCCTTCTAAACTCTAGTGAGTATAGGCCTAAACTGCTCAATCTCATAAGACAAGCCCCGCATCTCTGGAATCAATCTACTGAACCTCCTCTGAACCACCTTCAATGCAACTACATCTTTCCTCAAGTAAGGGGACCAAAACTGTGCACAGCACTCCAGGTGCGGTCTCACCAATGCCTTGTACAGTTGCAATAACACTTCCTTATTTTTATACTCTATTCCTTTAGCAATAAATGCAAAAATTCCATGTGCCTTCCTTAATACCTGCTGTACCTGCATACTACCTTTCAGTGATTCATGCATGAGGACACCCAGATCCCTCTGCACTGAAGCATTCTGAAGTTTCTCTCCATTTAAATATCAAGTCGCCTTTTTATTCTTCCGACCAAAATGGGTAACCTCACACTTAAACTCCATCTGCCAAATTTTGGCCCATTCACCTAACCTGTCCATATCCATTTGTAAATTTCTTATTTCTTCATTGCAACTTACTTTCCCAGCTATCTTAGTGTCTACTGCAAATTTAGCTATAGTACCGTCTATCCCTGAATCTAAGTCATTAATATAGATTGTAAATAGTTGGGGCCCAAAGACCGAACCTTGTGGCACCCCATTAGTTACAGCTTGCCATCCAGAAAAAGACCCATTTATCCCGACTCTCTGCTTTCTGTTGGTTAGCCAATCCTCTATCCAAGCTAATATATTACCCCTAACTCCGTGTGATCTTACCTTGTGTATTAATCTTTTGTGCAGCACCTTATCAAGGGCCTTCTGGAAGTCCAGATATACTACATCTACAGGATCCCCATTATCCACTTTGCTTGTCACATCCTTAAAGAACTCGAGCAAATTAGTCAAACATGATTTACTCTTCACAAAACCATGCTGGCTCTGATGGATTGTATTTTGACTTTCCAAATGCCCCATTACTGCTTCCTTAATAATGGATTCCAACAATTTCCCAATGACAGATATTATTGGCAATAACAGATCAAACAGCTTGTCAGTATGAAGAATTGATGAATTATATTTGATTGATGATGTATTGATGAAAAAAGACACAAATCGTGACAGTGGATTGGAAAAATGCTAACATAACACCCTTATTCAAAAAGAGGAGGATGCAGAAAGTAGGAAACAGTTATCACATCGTCATTTAGTCATTCAGTAGTATAGAACTTGAGTATTGCTGAAAAAACATACCTGTTGTCAAATCATTTTGTCTTGCACACATCAGGACAATTCACAAGAATAGGAATGTAAAGAGAACAATGATTTATGCTGCATGAAAAGAGAGCGCTGATTGGTTGGCAAGTAGACTCTGTTGTTCCTTTTACATTTTGCATACTACTGAATGACTAAATGACGATGTGATAACTGGTCTATAGTCTCCTACTTTCTGCATCCTCCTCTTTTTGAATAAGGGTGTTATGTTAGCATTTTTCCAATCCACTGAAACCTTTCCAGAATCCAGGGAATTTTGGAATATTATTACCAATGCATCCACTATCTCCGCTGCCACTTCCTTTAAGACCTGGGGATGTAGGCCATCAGGTCCTGGGGAATGATCTCCCTATAATCCGAATAGTTTGCTCAGTACTTTTTCTCTAGTGATGGTGATTGTTCTAAGTTCCTCCTTCTCTATACCCTCTGCACTAACTGTTACTATTGGGGTGGTGCTAGTGTCCTCCGCTGTGAAAACTGAGGCAAAATATTGATTAAGCGTCTCTGCCATTTCTGCGTTCCCCACTATTAACTCCCCAGTCTCATCCTCCAAGGGACCAACATTCACTTTAGCTACTCTCTTTCCTTTTATAGAAGGGCAGGGAGTTTGCCCAAAGTCTGAGGCAAAAGTTCTCCTTCAGTGAATGTCAAAACCCCATTAACTAATCATTCATCACACTGAAGTTGATGGGTTGTTACTGAATGCGGATTGGATGCAGCACATGCCTACAAAGCAATAATAACGGAACATCAAAGTAAATGATTGTATTTGAGAGGTGGGATAAGGCACTATAGTTCACTCTGCTTCATTCGGATTACATATTTGTTGTAGGATGGCCATGTTGTACTATTAATGATAGAGTTGATCTGCAGACACTCCTTGGGGGGAAACATTAAGTTTATTTACAATGTACTCAGCAGCAACTACACGTGTGCTTTCAACTCCAACTCTAACTCTACACCGGCTGCAAATATAGCCCATGCTACTTTCCTATTGGTTACTGCAGATCATGTGATCTCTCCTAACAAGTATTATTCTTAGAGCTACATTATACACTAAATAAAACCATAATTACTACATTCCTCCCCCTTTAACTCAGCTATACGTATATTTACAAGTACATATTTTTCAAGACAACATAATATTTATACTGGTAAAGAAGTTACAAGTTAGCCTTTCAGGTGGTTTCCTGATATGTGTGGAATGTCACAGCCTGACACCTTCAAATTCTTTGTCAGGAACCTCTTTTTCCAGAGTTCCCTGAACATCAGGTGCTTCGGTGGACAATTGCAGTTCAGCATCCTCAACTCTTACAGGAACATCAGATATGTCAGTCCTGGGTTGAGTATCCTGAACAGGAAATGCAGACCTGGTCATGGTCACCGGTGGAATGAAATCTTGGTGATTTGTCTCTCTCTTCTTTAAATGGTCCACATGTTTACGGGTGATCTGACCTTCCACATGCAGGTGGTAAGATAGAGGTCCGGTCACCACACCTATAACACCCAGTAACCACTTTGACCCTTCCCCAAAGTTTTTCACATATATTGGCTCTCCCACAGTAAATCTTCTCTTGTGACTATGCCAGTTTTATCTAGTTTCCCGGCTTCCCTGACTCCTTTCCACCTTACCCTCCAAATTTAGCATCATTGATGGTGTTTCAACAATAACTCCACAGGTGTGACACCTGTTGTTGTGTGAGGGGTAATCCTATAATGATTAAGAAAGTGTGCTTGCTTAGTTGCCAAGGAATTACCAATTAGCTTTTTCATGCTTGTCTTGAACGTTTGAACAGTCCTTTTGGCCGGTCTGTTTGAGGAAGGGTGGTACAGTGCAGTTTTGAGGCTGATAAATTCAGTACCCATAAATGCCGTGCCATTATTGGAAATGATTACTTCTGGTAATCCATGAATGGCAAAACTCTGATGTCGTTTCTCAATTGTAGCAGCCGACGTTGGTGACATCACCTCATAGACGTCCAACCATTTTGAATGGGCATCGACAATGAACAGAAATATTGTTCCTAGGAAAGGTCCAATGTAGTCAATGTGTAACCACACCCAGGGTCTACCTGGCCACTCCCATGGGTGTAATGGAGCTGTCAGTTGACATTGCATACAGTGCTTTATTAAACTCTCTATTTCGCCATCTATCCCAGGCCACCATAGATAGCTGCATGCTATGGTCTTCATTCGGGAAATTCCTGGATGGGCACTATGTAGTTCAATTAAAAGTGGCTCACTTCCCTTTGGAGGAACTAGCACTCATGCTCCCGACAATAAGATGGCACCCTGGCTGGTTATTTCATGTCTTCTGTTGAAGTACAGTTTCATTTAATCAGATACAGGCTCCTGTGACAACGGTGCAGCACTGGTTCTTGTACCTGAGATAGGACTGGGTCCCAACTTTTCCAGTCTCTGATCTGTCGAGCACATACCGGTGAGAAATCTAAGAAATTTAACAGTAAAACAAGTTCGTGTGGAACTGGGAGGTGCCCATCATTTTCTTGTAAAGGCAAACGACTAAGGGCATCGGCGTTTGTGATTTGATTGCCCGGCCTTTGTACGAAAGTGTATTTCTACGCTGCCAGAATTAAAGCCCATCGTTATATTCTTGCTGAGGCTATGGGTGGTATAGCCTTGTCCTCACTGAACAATCCTAGCAATGGTTTGTGGTCTGAAATGAATGTAAAATGGCGGCCGTGTATGTACTGGTGAAATTTCTTGATACCAAAAATGATGGACAGGCCTTTTTTACCCTATCTGCGAGGTTCCCTTTTCCGCATTCTCGATACGTAACCCATTTTGTGCCATCATCCATCCGTTAGGTGGGCGCTGCTCCCACTCCATAGGGAGATGCATCACATGTCAGCATCAATTCTTTCGTCTGGTCATAATGCACTAATAGATTGGACGAGTGGAACAATTGTTCCAGCTTTATGAAAGCTTCTTTCTTGGACGCCTCCCCAGGCCAACGTTGGTTCTTTTTGAATAGAGAATGCAGAGGGGCCAGAACGGTAGACAAATTGGGTAAGAACCGCCCACTATAGTTGATCACACTTAGGGATGATTTGAGCACTGATGCGTTCTTTGGCGCGGGTGCCTCTCTTAAGACTCGCGCTTTCTCCTCAACCGGGTGGAGGCCCTGTAAATCTACCCGATGACTCAAATAGATTACCTCCCTCACCTGGAACGTGCACTTTTCTTTTTTTTTTAGCACAGACTTTAATCTCGGCCTTCTTTTTGACTTCACTATTGGCCAGGCTTCTCTCAGATGCAAGCCCAACTTGTCTTAGTTCGGTAGTTGAGCTACCCATCGGTTCATTATCTACTCGCATCTTGGAAAGTTCTCTGACTTTTCCTTTCAAGGCCTCTTTGGCTTCATTCAGCTGATTCTTCAGCTTTTTGCGAGACTGCTAGCTTCAGTGAGCTGGCACTGCTTTGGAGTTTCCCCGAACTCCGGTCTCCAGGTTGTGTCCAGCTATATATGACTCCCTGGGCTTCCCCTGAACCCTCTCTCCAATCACCAGGACTTCCCCCGAACCCTCTCCAATCACCAGGACTTCCCCTGAACCCTCTTTGAGTTTCTTCTGCTGTGCTTCCTTTCTACTGTTTAAGACAGCCTTCATTTCTTCGTGTTGTTGAATGGTGACACGTTCCTTTTGCATTTGACCTTGGAGGACATCAACTGTTCTTTCAACTGCTTAATTTCTTGTCGCCCTCCCTCTGGGGCCTCTTGCTGCACTTGGCAGAGTTGCCCCGTCTCTCTGGGGTCTCTTGTGGCCCTCCGCAGAGTGGCCCTCTCGCTGGGGCCTCTTCGAATTTTCTGTCCGTAGCCATTTTTCTTGTAATTACCACTTTAAATGTATTGCCGCTTTAAGGGCAGTCGCCGTGTGTTTGTTTTTTAACTGGGGTAGTCTGTGCAGCTGCCAGCTTTTCTGTGCTGTGTTTCCCCGCACTTTTCATGGGCCTTTCATGCAATCTTGGGCCTTCTTCTCTTTTAACTTTGTAAAACTTCGTTCCTGGTCAGAAAAAAAAATGCTGCAGTGATTTCTTCTCCCTCTTGTGGGCTATTCTGCAGGGTTTTTTTCCTTTTTTTTTGATGTTTTGCTTGCCCGTCCTGTGGATTCTCACTCAGGGGTCTTGCTATTTTGGTATTTTTTTTTAAATGTCGGGAGTGCTCTGGGAGATTTCTTAGCCATTTGGATCGGGACCCGTTTTTCCTCTAACTTAAAGCGACAGCGTACCTGGTGAGGACATCTTCCTTTCTTTTTAACTATCTTAGATACTCCCCATCGCTGGGCAAGGGACAGCGCCGGATCTGATCCCAGCCTCGTTGCCAGTTTGTTGTGGGGTGGCCAAGTTACATTATTGATGATAGAGTTGAGCTGCAAGCGCTTCTTGGGTGGAAACATTAAGTTTATTTACAATGTATGCAGCAGCAACTACACGTGTGCTTTCAGCTCTAATTCTAACTCTACGCTGACTGCAGTAGTAGCCCGCACTGCTCTCCTATCGGTTACTACAGATCATGTGATCTCCCCTAATAAGTATTATTCTTAAAGGTACATTACACACTAAATAAAAGCACAATTACTACAATATTACAGAGCATTTACAACCCAGAAACAGGCCATTCTGTCCAATGGGTCTGGGCTTGAATTTATGTTGCACAAGGGCCTCCAACCACCCTTCTTCATTGTACTCCGTTAATACAACCTAAATTTGTTTCTACCTCATGTGCTTATTTAGCTTCCTCTTAAATATATCTATTAACAGATCTACTCATCTGTTCCCTGTGGCAGTGAGTTTCACATTTTGACCACGGTCTGGGTAAAGAGTTTTCTCTTGATTTTGCTTTTGGATTATTTGTGATTGTCTAATACTTGCAGTTCTAGTTCTGGTCTCCCCTGCAAATGGAAGCAGCGCATAGAATTTAGTGCAGATGATGTGAGTCCTACCCACATGGGAAAACCATGTCAACTCTCCAAAGAGCGCCTGACGCTACTAAAGTGCAATCAGGCACTTAAATGGGCAGCTTTGGGCCTCCTACAGAATTGAGGCCCCCCATTCGGGCAGAAATTCCACCCCCGAGAGCTGCCGGCCAATCAGAGGTGAGCAGCTCCACATGAGACGGGCAGCAGCACCAAGAGCGGTGGCTGACATTGGTAATGCACCGAGGCCTTCACCAGGGACCATTGCTGGATCCCTAGAGATAGGTGAGTGAGGTGGATTGGTGGTTGTTGGGGGGGGAGGGGGGGTTGCTGGTGAGGGGAGGGGCAGGGAGTCGGTCTCTCAACAGGCCCCCTCTTCCCAATGTTTAGCCCCTTGACTGGACGCCGCGAGGGTTCTCCCTGGGAGGCCGCCAACAGGGTTTGCGATCTGTGTGAGTTCAGAAGAATCCCTGAGAGGGCTTAGGGATAATGGCTCAGTCATGAGCCTAAGTAACCAATGGGCAGATTCCCTAAGTCAGGCAGTTCCTGCCACTCATTAAATGGTAGCTTTTCCTGCCAGTGGGAATGGGCAGTTCAGCCTCCCCCACCTGTCACCCAGCCTATCTCTGGTGGGTTCCATGAAATCCCGTCCATCTTCTCCACACCTACCCTATGAAACATTTGCATAAACTTAAGTGCTTCTAGTAATAAATGGTGATAAAAGTCTCTTGTACTGTCATATTGAACGGAAAAAGGACTTACGTTTATATAGCATGTTTTGTGGCCTCAGGATGTCCCAAATTGCTTTGCAGCTGACTAAGTATGTTGAACGTATGTGTGTCTGAAAGGGGTGCAGGACCAGGAGGACCTTGAGTACCTTTTTAGGTGAAACAAAAAAAAAAATCAATAAATTAAATTAAAATCAATAAATGAGAAGGGGTGACAGCCCCTGGTGGGGCACTGTAAGTAAAACAAAAACATGAAAAGGCCTGGGTATAAATGTGCATAAATCTTTGAAAGTGGCAGGACAGGTTAGGAGAGCAGTTAATAAAGCAAACGGTATCCTGGGTTTTATTCATAGGGGCACAGAACACAAAAACAAGGAGGTTACATTAAAATAAAAGCGAAATACTGCGGATGCTGGAAATCTGAAACAAAAACAGAAAATGCTGGAAAATCTCAGCAGGCCTATCAGCATCTGTGGAAAGAAAGACAGAGGTAACGTTTCGAGTTGGCAGGGACTCTCTGAGGAAGAGCCATACGGACTCGAAATGTTATCTCTGTCTTTCTCACCACAGATGCCATTAGACCTGCTGAGGTTACATTAAACTTGTATAGGACACAGGTGCAGCCTCAACTGGAATATTGCATCCAGTTCTGGGTGCCACACTTTAGGAAGGATGTGAAGGTGTTAGCGAGAGTACAGGAAAGATTCACGAGAATGGTTCTAGGGATAAGGAACTTCAGTTATGTAGGTTGATTGGAGAAGTTGGGACTGTTTTCCTTGGCAAATAGAACTTCGAGAGGATATTTGATAGAGATATTCAAAAATCATGATGGGTGTGGACAGAGTAGGTAGGAAGAAACGGTTCCCAGTGGTGGAAGGGTCGAAAATAAGAGAGCACAGATTTAAGATGATTGGCAAAAGAAGCAATGGCGAGATGGGGGAAAACTTCTTCACACAGAGAGTGGCTAGGATCTGGAACATTCTCCCTGACAGCATGGTGGAAGTAGATTCAACTGAGACATTCAAGAGGGAATTGGATTATTATCTGAAAAGGAAGAATGTACAAGGCTACGTCAAGAAGAAGGGGAATGGCACTGGGCTCCTTCAGAGCACCAGCACAGACACAATGGGCTGAATGGCCTCCTTTTGTGCTGTAAACCTTGCTGTCATTCTGTGAAATATAATCGCCGTTGCAAAATTGCTTCATTCATATGAATTGTAATTATTATTCTAGTTTTAAAAAGTCTTTGAATCTTCCTGTGACTCTACCTGATATCTTTATTCTTCCTCCGTTAACAAATAGGGCACATTCGGAGACCTGTCTTAAAATGATCTATGAGACAAAGCAGCCACTGTGGCTCCAATTGTACAAGGTGGATAGGTGCAGTGTGACAAGCCCCGAGGAATTCAAAAACGCAAAGGCTGTGCCCATCTCCATGGATGGGCCTTTTTTTCCCTATGAATATTTCCAGACTCCAACACAAGCTGAGCTAAGTGTGCAGGGAGAAAAAAATTCCAGCGACGGGGAGTGGGGGCGGTGGGGTGGGGTCACAACCAGGGAGTCATGGGAACAGACCCAGGTCGACAATTGTTAAATGGGGACGTGGAGGCTGGTGTTGGGGGCCGGGGGGGGGTGGGGGGTGTGGGGGCGGCCAGGAGTCCAGAGATGACTGGCAGAAAGGTGGCAGGTAGGAAGTCTCTGGTCGTGATTGGGGGAAAGGAGCACGGGTAACGCTCCTCCTCCTCCTCCTCCTGATCCACAAGATAGCTTCACATGAATAAAATCTGGTTTCCACTTACCCTCCCTGGCCGGGGTCTGACATAGAAGCTGCCAGCGCTGCTCCCCAGCCAGGCTTCTGGTTTGAATTGCTGATTGGATTCCGATGTCAGAATCAGACCCAATCTACATATTTAAAGATAGACTCCGCTGCCTGCCTATAGGTGTCCCTCTAGCCTCTTTAAAAGAACAGGTTAAGCTCAGGATGTGGCTGGGCAGCAGCAGAAATCAAAGGGGGTAAATGACTGGCTTCAATTGACAACCACCTCCTCCTTACATGTTTTCTGCTAGGAAGGGGCTGTTAAAATGAGGGCCAAGGCGTTGGTGACATCATGGGGTGAATTTTAACCCTCCCCCTCACAAAATAGGTAAGTTGGGGTTGCTGGAGATGTTAAAAGTTTTAACATCCTGACCCCGACCTTCCTCCAGCCCTTCTTCCGCGTTGAACAGGCAGGACAGGGAGCAGACCGCAAACCTCCTCCAAGGAGATGGACTGACAACTTAAATATTTTAAGAAGGCTGGCAGCTCTCAGTTTAGCCCAACTTTGCAGGTTCAACCCTGGACAACTGGGTTTCTCAAGTCTCATGAAACCTGACAGCTGAAGGGAAGCAAGAACAGCTTCAGGGAGCAGTTAAGCGCTTAGACCAACAGGGAGCTACAATGCTTCCCCTCTGTCCTCCCAAGCTTACTCACTCCCCTGGCATCGCACACGACCATTGGAACCTCCCCATCCAAAGGCCCATTCTCCTGGGACCATGGATCGGATACCGCCCAACCCCCCCCAACGCCGTCCTCAATCCCCATGGTTGAGAATCGGGCCCACTGCCATTCTCTCAGTAGCAGTGGCATGTTCCGTCCCGGGAGCTGTGACCCGCTCAAGAGTGCTCCCTGCCCAGCTGGAAGCTAAGTTTGTCAATGAGGCAGACTTCCAGGCTGGGATCCAGTCGAGGAGAGTCAAAATTCCACCGGTGCAACCCGTCTGTGGTTCTATAGCATGGTATGTTAGGTTAATTTTCTTGGAAGAGCATGAGAGACTTAAAAGTTTGGGGAGGGGAGAGACCATTTGATAAGTAAACCCAGACGCTGCTAATTTGAACCAGAATTCAAGAGGGCTGTGAACTTCAAAGAGAACTGCTTCGGTGTCATGGCAACTTTGCTGTCTCCTTCATGCATTGCATTTGAAGATACACGATGTAGCTTCCGGACAATGGACAGTCAAACAGGTTGAGCAGATTGCAAATAATATATCACCGTAAATCACTGATCGAAGGAGGCTGCTTGGGGCTCATTTTAACTCTGTGTGATCATGTTAAACGAGTGCCAACAAGTCATCGGCCTTCTTTACATCCTTGCATTTCCATTGGTATTGGCCGGGATTTTCCGGCCTGCCGCAGCAGGACCCGCCCCGGCAAATCCGGCAGCCCAGCCAGAAGCCCGTTGACTTTCAGCGGGACCGGATGATCCCAGTGACAGCCGGGGCCAGAAAATCCCGGCCGGTATTTTACGCCATTGCACAAAGTCACCTCTTGCATCTCACTTGTGTTATTGTTGGGCTACGTTTAAGCCAGTGGGTTTCACATACAACTACAAAGCGTTATACCACTTGTATATCTTGCAGATGGGGAGACTTGATATCTTGAGAATCAACTGTTTTCATCTCCAGTAGCCAGTCTTAAATGTTTCCATGTGTGAGCTTATTCCGTCAAAATGTTCAGAATAAAATTATTTAAATTCTCAGCCAATTTGAACTTAATTGTTTGTGGTATTGATTTCACTTCTTTGTCCGACGCACGATTGTTTTAAAATTTTAGTGCCCCTCTCTCCCTGCCTCTCTGCCAGATACACATCTGATAGAAAGCTTCCTGCATGACACAAACACACTGACTGACCAGTGAGGTTTCATTTAAAAATAGTGGTTGATTCATCGGGCCAATCCTCTCTGCGGCTGTTTAAAACATGCAGACTAGATGGTTATCAAGGGTGTTGTATGTGCATTTAAGATGTTCTGAACTCCTTGTGCCTCAGGTTTTTTCCAAAGGGGAGGCTATGAGCCTGTTGATCTGTGCCATGAACTGTGACGTCAAAGGCCTATGTGCAGTTAGCTGGTATGGGGCCTTTCAGAGTGATCCACAGTCTGGATCTCACCCCAACAACTACCGCTCAGATCCAATCCCACAAGCATCTGTACAGTATTAAGGTCGATAATAGTAAGTGGTGCAGTGGTATGGGAAGACTGGAACAAAAGCAAAACACTGTCCAAGCTGCGGAGTGTTTCCAGCATTTTCTGATTTTATTTCACGTGGAAGAATGGACCTTCAGCCTCCCTTATCATCAAGGGAGACACGGGCCACAGTTTCGGCCTGCAATTCCTAAGATCTTCTTCTCACTTGCAGTTTTAGTTGTACTTGCAAAGAGAAGTGTTTCCCAATAAAAGCAAAGGGATTTTTTTTTTTGCCTTCCTCATTTTTCTACCAATTTTCTCCCCCTCTACGCTTCCTCTCAATTAAAGTTTGGACTAGCTGCTGGGGAATGATTCCACAGGTGTGGCTTTCCCTCTGTCCATTCATTCACAAGACATTTCTTTGCTGTCACTGGAGATCCTGGTGTCCAACATGGCACCTTGTTTCAGGCACCTCTGCCTATTTGTAAGGGTGAAAACTCAAAGGAAAAGCATCCTCGGGCATCACCTGACCACTCAACTCAACAGCCCACTTGTTAATTTAACGAGCTATAACTGAGCCTGGCCAGTGAGGGCCAGCAGGATGATCGACAACAGAAGAATCACAGCCTCCGATCCATCTTGAAATTGCCCAATGTTCAAATGTAAATCTTTCCTGAAAGGGTTGTCAGATGGTGATCAGGAATAGAAATCCTGATTGGTTTTTCTGCCTCATCATTCCAGAGTACATGGACAATGGTAGTGCCCCTAGGGTTACCCAACTGAGATTGCCAACTCCACAAAGGCCAGAGATCGAACCTGGGAGCCTCTGATGTTTGTGCCTCAGGAACACACTTCACGGTGCCCTTACTTGTTAATCTACTGAGGGAGGGGGATATCCATGTGAAAAAAAGCAAGTTGATTTTCAAAATCCGCTTGTCAAAATATCTTTTAATCACCTTTAGTATAAAGAGACCAAAAGTGGCCAAGTTAGTGCTTGTACATACGGATATACGAACATATGTGATAGGAGCCGAAAAAGGCCATTCAGCAACTCAGGCCTGCTCCGCCATTCAATAGGATCATGGCTGATCTGTTTGGGTTTTGAGTTCTACATTCCCATTTACCCATCACACCCTTAGATTCCCTTGCCTAACAAGTAGCTATCAACCTCTGCCTTAAAAATATTCAAAGACCCCACCTCCATTGCCTTCTAATGCAAAGAATTCCAAAGTTGCACAACCCTCTGAGAGGAAAAAACTCTCCTCATCTCTGTGCTATTAGGGTGACCTCTAATTTTAAAACCGTGCCCCCCCCCCCCCCACTTGTTCTGGACTCACCCACAAGAGAAAACATCCTTTCCATGTCCATCTTGTCAAGAACATTCAGGATCTTATACACTTCAATCAAGTCACCCCTCACTCTTCTAAACTCCAGTGGAAACAAGCCCAGTCTGTCCAACCTATCCTCATAAGACAACCCGTTCATTCCAGGTATCAATCTAGTAAACCTTGTCTGAGCCACCTCCCAATGCATTTACATCCTTCCTTAAATAAGGAGACCAGAACTGCACACAGTATTAGAGATGCAGCCTCACCAATGCCCTGTATAACTGAGGCATAACATCCTTACTTTTATGTTCAATTCCTCTCGTAATAAAGGATAGCATTTCATTAGCCTCCTTGATTACTTGTTGCATCTGCATACAAACTTTTTGTGACTCATGCACGAGAACACCTAGATCCCTCTGCACCTCAGAATTGTGAAGTCGCTCTCCGTTTCAGTAATACTCTGCTTTCCTTATTCATTTTGCCAAAGTGAACAAACAGTCGTTTTGTAGTACAGATACCGAATTTGAGTATTGTTGAAAAAAGAGACATGTCAAAGCTTTTCACCCTGCACTCATCAGGACACTTCACAAGAATAAGGGGAAAACAACAATTTATACTGTATGAGAAGAGTGCTGATTGGCTGGCAGTTGGACTCTGATTGGTAGAGGCTTTGCCATGGAGAATGCACCAATTAATAGTGACTGACAGTTAACTGCCAAGCATTGTTTGAAATATAAACTAGGCAGTTTGACCCTGATTGATCAAGGCATTGCCTTGAGGAATGAGTCAGTGAATGGCTGTCACTTATTTTGTTTAGTTAAAACAGGCGCAATGTGTGTAATTGCTCTTTCTGTCTGCAAAGAGCAGGGCCCAATGTATTAATATATGTAGCTTCCAGTACACGCAAATGTGCCACACTACAAGCCCGACTGACAACGGTAAATTGGTTGTCGGTGTAATTCTTAGCACAATGTGGATTATTTAATAAATATTATCCAATTGTGGAATTGCATCTAATGTTGGACTCTGTGTTTTGAGTTTTGCAAGCACATGCTAGTTGGGTACAGTCTGTACCTTGCCAATTGCAAACAGTGGCTGGGTCATGTTGTTTGATATAATCTGCCAATATTTGGGATGTACAGCCTACATCCCTAGTATCACACTGGCACTGCAATTGATGTACCACATTACTAAGTTGTGTGATAGGCAGATCATATTTTTTGGCTTGAGGGCAGCATCCTATTAGTGGGGAATACCTACAAAGTAGCAGCATGAAACAGCTAGCTTCACCTGTTGCTCAAATCTTTGAGACACTAACTTTTTGTGACTCATGCGCGAGAACACCTGGATTCCTCTGCACCTTGGAATTTCATCAATACCAGAGTGAACAACTTCACAATCTCCAACTTGCTGAAGGTTTGTCACTTAAGTAACCAAATCATGTAATCATTATGGAAAGTCAGTAAACTCTGTTTCTCTCTCCACAGCTGCTGCCTGACCTGCTGAGTATTTCCAGCATTTATTTTTATTTCAGATTTCCAGCGTCTGCCATATTTTGCTTTTGCATGGGGTATTTAACTTGGGGAAGGTGGCAAGGAGGAATTATCCTTGCCTTACTCAACATCTAACGCGAGTGCGTTTCCCAGCAGGGAAAGGGAGCATAAGGAGAAACTGTTTCCAGCAGCAGAAAGGTCGGTAACCAGAGGACACAGGTATAAGGTGATTGTCAAAAGAATGAGACACATTAGGAAAACGTTTCTCACTCGGTGAGTGTTGTGTTCTGGAATGCGCTGCCTGAAAAGGTGATGAAAGCATGCAGATTCAATAGTGACATTCAAACAAGAATTGGATAAATACTTGAAACAAAAACATTTACAGGGTTATGGGAAAGAACAGGGGGAATGGGCAGCTCTAACAACCAGACAGCACAGGCACAGCGGACTGAAAGGCCTCTTTCTGTGCTGTAAAATCCTGGTTCTACGAATACCGGATACCAATCAGGAGCAGTAATCCAGACTTGAACTTCCTCCTCCGGAGTTCAAGGGCACTGAAAGAATTGTAGTGTCTAAAATGTTGTAATGGCTTTCGATACAGAATGTGTCTCTCAAGGAAGTCTTCGTAATCTTCTGTACATCAACAGCAAGTCTTTATTAACTACTTGTAACAATATAGTTATAAACAGTAAAGGGTACAAGCAAGGAGCCATCTCCATAACTAGATCTTAACATGCCTCTGGCCAACACCATACCGATCCTACGTCTGGGTCATGTGCCTTCTTACATCTCTTTGTGGGTGGTACTGTACTCAGTCCCACATTAACCTTATATGTACCAGACCCTTATACTACATAAAAGATTGCCCCGACTCAGACCTGTTACCACAACTGAGAGTGGGAGGGCAATGTGACACAGCCTGGTCTCCGCACAGGATGAAGACTTCAAGCACTGAGCCTTTGGAGAAACTAAACATTTAAACTTAATTTTCCAACCTGCTTCTTACAGCATCATTGTGCCCTAGAAGTTTAGAATTTGGTACCTCATCCAAAAGATGGGATCTCCAACAGTGCAACAATCCCTCACTACTACAACCGGAGCATCAGCCGAGATCTTCTATTGGAGTACGTGGGACCGGAAAATTCAACTTTCTAACTCAGAGTCAAGGATGTTACCAACTGATACTCTGCTGACGCTGAATTTATCACATAGGCTAAACCCAGAGCAGTTTGGGAAGCGCAAAAGTAGAGTAGGTTCAAACATGAGAGTTTCTCTGCAATGCAGGCTGGGAAATGCAAACGGAGGTGCTACATCATCAGCACCAGTAGGAGACTGCAATTACAATATGACAAGTTTACATAGGCAGTTTCTGTTATAAATATGGACCTAGGAATTTATGGAATTTGTAACACATTTATAAAATATTTGTTGTACGTGAACATTAGGCCTATCAGGCAGAGAGAATGTAAAGGAAGAATAATCCAGGACTCGGTTCATTTGGAGAATTTATTCTGGATAGCATTGGAGGGAAATGGGTGTTGTGAGAGTCATCCAGGTTAAATTTGTCTTTTTATTTTGGGACGCACACCAATCCAGGTTCCGCTAAATCCGTTAGATCATAGAATAGCACAGAAGGAGGCCATTCAGCCCATCAAGTCTGTACCAATTCTTTCAAAGAGAAATCCAGTTAGTTCTACTCCCCAACTCCTTCCTCATATCGCTTCATTTATTTTTTCCTTCAAGTATCTATCGCTTTTGAAAGTTACTATTAAATTTGCTCCCACCAGCCTATCAGGCAGTGCATTCCAAATCCTAACCACTCCTTGGGTAAAACAATTTTTCCTCATGCTATCCCTCATTCTTTTGCCAATCACCTTAAATCTGTGTCCTCTATGCACACTTTGATTGTGCCCAGTGTTTGAAGAATCTTAGGATTGAATCCCCAGTGTCCAAAATATACTAATGCGGCAATAACCAGGCTGCCTAACGAGAGAGCTAACTCTCTTTTATAAAGTGTTCTGTCCTCCTGCAACTAAAGTTTATTCCTGGTTCCAACGAACCAAGGAATGCATTTTTTTTTTACACATGAAGTCCAGTATTTATTAAGAGATTGAGGTGAATCTATGGAAATTTGCAGCCTTTTTAAAACATAATTTCACAGCATATGAAAAGCCAAGGAACACCTGGAGTTAGCTGTAGTAATAGAGGCAGGTGACTTATTTTACAAGCAAATGGTAGGAAAATATTCTGGAATTTTCCACATGGTGGTGCAAAGCCACGATCTCATATTCTTAGCCTATTAAAAAAAAATCCATGGCATACTGTGCAACGATAGTTGACTGAACTACAGCATGACATGGAAACATATTAATTCTGTCGTAAAATGCACAATTTAAACAATAAATTTAGATTTTCAATAAAATTATGGGCATTGTGCAAAATAGGGCATCCAAGACCAAATTTAGCCCCCATGTGTTCTCAAAAGTCATGGGGATATTAATAGTGAGTTAACGTTGGTTGATGATCTAGTGTGGCTGTTGAATGTTCTGGATAATTCTAAAACTGGGTTCTCTTGCAGAAATGCTCAATATTTGCACCCCAACTTCCTGGTTATGTTCCAGAATTTTCCTGGGACAAAAGGCTTTGGGCTGGATTTCGAGTGGACGTGGTAGCCCTACCCACTGTCCAAAAAGTTGGGGATGAGCCCACCTCCACCAACCTGGGAAGCTATGGCCGATTTATCTGTTGTTAGGCAGTTAATTGCCTGAGGTCATAGCTTCCGCCCCCAGGTGGGCGGATGTCACACCTCCCCGAGCTTTTTGCCCCTCCTTTGGGCATAGGGTGCCCATACATGTGGAACCACACAAGGCCTCAACCAGGATTTACCTGGTGGCTACGCCATGTAATGGGGGCAAACCCCACCGCTGGGAACATATTGGCAGAAATGAGCAGGTGACAGGCCTGTCACTCTCCGCCATCCCAGCCGATTTGGTGTCTCCCCCCCCCCCCACCCCCCCCGACCCACCCCTTCCCCCCACCTGTTAGCCCGCTCTTGAGGGGGGGAGGAGCTTAAAATTCCTGCCTTTATCTTTTGGATGAATATCAGCCAATGAAATCAATAGGAATGAAAATGAGGCGCTGATCAAACACCGTCCATTTAACATTAACGCCCCAAGTCAAAATGATCCCCACTGTTTTTCTGGAATATTTTGGTTAAAGAGAGTGCCGGAACTCATTGTGAAATGGAAACTCATTGCTAAGGGCCAAGATGTTACATAACATGCAATCCAGAGAATTTGGACTGTCCCTGGACTTTAGACAAGAACATAAACCACAAGAGGAAAAGTAAGGCTTGAGATTACTAGATAATACAGCACAGAACCAGCCATTCATCCCAACTAGTCTGCACTGATATTGATGCTCCACATGAGCTTCCTCCTCCTTATCTTCATCTAACTCTATTAGCATATCCTTCTATCCCTTTCTCCCTCATGACAATATACGCTCTGCCTTCCAGGCTGATTTGTTTTTTCTGCCATACATGTCCGTACATCAACCCCTACTATACCTCCTCTCTGTATCCCATCCCCCTGCCAAATTAGTTCAAACCCCCACCAACAGCACTAGCAAATCCCCCCGCAGGGATGTCGGTCCCATTCCGGTTCAGGTGCAACCCATCTGTCTTGTACAGGTCCCACCTTCCCCAGAAACGGACCCAGTGGTCCAGGATTCCAAAGCGCTCCCTCCAGCACCAACTCTTCAGCCGCGCATTCACCCGCCATATCCGCCTCTTCCTATACTCACTAGCATGTGGAACCGGGAGTAATCCAGAGATTACAACTTTTGAGGTCCTGCTTTTCAATCTGCTGCCCATCTCCCTGAATTCTTGTTGCAGGACTTCATTCCTCTTTCTACCTATGTCATTGGCATCAATGTGAACCACGATCTTTGACTGTTCACCCTCCCCCTTCAGAGTGCCCTGCAGCCACTCTGTGACATCCTTGGCCCTGGCACCAGGGAAGCAACACACCATCCTGGAGTCACGTCTGCCGCCGCAGAAATGCCTGTCCGCACCCTTCACTGTTGAGACTCCTATCGCTATTGCTCTTCCCCTCTTTCCCCTCTCTCCTGTGCAGCTGGGCTCTGGCTGCATTCCCCAAAGGAACCGTCACTCTCACCGTTTTCCAACACAGAACAATTGTTCTTGAGTGAGGTGCACCCTGGGGCTTTCCTGACTAGCTGCCTGCCTCCTTTCTGACTGGCGGCCTCTTCTGACCGCACTTTCTTAAGCTGCGGGGGTAATCATGTCTGAAAACATGCTATCCACGTAACTTTCAACCTCGCGGATGCTCTGCTGCGCCTCCAGCAGACGCTCAAGCTCCGAAACCCAGCACCCAAGCTGGACAAACACATGGCGTTTCCTGCAGATGTGGTCATCCAGACTGCCAGGAGCGTCAAGTTAAGGCACAAGGGAGCATGGCAAGGCTGGATGGCATTTATTTTAATGCAAGGAGTCTTGCGAGTAAGGCAGATGAGTTGAGAGTGTTGATTAACACATGGGGGTATGATTTCTTTGCTGTCATGGTTGAGGGAGGGGCAGGAGTATAGAATCTTCAGGTCAAATGGTGGGAGGGTGTAAAAGAGGAGGTGGTGTCAGAATATTGATCAAGGAGTCAATAACTGCATTAAAGAGGGACGATATCTTAGAAGGTTCCTCAAATGAGGCCATATGAGTAAAACTCAAAAACGGGGCAATCACATTGCTTGGAGTGTACTATGGATCCCCAATCAGCCAGAGAGAGATAGAAGGGCAGATAGGTAGGTAAATCTCAGAGAAGTATAAAAGTAATAAGGTAATAATACTGGGAGATTTCAACTTCCCCAATATTAATTGGGACAGACAAAGTGTGAAAGGCTTAGAGGGGGCAGAATTTTTAAAATGTATCCAGGAGAGCCTGAGAGGGAGTTATTATTGGTTTTACTGGGCTTAAAAGTGCATAAATCCCCAGGCCCAGATGAGATGTATCCCAGGCTGCTGTGGGGGGCAAGGGAGGAGATTGCAGGGGCCCTGACATTAATTTTCAAATCCTCTCTGGCCACAGGAGAGGTGCTGGAGAACAGCTAATGTGGTACCATTATTCAGGAAGGGTGGTAGGGATAAGCCAGAGAACTATAGGTCAGTGAGTCCAACATCATTGGTAGGGAAACGTCTGGAAAAATTTCTGAGGGACAGAATTATTCTCCACTTGGAGAGGCAAGGATTAATCAAGGATAGTCAGCATGGCTTTACCAGCAGGAGATCGTGTCTAATAAATTTGAATCAATTTTTCGAGGAGATGACAAGGTGTGTAGATGAGGGTGGTGCAGTTGATGTAGTCTACATGGACTTCAGTAAGGCTTTTGACAAGGTCTGGCATGGAAGAATGGTCAAGAGGGTAAGAGCCTATGGGATCCAGGGCAATTTGGCAAATTGGATCCAAAATTGGCTTAGTGGCAGGAGGCAGAGGGTGATGGTCGAAGGTTGTTTTTGTGACTGGAAGTCTGTGTCCAGCGGTGTACTGCAGGGTTTGCTGCCGAATCCCTTTCTGTTTGTAGTATACATTAGTGATCTAGACATGAATGAAGGAGGTATGATCAGTAAGTTCGCAGATGACACGAAAATTGGTGGTGTGGCAAAAAGCGAGGAGGAAAGCCTTAGACTACAGGACAATATAGGTGGGCTGGTCAGATGGAAACAGTGGCAAATGGAATTTAAGCCTGAAAAATGTGAGGTGATGCATTATGGGAGGACTAACAAGGCAAGGGATGAATGGTAGGATCCTCAGAAGTACAGAGAATCAGATAGACCTTGGTGTGCATGTCCATAAATCCTTGAAGACAGCAGGAAAGGTAGATAAGGTGGTTCAGAAGGCATATGGAATACTTGCTTTTATTAGTTGAGGTATTGAATACAAGAGCAGGGAGGTTATGATGGAGCTGTATAAAGTGTTAGTTAGGGCACATCTGGAATATTATCTGCAGTTCTGGTTGCCACACTATAGGAAGGATGTGATTGCAGTGGAGACGGTGCAGAGGAGATTCGCCAGGATATTGCCTAGGCTGGAGCGTTTCAGCTATAAAGAGAGTCTAGATAGAATGGGATTGTTTTCCTTAGAGCAGAGAAGGCTGAGGGGGAACCTGATTGAAATGTACAAAATTATGAGGGGCATAGATAGGGTAGATAGGAAGAAACTTTCCTCCTTCGTGGAGGGGTCAATAACAAGGGGGCATAGATTAAAGGCAAGGGGCAGGAGTTTTGGAGGGGATTTGAGGAAATCTTTTTCATCCAGAGGGTGAGGGGTATCTGGAAGGGGTATCACTGCCTGAAAGGGTGGTAGAGGCGAGAACCCTCACAACATTTAAGGAGTATATAGCTGAACACTTGAAACGCCATAGCATACAAGGCTATGGGCCAAGTGCTGGAAAATGGGATCAGAGTAGATAGGGGCTTGGTGACCGGTGCGAGCACAATGGGCTGAAGGACCTCTTTCTGTGCTGTAAAACTCTCTGACTTTATGACTCATGTGTGGCTAGCTTCCCCTTAAATGCATCTGTGTCACTCACCTCAACACTGTTCATGGTAATGAGTTCCACATTCTCACCACTCTCTGGATAAAGGAAATCCTTGTCAAGTTTCAAGATGATTAAAGATATTGATAGACTAAATGGAGGAACATTATTTCCTCTACAGAGTGAGTCAAAGAGCAGAAATTTTGTCACTCAAGAGTTTACATGGTCTTTTTTTTTTAGTTCTTTCATATGAAATTGGTGTCCATGGGATGCCCACTCCTAATTGCCCTTGAACTGTTTGGCTTGCTAGACCATTTCAGAGCATTTATAAGAGTTAGCAACGTTTCTGTGTGTCCAGAGTCACATATAGGCCAGGCTAGGTAAGGATAGCAAATTCCCTTCGAAGCATCGATGAACCAGATGGGTTTTTACAACAATTAATAATAGCTGTTATAGTCACCATTACTGAGACTCTTTTATATTTAAGCACCACCAGCTGCCATAGTGGGATTTGAGACCATGACCCCAGAATATTAACCTAGGCCGCTAGATTACTAGATTACTAGGCTAGCGATATTACCATCTCATCAGGATAGCAGGACCTGTAGCAGCGCTGAACATGGTCCACATGAATAATTTAAAGAGGCTATAGGAGTATGAAGACTTTATAGATTTATGGACAAAAATCAGGGACATGGGATGAAGCACGATTGCTCTTTCAAAGAGCCGGAACAGGCCAAGTACCACCCTTCTGTGATGTAAGATTCTATGAATTCCGATAGGGTGTTTTAGTGACAATGTTTATATTCATGAACTGAGATGAGGTGCTGCCCTCAAATCAATCCCATGTATCCATTATTTTACAAATAGCAGATCTCTTGTAACATTACTCAAGTAAATTGGATGGCCCATTAAAACATAAGCAAAACACAGCATTGCATGATGCACAATATTTTGTACTGCTACTATATGAAAATTGGCCAGTCATATTCAGACAATGATATCCGATTGCTGTAAAATGGGCATGTCCAGCAATCAGCTCAGGCTTTAACTGCTGCTGGCAAAGAAAACCTTAAGTGGAAGGTTTTTCTGTTCGTTCTTGGGATGTGAACTTCGCTGGCAAGGTCATCATTTATTGTCCACCCTTAATTGCCCTTGAGAAGGTGGTGGTGAGCTGCCTTCTTGAAGCACTGCAGTCCATGTGGTGTGGGTACACCCACAGTGCTGTTCAGTAGGAGTTAATGGATTTTGACCCAATGACAGTGATAGAATGGTGATATATTTCCAAGTCAGAATGGCGTGTGGCTTGCAGGCGGTGGTGCTCCCGGGTGTCTGAAGCCCCTGCCCTTCTGGGTGGTAGAGGTTGTGAGTTTGCAAGGTGCTATCAAGGGAGGCTTGGCAAGTTGCTTCAGCGCATGTTATAGATGATGCAACCTACTGCACCATTTGTGAGGTGGAATTCTCTTTTGTTGGAGATGGTCATTGCCTGGCACTTGCGTGGCTTGAATGTTACTTGCCAATTATCAGCCCAAGCCTGAATGTTGTCCAGGTCTTCTGTATGAGGGCACAGGCTGCTTCAGTGTCTGAAGAGTTGCAAATGTAACTGAACGCTGTGCAATCATCAGCTAACATCCCCACTTCTGAGCTTATAATGGAGGATAGCTCATTGATGAAGCAGCTGAAGATAGTTGGGCCGAGGACACTACCCTGAGGAACTCCTGCAGCGATGTCCTGGAGCTGAGATTATTCCCTCCAACAACTACAACCATCTTCCTTGATGCTAGGTATGACTCCAACCAGTGGAGGGTTTTTCTCATGATTCCGTTGAATTGGGCTCCTTGATGCCACACTTGGTCAAATGCTACCTTGATGTCAAGGGCAGTCAATCTCACTTCACCTCTTGAATTCAGCTGTTTGTCCATGCTTGGATCAAGGCTGTGATGAGGTCAAGAGCTGAGTGGCCCTGGCAGTACCCAAACTGAACATCAGTGAGTAAATTATAACTGTGTAAGTATCACTCGATAGCACTGCTGACGCCATCTTCCGTCACTTTGCTGATGATCAAGAGTAGAGTGATGGGGTGATAATTAGCCAGGCTGGAATTTTCCTGTTTTAGTGGATAGGATATACCTGGGCAATTTTTCACATTGTCAGGAAGATGCCAGTGTTGTAGCTGTGCTAGAACCCATATCCACTGTGGTACTATTTCCCATCTTATCAATTATTTAATGACATGGGGAGGTAATCTCTTCTCCAACATATAATCATCGAGCCTTCTAGCACAGATGCAGGCCATTCAGCCCTCATGCCTGTTGCTGGCTCTCTGAAAGTGTCCCACACACCAGCTGGCTCCCCAATGCCCTGCAAGTGAGTTCTCTTCAAGTACATGCCCTTGTGAAAGCTCCCAATGGCGTCTGATTCCACCAGCCACACATTCAAGATCTTAAAAGCCTTCTGTATGAAAAGAAAATTGTCCTCATGTCTCCCCTCTAGTTATTTTGCCAATTATTTTTAATCTATGACGTTCTGTTCCCAACCCACTTGCCGGAGGAAAGAGTTTCTCTCTATTTTTGCTATCAAAATACCTCGTAATATTAAATATCTCCCTTTAACTTTCTTTGCCCATTATTAGAAACCTCCTGCAGGACTGATAGTTTCAGTGTACAGCAAGCGTTTTGATTTTAGGTCAAGATTGCTGCGTTGCACAAGAAGAGCATTTCCGTTCACCCGCACCTTTCAGAGATTAGAGTGGGGGAGGTCTGAAGATTTTTACCAAGACTGGATGTGTCAGTGAACAAATGTGGTGCTGTAAATGATACTTTGACCAACAAGTGACTAACTGATAAATGTTGCATCAGTCCCATTCTGTTTGTTTACAATAAAGAAAGGGAGACTGGTGTTTGTTTGACACCTTGTCACATCTCTTAGGATAGTAAGCAAATAACTTTAGTTGCATTGACCATTGTTTCATAAGCATATGCAACAACTGTTTTGTAACATAACCACCATATTGATAAAACAAATGAAGAAACATGCATTTATATGGCGCCTTTGATGACCTCAGGACGTTCAAGAGGGTTTCACAGCTAATGAAACACTTATGACATGTTGTCACTGTTATAACATAGGAACTGCTAATTAAAGCTGAGAGAACAGCTTTAACAAATCAACTGAAAGGTGGCACCTCTGACAGTGCAGCACTCCCTCAGTAGTGCACTGCAGTGTTAGCCTAGATGATATGCTCTAAATCTCAGAAGCAGAACTTGAACCTGCGGCCTCCTGGCTCGGAGGCAAGACTGCGACCACGGCTGACACACAGCATGTTTAAATGTCGGAAAACATCTGAAAAATTCATCAGTGAGCCAAAACAACAGCAACACTGAGAGCTGGCTAGCACCTTTAACATGATAAAATGTCCCAAAGCACTTCACAGGATCATTATTAAGCAAGATTTTGACACCGAGACACGTAGGGCGATATTGTGGTAGGAGGCCAAAAGATTAGTCAATGGGTTATGCATTAAGGAATGTCTTAAAGGAAGAAAGGGAAGTGGAGAGGTTTAGGGAGTGAGTTCCCAATGTTCGGGCCCTGGCAGCTGAAGAGAGAACCATGGATGCCTTAGACAGTTCTGGGGCTCGATGAGATTCCAGAACTCAGGAGGCAAGGGGCCAGAGAAGGATTCGAAAACAATGATCAGAATTTGAAAATTGGGACTTTGCTTAACCAAATCAAAGAAGAAGACATGAGGAGGGCTGACTTGGGTCAGAACTAGGTTTCAAAGAGGATCTTAAAGCAGGAGAGAGAGGTTGACGTGCCATGGAGGGTTAGGGGCATAAGATTATGCAGTTTGGGCAGCAGGAGGCCCAGACATCAATTGTGGTGATAGATGTGGTTGCAAAGGAAACCAGAGTTGCAGAACTAGAAAGCTCAAGCGGTGGAAGCCGGTCACAGAGGTAGGGAGGGGCCAGTCCATGAAGGGATTTAAACATATGGATGATCATTTTAAACTTGAGGCTGGGAGACTGGGAATGTAGGTCTGCTAAAACCGGAGGGAAAGATAAGCAGGACGTGGTGCAAGTTCGGATATTTTGGGCGAGCGGATGCTTGTGAGGGTGAAGATTGGGAGGTTGGCCAGTTTTGAATGGGACGGGGACTGTATCTGAGGAAAGGGAAACATTTACGATGTAGTTAGGAGCCCAGGGATAATCTAGGCGGTCAGCAGTTTAGTGAGAATGGGGATGAGGGAACAGATGGTGGATAAGGTGAGCTTGCAGAGAGGATGAGAGCAATCGGAGACAAACTAGAGAAATACACAGGTTCAGAAATAGGACAGGGGGGAGATAGGCAGTGCGGCCGACTGGGGGGGGTGGGGGGGGGGGGTGGTGGGGGGAGGGGACAGTTTAGTGGACAAAGAGAAGGGGGTGAACAATGGGCAGATTTAGCACAGGAGAGCGAGGCCCACTGGAACATTATGTAGTCCAATTAGATCTGGTGATGGATACCTAAACCATGTGCGCACCAGATATACGCGGGTCTACACACTTTGGACTTAAGCATGCAAAGATTAGGGACAATTCAGAGGGGCCAACCAGGGTGAGGGAGAGTAAAGGTTTTGCGAGGAACATGGGTGCCATTGGTAGAGTTGAGGGAATGGTTGAGAAACCAGCAGTTGCAGGTGTATTGTGACAGCTGGAGTTGGGACTCTGGCCTGCAGTAGTATTATTCTTAGCATTTTACTTTGGTGTTATTATATGATACAAAAGGAAGTAAGCTTAGAAAGGGATAGGGGAAACGATGGATACAAGGACATGGGGGGAGGTGCACTTGCCTGCATTTGAGACCAGGCATGATGAGAAGATCGAGAGCACAGCTACGAGTATGTGTGGAAGAGTTTTTATGGCGGGAGAGGGTTAGATGAGGCAGGACAGATGTAAACTCAGACGAAGGACGGAAAAGAGAGGCTGAGATGGAGATTGAAATCACCAAGGATGAAGAGTCACTCCGTGCAGTGGCTGAGGAAGGAAAGGAGGGAGGATATTTTGTGAGAAACTCGGGTAGGGCTGAGGAATGACAGGCAATGGATTCAGGAGTTTAAATGGGAGACTCCAAGCAGGAAATGGAAGAAACATGCAGTTAATCAATCTTTGGTGACGCTGGTTCAGAGATGACAGAATAACAGAATTGTTATGGTGCAGAAGGAGGCCGTTCGGCCCATTGTGTCTGCACCGGCTCTCGAAATGAGCATTACGACTCAGTGCCATTCTTCTGCCTTTTCCCTATAGCCTTGCACATTGGTTCTATTCAAATAATCATCTAATGCCCTCTTGAATGCCGCAGTTAAACCTGTCTCCAACCACACTTCCAGGCAGTGCATTCCAGACCGGAACCACTTGCTGGATGAAAAAAGCTTTTTCTCACCTCACGCTTGTTTCCACTGCAAATCACTTTATATCTGTGCCCTCTCGTTCTTAACCTTTGTTGTTTTCCTATCCACTCTACCCAGCCCCCCCATACCCCTCCATGATTTTGAACAACTCTATCAAATCTCCTCTTAGCCTTCTCCTCTCCAAGAAGGACAGTCCCAACATCTCCAATCTGCCTTCGTAGCTGAAGTTTCTCACCCCTGGAACCACAATGGAGATAAAATGCTGGCCACATCACTGAGAGTGTCCTGCTCTTTATCTAATGCTGGCTATGCAGCAGTACTAGTAGAAGAGACAGGCAGGGTGTCGATGCTCACCTGTAATGGGGACCTTTTGACAATGCAGCATTCCCTCACGAGGGCCAAATCAGTACAGACGATAAAGTCACTTTCCAACTTTGCAGTCATGACAGGGTGCTTCGCCTGCTGGATAAACAGATCGGAAATTCTGGAATGTGTTATGGACGTCCAAGTTTATGATATGTTCCTCCAGTGGGCCAGGCTTCCTACTGGGAACATACAAAGTTAGAACAATATGCTTTATACCCAAAGGAGCCAGAATGCAGCTTGAATCCAGACTCTTCAGACGCAGGGAACTGGTCATAAAACCAAGCTGGTACAGGAAAGTAATCAAAGTAAAAAAAAAAGGTCAGCCTCTTAACTATTGAAGCGTTGTTCTTGGCTTTGCTGCTCCTACTTTTTTTTTTAATAAGTACATAAGCAATCAGTTATAGTCCGTGGAGATTTTGCTGTGGAGTTTCCACATGTTAACTATCCCAATATCAGTGCAATCCCTGCAGAAAAACAAAGAAAATAATCTTTCGCTAGTGATCCTCTCAAATCCTTTTGGAGTTTTGAATTTTGATTGAATTCATTAAATGACATAACCATTCACCACGTACCATATTGTAACAGATTGAGCAGGTTTTTAACTATAAATATTCAGTTTGAAGGGTATTTTGCGTCACTCGTTCAAGATCACTTAAAATCATTTTGTACAGTCACACTAATAGAAAGATGGTTTTCATTTCCAGTGGTATTTCTGCACATGAGTCTGCTGAGCAGAAATGCTCAGAGATCGTGGGCAGAATTGTTTATGGTGGGGTAGGGAGGAGGGGTTTCAGCACATTGCATTAATGCTGAGTGGGAATTGATTTGGTTCCCCGGTTCAGGGAGTTCTGGATTTTGCTTGGTTTATTTGGGTGAGGGGTGGGGTGGGGTGGGGCGGGGCGGGGCGGGGCGGGGTGGGGCGGGGCAACGGAGGCGAGACTGGCCCTTGGCAGAAATGGCCGAATTGGCAGCTCGTTTTAACCTTGAGCTCCATTTCTCTTCCATCGACGTTGACTTGCTGTTGCCTCTTTTGCTGATGACCAATGTATCTTGGGAGGCAGACTCCAATGTGGAGTTGTGAGACAACAATCAGTTCAGCCATGATCTTATCGAATAGCGGAACAGGCTCAAAGGGCCGAATGGCCTAGCCCTGCTCCTGTCCTATGTTCCGATTGACAATCTATATCACTGACACAAAATTGAGGTTAAGAGAAAATAATAACTGCAGCCCACCCCATCTATCCAGCACCTCCATGCTCCATTACACACACGCACAATGGAGGCTATGGCAAAATAGCATCAAAAGGACTTTAAAAATACATATAATGTGATTGCCAAAATTAACAATTGGCATAAGTTTCCTTCCTACCTCTATCAAGCTTTCTCCAAGCTGCTGTTGCAATACTGTCTTTTTCTGTTCTTAATCCCACCACTGCAACTGTAACCACTTTTTACTGTATTTTAATTGATGACGAGGCCTCAGTTCCAGTTTGGATGTTTGTTGGCCTAGTCTGTTTGCCTTCCTCAGTAGCTTGGGTGGGACTTTTCTGAACGATTACGCAATTATCCCAAATGTTTCAGAATCTCAAGAGTCAGTTCATTCAATTATTTTTCCACTTTCCACAATGCCATCGGAGAAACCTGGGCTCAAAACCTTCCGTCAGTCTACAACCTCTTCAGCTTCCTGACTAGTAAACGCCTCTGCCTTCCTGTCGGAAGATGCTAAGTCCAAGCGGGTTTGAACATTCAGACTTGACTACCTCAGGGCCTGAATTTTACCTGTGACGGGCGCCTGCGATCGGCAGACCCGGGAGCCGTCGGGAAAAGGGCCCCCCCACCATTCCCCCCCAAATTCCCCCCCTGCCCCCCCCGATCACGATCAGTACCCCGGCCGCGATTTCACGCCGGCTGGCCAGTTAACGTCCAGCCAGCGTGAAGCGCGCCCTGAGAAGCTGAGCGCTGCTAGGGTGGGGGAGAGGGGGGCGGGCGATTACATTTCCGGGGGCGTGGGTTAGCGCTGAGAGAAAGCAGCTCCCTGAAGGTAGACAGCTGCCTCGGAGCTGCAGACCGGAAAGTGCTAAAGGAAAGGAACAGAGATCTCATCCCGCCCTTGGATGGGGTTTGATGAAAAATGCAAAGGCCGCCTGGCTGATTCGCCCGTCCGCCAACCGGAAGGTTGGATGGGCCATGAAAATTCAGAGACAATTGCGCCGTCCGTGGGCTTAATTGTCGGCAGGCGCACTTCTGGCTTTGGCACGCGTCCACCAAGTGAAACCTCGCGCAAGTGCGCGATGACGTCAGGATAATCGCCCGACATCTTCTTGCGTGATTTTACGCCCGATCAGGTCCAGACACGCGCCCGCCCGTGAGGTGTTAAGCTCAGCCCCGGGTTTCTGTTATAGGTCACTTAGGCCCAGGCTTTCACTCCTGGGTCAGGTGCGCAGAGACGGGGAGAAATTGCCAGCCTGCATTTCTGATTTTCATTCTGCAGGGGTGGGGGTGTGTGGGGAGTGGGGGCTGGATTAGAAGATGGAGCCCGCCAGCCCCAGAACAAGTGCCGGGGCTGCTGGATAAGGAGGCAGGCTGGGCAAAAGGCCTACCTCTGTGCTCCGGCTCTTTGTTGAATTAATTTTGTTTTAAATTGGAACAAAAAACAGCCCTCACCCCTCACACCCCCACACACACTCTCCATGCCCCATCCATGCCAACCTATGCCACCTCATGCACATCTACTCACATGCCATTGCCCCTCATATCCCCTATGACAATCCATGTCCCTCTACCCACCACCATAACCCCTCAAACCACCCCCCAATACCCCCCACATCTCCATGGCTCTTTATAGCTCCTATGCCAATTTAGTGCCAGCTCATGCCAACCCATGCCCCCCTCCCACCAGCCTTTGCCCTTACACCCTCCACGCCAACTAACCTCGTATCCTTTGACAGTTCTTTGATAGATAAACAGTTCTTTGACAGCTTTGACAATTCTTTGACATCTTTGTCAGGTCTTTGAATGCTTTGACAGTTCTGTGACAGCTTTGAAAGTTATTTAGCAGTGTTAGGAACCAAAGATAGTTTAAGCAAGTTATATTTTATTTGAGAATGCTAGGAATGAGTTTTAGCTTTAAGTTTAGGGTTAATCTGTGTATTAAGAAAGAGGGCATCTTGAGATTCAGTTTCATTTTAAAAATATTTATATTTTAAGGAGGTTTTATAACTCTTGAAGCGAAGTTGAAACAAACAGAAGGTGGAAAAACTGAGGCAGTTGCCTAGCAACAGGAGGCCCACACCGAGAGACAGGGAGAAACAGAACAGCAGTGTTTTAGTTCAGTTGGAAGCCAGGAGCCAGGAGAGTCTGGGCAAAGCAGAGGGAATTGCAGAGAGGGCAGATAAAGATATTGCAAAAGAAATGAAAGGTCTCAAAACCAAGGAGAGAGTAGAAAAGAGAAAGGCCCCAAGAAGACCTTCTAGTCAAAGGAAAACATTAAGAATCTGGAAAAGGTCCTGTTCAGTGAAGCAAAAGCAAGGAGCAGAGAGGAAGGCTCCAGGCTTAAAGGGAGAAAGCTGCAGGATGCAGACTTAAAGCAAAATAGGCTTGTGAGAAGCCAGATGATCCAAGGAGACAGCCGAAGGTCTGTAACTCTTTACTATGGGCATGTGAAGCCGTGGTGTTCTGTGGCACATCTGAGAGAGAGTGCATGGAAGGTGAAGCTTGGATGCATGTGGCGGTCCAGAGGAAAGGAACATTGGAAGGAGAGTTTGAAACCCTGGAGGTGGACCCTTGTGGAAAGCATCCGAGAGAAAGCGTCATTTAGGATAAGATTCCAAAGTGGGTTCCTTGAGAGCAGAGATTGGAAACCCTGTGTGAAAGATGGAGTTCAGTGAGACCGGTTGGTTCACAGCACGACAAGCATCCAGGGGATGCTGATGAAACATCCACAGCATCTGTTTGGGGTGGCATCTATCACTTAGTTTCAGAGTGTGATATGCCTAACCACAGCTTGCTTATTGTTTTACATGGGCTGTGTACTTACTGTGAACGTGAGGGTATACAATAGCTCTTGTAACTTGTGTTATCCTTATGAATCTGTATATGCCTGTAAAGGTATATTTGTGGGTGAAGGAGTTTTGTAATATAGTTCATCTTTTCTTGTTTAATAAATATTTTATTCTATTATTAAAAGTTCATCAGCTGACTCCTGTGACTGTTCAGTAGCCACTCTCCATGTTTCTAAACAAAAAAACAAGTTAGGATCTATCAAGCTGGGTTCCTCATAGGGATCTGACTGTCCAGTAGTAACACCAGCTGGGATCATAACAATAGCTTTGTCAGTTCTTTGACAGTTCTTTGACTGCTTTAACAGTTCCAAGAAGTGTAAACATATGTATACACAATCACGTTTGCTTTTAAAAATCCCAAAGGGTTCCTTACATCTCCCAAAGAATGCTTTACTTATTCCAAAGATCTCCTGGGACCATAGCCAAAGGGATACCTTACTTCTCCAAAGGGGTGCCCTAACTAACCAAATGAATCCACCAAGTTCAGACAGGCTATTACCTGGTCTAATCTGTACACTTGGGGTTTCACATTCCTGGCCATCCAAAATCCCACTTCAGTGGAGGCAGCTGGTGATTTAAGTGGCCAGCTACCTCTGTAAACCGCATGCATGTACCCCAACCGGGCTCCAATCCCGACCCCCGCAAAGAGGAAGCACTGTGTTCAGGGCCGGACTTCTGAGCTTATCTGCCATTTTCACCATGGCGCAGAGGCTGTCTACCATGGTGCAAACCTGGGCCTTAGTGATCTGTCTATTGACAAGTGCTAACTGGATAACTAACTTGATCGAGTACTTTCCTATTTGCTGAAGCTTGCAGGTATAGCAGACTTCTCTAAAGATTTATTCAAATCATCTTTGACAACAATTCTTCTTCAAAATCAATAAGCAGCCACAATCGCAAGCTCCAACCATGGCCTTTCTGACCACAAAGATCCAACCCAGGTCATACCAGCAATTCTTGTTGAAATGCAGAGCCCACCATATTACCCTGACCGCATTTTTCACCTATGATTCTGTGATTTTTACATGAATAACTTCCAAGTAGAACAAAAGCAAAAAGCTGCACATGCTGGAAATCTGGAATAAAAACTGAAAATACTCAGCAGGCCAGGCAGCATCTGTGGAGAGAGAAACAGAGTTAACGTTTCACGTTTATAATGTGTCATCTGAATTGGAGGTAATTTGGGACATAACAAGTTTAAACTACAGAGAGAAAGTGAGGAGTTTGTGGGTGCTGGGGGGCAGGGGTAAGGAATAAAAGGGAAGGTCCATGATAGAGTGGAAGGCAAGAGAGATTAAATGAAAGATGGAATGATGGTGGAAGGTAAAAAGTAGCAGTATTGGGAAAAGTAAAGAAACAAAAGATGGGTCCAGAGTATTTCTAAGTGCTTCTCACTTCTATGTAGAATGTTATGTATATGATACATCAGGTTGCCTGCTCAGTAATTTAAATACATGGACGCCTTCAGGTGCTTGTAATGTGATGAGAGTTCCCTATATATACATCTTTGGCAAACTCCATCTCTGAGTACACATTGGGAATCTTTGTCAGCATATTTAATGTTGAGTGCCTAATGCTTTTTTGGTTTGATAATGAATCCAAAACCCAACATGCACTCTTGATCAGTTCATTAATCACCCCTGCCAAATGCATTGTCCACCTCTCAGTATAAAGCACTGTGAAATGTGTTGCCGTCATTGCTAATCCACCTGAAGGCCAACCTGAGATTAGTGAGGAGGCTGAAGGTATTGAGACCATCTCACCAACCCCATCTTCTGCTAACTCCCCAGCACCTCTGCCAGAGGCCTCGTCTGATGTACATGTGCCAGGGACAATGGCTGCCCCTGCAGAAATGCAGAGGCCACAATCTGAAGTAAGACCCCAGAGGGGCCTTCCACAACAAGGCCAGCCACAACTCTCCTCGATGCTATATAGCACAAGGATTGACCAGTCTGCCTCCACCTTCCGAAACACAGGGGGCACAGCAAAGAAGCATTTGCAAGCGCAGTGTGCCACGACATCTCAATCACTAATGGCTTCAAATCACTTTGCATATATCACGATTAAGCACTTTGTAAATCCATATCACTATAGCCAAAAATGTTTGCACATTGACATTGTCAATGGGCATGTTTACAGAGTGAAGGCAGTTTTTACCAGTGCCATTGATGACTGCTTGCTAAAGTCCATCTCTCATTGATGCCATCAGGAGCAAGGGTGTGCCCATGCATGTCCAACAGTGGGAGGCTGTTTCCTTCTCCAGACCTTCAGATAAGGTAGTAGTACACCAAGGGTTGTGGATTGAAGTGCTCCTTGTAACATTTCTTGTCCATACTGATTGACTTTAAGGGATGATCAATGATCAGACTCAAACATCAAATCCAGCTTATCAGGTGAACTTCAAGCATGAGTGCGGTGTCAAAGTCAGTCCTCCACAGGTGAGCATTACGCAGTCACTTAAGTGGACTTTCCGCATGTCAAGATGCTATGTAATCTCCAAGGAAGCATGCTTGTGTGGCCTCCTCATTACATTGGAAGCCTTTGTCTTTCAGGTGGTAGAGGCTGTGGTTTCACAGGTGCCCCACACTCCTGTCACCGGACACCTGTGGTGGATGGATAATGTGGAAGGCAGTTGAATGAGTTGTTCTAAAACAGGTGTGGCCTCACCTTGCACAATGTGCAGCAGCTGATTACATCTGAAGGCCATGGGTGTAAAGCCCTGCTTCACACTGGCACTCCTGACATAGTGGGCATGGTTTGAGTAGGTACAGAGTGCCACTTTGGCAGGATCATTGACAGCCACTAACATATATGTGCAGGGTCCAGGTTGTGAAGGACTTCTCTGGGTGCCTTTGTGAACTATGTTGAGGCCAAGGGTTATGATGGTCATGGCCTCAGCCATGTTTGTGGTACTAAATTTCAGTTCGTGCTGTTTGTTTCTGGCTCTTGTTGGGGAGGGACATTTCCCTGAGAAAGTGTGGCTTCCATGTTGAGGGGTTATTATCTGGAAGTCACTCACCAGACTCTTAATCTGCATTGCTTCTCAGTCATTTCCAGATATGACCTCCACAGCTGGTAGACCCTTACCCCAGGGTAAAACCTGGCCCTGCTCCTGCTTGATGCATGCTGCACTGCCTCTAAATCCTGGCCTAGCCTCTTGCCTCTGACCCCACATTGTTCCCGTTCATGTGTCTCCATGCTGCGAGTGTGCAAAGGTACCATCCCCATTTTGCAGCTTCTTTGCCACGATGCACGGCCTTGCCTTCTCTGACACCTTCCTTCCTCCCACCTGGTGCCTGAGTCACGAGGGGCAATAATATCTGCCCTTCCACAGGTCCCACCCTCCAACTCCCCTGGGGGGTCAGCCACACGCCTGTGTTTGAATTGGTTGAAGTTCTGTGGTGCTTGGTGAAAATTCTTCAAGGCCTCCCACAGGGTGCTTGACCTCTCCAGAAAACTCCGGAAGGTTTAGGCCTTTTCCTCAAATGTGTAAATCCCACAAGTCATGGGCGAAATAATACAGGGATAGGGGCGGGGGGATGGGGGTGGGGAGTGAGGGGAGGTGGGGGGAAGAGGGTGGTTGTGGCAGGGGTGGGTGGATATTACGTCCCCTCCAGAAACCACATCGACATGATTCACGCTGACCTGCCTCGCAGCCATAATTTTTCCATCATTGGAAAAGAAGCCTAATTAACTCTTCATTATTTCAGTGCCGGCCCACTCCCTGCATTTTGGGGGAGAGCTCAGGGGTGGGCGGGAAGGTGGTGGGATGGGGGCCAAGCCCATTTTACGTGTCCTTCGCAACCTCCCACTCCATGGGAAACACACCGGCCAGGGGCACGTCAAATTCAGCCC
The DNA here is from genome assembly GCF_017639515.1 of Carcharodon carcharias. Taxonomy (NCBI): domain Eukaryota; kingdom Metazoa; phylum Chordata; class Chondrichthyes; order Lamniformes; family Lamnidae; genus Carcharodon; species Carcharodon carcharias. The sequence continues at coordinate 16,716,813 of NC_054468.1, read as the reverse complement.
GACCTGTCTCAGGAACCTGTGCGATGAAATGAACTCTTAAGTGTGCCGCTGCCTCCGTGCACCGCACATGCCCAAAACAATGCCCCGCCCACCCCGGACCTCTCCCGGAGAAAATGGTAGGTGCCGGTTTTGAGGGCGGGACTTCTGGAACTGGGGCTCCTGCGCCTTTTTGTCTAAGGCCTTGTGCGTTTGCGAAAATTCAACACAGTGTGCAGTTCTGGTTGCCGTTTTACAGAAAAGTTGTAGGGGCGTTGGAGGGGGCGCGGGGGAGATTTACAGAGATGCTGCCAGAAATGTGTGCATATCAGGAAAGGATTGAGAGGCTGGTTCTCTTTACCTTTGATAAAAGGAGGCTGAGCAACGAGCTAACAGAGGTCTCTAGAATTCTGAAAACTTTTGTCGAGTGGATACAGAGGCGATATTCCCTCTTGTGGGGAAGAACATAACTAGTCCACCAATATGAGATAGTCACCAAGAAATCCAACAGAGAATTCCAAAAAAAAACCTTATTTACCCCAAAAGTGCTGAGAGTGTGGAACTCACTGCCACAGGGAGTGGTTGAACTGTATTGTGTTAAGAGGAAGCTTGTCAAGCATATGAGGGAGAAGGAAGTAGAGGGTTACGATACAAAAACAGAAACAGAAATACCTGGAAAAACTCAGCAGGTCTGGCAGCGTCAGCGGAGGAGAGCACAGTTGACGTTTCGAGTCCTCGTGACCCTTCAACAGAACTAAGTAAAAATAGGAAAGGGACCTGCTGAGTTTTTCCAGGTATTTCTGTTTCTGTTTTTGTTTTGGATTTCCAGCATCTGCAGTTTTGGTTTTTATCTTTATATTAGAGGGTTACGATGCCGGATTGAGATGAGGCAAGATGGGAGGGGGCTTGAATGGAGCATAAATACCGGCATGGACTGCTTGAGCCGAATGGCCTGTTTATCTCCTGTGTAACCCTGTGTAATATAAATCCAGGTACTTTCTTTATATAAGGAATTCAGATACAGAAGTTAACGACCCATTCAACAATTAAGTGTCCAACCCTTATATTGCCTGTGACTCCCTCCCAAAGCCTGAGTTCCCAATGTGTCAACCAGTCATGCAAAGCTTGGAGCTGGGCAAGGTAACATGCGAAATCTGCCCTTGAGAGGGGAGTGAGAGGGGGAGAGCAAGATTACTTATTGGATGATGGGATTTTTCTTCCTCTCAGCTCCCTGATCGCAGCCACTCAGAAGTTGACAAGAGCAGTCGTCACAATATTTAAACTCGCTCATCTATTGGAAAATGAACGTGGCTTGATTTTAAAAAGGAGATGCTTTAACGATAGAGCACTCATTGACAATGTCGGGCAGGAGGTAAATTTTAGTGGCCAGGCTGCTGAATTGAAAAGGGCTGTAAATTCAAATGCCCAATGAAAACAGGAATTGCTGTTTCCCTTAATTTGAGTGTGATGGTGAGCAGTATCTGAAGTCTGCCCTTTTTTTTTGGAGGTGGGTGAAACTATTTTCTCGTGCATCCTGTCACCATCCCAGCTCAAGGTCAATGCCGGCAGCTCTTCTGAAATCAATAGCTCATCGTGCGGGACATTTTGGGCACAAAAGCTCACATCACGTGTGTCACACATAATGCGCTGTACCAGGAAGTCTGTTTTTAAGCCAAAACTGAAAGGGTTTATCAACCCCGTGCAAAGCAGCATAAATAACAGCTTTATCCCAAGTTCAGTGAAGTACACTAGCTTTTCGCTGCTCATTTAATCACTGGCAAGACCAGATTTCATTGCAATCTTTAGTTGCCCTCAAGAAGGCAGTGGTGGGACTTTCTCCTTGGACTGCTGCAGTCTGAGTAACTAAGGTGCTTCCACAGTGTGCTTTTAGATAGGGAGTTCCAGCCCTTTGGACCCCACGACAATGAAGGAATGGCGATATAAGTCCAGGTCGATATGGGTGTGTCGTTTGGGTGAGGGGAGGCTGTGGCAGAGTGGTATTGTCACTGGACTAGTACTCTAGGGGATATGGTAATGTCATCTGGACTGGGGTTCAAATCCCACCATGGCAGATGGTGAAATTTGAGTCTAAAAGTCATGAAACCATTGCTGATTGTTGTAAAAACCCATCTGGTCCATTAAGGAAGGAAATCTGCTATCCTTACCTGGTCTGGTCTAGCCTACTTGTGATTCCAGACCCATGGCAATGTGGTTGACTCTTAATTGCCTAGCAAGGGCAATAAATGCTAGCAAGTGAACAATTTTTTTTAAAAAAATGGAGGGCAACTTGAGCTAATAGTGTTCCCATTCAGCTTCTGCCCTTGATGTGGAGAGCATCCTGAGTTTGAGAGGTGCCATCAAGGAAGCACTCCTCCCACGTGCTTTGTAGGTGGGTTAAAGGTTTTGGGGAGTCAGAGGATGGCCCAATGAATCAAGTGAAATCTTCCAAAAGCTTAGATGGTTAAAACAGAACATAGTTGAATAATACAGATACCAAACTTGATTTTAGCTTATCTCAGACTAGGTGGCAGTAGGATGGTACAATTGACCTTAATACGACTGTGTTAAAGAGGGAAAAGCCATCCAAGGTTCCTGTTCCTAGTGGTGATACCGTGATTATTGTTGAAAGCTCATGTATCTGTTTGAGTGCACAGGCAATAGGTAAAGACAGAGTTGGTGATGCTCCAAAGGTTGAATGGCTTAATGACATACACCATCTGGGATAAGACATGCAAAATGACCACATAAGCAAAACACGGGAGGGTGTTGATATAACTGCATCCCTAGCTAGGGGAAGGAGAAATCACCAAACAAATTGAATCCTCCCTGGATTATCTATCCAAATAAGATTAAGAATAATTCTTGCCCCATACTTTTTTAAATTAATTTAATTTTTTTTAGCAAAAACAAATAATCCATGATGAGAGCATTGACCTAGCAACAGGCTTTACTGAGCTGCCTGGTATTTTAATTCATTGACCGAGGGCAATGTGGCCTATGAAGACCTTCCAGTAGCACTATGGTGTTAGACCATATAATAAAGCTCAGTTTACTTTTATTGGAGTCACACAAAAACAAACCTTGTTATGCCAATATCTTAAAGAGGTTCTGTCACATGAATACGAACATACAAACGTATGAATTAGGAGCAGGAGTAGGACACTGGGCCCCATTCCGTCATTCAAAAGATCATGGCTGATCTAATTATAACCTCCCGCCTACCTCTGATAACCTTTCACCCCCCCTTGTTAATCAAGAAACTACCTACCTCTGCCCTAAAAATATTCAAAGACTCTGCTTCCACTGCCTTTTGAGGAAGAGAGTTCCAAAGACTCACAACCCTCTGAAAGAAAAATGTTATCCTCATCTCTGTCTTTAAAAGGGAGGCCACTTATTTTTAAACAATAACCCCGGGTTTTAGATTCTCTCACAAGAAGAAACATCCTTTCCACATCCACCCTGCCCAGAACTCTCATATGTTTCAATCAAGTTGCCTCTTACTCTTCTAAACTCCAGCCTAGCCGGACCAACCTTTCCTTATAAGACAACCCGCCCATTCCAGGTATTAGTCTAATAAACCTTTTCTTTTAACGTAATTACATCCTTCCTTAAAATAAGGAGACCAATAGAGTGCAGAGTACTCCAGATGTGGTCTCACCAGCGTCCTGTATAACTGAAGCATAACCCCTCTACTGGTATATTCAATTCCCCTCACAATAAATAATAACACTCAAATAGCTTTCCTAATAGAGGAATAAAGTATCTTGCACCTCTTGGTTAAGGTTGCCGATGGCCAGAATGTTCCAGTTCCTTTGGCGACAATCGTGTTTGGCGGCGTGAGTGGACAATATGGCGAGAAAGCCAAAAACTAGTTTTACGCTGTCATGAAACCAGTTTGCGATTGTCCGCTCTGCCTGTCAATGGCGGGGCGTGTTCCCCCCTGCCACCGCCGCACATCAGGATCCTAATTTCAATACTTTAGCATCTCATTATTGGCACTGCTCACCAGAATCATCCACCCACGCTGGGACATCCAGGCATGTTAGTGTGATTGCATGCCAGCATGTTTCACAATGGTACATAAGCGACATGTACATTGGCGAGCTGTACTTCACTCGGGACTTTGAGGTTTGTTTGCCTACCTGGCTCTGGGCAGCACTCATGGTCATTAGTGCCAGGCTTTGCAGCTCAGGTCTCTGACTACTAGAAAAGCTGTAAGGCGGGGGTGGCTTTTCAACAGCTGCAGGGCTAGGGCTTGCTTGGGGAAAGGGGAGAAGTGGCCTCAGACAAGGGAAGAGGCTGCAGGGCGAGGGCTGTACTGGGGAAGGGTGGGGAGGCATCCCAGGGTGTATGCGGGGGCACATGCTGATCTGTGCAAGTGGCCTCAAGGTGGTGAGGGCAGAGATGGCAATCTCCAGATGAGTTGTGGCCAGATGGCGATGTGAGTGTGTGTGTGAGAGAGTGAGTGGTGATGTCCCTTGAGCTGGCAGTGAGTGAGATGCCAGTGAATGTGTGATGGCTTTGTAAGTGTGTGAGTTCAGAGTGATGAGATGGTTGTTTTACCCTGGTGGCACGGGTGAGATTGTTCATCCTCTTTCTGCACTGGACAGCCAAGCTCTTCTGTGCAACATTGGCACTGACCACCGCTGCCAGCGCCTGCCAAGCCAGAGTGGTGAGATTGCTGGACCTCCTGCGGCCAGAGCAGGGGTGGGGAACATCACAGTGGCCTCTAAAAGGCATTCCAGTGATGGGTCACTGAAATCTCCTTGGTTTTCAGGGCCATGTCTTAAGTCCTGGGCTGCAAGCACTGAGAACTGTGTGCATGGATGCAATTTAGATGTGGCACCCAGAGTGAGGAAACGATGAGGTATTGGCGTGGCGGGCGATTCAGAGGCCACCCACCAGCGAGACAGCGTGTTTCCTGTGGCTGCACAATTAGTGAGGCAGAAAACGGATGATCACAGAATCACACAATGCAGAAGAGGCCCTTCAGCCCATCGAGTCTGCACCGACACGTGAGAAACACCTGACCTACCTACCCAATTAGCATTTGGCCCATAGCCTTGAACGTTATGACGTGCCAAGTGCTCATCCAGGTACGTTTTAAAGGATGTGAGGCAACCTGCCTCCACCACCCTCCCAGGCAGCGCATTCCAGACCGTCACCACCCTCTGGGTAAAAAAGATTTTCCTCACATCCCCCCTAAACCTCCTGCCCCTCACCTTGAACTTGTGCCCCCTCGTGACTGACCCTTCAACTAAGGGGAACAGCTGCTCCCTATCCACCCTGTCCATGCCCCTCATAATCTTGTACACCTCGATCAGGTCACCCCTCAGTCTTCTCTGCTCCAAAGGAAACAACCCAAGTCTATCCAACCTCTCTTCATAACTTAAATGTTTCATCCCAGGCAACATCCTGGTGAATCTCCTCTGCACCCCCTCCAGTGCAATCACATCCTTCCTATACTGTGGCAACCAGAACTGCACACAGTACTCCAGCTGTGGCCTCACCAAGGTTCTATACAACTCCAACATGACCTCCCTACTTTTGTAATCTATGGCTCGATTGATAAAGGCAGGTGTCCAATATGCCTTTTTCACCACCCCACTAACATGCTCCTCTGCCTTCAGAGATCTATGGACACACACGCCAAGGTCCCTTCGTACGGTGAGAAAATCCACCATTGCTGCCGATGGGTAAAACATCATTTTTCACTCCCTCTACTGCACTTGGTGCAATTCTGGGACAATCCTGCCCAATGCTGCATATTTTCATAGGGTGAGGATCTCCTGGTCGGCGAGCGATCTTCTGGGTGGGGCCCACTCACCGACACGTAAAATGACGCAGGATGACTTCGGGCGGAACTCCCGACGTCACTCCGCATCATTTCCATTTTCAGCTCGGCAGGGGCACGGCCGAGTTGGTTGTGTGCCCACCGACCTGTCAACGGCCTATTGAGGCCATTGAAAAATGAATTAAAATCATGAATGGACCTGCCCGTCGAACCTTAAGGTTGGCGGGCAAGCCGGGAGCCCTGGCGGGCTTCAGAAAAAGCATGAAAACCTCATCCACGGGCGGGATGAGGTTTCATGCGGGTATTTAAATTTTTAATAAAGGCTTCAGTTAAAGTTATGGACATGTCCCAGTTGATGTGACAGTATCACATGAGGGCGACATGTCAGGGAAATTTTTCTATCACTTCTATTGCAAATTTTAATTCGGAGCCGGTCTTCCTGAGGCAGCACTCAGTCTCGTGTGCATGCGCGATAGAGCGCAGTCCTGGCTGAGGGACTACCCTGCCCGCACAGGGAGTGCATAGCAGTTCCTGGTGGACGTCACGCTGGGGGAGCCTTAATTGGCCCGCCCACATAAAATGGCGGTGTGCCCCCGATTGGGGGCGCCGATCAGAGGCATGCCTGCCCACGCCCACTCCCACACTTCCCCCCCTGACAGGGAGATAATTTTCCCCATAGACTCATAGAGCGCAGAAGGAGCCCATTTGACCTATCATGTCTGTGCCCGTCAACAAAGATCTGGCTACACTAATCCCATTTTCCAGCGTTTGACCCATAGCCTTGGAGGCAATGACTACTCAAGTGAATATTTAAATACTTCTTAAATGTTACAAGAGTTTCTGATTCAACCACCCTTTCAGGCGGTGAGTTGCAGACTCCCACCAACCTCTGGGTGAAAAGGTTTCTCCTCAACTCCCATCTTAGCCTTCTACCTCTTAGCTTAAATCTATGCCCCCAGGTTATTGACCCCTCTACTCATGGAAAAAGTGCTTTCCTATCCAACCTACCTATGCCCCTCATAATCTTATACACCTCTATTAGGTCCCCCCTCAACCTTCATGTTATATTTTATATATCTCGGACCAATGCAGAGATGACACTAGCTTCCAAGTGTACAACAGGTCTATTCACAAGAGTTTTAAAATATCTCTGTAGTTACAAAACATCCACACCCATGCGTCCAGTTCAGATTCTAGTAGCTTCTGTGCTGTCTGATAACTTTGCGCTGAGTCCACACCCAGGTTTAACCAATCAAGTACAGTGAGCATAGATCAGTTACCAGACTCACATCATCAAACTACAGACAATCTTCCAGGATTGTCTTGGAGTCTCCAGGAAAATCATAGAGGCATTACGAACAATTGTGTGCCTTTTGCCATTTCCTTTGAAAACATCTGTTGATTAGTTACAAAAAGTATTGCAGATGGGGAAAGAGGGATGTTTGATTGGCAGTCATGAATCAACCAGTTGGGTACCAAGGAGTCTTATTGCATTCCAATTGGCTGTGCTAATGGATATCTTAGTGACCAATGGCAGGAGTGTGGGGAGCAGGTTAACCGGAGGCAGTGATGTGATGAAATCTTGGGGAATACGTTCTACCAGAGCTGACAACATGAAGCTGGATGGGAAAAAAGGGTGGATATGGAAAAGCTAACATCATTCCGATCATGGAATCTTACATGCACATTTAAGTTTTTTAATGGGACTTTACTCATATTTATGGGGAGATGATGGTGTACTAGTGATGTCACTGGACTGGTAATCCAGAGGCCCAGGCTAATGCTCTGGGGACATGGGTTCAAATCCCACCACGGCAGCTGGTGGAATTTAATTCAATTAATAAATATGGGATATAATGCTAATCTCAGTAATGGTGATCAGGACAACTATAATCAATTGTTGTTTAAACCCGTCTGGTTCACTAATACCCTTTAGGCAGCTGTCCTTATCTGGTCTGGTCTACGTTTGACTCCAGAGCCAAGGCAATGTGGCTGACTCTTAACTGCCTTCTGAAATGGCTTAGCAAGGGCAATTAGGGATGGGTAACAAATGCTGGCCTTGCCAGCAATGCTCATATTCTATTAAAGAACAAAAAGTAAAAATCCAATTGGTGGCTATTATGAATTTGATCAACCATTTTTTGGGGGTAGATAGCACTTCCTTAATCTCGAGTTTTATTTTCAAGGTCTGAATGATAAACTGCATTCCAACTGTATCACGTTTCACTCGGTCCAATTTTAGTTCAGTTGAAACAGGATAATACAAGCATGTACCCAATAATTCCTTGCAAATATATAACCTTATCTCCATTACTGGCAGTGATGCTGCCTCTTGTGAGAAAGCCAAGATCTGAGTATCAAAATTGCAAAGATGAATACACTGGCCAAAAGTTGTCTAGGATAACGTGTCACAAGGCATGTCTGAGGACTCATGTGATGTTGCCCAACTGCTCAAGCTACAGTCACATCATTTTATGACTCAACCTGATCCCTATCAATGGAAATCTCTGCAAACCAGCACATTTATTTGTTCAGCTCTGGAAATCTCACAGGGACGAAGTAATCAGAAAGTTAAAAGTCCCAATGGTACCCTCATTCCCAGCTCATTGAATCATCAGTGCCAATGACCTAAATATATTTTCTTTGGAAATTTTATTTTATTGTATGAAACATTATAGATTTATTAACTGCACTTGAGGGGTTATATCAGTAATTCGGTCTTGAAGGGTTGTTTCTTTGGGCCCCGTTGAGGTCAGGAAAGGAGGTGGGTGGGGCCCAAAAATACAGGCGTCAGCCAGTGTGCCAGTTTCCTGATCCCATTCCCAGTATCAACCATTATGTTCACGGCCGATTTAGGGCTTGCAGCCAGTTAGGCTCATTAAGACCCTTGCTAAAAATAGATGATGGAGACCAACAGGGATTTTCTAGTCGGCCTCCAGTTTCCCAACATGATGTGGGGCACTTCAACTGCCTGGAGGCAGGCACCCAGCAGCAGGCCAGAGGTACCCAGCACTTCAGGGAGGTTGATAGGCTGTTCCTGGCCCATCGAGAGGCTCTCATGCCAAGTATGGTAGCTCGGCTGCTTTTTCTAACTTCTAATTATCTTTTTCCTAAAAGTGGCTGAGAGGTCACTGTCCTGTTGAAATGCCTCTCGGCTCATTGCAGCCGTATGCTCCTCTGAAGCTGGAAAGCCTCTGATTGGACCTCCAGCTTCAATAGCCCACCCGCCACCCTTAATTGGGCAGGCAACCTGCCTCTGTGCCGATGAACGGGGTGCTCCTTTCATAATCCCAATGAGTGACTGTTTCCCTCTGCAGATGGGTTTGGGAACCAGAAACTGTCCTAGCTCCTGTTTCCTGTCCCAAAGGCTCACGTTTCTCTGCATCTCAGTCCTGGCTGACTCCTTATTTTGAGACTGTGTCCTCTAGTTCTAGACTTCCTAGCTAAGCAAAAGATCCTCCCAGCATTTACCCTGCCCAACATTGTAGAAATGTATATGCTTCAATGGCTTCTCCTTCGGAATTTGAGGGAATATAGGCCCAGTCTACTTGACCTCTCCTTATAGAACAATCCCCTCATCCTAGTTCAGGGAACCTTTGTTGCACTCACTCTAAGGTAAGTATATTCTTCCTGAATAAGGAAATCAAACTGTATGCAGTACTCCAGGTGTGGTCTCACAGTGACCCTTCGTAATTCACAGAATCACAGAGTCACACAGTGCAGAAGAGGCCCTTCGGCCCATCAAGTCTGCACCGACACGTGAGAAACACCTGACCTAGCTACCTAATCCCATTTACCAGCATTTGGCCCATAGCCTTGAATGTTATGACGTGCCAAGTGCTCATCCAGGTACTTTTTAAAGGATGTGAGGCAACCCGCCTCCACCACCCTCCCAGGCAGCGCATTCCAGACCGTCACCACCCTCTGGGTAAAAACGTTTTTCCTCACATCCCCCCTAAACCTCCTGCCCCTCACCTTGAACTTGTGTACCCTTGTGACTGACCCTTCAAATAAGGGGAACAGCTGCTCCCTATGCACCCTGTCCATGCCCCTCATAATCTTGTACATCTCGATCAGGTCGCCCCTCAGTCTTCTCTGCTCTAATGAAAACAACCCAACTCTATCCAACCTCTCTTCAGAACTTAAATGTTTCATCCCAGGCAACATCCTGGTGAATCTCCTCTGCACCCCCTCCAATGCAATCACATCCTTCCTATAATGTGGCGACCAGAACTGCACACAGTAGTCCAGCTGTGGCCTCACCAAGGTTCTATACAACGCCAACATGACCTCCGTACTTTTGTAATCTATGCCTCAATTGATAAAGGCAAGTGTCCTATATGCCTTTTTCACCACCCCACTAACATGCCCCTCTGCCTTCAGAGATCTATGGACACACACACCAAGGTCCCTTTGTTCCTCAGAACTTCCTAGTGTCATGCTGTTCATTGAATACTTCCTTGTCAAATTATTCCTTCCAAAGTGTATCACCTCACACTTTTCAGGGTTAAATTCCATCTGCCACTTATCTGCCCATTTGACCATCCCATCTATAACTTCCTGTAGCCCAAGACACTCAACCTCACTGTTAACCACCCGGCCAATCTTTGTGTCATCCGCAAACTTACTAATCCTACCCCCCACATAGTTATCCATGTCATTTATAAAAATGACGAATAATAGGGGACCCAGCACAGATCCCTTTGGTATGCCACTGGACATTGGCTTCCAGTCACTAAAGCATCCTTCTGTCATCACCCTCTGTCTCTTACAGCTAAGCCAATTTTGAATCCACCTTATCAAATTACCCTGTATCCCGTGTGGGACCTTGTCAAAGGCTTTGCTGAAATCCATATAAACTACATCAACTGCACTACCCTCATCTACACACCTGGTCACCTCCTCAAAAAATTCAATCACATTTGTTAGGCATGACCTCCCTCTGACAAAGCCATGCTGACTTTCCCTGATCAAACCTTGCCTCTCCAAGCAGAGATAGATTCTCTCCTTCAGAATTTTCTCCAATAGTTTCCCTACCACTGATGTGAGACTCACTGGCCTGTAGTTCTCTGGCTTATCTCTACAACCCTTCTTAAGTAGCAGAACCACATTAGCTGTTCACCAGTCTTCTGGCACCTCCCCCGTGTCCAGAGAGGAATTAAAAATTTGGGTCAGAGCTCCTGCGATCTCCTCCCTTGCCTCCCTCAGCAGTCTAGGACACAAATCACCTGGACCTGGAGATTTGTCCACTTTTAAGCCTGCCAACACCTCCAATACCTTGTTTATCCCTATATCAATTTGCTCAAGAATCTTGCACTCTCTGTCCCCGAGTTCCATACCTTCATCCTCATTCTCTTGAGTGAAGATGGATGTGAAGTATTCGTTCAACACTCTACTGATGTCCTCTGGCTCCACCCATAGATTGCCCAATTGGTCCCTAATGGGCCCTACTCTTTCCCTGGTTATCCTCTTCCCATTGATATACTTATAGAATATCTTGGAGTTTTCCCTACTTTTACTAGCCAGAGCTTTCTCATGTCCCCTCTTTGCTTTCCTAATTGCTTTCTTAAGCTCCACCCTGCACTTTCTGTACTCCATTAATATCTCCATTGATTTTCTCCCCTTGTACCTGCTAAATTGCAGTAAGATTTATTTAGTCTTATACTTCAAACCTTTTATAATAAAAGCTAACATAACAGTTGCTTTCCTAATTCTGTGATTTGTGTAAAAGGACACCCATGTCCCTCTGAATGCCAACATTTCCTAGCCTCTCACCATGGATGTTTTTTTTGAAAATCTAAATGCACCACATCTACTTCTTCCCCGATATCCATCCTATTAGTTACATCCTCACCCTAAAAAACTTGGTAACAGATTTGTCAAAAACGATTTCCCTCTTCTAAACCTGTGTTGATTCTGCTGATTCCTCATATGATTTTCTAAGTGCCCTGTTATCTCCTCCCTAACAATAGATTCTAGCACTACTATTGATGTCAGGCTAATTGGCCTGTATTTCCCTATTTTCTCTCTCCCTGCTGTCATTGATAGATTTCTTACTGTCTGTGATTAAAATGTTTGTATGTGAGGTGTGTGTGTTTTCTTATCATCCAAGTGTTTGTCCCAATTTACATAATCCCATCAGAAAACCTCTTCATGAGTCTTAAACTGAAGAAGATTATTTGTTACCCTACACTTGCCCTGAGGTTTAAAAAATGCAACATCTCACTCATCCACACTATCACTCACACACAAATTGGGTACAGACGAAGAAAGAAACAATATAATTACAAAGTATAATTGTCTCAGTCTCTATTTTCTGGCAGGCCTGGAGTCTCTTAGATGAATTGATGCCTTTAGTTGAAGTGAAAGCCTTATAAGCAGAGGTTTCGGAGTAAGCTGTGAGGCTTCTTGTAGTTGAATTACCAGAATTTTGGTTCTCAGGTGAACTTGAATTCATAAATGTTGGGGGGGAGTCCTTTTCCCACTTTGAAGGTATTGCTGTTTATTACCTTGGCTGCCTAGTTGACTGTAGCTGGTTCAATAGCTTTCTGATGGTCTCTATCTCTACAGAGCTAATTCTTGCTGTTTTAAAAGCAGGTAACAAACATGGCCATCTCACCAATTTAACCTGTTACAAGTCCAAAGCCCTTTTCCAAATAAAGTGGGTGGCAAAGGTTGATTATACATCCTGTGCGATGACTTTCACAACATGAGAGTTTGAGACAGATACCATCTTTTTATTTGAATGACCCACTCAAATGGAAATTATCCTTTTGAATTAGTTTCAGGAAAAAGCATTGAGTCAACATCAAGCTGGAAAATTCATTTTGTTCCCTCTTGAGACAGTGAGTGTTTCAAACCACAAGAGAAGTCAGATGATCCTCAGGCAGCCATTTTTTTGTGGTTTTTAAAAATGTCAAGTATTGACTGGGAGTTTACAATATACTGGAACATCCTATTGCTTTTTGAATTGCAGGATGCAATAAAAGGGACAGTAGCAACGTGGACACCAAATTAGCTGAGTAATACGAAACAGCGAGTAATGGTCAATTTGGGCTGTAGGAAGGTTTGTAGTGAAGTTCACCAGGGGGACAGTTTGGGACCCTTGCCTCTCCTGATGTATATTAATGATCTAGATCTTGGCGTGCAGGGGACAATTTCAAAGTCTGCAGATTATACAAAACTTGGAAGCATTGTAAACTGTGAGGGGGACAGTGTAGATCTTCAGGAGGACAAATACAATTTGGTGGAGTGGGCAGATAGATGGCAGATGAAGTTCAATGCAGAGGACTGTGAGATGATTCATTTTGGTTGGAAGAACATGGAGAGACAATATAAAATAAGGGGTACAACTCTAAAGGGCGTGCAGGAGCAGAGGGACCTGCGTGTATATGTGCATAAATCATGAAAGATGGGAGGGCAGGTGGAAAGAGCAACTAGTAAAGCATACAGTATTCTAGGTTTTATTAATAGGGACATAGAGTACAAAAGCAAGGAAGTTATGCTGAACTTGTAGAGGACACTGGTTAGACCTCAACCTGAGTATTGTGTAAGTTCTGGGCACCACACTTGAGGAAGGATGTGAACGCATTGGAAAGAGTGCAGAAGAGGTTTACAAGAATAGTTCCAGGGATGAGAAACTTCAGTTACGAAGATAGATTTGGGGGCTGTTCTCTTTGGAGAGAAGAAGGCTAAGAGGAGATTTGCTGGAGATGTTCAAAATTCTGAGGGGGCTGGACAGAGTAGATAGGGCGAAGCTGTTTCACTCATAAAAGGATCAAGAACAAGAGGGCACAGATTTAAAGCAATTTGCAAAAGAAGCAAATATGATGTTAGAAAAGATTTTTCACATTGCAAGTGGTTTGGGTCTGGAGTGCACTGCCTGAATGTGTGGTGGAGGCAAGTTTAATCGAAGCATTCAAGATGAATGTTTTAATAGAACAATGTGCGGAGTTACAAAGTAAAGACAGGACAATGGTGCTGAGCCATAATGCTCAGTTGGAGAGCTGGTGCAGACATGATGGGCCAAATGGCCTCCTTCTGCACTGTAACAATTCTGTGGATCTGTGATTCTGGGATTACGTTTGCTAGCTTCTAATTCACAGCAACTGTTTTAGAGTATAGGGAATTCTGGAAAATTAAAACCAATGCATCTACTATCTCTTTTAAAATCCTATGGTGTAGGCCATCAGGTCCAAGGGATTTGATGGCTTTTCAACCCATTCATTTCTCCAGTACTATCTCTTAGTTCCCTATTACTTCCGGAATTTCTTTTCTGTCATCTACCAGGAGGACAGACACAAATTACCATTTAAAGTCCCTCCCACCTCCTTATTCTTTATTAGAATTTCTCCTGTGCCTCTCAGGAGGCCACATTTACTTTTATCAATCTCTTTCTTTTTACATACTGATAGAGGCTTTTAGAATCTGATTGTTTTTGTCTCTCGCTTGTTAACTCCCATGTCCTATTTTCTCTTCCTTTATCAATTTCTTGGTCACCATTTGCTGAATTCGAAAATCTTCCCAATCCTCAGATCTACTGCTCTTTACGTCAACATTATAAGCCTCTTCCTTCAATAGAACCATGGAACCGTAGAAGAGTTACAGCACAGAAGGAGGCCACTCAGCCCATCTTGTCCATGTCAGCCCAAGGACACCCAGGTGCCTTTTCTAATCCCACCTTCCTGCACCCAGCCCTTAGCCCTGCAGCTTACAGCACTTTAGGTGCAGATCCAGGTACTTTTTAAAAGAGTTTAGAGTTCCTGCCTCTACCACCAACTTGGGCAGCGAATTCCAGACACCCACTACCCTATGCGTAAAAACGTTCTTCCTCATGTCCCCCTACACCTTCTGCCACTTATCTTGAAACTATGTCCCCTGGTTCTAGAATTCTGCACCAAGGGAAATAATTTTATCCTGTCCACTTTATCTATTCCCCTCATAATTTTGTACACCTCAATCAAGTCACCTCTCAGCCCTCTCTGTTCTAAAATAACCCCAACCTATTCAATCTCTCCTCATAGCTACACTTTTCTAACCCTGGCAACTTTCTTGTAAACCTCCTCTGCACTCTCTCCAGAGCTATTACGTCCTTCCTGTAATGTGGTGACCAGAAATGCACACAACACTCCAGCTGTGACCTCACCAGTGTTTTATACAATGCCAACAATATATCCTTACTTTATATTCTATACCTCTGCCATTGAAAGAGAGCATTCCATATGCCTTCTTTACATCCTTGTCTATTTGAACTGCTGCCTCCAGGGACCTGTGTACTTATATGCTAAGATCTCTCACTTCATCTACCCTTCTTAGTATATCCTCATTTATTGTGTAATCCCTGTAACTGTTTGACCTCACTAAAAACATAACCTCACACTTCTCTATGTTAAAATCCATCTGCCACTTTACTGCCCACTCCACCAACCCACCTATATCGTTTTGGAGATTATGGCTATTCGCTACACTATCCACTACGCGGCCAATCTTTGTGTCATCTGCAAATTTCCCAATCATGCCCCACCATGTTAATGTATAACACAAAGAGCAAGGGTCCCAACACCGAACCCTGTGGAACAACATTTGAGACAACTTTCCATTTGCAAGGGCATCCATCGACCATTACCCTTTGTTTCTTGTTACAAAGCCAACCTTTTATCCAGTTTGCTACATTACCCTGAACCCCATGGGCTTTTACTTTCCTGACCAATCTGCCATGTGGGACCTTGTCGAATGCCTTGCTAAAATCCATGTACACAACATCCAGTACCTTCATCAACCCTTCTTGTCACTTCCTCAAAGAATTCAATCAAATTTGTGAGGCAAGACCTTCCTTTAACAAATCCATGCTGACCATCCCTGACTAGTCCATGCCTTTCCACATGACAGTTAATCCTATCTCTCAGGATTGATTCTACTAATTTGCTCACCACCGATGTAAGACTCACTGGCTTATCATTGTTTGGCATTTCCTTTGATCTCTTTTTAAACAATGGAACTATGTTTGCATTTCTCCAGTCCTCTGGTACCTCCCCTGTATCTAGTGAAGATTGGAAAATCATCCTCAGAGCGTCTGCTATCTCTTCCCTGACTTCCTTCAGTAGCCTCGGAAACAATCCATCTGGCCCTGGTGACTTATCAACTTTCAAGGATTTCAACCCTTTGAGTACTTCCTCTCTCTTTATGACTATCTCATCCAAGATCTCGCAGAGTACCTCCTGGACTTCTGTATCTACATCCTCCCTTTCCTTTGTAAACGCGGAGACAAAATATTCATTTAAAACCCTTCCCACAGCCTCTGTTTCTACAGACAAGTTTCCATCTTCATCTCTGATAGGTCCCACTTTTTCCTTAACTAACCTTTCAGCATTAATGTATTTGTAAAACATCTTTAACTTTACTTGCTAATCTTTTTTCATGCCCTCTCTTTGATTTCCTTATTTCCTTTTTTACTTTGTCCCTGCACTTCCTATATTTGTCTAGGCTATCTGCAGTGCTTAGTTCTTTGTGCCTATTGTATGCGTATCATAACCTGGTACTATCCTTAGCTTATTTTGTTAGCTACAGTTGAGACATTTTTATCCTGAGTTTTTTATTCCTTAAGAGACATTATATTTATTTACAATTATAAATTATTTTTAAAATGTTTGTCACTGCTCACCTACCATCATATCTTTTATTCTAATTTCCTATCTACCTTAGTCAATGTTCCCTTCATATCTCTAGTTTACTTTATTCAGATTTAAGACCCTAATTTCAGACTTTAAAATATCACTCTCAAACTCAATATCGAAATTTTATCATATTATGATCACTATTTCCCAGAGGCTCCTTTACTGCAAGTTTATTAATTAACACTGTCTCATTGCATAGTACTGGATCTAAAATAACCAGGTGGCCTATTGTTTCCTTGACACACTGATCAAGAAAACTACCTTGAATGCATTATATGAATTCATCCTCTGCACTATTAGTGGTATTGCTCAGTCTCTATGAAGATTAAAGTGTCCCATGATTACTGTATTACTCTGATTACATGCATAAATATTTAATGTTGGATTCCTAAGTGTTTCTCAAATATTTTGTGCTTCATATTTCTAAATTATTGATAATCAATATACAAGTTGCTGTTATGTGTAAAATCTTATCTATACTTAATATTGACCACGCTGAACTGAGTGCAGCATTGTACCATGAAACTACATTTAATCTACAAGCAGAATACTGTACAAAGATTATCATTAATCTTTAAGTCAAGGATCTCTGCAAGGGCAGATAACTGCAGAAATATACTCATTGGATTGTAGGAGCTATGTCTTAGTGGTAGCACTCTTGGGTATGATTCATAGAGGTTGTAGGTTCAAGCCCCATTCAAGATGGTGGGACTGACACTTCAGTGTTAATGTTGAGGGAGCACTACTGCCTTTCAGATGGGACATTAAACTATTATGCTGTCTGCCCTGACAGGCTGGTGTAAAAGAAACCACAGCGTTTCTTGAAGAAGGACAGTAGAGTTGTCCTGGTGTGCTAGTCTAATACTTATCCTACAATCAACATCACTAAAACAGATTACCTGGACACTTATCACATTGCTATTTGAGGGAGCCTGCGGTGCGCAGGTTGGCTGCCATGTTTTCCCTATGAAACCATTGAAAGAAAATATATTGGCCCAGAAATTGCAGGGATTTTGACAGCAACCTGTCAGTGTTCACTGCCTCTAACCCTCTGAAATTGTCCATACCGTCATGATGTAACTCAAGCACAGGTTAATGTAAAAATTCTGAAGTTGCGTTCTGTCATTCACTACCCCATTACAGGCAGCACCGTGGACCATCCCTCCAGACTCAGCAATGAGTGAAATTAATTGATTTGGTGAGAACTTCTCCTTTTCTGGTCTCATTTCGCTGTTAGAAAAGAGTAATGACAGGGCCATTATCAAATTGTTGATTGTGGGATCTTGCTGTGCACAAATTGGCTGTCACACTTCCTACATTATGACTGCGGCTTCACTTCAAATGTACTCCATTGTCTGTGAAGCTTTAAGACGGCATGTAAAGTCCCGTATAAATGCAAGTCAGGAACTTCGTTTTCTTAAATCTGCATAGCACAATAAGCCCTGCTCACCAAGATCATCCCCCCCCTCTCCTCCACATCAAATTTACCACCCACGTCGACAGGAAACCATGGCAGCGCAGAACACATTTTGGCAAGTGTGTCGTGCAGAAGTCGAGACTCACCGTCAGGGCCTTGCTCACGTTGTGGACGTCCAAGGAGCAGAGGGTGCTGGAGCCCAATGGCAACTGCACACTGGAGGAATGTGCACACATGCTGGGTGGGTCTATATAGACAAGGCTCCATTGTGAGGCAGCTCACGGAAGGTAGAGGGTCACCTTTGAGTGTCTGCTTCGGGACTTCAGTGTCTTGGCCATAGACTGCTATGGATGATCATTGAGGGGATGGAGAAGGTGTAGGTTTAACTGGGAGAGGAAGTTGTACTGGGGGTTTTGAGGTTGGGAGAGGGAGAACAATGGTGTCGGTGGGGTGTGAGGTTGCGAGGGGCGGGCAATGGTGGAGTCGGGGGGGTTTGAGGTTGGGAGAGAGGGAATGATGGTGTCAGTGGGGGTGAAATTGGGAGAGGGGGCAGGGAGCACAGGGGAGGAGGGTGTAACGGGAAGAATGGAGCAGCTGGGGAGGTAGGTGTAGGGGCGAAGAAGGTGGAAGAAAAGGAGTTTGGGGGGGAGGAGTTCGGGTGGAGGAAGGAGTCTGGGGGGGCGGTGTGAAGAACTTCAGGCAGAGGAAGGAGCCCAGGGTGGGGGAAGGAAGGAGTTGGAGGGGTGAAGGACTTCAGGGGGAGGAAGGAGTTCGGAGTGGGGAAGGAGTCCAGGGTGAAGAAGGAGTCTGGAGGGTGGTAGGAGTTCATATTGGGGAAAGATTAAAGGTGCAAAAAGGAGTGAAGGTGGAGGAAGGAGTAAGGGGGTGGAATGTTCAGGTGAATGTGCAAGGGAGGGGCCTGTGGAGTCGATGACTGCCTCCTGGGAAGCAAAATGGGGGAGGGCATGGTCGGAGGGAATGGTGAGAATGAGGGAGAGCAGGGTGAGCCAGTCGGGTGGCAGGGGGAGGGTGCGATGGTACCATCAGAAGGGACAGGAAAGGTTGGTTGGTGGGGACTTGGAGGCGGACGGACCTTGGGGTTAGAACATAAGAAATAGGAGCAGGAGTACACCATTTGGCCCCTTGAGCCTGCTCCGCCATTCAATAAGATCACGGCTGATCTTCTTGTGTTTGGATTTCCACATTCCCATCTAACCCCGATAACCTTTGATTCCTTTGCCTAACAAGAATCTATCTACCTCTGCTTTAAAAATATTCAATGACCCCGCCTCCACCACCTTCTGAGGGAGAGAATTCCAAAGTCGCACAACCCTCAGAGAGAAAAAAATTCTCCTCATCTCTGTCCAAAAAAGGTGACCCTGATTTTAAAACAGTGTCCCCAAGTTTTGGATTCACCCACAAGGGGAAACATCCTTTCGATGTCCACCTTGTCAGGGCCATTCAGGATCTTAGATACTTCAATTAATCACCCCTCACTCTTCTAAACTCCATTGGAAACAAGCCCAGTCTGTCTAACTTTTCCTCATAAGACAACCTACTCATTCCAGGTATCAACCTAGTAAACCTCCTCTGAACCGCCTCCAATGCATTTACATCCTTCCTTAAATAAGGAGACCATAACTGCACACAGTATTCGAGGTGCGGTCTCACCAATGTCCTGTATAACTGAAGCATAACATTCTTACTTTTATGATCAATCCCTCTCCTAATAAAGGATAGCATTCCATTAGCCTTCTTAATTACTTGTTGTACCTGCGTACTGACTTTTGTGACTCATACTAGAACAACTAGATCCCTCTGCACCCCAGAATTATGTAGCCATATCTATTAAAGTAATTTTTTTGATCTTCCTGCCAAAGTGAACAACTTCACGCTTTCCGACATTAAATTCCATTTGCCAGATCTTTGCCAACTCACTAGACTGATCTATATCCATCTGCAACCTCCTCACGTCCTCTTTACAACATACTTTTCTACCTATCTTTGTGTCATCTGCAAATTTAGCTACCATGTCTTCACTCCCCTCATCTAAGTCATTGATGTAAATCGTAAAAATTTGAGGCCCCAGAACAGACCCCTGTGGGACTCCACTTGTCACATCCTGCCAATCAGAAAAAGACCCATTTTTGCATACTCTCTGCTTTCTGCCAGCCAGCCAATCTTCTATCCATGCTAATATGTTACCCACTACACCATGCTCTTTAATTTTCCATAATAATCTTTGAAGTGGAACCTTATCAGATGCCTTCTGGAAATCCAAGTACAGCACATCTACAGGCTCCCCTTTATCCACTGCGCATGTTACTCCTTCAAAAATCTCCAATAAATTGGTTAAACATGATTTTCCTTTCATAAAACCATGCTGACTCTTCCCTATTGCCTTGAGCTTTTCTAAGTGCCCAGCTATAACCACCTTAATGATCAATTCTAATAACTTTCCCACAACAGACATCAAGCTAACTGGCCTATAGGTTCCTGTTTTTTGCCATCCTCCCTTCTTGAATAGAGGGGTTATATTTGCTACTTTCAAATCTGTGGAACCTTTCCAGAATCTGGTGAATTTTGGAAAATTAACACCAGCACATCGACTACCTCATTAGCCACCTCTTTTAAGACCTTAGGATGTAGTCCATCAGGACCCAGGGACTTGCCAGCCGCAGCTCAATCAATTTGCTCAGTACCATTTCCCTAGAGATTTCAATACCACCAACTTCCTTTCTCCCATTCACCTCCTGATTTGCAGCTATTACTGGAATGTTTTTTATATCCTCTATAGCGAACACAGAAGTAAAATGTTTTTTCATTTCTTCCACCATTTCCTTATTATCTACTATTAATTCCCCACTGTCACTCTCTAGAGGACCAACACTCACTTAACTTGTTCTTTTCCTTTTTAAATACCATTAGGAGCTCTTGCCAATCGTTTTTACATTTCTAGCTAGCTTCCTCTCATACTCTTATTTCTTTCTCCTGATTAACATTTTAATCATTCTCTGCCATCCTATATATTCTACCCAATCATCTGTCCTGCCATTCATCCTTGCCAGGTTGTAAGCTTTTTCCTTAAGTTTGATGCTTTCCTTAACATCTCTGCTTAACCACGGATGGTGGGTCCTCCTCTTAGAATTTTTCTTTATAGTAAGAATGTACTTGTTTTGAATACACTGTAATATCCCCTTAAATGTCTGCCACTGCTTCTCTATTGATCTATCCTCTGGCCCTAGTTTCCCAGTTCACTTCACCTAGCTCAGCTTTCATCTCCACATAGCTGCCCTTATTTAAGTTTTAGATACTAGTCTTAGGCCCACAATTCTCTCATTCAAACTGGATGTAAAGTTTAATCATAATGTGGTTGCTGCTACCATGGGGTGCCTTTACTCTGAGGTCATTAATTAATCCTGTCATGTTACACAATACCAAGTCTAATGTAACCTGCTCTCTGGTTGGCTCCAGACCATGCTGCTCCAAGAAACTATCTTGAAAGCATTCAAAAGAACTCTTCATCCATTCTCCATTTAAATAGCACTGTGCTTTTTTGATCTTCATGCCAAAGTGAACAATCTGATTTTTCCAGTTTATGTGTAGATTAAAATCACCCATGATTATTGCCATCCCTTTATCACAAGCACACAATATTTTCTCTTGAATACTTTAACCTACACTGTAGACCACTCCCACTATTGATTTCCACCCCGCCCCCCCCCCCCCCACCCCGTTACTATTCCTCATCTCCACCCAAACTGATTCTACATCCTGATCTGAACCAAGGTCATCTCTAACTATTGCACCAATCCCCTCTTTGATTAACAGTGCAACCCCGCCACCTTTACCTAGCTTCCTATTCTTCTTGAATGTCATCTACCCTTCAATATTAAGAACCCAGTCATTGTCGTCCTGCAGCCACATCTCCACAATTGCTATCAGATCATATTTATTTACTTCAATGTGGGCCATCAATTAATTTGCTTTGTTATGAATGCCACATGCATTCAGATAGAGAGCCTTCAGTTTTGTCTTTTTGTTACCTTTGTAACATCTAGCCTTGACTGTTGATGTATTCTTAGGCTTTTTCTCTCTGTCCCTTCCTGCCATTCTCTGACACTCATTTCTGAGATTACTATTTTGGTCTCCTGTCTTGGCTCTACGTCTTGAACTGCTACCTCTACCCAAGCTTGATTCCTCACCAGTCTTGTTTAGTTTAAAGACCTCTCTATTTCCCTAGTTATGTGATTTGCAAGGATATTGGTCCCAGCATGGTTCAGGTGTAAACCGTCCCAATGGTACAGCCCCCACTTTCCCCTGCACTGGTGCCAGTGCCGCAAAAACTAGAACCCAATTCTCCCTCACCAGTATTTGAGCTACGCCTTCGTCTCTCTGATCTTATTTTCCCTGTGTCAATTTTCACGTGGCTCGGGTAATAATCCAGAGATTATTACCTTTGAATTTGGGAAGGACGAAGTCGGGAAGGTCAATGTGGATGGGGGTGGGATTCTCAGGAAGGTAGGGAATGTGCACATTCAACTGGACATCCCAGAAAGAAAAGTTTTCTGGCTGGTAGATGATGATGGTGGAGGTGGAAGGTGATGCCAGGGAGGTTGACAGTGATGGGGGAGAGTACATGGGTGACTGGGTGGTGGAAAGGACAGGCGAGCTAAAGACATACTTAACATGCAGCACCGGTTCCCACCCAACACGAGGCTCCTTTTGCTTTTGATTTTAGAAGCATGGTTGTTGCTAAGGTTGTTAAGCTGCTTATTTCCAGCTTTTCAAGGTTAGAGGTGAGGACCTGGATGGAACTGAGGGACTGTATGGTTGGGGGTATCAGTCACTTGGCAGAGCTCCCTGTGAACCAAAGTTGAGATGATTAGTGCATGACAACAGAGTCAAAAGCAGAAGAGAGCACTCACAGTTGCGTCGAGGGAGGGATGATGAGGTGCAGGATCCTAACGTGGGTGTTCACTGCTGACCTCACCCTCACTACAGGCACGGTCCATGTCCTCACCAGTCAGCATGATGGCACGCTCCTCAAAGTGAGTGTGGGGCCTAATGTGGGCTACTCCACCCTCAGTCTGGGACCTCTCCCTGCTGCTGTGAGCCAGCTCCTCCTGCATGAAAACAGATGGAGAGAGTGTGAGCAGGTTACATGGCACTGAGGGGAATGTCTGTGTGGTGAGCAGAGCCATGGATGGGTGAGGACGAGAGCTCGAGAGGATATGAGCCTATTGGAGGTGTGAGGGTGTGTGTGAGTTAGTGGTGTTGTCCTTTGAGGTGTGAGATCCCTCTGATTATGTGATGAGTTTGCGAATGTGTGAGTTGGAAGCGATAAGAAGAGTGACTTTCCCTGGCGGAACAGATGAAAGCATTCATCCTTTTCCTGCACTGGATGACTGTCCTGTTTTGCAGGGCGTTGGTGTTGACCATGCTGGATTGGTGACCTTGCTAGCTGGCCTTCACCCCGAGTGGGAGTAGAGGACTTTGCGGTGGGCCTACACTGCATCCAATAAGTACTCGAGGGAGGGCTGATGTGGTGCAGTATCCTCACGAGGGTGTTTGCTGCTGACCTCACCCTCACCACAGGCATGGCCCATGTCCTCACCAGTCAGTGTGATGGCACACTCCTCAAGTTACATTTGTGTCATACAAGTGCCAGGCAATGACCATCCCCAACAAGAGAGAATCCAACAATCTCCCTTGACGTTCAATGGCATTACCATCACTGAATCCCCCACAATCAACATCCTGGGAGTTACCATTGACCAGAAACTGAATTGGACCCATCATATGAATAGTTTGACGACAAGAGTAGGTCAGAGACTGGGAATTCTGTGGAGAGTAACTCACACCCTGGCTCTGCAAAGCCTGACACCATCTACAATTCAGGAGTGTGATGGAATACTCCCCACTTGCCTGGATGGGTGCAGCTCAAGAAGATTGACACCATCCAAGAAAAAGCAGCCCATTTGATTGGCATCCCATCCACCACCATAAACATTCACTCCCTCCACCACTGACGCACAATAGCAGCAGTGTGTACCATCTCCAAGATGCTCTGCAGGAACTCACCAAGGCTCCTTCAACAGCACCTTCCAAGCCACAACCTCTACCACCTCAAAGGATAAGGGTAGCAGATGCATGGAAACACCATCACCTGCAGGTTCCTCTCCAAGCCGCTCACCATCCTGACTTGGAAATATATCGCTGTTCCTTCACTGTCACTGGGTCAAAATCCTGGAACCCCCTTCCTAACAGCGCGGTGGATGTACCTACACCACATGGACTGCAGCGGTTCAAGAAGGCAGCTTACCACCACCTTCTCAAGGGCAACTAGGGATGGGCAATAAATGCTGGCCCAGCCAGCGAAGCCCACATCCCATGAAAGAATTAAAACAAAACCCTGCAGTGTTGGCAACCCATAGGAGGCCAAGGTGAAGGTGAAGTGACTTTTTCCAAGGCAACAAATAGCTGTACCACCACTACCTTCTCAAGGGCAGTTATTGATGGGCAGCAAATGCTGGCTTTACCTGCGATGTCCGTGGTTCTTAATTTTTTTTATGGGCGTCACAGGCAAGGCCAGTATGTATTGCCCATCCCCTAATTTCCCTTGAACTGAGTGACTTACCAGGCCATCCCATAGGGCAGTTAAGAATTAATCACATTGATGTGGATCTAGAGTCACATGTAGGCCAGACCAGGTAAGGACGGCAGATTTCTTTCCCTAAAGGACACTAATGAACCAGATGGATTTTTAACAACAATCTATGATAGTTTCATGGTCACCATTTTTGGGACTAGCTTTATATTCCTGATTTATTAATTGTATTCAAATTCCACCAGCTGCCAAGGGCAGTAGATTCCTCATCCAGTGACATTACGACTACACCACCATATTTCCATGGTTGTAAATTAATTAAAAAAAAGAGTAGCTCTGATGGGATCAGGCATTCCCTGTCACTATACAGCACTAAATCAAAGCCTGATGTATGTGTGATGGGAGGAACTATTGCATAAGTGATTGGTATGTAAAGGAATGAAAGACTGGCATTTTTATAGTCCTTTACAACCAATGAAGCATTTTTTTAAAGTGTAGCCACTGTTGTGTGATGGAAAACACAGACACCAATTTGCACAGAGCAAGATCCCACCAACAGCAATGAGGTAATGAGCAGATAATCTGGGGGTTTTTTAGCGATACTGGCATGAACACAGGGGAGAACTCTCACGCTTTTCTTTCCGCACCAGGGTTTTAAAGGAAGGAGATGAGAACATTCACGATGCCCTAATTATAATGTTCCATGGTTCTCTTTATTCGAGAAATTTCCTTTCGATTGGAAAACTGTGCACGTCACTCCCCCACCAATTTCCGAAAGGTGAGGGTGGGAAATCTGGTATTATGGACCAATTAGCCCTACATCTGTTGTCTGGAAATTACTAGTGGATATATGTATATGGAGTTAAGTTGCAGAACAGCCATGATCTCATTGAATGGCAGAAAGGACTCAAAAGGCAAAGTGGCCTTCTCCTGTTCCATAGTGCCTTGGAATCTTTTACATCCACCTGAGATGGAAGACTGGGCCTCAGTTTTACCTCTCAACCAAAAGATGCTAACTCCAACCGTTCACTCCTTCAATACTGAACCAGAAGTGTAAGCTGAGATTTTTCTTCTCAAGAACTCTAAACCAGCAACCTTTGGACTCAGAGTCAGAGTGATACCCACTGAGCCAGGAAATTGGGTGACATGAACCCATTTGCACATTGTGTAGTTCACCAAGCCCTTCGATCAGGTCTCTTCTTTGTGATCAATGCTTACATTTGTGTGCATGTGCATACATGTGTACCATTGACTCTCAATGTTTTGATATCATTTCCACACATTGATAGTAGTGTGTTAGTACTTTTGCACCTGCTTTGCAGGGTGTATGTGCTGTATCTGCATGAAGAGATAGGAGCTAGATAAGGATTGTGTCTGTTCCTTTTTGCACAAGCTTATCTCACTGCAACATACTTAGCAGCTTGACAAAGGAAACAGCTTGGGAGACTGTGGGTAGAAACCACTGCCCATATTCCAGGAAGAAGTGTCAGGTTTTTTTTCTTGCAATACCAGATGCAGCAATCAGATTAGCAATAAGGTCACGCGCAACGTGCCTCTTGATTGGGCGAATTGGTATGGTATGTTCAAGTTGGTTTAAAAAACAAAAGTTGAGGAGTTGCAAGTTTCAATGAAAGTCCATTGGCGTTTTAGGTTTCCAATCTTTTCCATGCCTCATAACCATTGACGCTGCTGGGCCGTTTGTGCGTTTTATGATCTTCCCCAAACCTGTACGCTGTCAAAGTGAAACAAAAGTCAGGCTGCAAAAATAAAAGATACATTCGAAACTGCCGGGTTGTCATGGAAGCTGGCAAAAGGTTTTCTGAATGATTAATTTGTTGTTTGTAGACCCATAGGGTTTGAAGAGCAGTTAACTCAAGTCTATCACTCCTTCCTCTTCCAGCCAAACTATTTTCATCCTTTCACTCCAAAGGAAGCCATTATTCCAGGGAGCTGACAATATTCGCAGGCCTGAACGCCTCCAGTGCTGTTCAATGTTTTAAGCTAAGAGGCATCAACATCAAGAAAAGGCAAAGCAGGTAAGGGTTAAATAATATAAGTCAGCCTTCCGCTTACATTTTTTTGATAAACTTTTAGAATTTACTGGAACACGGCTGCATTATTTTTCAATTTAATTGGGAGGGAGTATCTTGACTGAAGCAACACACTGATTGATGTAATTTCACTAACACTCGTTGTCATGTTAATAATTTAAAAGAAGCTTTTGTAATGAGCACAGTCTACCAACCATTTGAAAGATTAACCTCTACCTGTGTTGATTTACCTGGGATTCCTTCTAGTTACTTGTGCTCTGCAGAATGATCAGGCGAAGAGTTTGTTCTCTCTGTTTGACATTTTTGTCCAGGGTTAAAGATAAATATTGCCTGCATGTGTTGCAGTGGGAGGAGGGTGTGGGGGGGAGGGGGTCAGTGGCTGGCGGGAGGGCCGTCGCTGCTATTTTGGAGGGAATTCCCCGCCCACAAGAGCCATCGGTCATGGTGAATTTGCTCTGAAGTACTGGTGTTTCAATGGGGTGAATGATGTAATTGAGTTGCACTTTAATCAAGAAAAGCTTCCAGCTAACTCCGTGAGGTGACAGTGTCCCTTTAAAAGATGGTTTCCAGCCTCTTCAAAGTGAGATTCAACTTTTCACAAAAACCCAAGTGACAGCGCATTGCAAAATGGCAGACAGCTGCAGCTATCGCCTAAGTGTTGCCTTGTGAGGGTTTGTTCCACTGAACGGTCAGTCTCCTGTCATTTAGCTTTAGCTCTGCGCAATTAATGCATGTGAGATTTTTGGCTGGTAAACCAAGCCTTAAATAAACTCTGACTTCATTACCATCTACAAGTCCAATAGTAACTCTTTGTTTTTTTTCTAACTTTTGAACTTTCACTGCAACTGCTACAAGAAAGGGGAATATGATATTCCATTGGAGATAGTCCAAGTTACCTCAAACACACATTTTTTTTTCAGCATTTAGAAATGTCATTTCTGCTTTTCTACTTCCCCATTGCTGGCTGCTGTCATTTTACAAAAATATTCTCTGAGAAAGACCCTGCAAAGTGTTGACACCCACCGGTGGAGTAACAATGTCCCAACTCTGTAAAAATGTCATTGCTTCACTTGTACATGATGCTGTTGCATCATAAAAGGGAATTGGGTCATCATTTTAACAGCCAAAAATGGTAATGGTTTTCTTCTAACAAGATAAATTGCGATAGTTAAATACAGAATTTGAGTGTCGCTGAGACAAAAAAAAGACTTCTTTTGCCAAAGTTTTTTGTCTTGCAAGTATCAGGGCAATTTTCAAGAAAATACCAACGTCAGATGAAAGACTATATTTATACTGGATGAGAAGAGAGTGTTGATTGGTTGGCAAGTGGACTCTGATTGGTAGAGGTACTTCTGTGGTGAATGCACCAGTTGATAGTGACTGACAGTTAACTGCTAATGATTTGAAATTTAAACCAGGCAGCTTGATTCTGATTCATTGGGATATTGCCCTGAGGAATGGATCAGTGAATGGCTGTCACTTATTTTGTTTAGCTGAAATAGGTGCAACGTGGTAAAAGTTCTTTCTGTTTGCATAGAACAGGGCTCTGTATATTAGGGGGAGGTGATGGTGCTATGGTATTGTTGCTGGGCTAATAATCCAGACAGCCGGGGTAATGCTCTGGGGAGCCAGGTTCGAACCCCACCATGGCAGATGGTGGGATTTCAATTCCATAAAAATCTGGAATTAAAAGTCTAATGATGATCATGGAACCTTGTCGATTGTTGTAAAAACCCATCTGGTTCGGTAATGTCCTTCAGGGAAAGCAATCTGCCATCCTTACCTGGTTTGGCCTACACGTGACTCCAGACCCATAACTCTTAAATGCCCTCGGAAATGGCCTAGCAAGCCCCTCAGTTGTAACAAACTGTTACAAAGTCACAAAAAAGGAATGAAACTGGATGGACCACCCAGCATTGACCCAGGCAGCAGAACCAACATCAGCAATCACCACCCTGTCAACCCCGAAAAGTCTTCCTTACTAACATCTGGGGGCTAGTGCAATAATTGGGAGAGCTGTCTCACAGACTAGACAAGCAACAGCCTGACATAGTCATCTTCACGAAATCATACCTCACAGGTAATGTCCCAGATACCACCATCACCATTCCTGGGTATGTCCTGTCCCACAGGCAGGACAGGCCCAGCAAGGGTAGTAGCACAGTGGTATACAGTCAGGAGGGAGTTGCCCAGAGGGTCCTCAACATCAACTCTGGACCAAATGATGTCTCATGGGCAAGGAAACCTCCTGCTGATTACCACGTACTGCCCTCCCTCAGCTGATGAATCAGTACCCCTCCTTGTTGTACACTACTTGGAGCAAGCACTGAGGGTGGCAAGGACACAGAATGCACTCTGGGTGGGGGAACTTCAATGTCCATCACCAAGAGTGGCTTGGTGGCACCACCATTGACCAAGCTGGCCGAGTCCTAAATGATATAGCTGTTAGACTGGGTCTGTGGCAGATGGTGAGGGAACCAACAAGAGGGAAAACATGCTTGACCTCATCCTCACCAACTTGCCTATCGCAGATGCATCTGTCCATGAGAGTATCGATAGGAGTGACCACTGCACAGTCGTTGTGGAGATTAAGTCCTGCCTTCACATTGAAGATGCTCTCCATCGTGTTGTGTGGCACTACCACCATGCTAAATGGGATAGATTTTGAAGAGATCTAGCAACTCAATACTGGGCATCCATGAGGCAATGTAGGCCATCAGCAGCAGCAGAATTGTACTCGAACACAGTGTGTAACCTCATGGCCCGGCATATCCCCCACTCTACTATTACCATCAAGTCAGGGGATCAATCCTGGTTCAATGAAGAGTGCAGGAGGGAATGCCAGGAGCAGCACCAGGCAAACCTAAAAATGAGGTGTCAACCTGATGAAGCAATAACACAGGACGATTTGCATGCCAAACAGCAAGTGATGGACAGGGCTAAGCCAACAGATCAGATCTAAGCTCTGTAGTCCTGCCACATCCAGTCGTGAATGGTGGTGGACAATTAAACAACTCGAGGAGGAGGCTCCACAAATATCCTCATTGTCAATGATGGAGGAGCCTAGTGCATCAGAGAAAAGATAAGGCTGAAGCATTTGTTACAATCTTCAGCCAGAAGTGCTGAGATGATGATCTATCTCGGCCTTCTCCGGAGGTCCCCAGCACCACAGATGCCAGTCTTCAGCCAATTCAATTCACTCCACGTGATATCAAGAAATGGCTGAAGACACTGGATACGACAAAGGCTATGGGCCCTGACAATATTCCGACAATTGTGCTGAAGACTTGTGCTCCAGAACTTGCCAGACCCCTAGCCAAGCTATTCCAGTACAGCTACAAAACTGGCATCTACCCAGCTATGTGGAAATTTGCCCAGGTATGTCCTGTATACAAAAAGCAGGACAAATCCAACCCAGCCAATTACTGCCCCATCTGTCTACCCTCAATCATCAGTAAAGTAATGGAAGGGGTCATCAACAGTGCTATCAAGCAGTTCTTGCTTAGCAATAACCTGCTCACTGATGCCCAGTTTGGATTCTGCCAGGGCAACTCAGCTCTGACCTCATTACAGCCTTGGTTCAAACATGGACAAAAGAGCTGAACTCCCGAGGTGAGGTGAGAGTGACTGCCCTTGATATCAAGGCAGCATTTGACCAATTGTGGCATCAAGGAGCCTTAGCAAAACTGGAGTCAATGGGAATCAGGGAGGAAATACTCAGCGAGTTGGAGTCATACCGAGCACAATGGAAGGTGGTTGTGGTTATTGGAGGTCAGTCATCTCAGCTCCAGGACATCACTGCAGGAGTTCCTCAAGGTAGTGTCCTCAGCCTAACCATCTTCAGCTGCTTAATCAATGAACTTCTTTCCATCATAAGGTCAAAAGTGGGGATGTTCGCTGATGATTGCACAATGTTCAGCACCATTCACCACTCCTCAGATAGTGAAGCAGTCCGTGTCCAAATGCAGCAAGACCTGGACAACATCCAGGCTTGGGCTGACAAAGGGCAAGTAACATTCGTGCCACATAAGTGCCAGGCAATGACCATCCCCAACAATCGAGGATCCAACTATCGTCCCTCGATGTTCAATGGCATTACCATCACTGAATCCCCCACTATCAACATCCTGGATGTTACCATTGACCAGAAACTGAACTGGACTAACCATATAAATACTGTGGCTACAAGAGTAGGTCAGAGGCTAGGAATCGTGCGACAAGTAACTCACCTCCTGACTCCCCAAAGCCTGTGCACCATCGTCAAGGCACAAGACAGGAGTGTGATGGAATATTCCCCACTTGCCTGGATGAGTGCATCTAACGCTCAAGAAGCTTGACACTGTCCAGGACAAAGCAGCCCGCTTGATTGGCACCACATCCACAAACATTCACTCCCTCCACCACCGACACACAGTAGCAGCAGTGTGTAACATCTACAAGATGCATTTCAGGAACTCAGCAAGGCTCCTTTGACAGCACCTTCCAAGCCCACGACTATTATATTCCAGAAGGACAGCCGAGAGATGGGAATAGAGTCATAGAATTACAGAGATCTACAGCCCAGAAAAAGGTCCTTTGGTCCATTGAGTCTGCGCTGGCCAAACAAGTACCAAACTATTCTAATCCAATTTTCCAGCACTAGGCCCACCTGGAAGTTCCCCTCCAAGTCATTCACCATCCTGACTTGGAAATATATCGCCATTCCTTCACTGTCGCTGCGTCAAAATCCTGGAACTCCCTTCCAAACAGCACGGTGGGTGTACCTACACCACATGGACTGCAGCGGTTCTAGAAGGCAGCTCACCACCACCTTCTCAAGGGCAATTAGGGATGGGCAATAAATGCTGGCCCAGCCAGCGAAGCCCACATCCTGTGAATGAATGAGAAAAAAATATATAGCTTCCAGTACGCTGAGTCCGACTGACAATCTTAAATTGGATGTCAGCGTAATTCTTAGCACACTGAGGATTATCTAGCAAACGTTGTCCAGTCACAGAATCACATCTAATGTTAGACAGCGTGTTTTGAGTTTTGCAAGCAGGGGCTGGTTGGGTACCTTGGTCCTTGCGAACAGCTTTGACAAAAAAAACTTCTCTTTTTACAGCAACACATAACCCGTTCGGGTTCACTTACAAACCTGAATTTTCCCGGCCCCACAGGGGGCGGCTTTGTGCAGAAGTGAAAACTTTGATTGAATTGGTGGGCCAACTCTGCAAGATGCTCCTGCCTCGGCGCGCTTTTTCCGGAGCCTGTCTCCCAGCAGCAACAGCCAAGGCCCCCCGTCGTTGTACTACAGACCCGGGGATGCAGTGGAGGCAACTTCATAGTTGTGGGGGGGCAGAGGGAGGGGGTGTGATCTGAGCTGCAAACCCATGTGAGACCTTTTATTAATTGGCCAGCAGTAAATTTCAGTGCTCCGGTTTGCTGAAACAGAAGGTGTGCCATTGCAGCCAATACCATGGAGGCTGATGTCTCTGTTAATGTAACTCTTGCTGCAATGGCAGCTGGTGCCTCCTACTGGAGGTGCCCCAACAGTGTCACTAACCCCTCCCCCACTTGCCGCTGGCAGCTCACCAGCACCCGCACTGTGAAGGTGGCTGGTGGCTTGACCCACAGGCCATGCTGAGCAGACTTCCCGGTGTTGGAACCTGGCCACGGTCCATTTATAATCGTTTGCCACCCACCCCCCCCCAAGGAAGAACGCACCCCATGAACGGCCACATCCTGGAACTGAGGCCGATGAGGGGATTGCAACATACCCAGGAAAATCCCTGGTTTGAACTCTAATTATCACAATATCATTCAACCATATTTTTGTCATTGTTTTATTTAGAACTATAGGCCTGGAAAATTTGGCTTTTTTCTATCCTGGCTTTTGGGCACCACAGGTACCTTTTTGCAGCCAAAATGGCCATCGCTGCATGTGTGCACTTCGGGTGTTAGCCACACTGGACACTATTTATGTGAGGGCATTAGCACATATGTCGGAATTATGCACAGTAGGCAGACCATGGAATGTTGATTTGATGCTAGCATTGCCATTTTGGAGCTAAGCGCTTCAGCTGAACACCCTCTCTAAACCACCCACGGCTGAACCTGCTCCTTAACATTAACCGCAGGCTTTATGGCAGGTCAGCCTATGCATCAAACACTGTCTGGTGCGTTTCCATCAGCTTTTTTTCTGTGCACCACCCCGTAAGACAATCTCATGTGAGTCCGCTGTGGCAGAACCCCTGTGCAGTTTGCTCCTTGAACAAGCTGGTACCATCGCTACCCTTGTCCCCAGCCCTAGCTGCAGGGCACTCGTGCCCAGTATCCTTGAGGTATCTCCTCTAAGCTCTCTTCCAATGTAAACCCAGTGCCAGTATCTGAGCTGGTGATTGTGAGTCTGAGACTGAGTGCTGGTGTTTCTTCTTCATCACTGTCTTCCTGCTCTTCCACTTCCTTCTCCTCCACTCCTTCCTGAGCCAGGTTGCAGCACTTGGGTATCTTAAAAAAAGGGACAGCGCAAGTGCAATATTGTGTTACAGGGAGCAGGGAAAGCAAGAGAGGCATGCTTCCCCCATCTTCAGCTTGTAAGTCAAAAGGAATTATGGTATGAGGGGGGGACTAGAATTTGTCTAGGAGGAATATGTAAAAGGATACCATCACCTTCGATTGTTGCAGCCATGACCTGAGCAATGACCAGATATCAATCACCATCTCCTCCATCAGCGTTCGGATAGGCAGCCTTGCCCAGCCCCTGCCAGTTGTTGCTGCCTCTGGTTATGTGCCACAGTGTCCTGAATGAGAGAGGGCAGCTTTGTGCGATCGGTGAGATGTTGTTGTGAGGCTTGCAGCAGCGCTCAGTGCGTGAGAGCGAAATGATGCATACGAATGTTATGGATGAGTTGTGAATAATAAAGTTTATTGGTGGGTGAGAATTGGGGGTTTGATGTGTTGAGTAGAGTGTGAGGCTGGTAAAGCAGTTATTGGGATATGGCATTAGAAGATGCTTTCACTAACCTTAACCTCTTGTGTGAGATCGTTGAACTTCTTGAGGCATAGCATCCAGATCTTTGGGACTGTACTCGTGGCATTGATGGCCATAGCTATCTGTTCCCATTATCTTTGCACAGCTTCACTGAAGGGAATCATGGCCCCTTGTGGAATTCAGTGGTCTTGCTCACACCACCTTCTACAACCAGTTTCAGCATTTTCTCCAGTCAGAATACAACTCCCCTCTAAGAGGTACAGATATCTGACTTTAATCAGTGCAGGCGGCCTTTAAGTACTGCTAGCGTCAAACAAACTTGGGATCCCTGCTGAAGTACATATTTATCCAGCAGTGCATTTAGTGCTGGCTGCATGCAGCAATCATGCAAATCAACAAGCAGCACATCGCAAAAACGGGAGAGGTTTAATTGCACATTGCAATATCCACGCCTGCTTTCGATCCCTGACCAATTTCGCAATCACAGATACACCTAGTTCTTTTTGGTATAAATAATCCACATACACTAATTTGCTCAGGTAAAGAAAAGAGACTTGCATTTATATTCTGCCTTTCACTAGCTTAAAACATCTCAAAGGGCTTGTGAGTCAATGAAGTACCATTGAAGTATTGCTGTTGTTGTAATGTACAAGACACAGTAGCCAAATTACCCACAGCAAGTTTTCACAAACAGCAATATGATAATGATCAGATCATTTATCTTCAGCAAATTTAGTTTGAGGTATAAATATTGGTCAGGACACCGGGAAAAAGTCCATTGCTCTTTTTGAAATGGTGCCTTAGGATCTTTACTGTGAGGACAGGCTGGGCCTCATTTTAACATTTCATCCCAAGACTCCCTCAGTATTGTATTAAACTGTCCTCCAAAATGTTGTGCTCTCATCTCTGGAGTGGGACTTGAATCCATGACCACCTGAGTGTAAAACTGGTCGTTCAAAACTTCAATGTAACTTCATTGGCCCTAAAGCCCTTTGACCTTTATTAAGCTAGTGAAAGGCAGAATATACATGCAAGTCTTTTTTCTTTATGTGAATAAATTTGCGTGTGTGGATTATTTATAACAAAAAGAACAATATGTATCTATGATCGCAAAATTGGTTAGGGGTCAAGAGTATCGCAATGTGTAATTAAATCTCTCCTGTTTTTTGTGATGTAGGCAGCACACAAACTTGGTGTTGCTTGCTCAGTCCCCTTCACAACCCTGTAAACAACCCCACAGTGCAGAAGCCATTAGTGGGTTTTGGAACCCAGCCAAGCATTCACAATGAGATTCCATCTCTCAACTGTGTCAACAAAAGCTCTAGAGCTGAATACATTTAAACCTTTAAAGTTGGCTGAACAAATGGTCAGCCTGTCAATCAAAGAAGATAGACATCTGTTTTGCCAGGGGGTTGAACAACCATGTGGAGAGCTTAGCTGATGTCCCAGCAAATTGAGGTGGGCCTTATAACCTGCATCCAATTGTCTCTGTTGCCACCTCTGGCCTGCTTTGGGAGGCAGCAGCTCCAATTTCAGCCTGCAGCACCTGGCTTGGGATGAAAACTTTATGTGAACGAGTTGACTTGCAGAAGTTGGCGACTCGATGTCGGGAAATGCCCCAACTTGCACTGAGTGGAAAGTTTGTCCTATTAACTCTGTTTCTCCCTCCACAGATGCTGCTTGAGCTGCTGAATACTCACAGCATTCTGTGTCTCTGTTAAAATTAACCACATCAGTTCATGCTGGATCATTGCAGACAAGTGCTGACCATTACTTCAGTAAATTTCAATTACCACAAATGAAGGGGAAGTTTAAAAGCATGTGCTCCTTTAAAAATAAGCAATTTCAGGACCTTTTGAGCTGAACGACCGACTCGTATTTGCTCACCATCGGGAGGGGAAAATTTGGCCCAATGTTTCGGGTCAATGATCCTTCCTCAGAACTGGAAAACTTTAGAGCTGTAACTGTTTTGCAGCAAAGGTTACACAGGTGAGGAAAGAAACAAGATATGAATCTGGAGGAGGTGTAAATTGAAACAGTTCAACCTTGCTGCTGTCCAGAGAAATGGGAGCAGTGGTTATAATCTGAAATTGTTGAATGCAATATTAAGTCTGGAAGGTTGTAAAATGAAGTCAATCTTAATTCATTTTTTGAAGCTGATTTGCCATGCAACTTAGCACCGGTGTCAGAATAATGCATAATGAATTGTAGGCTCTGTTTTCAGTATTGACTAGCAAGATCACCATCAAACTCTTTCATTGATGGTTTGAGAGAAGTCACCACCATGTACCTCATCTCGGAATTACAGACCTAGGCTATTTTAATAGGTCAGTCATGTGATTACGCTGTTCACAGCCCAAAACTGTCAGAGCTCGGAGCTCTTCGAAGGGATCATCGCGATGATCTAAAAACCCTTAGGCTTACAGACATTAGTCTCATGAGTCATTAAAAGGAGGACATGATCTGTGCCAGATTAGTGAGATATGCCTATGATCCCATCCCCCTCCCCTGACCAATTTCTGTCTGATGGGTTAATTTCACGAAACTCAAGTTGAAAATTTTAAAAATACAATGATAGTTTCTCCGTGAAAATGACTGTGTTGAAATCGCTCTGTTGACAATGTTGGTAGCAAATGCCTGTGGCTAGGGAGGAACATGGTTAATAGCCGGGATTTCCCGGCCCCTACCATGGTGGGACTGGCCATGGGAGATTTGGCAGCACAGCCAAAAGTCCATTGACTTTCGGTGAGACCGGACAACCTCGGCCACGGGCGGGGTGGTAAAATGCCAATGTTTCAGGTCAATGACATTTTCACAAGAACTGGAAGATGTTAGCGGTTAACAGCACTTAAATAAGTACCCACATCCTGTCCCCTACAGCATCCTCTACAACCCACACCAACACCTCACTGCCCCAACTCCCCTGCGGCCAATGCCATTTTCCTTCATCTCTGCACTTGCTTCAAAGCTGTTAACCTCTTACCATCTTCCAGTTCTCATTAAAGGTCATTGTTCTGAAACATTTAGCTCTGTTTCTCTCTTCACAGGTGCTGCCGTATCTCTTGGGTGTTCACAGCATTTTCTGTTTTTGCTTAGATATCTGGCTTCTGAAATAATTTTCTTTTGTATTAGCAATAAACATGCTCATCCACTTGCATGAAAAGTCCGTTTGAGATAAGGCTAATCTAGTTAAAAGGGCTCAGTTAAACAGAGAACAAAAGGTGTTTCATTGCTGTTTTCAGTATCAGACTCGCACTGTACTATTTCAACCAATAAGCTCAAAATAAGTTCAAAAAGCAAAATAAAATAAGCCCAGGTTTGGTGTTCAGATGTAAGACTCCATCCTGTCTTGGGTTTTGGTGAGCTCCATGTATAAAGGAGCACACTTGCAGGGGCTACCTTAGATACAGAACATCATATCCTCGGGAAGTCATTGATTAAATTTGACAGATAGAGCCTATATGTGTGAAAAGTACTGCCCGTGAGATACTTATGCTTATTCCAATTCAAATCTAATTTAATTAATTTTACTTGTAATGCTTTCATGAAGTTTTTTTTGCTTAACTCTCCATTTAAATTATGCAGTAAATGTATACTATGAAGATATATTTTGAAAATTGCACAAGGTTTCATTCTTGAGCATTACTACAGCCCCCATTCAACATGTCCTACCTTCCTTTAGATTACCTGATGGGGTTAGGGTTGTCAACTCTGGCTGCATATATTCCTGGAGGTTTAATTACATGGCCGCCTGCCTCCAACCACCCATCCCAGCCCCCTCCCCCCCTGACTCTTATCATAGGTTGTTTGACATGTCCATCTTCATGGGGTACCATCTTCCTCGCCAATCAGGAATTGAACAGATTAATGGATTACCTGTTAGATGATTCTTCACTCTCAGTCAAACAGCCTTCTTTCCCATGCCTGATATTTCTCCAGAGTACAGTCAAGGTGAATATAGTAAGGTAGAATTTACCTGCGAAATACAGAAAAGAAACTGAAGGTGGGCAGGCGTATTCTGTTCTCATTCAAAAAATAGCAGAAGCCAAAAATCCCAGGTTTGACCCACATTTGTGCTGAGTTAACATTTGCTTTTCCACTCTTACTCCTAGTTATGCTGAATCAATGAAGTGCTCTTTGAAGGGTTCTCAAAATTCCTACATTTTTCATATCATCAACAAGGATATGACTTTTGGACTTTTATGGCAGGGGACCCAACTGCTGAGTTAAGTGTAGAACCCTGCAGACAGGAGGCTAGGCCCATGAAGACCTGGGACTGGACATTCTAGGGCTTGTTGAGTGCAGTGTGGATTGTTGCCTGTAACCAGACAACGAGAGGAGACAGAATACGCATTCTTCCCTTTAAAACAATCAGCCCAGAGAAAAGACTTTATCTTACATGAAACTAAAGCCCATCAAAATCTTGTATAAATAATCGCTACTAACTACTAAGGCAGGAAGACAGCAATCAATGCAATAATGCAAACCTATCAATACACCACATATATAATGGCTTTCAGTTCAAGACTAGTTACGAGGACAGGAAGACAACGATAAACATTATGCGAGCCCATTAAAAACAACGAGACAACAATCACTTGGGAAGCCCACCAAAATCAGACAAAGAACTAACCTTGATTTGTATTGAGATAATAAATTCGAAAAAAACTATATAACTGAGCCACCAGTTACAAAGGTAAAGCTGACACAGGAGGGTGAGCAGTTTTGGGGCAGTTGAAGCAGAGTTTAAACAGGGAGAGGTAGCTGAGCCAGGCGGAGGGAGGAGATCTGGAGGTTTGCAGGCCCGCAGGCAACATCACAGCGAGGGGCACGAGGTGGCAGGCTCAACCGAAGACAACAAGGCTGCAACCGCTGTCCTCCACGAAGATCGACCACCCACAACCGCGCCCTCCACCCAACTGAAGAACCTTCCCAGATTCCACAGACCAGGACCACGTGGGGATGGCAAGCCCCAGAGGACACAAAGAGCGTACCCCAAAACTGCAACCGGCTTACCTGGCTGGATTTTGAATTGTCAAGTTGGTTGGTGAGCATGAGCCCTGACCTCTCCTAGCTCAATTTAGTTAGGTTTTGGGGGTGGGACAAAGGTAAGGGGATTAGTAGCGTGATTTTCCCTCATTGTGCCGTGTGTTCCCCATTCTTAACTAAGTGTACTTTGTAGGTCTGTATAATCTCAGTGTAATCCTAATGTTATAAGTTCATTTTTGACTTCAATAAACCCAGTTTTTTTTTCTTGCACCAAAACCAGTTGTCTGCTGCACTTTGTCACAACCCCCAAATAAGTCCAAGGTCTAGA
Organism: Carcharodon carcharias; assembly: GCF_017639515.1. Taxonomy (NCBI): domain Eukaryota; kingdom Metazoa; phylum Chordata; class Chondrichthyes; order Lamniformes; family Lamnidae; genus Carcharodon; species Carcharodon carcharias. The sequence goes on along the minus strand of NC_054468.1, from coordinate 16,678,002 downwards.
ACCCAGGGAGTGGGGGCGATTCGGATCGCTCAGAAGTCAGAGGTGAAGCTGACACACACCACCACCCCCTACACTTTCCTGATCATTATCCAGTGATCACCTACTGGAAAGAGTGCACGTATTGACATCGGCCAAGAAGCAGTTCTGAAGAAATTTCTGGCCATGGTATGAGGACAGGTTCGGCAAAGATGCAATGGCATCTGAGGTCAATAGTATCCTGACTCACATGTGAGGAAGGGCTCTGTTCGTAGCACTCCTGCCTCTGAATCAGAAAGTCACAGCTTCAAGTCCTGCTCCTGGGGCTTGACCATGTGATGCAAGCTGGCACTTTAATGCAGCAGGTGAAGAAATTGAGCTAGTGTATGTCAGCACAGGAATAAAGAGTGAGAGGGGTTTGTTTTTAATGAGCTCAATTTTATGAGGCTGGAATTCCACGTGCCCAGCCGATAATTTTCCACTCATCTTAATAGCAAGTCACAAACTATTACCCAATGCGAGCTTTCCTGCACTGGGATAAGAGTACAGAAGCCAAAGATTGCCGCAATTTGGACTTAGCCTAATCAGAATTAGGAATGATTCTCGCTTGTTGACATTTGAAACGAATACGTGCATTTCTATAGAGTCTTTAATAGTAAAAAGGTTTAAAGGTGCTTCATAGGGGTGTAATCAGAGAAAATCTAAGACCGAGACACTTAAAGTGATTCAGTGCAGGTGATCAAAAGCTTGGTCAAAGACAATTTTTATGGGGGAGGGGGTGGTAGGGTGGTGGAGGGTTTTAGGGAAGGAATTCCAGAGCTCAGGCACTAGGCGCTGAAGGCATGGCCATCAATGGTGAGGCAAAGAAAATTGGAGATAGGCAAAAGGCTCAGATCGGAGGAGTGCAGAGATCTCAGAGGATTGTAGGGCTGGAAGAGTTTACACAGATAGGTGCTGGGGTTGGGGGGAGGGGCAGGTGGGAAGGCCCAGTCAGGGTTTGACAAGGGTGAACATTTTAAAGTTGAGGAGTTACCAGTCCAGGAGCCAGTGTAGGTCAGCATGTGGAGGGTTCATGGGTGAATGAAATTTGGTGCAAATTAGGACATGGACAGCAACATTTTGCAAAGGCAATTTCAAGCATTAATTGAACATTTTGAGGAGGCCCTCCTTTTCTCCAGTCGTTGATTTACACACTGGAAAACAGGCTGAGCAAACATGAAAACAGCCTTCATTTCACACTACCAAGCGAGGATGTTTCGTAAAATCAGCCAAGTCAATTGCAGCATTATCATTGGATGCTGTGAATATAGGATGATTAGGTTTCAGCACAAAAAAGGGAAGTTTGATCATAAAATCGAGAAGCCAATGGGGGTAATGTTGCTGAAAAGAAACTTTGTGGCGTTGGAAATCACAAACCATTTGTTCAATTCCCAGTGAGATTGGAGAGTAAATTTTTCAATAAGTTACGAGGCCAGGTTGTACAGGCCAGGTTTTGATTCCCTTACATATCGAAGATGATGGGACGATCTGACTGAGATGCTGAATATACTGAAAGGAGTTGACAGGATGGACAGAGTGAAATTATTTCCTCTGGTTAGGGGAAATCCAAAACAAAGTGGGCATATTTTTAAAATTAGACCTAGGCCAATCAACGGTGATGTTAGGAAGTGCTTCTTCACACAAAGGGTAGTGGATTCTGGAACTCCCCCTGTGGGAAGTAAGGTCACACATTTCAGAGCAAAAGGACGATTTTCAAACTTTTCATGCTGTGCCTAATCCTACTTCAGGATTGTGGTGGGACCAAAATATCTTCCCCTCCAGTTTACACCAGGTTACGAGTTGTGTTCCACCAATTTGATTTTCCATTGTGGGCTAGAATTAATTTACCCTTTCATTCTTGTTATAAATCAAATCTCTGGCCGTTGCGTTACTTGTATATTAATGAGTAGCAAATAAAAGGAAAGCCTTGCACATATTGTGTTCCTTTCATGATCTCAAAGCATCCCAAAGCACTTTACAACCAATTAAATACTTATGAAATGTAGCCACTATTGTAATGTAGGAAATATGACAGCATACTATAAACAGCAAGCTTCTACCAGCTGCGGTGAAAAAAATGATGTTTCAGGTATTGTTTGACAGATAAATGTTGGCCAGCGCACCAAGCAGTTCCCTGCTCTTCTTTAGCTGGTGCCAAATGATCCTGTGCATCCACCTAAAAGGGCAGACAGTGGGCCGGACACTCACCATCGAGGTGGGAGGCTCAAGTCAGGAAATCTCTCAACTTAGCACACCCGTCTCCATGGGAACAGCCCACACACACATGATTTTCGCTCTGAGGGTGCAAGGGGCATAAATGAGTCAGACCTGCCATTTCTGGAGGCAGCCATGGAGGTGGGTAAGTGATGAGATGGCCTGGTTTGAAGGCCCCCCCTTCGTCTCTCTGATGCTTTAGCCCAGTTGTATAAAAGCCTGTTAGGCCCTCTAGCCCTGCCACATACCCTTAATGCCCCCTCGTATCTATCATGCAATCCCCATGCCCCCATACCCTCCATGCCACCTCTGTAGCCAATGACCTAGTATCCACTATGGTCAGGTCTCAGAAGCCATGTGTGAATGAAAACAAAAGCTTCCAGCAATCTAAGAGAGCTCTCACTCATACACAAGTGATATGAAAAAACACTCTCATTCATGAAACCCATTCAAAGATTTTACATCCCCTCAAATGTCAATCTGTTGTAAAAACAAACAAACTTCTATTCACTAACACATAAAAGACGGCTAATCCTTTAATGGACTCTTAAAGCTATCAACCAAAATGCGAGTTCGGATGCCTTGCTGAGATAGATGGTTTTGGTGCTTGTAAAACTCAGCCAAGTAATCCTAATGGGCTCAGCACTAATAACAGTCCTCAAGAAATCTCAACAATGAAGTATTAAAACTGCAGGACAAGGTGGCTAATGAATTTTTATAAGCTACACCAGATGGCCTGTCAATCAATGTTCCAGTTACAGATATCTGCTTTTTTACTCTAACTGACATCTGCAGCCTGCTTTTTCTTCATTTTTAAAGGGCTGGGGATTTAAAAGACTTCAGATTATGTCACTTAAACAGAACTTATCCGCCCTTCACAGCGCATAGGCCTCCTCCATAAATTCGTAACTCCCACACTGCAGGTTAAGGCAATTGGAACAGTGAAAATGAGGTCTGTTGGAACTCAGCCTTCATTTCAAATGGCCCTTCTGAGCTCAGGTTTCCCATCTGTGTGATTCATGCCAAATCCTCTTCCCCCTGCCAGCAAAAATGAGATCTGCTAAAAATGGGCGTGGGACATCTGCATCCAGGTCCCAGCCACCATATCTAGAAGTCTCCGAAGTCAGCATTTCCAACAAAGCAGCACTTCCTCAGTGCTGCTTGGAGTGTCAGCCAGGATTACATGCTCAAGATGCTAGAGTGAGGCTTTAACCCCTGACCTTCTGACTCAGAGGCAATGGTGCTGCCTATTGAAGCGAGACTGACTCCAGATGGCTGAGTTGCTCATCTGAAATTCTCGTGTCTGCTATTTCTCTGGAGCCCTGAAAGCTGTTTAAAGCAGCACGCAACATTCTAACTGGAGGAGGAGGCTCCACAAATACTCCCATCCTCAACGATGGGGGAAGCCCAGCATTTCAGTGCGAAAGATAAGGCTGAAGCGTTTGCAACCACCTTCACCCAGAAGTGCCAAGTGGATGATCCATCTCGGCTTCCATCTGAGGGCCCCGGAGTCACACATGCCAGTCTCCAGCCAATTTGATTCACTCCGTGGGCGGAATTTTCCCTGCCCGCTGGTGGCATGACAATAGGGCGGGAAGGCCAAATTTCAGTTGAACACCATCGCAAAACGGGTTTGCAAACGTCTGCTCCGCCCGTCACGGGTGGGCTGACTTTCCCACCGCTGCACATTGGGAACTTCATTGTAATCCATCCGCATATCAGTGCAAGCCCAGTTTGCCGGAATCATCCCTCCTCGCTGGATCACCCGAGCATGTCGGCAAGATTGCATGCCAACGTCTTTCACAACTGAACATAAGCAACGTGCACTTGGCGAGCTGCACTTCACTCGGGCCTTGTTTGCCAACCTTGCTTCAGGCAGCATTCGTGGTCATCAGCGCCAGGCTTCACAGGCAGCACCACATCGCTTTGAGGGGGGCTCACGGGCAGATCCCTACTTATGAGACCAGCTGTAAGGTGGGGGTGGCTTTTCCACTGCTGCAAGGCTATGGCTTGCTTGGGGAAGAGGGAGAATTGGCCTCAGGCAAGGGATGAGGCTGCAGGGCTAGGACATTACTGGGGAAAGAGGGTATCCCAGGATGTGTGTGTGGGGGGGCACGTGTCGATCTGAGCAAATGGCCTCAAGAGGGTGAGGGCTGAGGAGGCAGTCTCCAGAGGAGATGAAGCTAGATGGAGATGTGAGGGTGTGTGTGTGAGGGAGTGAGTGGTGATGTCCCTTGAGTGAGTGAGGTGCCAGTGAATGTGTGATGGGCTTGCGAGTGTGTGAATTTAGAGTGATGAAATAGTTGCCTTACCCTGATGGCATGGATAAGATAATTCATGCATTTTCTGCATTGGATGGTCAACCTCTTCTGTGCAGTGTTGGCACTGACCATCTCTGTCACCACCTCCAAAGCTGGGGTGGTGACACCAATGGGCTCCCTGAAGCCAGAGCAGAGGTAGAGGACGTTGTGGCAGGCTCCAACGGTGTCCAGAGGTGTCCCAGGGATGTGTCACAATCGGGTGGCTGCAATCTTCTTGCCTTTTGGGGCCATGTCTTCTGTGCACCAGCCTTCCACTGAAAGCGCTGAGAGCTGTGTGTAGCTGCTCTCTACAGATGGTGCCCGGCGTGAGGAGGTGGCAAGGTGATGGCGTGGCGAGCGAATGAGAGCCCCATGCCACAAAACGACTTGTTTCCTAGAAATGCATGATCAATGAGGCGAGATTGGGATGAAAAGCCGCCATTGGGGCCAGCGGGGTAAAACATTCCTTTTCCTGCCTGCTACTGCAATTAGTGCAAACCTAGGACGATTCCACCCCATGTGATATCAAGAAATGGATGAAGGCACTGGATACTGCAAATGCTTTGGCCCTGACAACATTCGGGTATAGTACGGAAGACTTCTGCTCCAGAACCAAGTGCGCCTCTAGTCAAGCTGTTCCACTACAGCTACAATGCTGGCATCTCCCTGACAATGTGGAAAATTGCCCAGGTGTGTCCATTCAACATAAAGTAGGACAGATCTAACCCGACCAATTACCATCCCATCAGCCTAATCTCGATCATCAACAAAGATGGAGGGGTCATTGACAATGCTATCAAGTAATACTTACTCAGCAATAACTTGCTCACAGACCTCAGTTTGGGTTCTGCCAGACCCACTCAACTCCTGATGTCATTAGATCCTTGGTCAAACAAGGACAAAAGAGCTGAACTCAAGATGTCGGGGGAGAGTAACACTGATATCAAGGTAGCATTTGACTGAGTGTGATCAAGGAGCCCTAGCAAAACTGGAGTCAATGGAATCAGGAGGAAAACCCGCCACTGGTTGGAATCTTGTCTAGCACAAAGAAAGATGGTTGTTGGAGGTCAATCATCTCAGTCCCAGGACATCGGTGCAGATGTTCCTCAGGGTATTGTCTTAGGCCCAACCATCTTCAGCAGCTTCATCAATGACCTTCCCTTCATCATAGGAAGTGGGGATGTTCGCTGATGATTGAACAATGTTCAGCCCCATTCACAACTCCTCAGGTACTGAAGCATTCTGTGTCCACATGCAGTAAGACCGAGACAACATTCAGGCTTGGGCTGAAAAATGGCAAGTAACATTTGCTCCACATAAGTGCCAGACAATGACCATCTCCAACAAGAGAGAATCTAACCGTCACCCCTTGACATTCGATGACATTATAATCACTGAATAACACCCTATCAACATCTTGGGGGTTACCATTGACCAAAACTGAACTGGACCAGCCAAAAAAATAATGGCTACAAAAGCAGGTCAGAGACTGGGAATTCTGTAGAAACTCACCTCCATCTTGCCAAAGTCTGCCCACCATCTACAATGCAAAAGTCAGGAATGTGATGTAATACTCTCCAATTTCCTGGATATGTGCAACTGCAACAACACTCAAGAAGCTTTACACCATCCAGGACAAAGGAACCCGCTCGATTGGCATCTCATTCACTATCTTAAACATTCACTCCCTCCACCACTGAAGCACAGTAGTAGCAGTGTGTGTCATCAACAAGATGCACTGCAGTAACTCACCAAGGCTCCTTCAACAGCACCTTCCAAAACCATGACCTCTACCATCTCAAAGGATAGCGACAACAGATATATGGGAACACCACCATCTGCAAGCTACCCTCCAGGCCACACACCATCCTGACTTGGAAATATATCAATGTTCCTTTACTGTCGCTGGGACAAAATCCTGGAAATCACTTCCTAACAGCACCATGGGTGTACCTACACCAGCTGGACTGCAGCGGTTCAAGAAATTGGCTCACCGCCACCTTCTCAAGGGCAATTAGGATGGGCAATAAATGCTGACCCAGCCAACGACACCCACATCCTGTGAAAGTATACATTTTTAAAAATCTGCTAAAATGGAGGGTAAAGAACCAAAGGTTCCTGTATCATGCATTGGTATACAGGTTATCTCATGGTGAATGTCTACACGCATAATGCACACAAGATTTTCAATAATAAATGATAAAGTCTGGAAAACATTCCTGAAAATATTGAATCACAAATGTAAATGTGGTTCAATGAGATGGGATACTATGTATTGCGTAATAGAATTCACCTGACCAGCTTTTTTTTTTCATGCTCCTATGGCATCCCATCTGATCACTGCGTTATTGAATAATCAGTTCATTGACTCAAGTATCAGAATGTTTGTTGACATCACCATGACAGCTTAAAAAAGGCCCCCAGTAGCCTATGTCACAGCAAAGTCTAGTTACTCAGCAAATGGAGTCTGTTTAAACTATGCGTCACAGCAAACAGTCTACAGGGTTTATTTTAAAAGAGTCTCAACAAACTACAGCAAACAGAACTCCTGACCAATCCAGCATTTTTATTGCCCATCCTTTGAGGAGGTGGTGGTGAGCCGCCTTCTTGAACTGCTGCAGTCCATGTGGCGTAGGTATACTCACAATGCTGTTAGGAAGATACTCTCTGATGCGCTTTCTCCTGATAAAAGCAGCACGTCTCCAGTAAGATGCAGCGAGTAGAGGATAATTACATCATGTCAAATTTTGTGTGCAAAATCAATCCCAGTCACTTGAAGCATTGAATGATGGTGAGAATTGTCCAATCATCTCCATGTTGGCTGGAAATGGTGGTGTCCCTTTGCGCAGTCCTAATGAAAGGCACATTGAATCCATTTTAATGCTTTTTTCTGGAATTCTAGTTACATTTTTTGAACCATACCAACTTCTGTAGCAGTAAGCATACGGAAGAAAAATCTGACCGCTTTAAATATCACCATCACAATTCCTTCAGACCACATAATAACCCATAGCATTATGATGAATCAGCCCATTGAGCTTGTGAGATATGCACTCGGCAGTTCATATTTTAGTAAGTGACCAAGTTTGTCATGTATCTCACATATTCAATTACAACTTAATGACACTGAAAGTGATATCCGAGACGTTTACTTTTTATAGAATCATGGCATCATACAGCGCAGAAGGAGGCCATTCAGCCCATCATGCCGTTGCCAGCTTTCTGAAGGAGCTATCCAATTAGTCCCTCTCCCTGTTCTTTCTCCGTAACCCTGCAAATGTTTTCCTAATTTGTGAAGGCACTATATAAATGTAAATCTTTCTTCTTCTTACAGCTAATAATTATGACTAATAATTAATAATAACAGAAACATGAAAGAACAAAAGTTGATGTAATAAAGCTTAAAATGTTTTGAGAGTGTTTGGTACAAAGATCTGGAATTGTTTGTGGTTCAGAAAAAGGTCGTTTCCACATTCTTTAGAAAAGATATAATTAGATTTTGTGCTTATGCCTCTTCTGGGACAAGAATCCATTAGTGGAAATGTTGAACATGTTTCAAAGAATGTAGCAGTCTGCACATGTCAGGAGTGTTCTGATCTTATTCAATGTGGTACAGGTGCAGGGACAGATTTCAGAAGAAATCAGTGTTGTGTCATCCATCTTTCTGTCGACGATCTTGTGAGCACATGATGGATAAACATGTTGAATAGTTCAGGCTGTTGCAAATACGCCAGTCAAGATTGGCTCCAATTTTATGCATTGCATCCAATTCTGGGCATCGCTCTTTGGAACTGAAAAGCCTTATAGAGGGTGCAGAGGACATTCAGTAGAATTGTGCCAGGAATGAGGAACTTTGGTTATGTGGGGAGACTGGAGAAGCTGGGATTGTTCTCCTTTGAGCAGAGGAGGTTAACCGAGGATTTAGTGGAGGCGGTAAATATTATGAGGGGATTTGATAGAGTAGATAGGGAGGATGAAGGGTCATCATTGAGCTGAAACATTAACTCAGTTTTTTTCCATATATGATGTCTGACCTGTTGCATATTTCAATATTTCTGTTTTCATTTTATATAGGGAGAAACTACTGGTTGGCTACCAGATGAAACAGATTTAAAATAATTGCCAAAAAGCCTAGCAGGGAGATGTGAAGAATTTGTTTTCCTTACTAAGTGTTAGGGTTGTAATGCCTGAAAGAGTGGAGAAGGCAGGGCAAACAAGGCACGGGAATACACGATGAATGGTAGCACCCTGAGAAGTACTGAGGATCAGAGGGACCTTGGCGTATCTGTCCACCGGTCCCTTAAGGTAGCAGGACAGGTAGATAAGGTGGTTAAGAAGGCATATGGGATACTTGCCTTTATTAGCCAAGGCATAGAATATAAGAGCAGGGAGGTTATGCTGGAACCGTATAAAACGCTAGTTAGGCCACAGGTAGAGTATTGCGTTCAGTTCTGGAATCCATATTATAGGAAGGATGTGATTGCACTAGAGAGTGCAGAGGAGATTTACCAAGATGTTGCCTGAGCTGGAGAGTTTTAGTTATGAGGAGAGATTGGATAGACTGGGGTTATTTTCCCTGGAGCAGAGGAGATTGAGGGGGGACATGATTGAGGTGTATAAAATTATGAAGGGCATAGATAGAGTAGACAGGAAGGAACTTTTCCCCTTGGTGGAGGAATCAATAACCAGGGGCATAGATTTAAGGTAAGGGGCAGGAGGTTTAGAGGAGATGTGAGGAAGAATTTTTTCACCCAGAGGGTGGTGGGAATCTGGAACTCACTGCCTGAAAGGGTGGTAGAGGCAGAAACCCTCATAACATTTAGGAAGTATTTGGATGTACACTTGTGATACCATGGCATCCAAGGCTATGGGCCTGGTGCTGGAAAATGGGATTAGAATAGTTAGGTACTTGTTTGACCGGTGCAGACTCGATGGGCCGAAGGACCTTTTTCTGAACTGTAGACCTCTATGACTCTATGACTGTATGACTCAATAGCAACTTTCAAAAGGGAATTGGATAAATATTTAAAAGGGAAACAATCTCAAGGCTGTGGGGAAATAGTGGGGGTGTGGAACTAATTTGACAGCTTTTCAAAGAGCTGATACTGACGCTACAGGCCAAATAGCTTCCTTCTGTATAATTCTACATCCCAGGGGGGTGACATATTCGATGAGATCATTAGGATTGGGGGAATACATTTTCAAATTCCCGCCTATTTTGTAATTTATATCTCGGATCTATGCAGAGATGACACTAATTTCTATGTGTGTAACAGGTTTAATTCAGTGTTTTTTTTAAAATGTTTGCTACATGCTTCTCGCTCAGGCTTCCAGCTCTTTTTAACAACTTTGTTTACTTCTCCCTGAGTCCATACCCAGGCTTAACCAATCAAAAACAGTGAGCATTGATAGTAAACAGACTCACTTAATCAAACACAGAATAATTCAACAATTGACCACTACGCCACCCAGGTTTGTCTCTGGAACCTCTGTAATCCTTCATGGACAGGCACAATTCCCTCTAAATAACCTGAGAAGATCACCCACCCAAGATAATAAAGGAAACAGGAGCCATAGATGGATGGTCCTCGCAAATTCCAAGGAAACTCAAGCATAGTCTGGACTGCCTCCTTGCCCTGCTGCCTGGAAATGTTATGCTTTCCAGGTTAACATGTATATGGACATTTTGGAGTGGTGGCCACTGACCTGCAACAAGAAGCCTGTGCTAGTTGTCTTGGAGCAATACCAACATTTTCTTTTTGAAGGGCTGGACAATTATCAGCCTTTCCTTTTCAAATGCCAACAGCCGAAATTTTCTCGTGTAATTGGAAAAAAAAAGGATTGCATTCATGTAGTGCCTTCTACCTTCATGATCTCAGGACTTCTCAAATTGCTTTACAGCCAATGAAATACATTTGATGTGTAGTCACCGTTGCAATGTAGAAAACAAAATACTAACAAAATGCAAGTGAATAGGTATACAATGGAAACTGAAAATTGTGAGATTCCTCAATTTCATATTCCTCATACTATGCAAGGGTTTTGAAACTTATGAGCCTTTAAAATCCAAGCATTTGTTTTGTCAAAGGTAGAAGATCAGGAGGTTTTTTTTTTTCTAAATGTACTTTTTCACAGGATGTGGGTGTCACTGGAAAGGCCAGCATTTATTGCCCTTGAACTGAGTAGTCTGCCACATTGCTGTGGATCTGGAGCCGCATGTAGACCAGACCAGGCAACGACAGCAGATTTACTCCCCTAAAGGGCATTAATGAACCAAATGGGTTTTTGCTGCAATTGCTGATAGCTGTCTGATCACCATTACTGAGGCTAGCTTCATAATTCCAGATTTATTAGTTGAATTTAAATTCTAGCTGCTGTGGTGGAATTTGAACTCATGCCTTCAGAACATTAGCCTGGGTCTTTGGATTACTAGCCCAGTGACTGTAACACTACGCTACCATCTCCCCAAACTAATCACAGAGCTATTTTCCTGAAATCTGTGAATAGCATTCATTCCTGGTCCCTATAGCTCTGGTTATCTTAAGAACTGCTTTCTAAGTGGGTTGGGAGCGGGCGATGTAATGCCTGTTCACTAAGTTACATTCGCTGGTGATATTATCAAACATACATGTGTTATGCTATCACCCTTTTAAGGAAAAAGCACATGTAAACTGAAGCTTTTTTTAAAAAAATTGTGTTGATTCAGATTTGGGAATTGGCCAGTAGTGCATCTCTATAACATTCAATCAAATGCATTGTAATGATATTACTATCCGTAGTCATCGAAATGGCTAAATGGAAAGTAGTTGAATTTAAACTTTACACTGTAAACCATGGAAAAAACAAATCTTGTACTGAATAATTCACCGTCCACCACGTCCCCATCCCCCAACTCCCCTCACTCACTGCCCCATCTACAGTGTAAAGCAGTAAAGCTTATTTTAAAGAATTTCAGTAACAAGCAAGTTCCATATTTTTAGTGTTCTGGGAAAGGATGAGTTATAAGGGAAGTGGATGACAATAAAGTGCATGTAGGTTGGGAATTGAGGAGGAACAGGCGAGGGAGGTTTAGTATTGAGAACAGTCAATGATTGTTAATAATCACTTGATGTCCACAGTGTGCTAGGGCCTGCATGGTTTAATTCTAAGCGATGAAGAATTGAGGTCTCACCTCTCACCTCTAACCTCTCTTTTCTTTCCCACTGAATTTTGTTATCAGTATTCCCTAGGGGGGGAAGTCTTGTGGTGCATTGGTAGCATCCCAACCTCTGGGATCAAATCCCACTTCAGGACGTGATAGCCATGGAAAAGTGCATTCATAACGTGCCTAACATGTTGATTATCAACCTATAAACCCCTGTAACAATATGCCTGATGGCAGGCAGTATAGCAGGAGAGTTTCCTGGTCAGCCATACTGTTGAAGGCAATGGTAAACCACTGCAGTATTTTGTCAAGCGTAATCATGGACCAATCCAATGGAAGTCCATGGCCGCCAATGCCTTCTTAAGGCATCATGGTACCTGGAGAAGGAAGGATCCCCTATCGACCTATTGTTAAGATGATATGAAATTAGGTGGAATGCATGAGAGGGCGAGAACCGGGAAAGAGGAGAGAAGAACTTAAGTGAAATAATAAAGGATTAAGAAAGAGATGGCAGTCAGAATAAAATGCAGAGTGTGAAAGAAACCATATACAGGATAAGATAGACACTACAAGGAAGATAGGGGATAATAAAAATTAGAAAGCTAAAAACCTGAACTCAAAACCTGAAGCAAGACAGGAACAAATGCCCAAGAAGTGAAAGGAAGTGAAGGAGCATGGTGAACTGGGAGAGGTTGCCAAGGACATACAAATGAATAGCAGGTCCACCATATAAATCATTTTATCAGTCAACTGGGGCCATGCAGAAGTCCTATATACAGCATGATGGTTGTTCAATAAAGATGACCTGCCTTAGAATCGATGCTTATCGGTGCCCATAAGGGCCAAAGGAATATCCATCGCAAAGTATGAATGCGATTGTGTTAGATGAACACATACTACAAAAGGCATTGACTTAGAGATATTTATTGATGTGTTTCTTTGGAGCTATAAAAAGTGGATTACACGGTACATTTGCAAATACTGGAAATGTACGATGGTCTATCCTCCTCCACAGTTTTAATTGCTCGTCATCCATTCAATTCTCACACACACTCAATGTTTAACATGAAACGTTTTGAAAATAGACATAAGTTTGTGTCAGCAAGTTTGTTGGCCAGATGCTTAAGCCACAACAGTAGATGAATTGACAAGTCCTAGCAATTCCATTGGCTAATAGAATGACCACAAGAGCTAAAATTCAATTGTCAATCCTATCTCTCTGCAAGAGGCCAGAATGAATGTAACCATATGTGCAATAAGTGACTTCAAGCTGCTTAAACCATTTGGCTGAACTAGCTTTGTAGTTTACTCATCTCCCTGTCCCCAAGCCAAAATGATCCATATTTGTACATGGGAGGATAGTGAGTATTCAAATATCCAGGTGATCTTGCTCCCTGTTTCTGTAGATATTGTGATGGCTGCAACAAGAATAAGTGTTCAACAAGAATGCTTAATGCTGGGTTAACCATTTCGTCTCAGTGAAAGGCAGGTTAAACTCTCAGTCATGCAACAAATCTGCTGCATGCACTTACTGATGGTCTCCAAACCTCCAAGCGTCAGGATAACCTACTATATAACCTAATACATATAACCTATATATAACCTAATATAACCTATATAACCTAATCTGTTATATCAATAGAGCATATGTTTTGTGACTTGCCCCATAGCACCTGGCCACCTAGAGCTGAGTGTGGATAAGGGGATATGTTAGTGGATTAACACTTTGTGGCAAGATAGGCAAACAGCACCCAAGAGGCCATATCCTTTGATTTTACACAGTGCATAAACAGACCATTTATCCCAAAGAGCCTATGCCGGTGTTTATGCTCCACATGGGTCTCCCTCCAACCCTCTTCATCTACTCGTGGCATCATACCAATCTATACCTTTCTCCCTTTTGTGCTTATCTAGTTTACCCTTAAATCAGTGATGGGCAACCTAGGCTAGTGGATGGGCCGCATGAGTGGCCCTCCTTCATCTCAGTGGGCCGCAAGTTTGAAATCGGGCATGTGCACTAACCAATACCCCATGAATAAAAATTTGTGGGGTGTGCCGATTGAACCATAGCAGCACTTTGATTGGATGCAGAGGGAGCACAAGGCTCTCACGTTCAATGTTGTGTGCAATCAGCACGCACCTCACTTCACATGCCCTTGCTTCGCGTGCGTATCACTTTAGTAATACTGGTAGAAAAAAAAACAAGCAGCGGAATCTGGCAACCCAGCACATGGGCAATGGCCAAGGAAATGTCTCATGGCCTGCACTCAGAACCCTGATGGGTCGAACGAGGTCTGTGGTCCGCACATTGTCCACCACTGCCTTAAGTGTATCGATTCCTATTGCCTCAATTATCCTCACTCCACCCCTAAGCTGGCTGTTGCAATCTTCACCCATGCCTTTATTACCTCCAGACTGGACTATTCCAACACAATCCTGGCTATCGTCCATCCTCCATAAACTTAAGGTCACCCACATCTCTGATGCCTGCACCCTAATTCTCAATAAGTCCTGTTCAGGTATCACCCTGCTGTACTCACTGACCCACATTGGCTTCTGGTTAAGCACTGCCTTCATTTTAAAATTGTCATCCTTCTTTTCAAATCTCTCCATCGCCTCGGCCTTGCCTATATCTGCAACCTTCTCCAACCTTACAACTTGCTGAGGTATTTGCGTTCCTACAATTCTTGGCTCTTGCGCATCACTGATTTTAATTATTTGACCATTGGTGACCATGCCCTTAACTTCCAAGACCCTGGCAAACCCTCCCTAAATCTCCGTGCTACCTCTCTTTTCTCATTTAAGATACTCCTTAAAACCTATCTCTTTGACCAAGCTTTTGATCATCTACTGGAATATCTCTTTATGTCGCTCGGTGTCAGATGCTGTTTGATAACACTCCTGTGAAGCATATTGGGATGTTTTGTTGCATCAAAGGTGCTATGTGAATACAAATTGTTGATGTTGACCAAGTTCTACATTCTTAGCACCTCTCGGTAAAGAAGTTTCTTTTGAATTTTCCATTGGATTTATTAGTAATTATCTTACATTTACATGTCCACTTGACCTCCCCCCCCACCCCGCCCCACTCACAAGGGGAAGCAATCTAGTCCACACCTGTCCAACCCAATTTCATTGCAAACTTTGAAAAAATAGAAAGCAGCCATTGCCATCAGTAACAAGATCCTCTGTCATATATCACAGGTCCACCTTCAGAGCTGGTGATGCAACATTTTTTAAACTTTAAAATGTTAATTAATTCACGGAACTTAAGCATCGCTGGTGAGACCTAACTATCCTTGAGAAAATGGTGAAGAGCTGCCTTCCGGAAACATTGACGTTAATGTGTCAAGATACATCCATAGTGCTGTTAAGTCGGGAGTTCTAGGATTATGACCCAGCAACAATGAACGACCGGCAATAATATTTCCAAGATTGATTAGGAGGGGAAAAATAGCGTATGAGAGTAAGCTTGCAAGGAACATAAAAGTGGATTGTAAAAACTTCGACAAGTATGTAAAAAGAAAAAGATTAGAGAAGACAAATGTAAGTCCCTTACTGTCTGAAAGGGGAGAATTTATAATAGGGAACAAGGAAATGGCAGAGCAATTAAACAACTAATTTAGTTCTGTCTTCATGGAGAAAGATACAAATAACTTCCCAGAAATGCTAGGAAACCAACTGAGAAGGTGGAATTGAAGGAAATTAGTATGACTAAAACAATAGTGCTAGAGAAATTAATGGGACTGGAAATCGATAAATCCCCAAGGACTGATAATCTACATCCCAGAGTACTAAAGGAGGTGGCCATGGAAATGTAAAACAAGAACAAAAATAAAAATACCTGGAAAAACTCAGCAGGTCTGACAGCATCTGCAGAGAGAAATACAGTTAATGTTTCAAATCCGTATGACTCTTCAACAGAACTAGGGAAAAATAGAAGAGAGGTGAAATATAAACTGGTTTAAGGGGGGGTGGAACAGGTAGAGCTGGATAGAGGGCCAGTGATATGTGGAGATAACCAAAAGATGTCATAGACAAAAGGACAAAGAGGTGTTGACGGTGGTGATATTTTCTAAGAAATGTGCTAATAGGTGACATTAAGGGTAGAAAGCAGGACGAGCAAGATACAGATAGCCCTAGTGGGGGTGGGCTGAAGGGAAGGGATCGGAATAGGCTAAAAGGTAGAGATAAAACAATGGATAGAAATACATTTAAGAATAATGGAAATAGGTGGGAAAAGAAAAATCTATATAAGTTATTGGAAAAAAGGGGGATCGGAAAGGGGGTGGGGATGGAGGAGAGAGTTCATGATCTAAAGTTGTTGAACTCAATATTCAGTCCAGAAGGCTGTAAAGTGCCTAGTCGGAAGATGAGGTGCTGTTCCTCCAGTTTGCGTTGAGCTTCACTGGAACAATGCAGCAGGCCAAGGACAGACATGTGGGCATGAGAGCAGGGTGGAGAGTTGAAATGGCCAGCGACAGGGAGGTCTAGGTCATGCTTGTGGACAGACTGAAGGTGTTCTGCAAAGCGATCACCCAGTCTGCGTTTGGTCTCTCCAATGTAGAGGAGACCGCATTGGGAGTAATGAATGCAGTAGACTAAATTGAGGGAAGTGCAAGTGAAATGCTGCTTTATTTGAAAGGAGTGTTTGGGCCCTTGGACGGTGAGGAGAGGGGAAGTAAAGGGGCAGGTGTTGTGCCTTCTGTGGTTGCATGGGAAGGTGCCGTGGGAGGGGGTTGAGGTGTAGGGGGTGATGGAGGAGTGGATCACGGTGTCCCGGAGGGAACGATCCCTGCAGAATGCCGCCGGGGGTGTGAAGGGAAGATGTGTTTGATGGTGGCATCATGCTGGAGTTGGCGGAAATAGATTATTTTATCTCTACCCTTTAGCCTATTTTGATCCCTTCCCCCCACCCCACCCCAACTAGGGCAATCTGTACCTTGCTCATCCTGCTTTCTACCCTTAATTTCCCCATTAGCACATTTCATAGGTAATATCACCACCGTCAACACCTCTTTGTCCTTTTGTCTATGACATCTTTTGGCAACCTCCACCTATCACTGGCCCTCTATCCAGCTCTACCTGTCCCACCCCCTCTTAAACCAGTTTATATTTCACCTCTCTTCTATTTTTCCTTAGTTCTGTTGAAGAGTCATACGGACTCAAAACGTTAACTGTGTCCCTCTCTGCAGATGCTGTCAGACCTGCTGAGTTTTTCCAGGTATTTTTATTTTTGTTTTTGTTTTGGATTTCCAGCATCCGCTGTTCTTTGCTTTTGTACTATGGCCATGGAAATGTGTTGGATGTCATCTTCCAAAATTCTGTAGATTCTGGAACAGTCCCAGCAGATTGGAGGGTGGCAAATGTAACCTCATTATCTACAAAAGGAGGGAGGGAGAAAACAATGAATTACAGGCTGGTTAGCTTAACATCAGTAGTAGTGAAAATGCTAGAGTCTGTTATAAAGGATGTAATAACAGGACACTTAGAAAATATTAGTGGGATTAAACAAAGTCAACATGGATTTATGAAAGGGAAATCATGTTTGACAAGCCTACTGGAGTTTTTTGAGGAGGTAACTAGCACAATAGATAAGGGAGAACCAGTGGATGTGGTGTATTTGGATTTTCAGAAAGCTTTTGATAAAGTCTCACTTAAGATGTTAGTGTGTAAAATTAAAGCACATGGGACTAGGGGTAATATCTTGGCATGGACTGAGAATTGGTTAGCAGACAGGAAACAGAGTAGGAATAACTGGTCTTTTTTGGAGTAACAGGCAGATGAGTGGGGTGCCGTAGGGATCAGTGCTTAGGCCTCAGCTATTCATAATGTATGCCAATGATTTGGATAAGGGAACCAAATGTAATATTTCCAAGTTTGCTGATGACACGAAACTTGGTGGGAATGTGAGCGATGAGGAGGGTGTGAAAGGACTTCAAGGTGATTCAGACAGGTTGAGTGACTGAGCAAATACATGGCAGATGCAGTATAACATGGTTAAGTGTGAAGTTATCCACTTTGGTAGAAAAAACAGAATAGCAGAGTATTATTTAAACAGTGATAGGTTGGGAAATGTTGATGTACAAAGAGACATGGGTGTCCTTGCACACCAATCATTGAAAGCAAGCATGCAGGTGCAGCAAGGAGTTAAAAAGGCAAATGGTATGGTGACTTGCATTGGAAGAGGACTTGTATACCGTAAGGATGTCTTATTGCAGTTGTGCAGGGCCTTGATGAGACCACAACTAGAATCTTGTGTGCAGTTTTGGTCTCCTTACCTAAGATAGGATATACTTGCCATAGAGGGAGTGCAGCGAAGGTTCACCAGACTGATTCCTGGACAGCAGGATTACCGCATGAGGAGGGGTTGGGCCGACTAGGCCTGTACTCACTGGAGTTTAGAAGAATGAGAGGAGACCTCATTGAAACATATAAAATTCTGACAGGCATGGATGCAGGGATGATATTTCCTCTGGCTGGGCAGGGGGGGTCTACAAAAAGGGGTCACAGGCCCAGGATACAGGGTTGGCCACTTAGGACTGAGATGAGGAAAAACTTCTTCACTCAGAGGGTGCTGAAACTATGGAATCTCTACCACAGAAGGCTGTGGAGGCCAAGCCACTGAATATATTGAAGAAGGAAATAGATAGATTTCTGGACTGTAAAGGCATCAAGGGGCAAGGGGGGAGCACGAGATAACGGTGTTGAGATAGAGGAGCAGTCATGATTATATTGAATAACAGAGCAGGCTCGAAGGGCCGAATGACCTACTCTTGCTCCTATTCTCTATCTTCCTATGTTTCTAAGTCAGGATGGCTTGAGACTTGGAAAGGAATCTTGGAGTGATGGGGGGTTAAAGGGAACAATACTGTTGGTCCAGTGGTGCATAGATTCACCAGTCCCAGCGGGAGTAATTTTTACCATATGGGGCTAGATTTCTAACCTTGAGGCAGGTAGCGGGAGTTGAGGAAATGCCCAGTTCGGCCAGCCTGCCTTGGAGAAAGTGCCCGCAAGGGTGGATTTCCATGGTGGGGGTGGGTGGTGGTGGGTGTTGGGTCAGCTGACCCAGCAAAAAATTTCGGAGGCAACCACAAGGGCGGCCGGGCACGGGGGTGGGCTGTTTAAGCGGCCTGACTCTGTGCCGCGGATCTTCATCTCAGTTAAAATAAAAACAGAAAGACCCTCCAGCCCTCACCCCTCACACCCTCTCACTCCCCACACATTCCCCGTTCCCATCTATTCCATTTCATGACCCCCACCCAAAGCTTTTGGTCCCTCATTCCCCCCCCCCCCCCCCCCCCCCACCCCCATACCAAGCAACGCCATCTAAGAACCCTTATGGCACCTCATGCACCCCTCATTCCAAGCTATGACACTTCCATGCCTATTCAGTGAAGTTACAGGACTGGCATCCAAGTGGTAAAGTGGAAAATTGCCCAGGTATGCCCTGTCCAGAAAAATCAGGACAAGTCCAACCCAGCCAATTGCCATCCCATCAGCCTACTCTTGATTATCAGGAAAGTAATGGAAGGAGTCATCAACAGTGCTACCAAGCAGCACTTGCTTAGCAATAGCCTGCTCACTGATGCCCAGTTTGGGTTCCACCAGGGCCACTCAGCTTCTGACCTCATTACAGCCTTGGCTCAAACATGGTCAAAAGAGCTGAACTCCTGACGTGACATGAGAGTGACTGCCCTTGACATTAAGGCAGCATTTGACTGAGTGTGGCATCAATGACCCTCAGGAAAACTGGAGCCAATGAGGATCAGGGGGGAAAACTCTTCACTGCTTGGAGTCATACCTAGCAGAAAAGAAGATGGTTGTGATTGTTGGAGGTCAATCATCGCAATTGTAGGACATCACTGCAGGAGTTCCTCAAGATAGTGTGCTGGACCCAACTATTTTCAGCTGCTTCATCAATGACCTCCCTTCTATCATAAGGTCAGAAATGGGGATGCTCGCTGATGATTGCACAATGTTCAGCACCATTCGCAGCTCCTCAGATACTGAAGCAGTCCATGTTCAAATGCAGCAAAACCTGGTCAATATCCAGGTTTGGGCTGATAAGTGGCAAGTAACATTTGTGCCACACAAGTGCCAGACAATGACCATCTCCAACAAGAGAGAATCTAACCATTGCCCCTTGGCATTCAATGGAATTACTATCACTGAATTCCCCACTATCAACATCCTGGGGGTTACATTAACCAGAAACTGAACTGGACTAGCCATATAAATACTGTGACTGCAAGAGCAGGTCAGATCCTAGGAATCCTGTGATGAGTAGCTCACCTCCTGACTCCGCAAAGCTTGTCCACCATCTACAAGGCACAAGTCAGGAATACGAGCGAATACTTTCCATTTTCCTGGATGAGTGCATCTCCAACAACACTCAAGAAGCTTGACACCATCCAGGACAAAGCAATCCAATTGACTGGCACCCTATCCACAAACATTCACCCCCTCCACCACCGAGGCACCTTGCCAGCAGGTGTACCATCTACAAGATGCACTGCAGGAATTCACCAAGGCTCCTCAGACAGCACCTTCCAAACCCACAACCACTGCCATTTAGAAGGACAAGGACAGCAGACACGAGAAAGCCACAACCTGGAAGTTCCCCTCCAAGGCACTCACCATCCTGATTTGGAACTATATCAAGTTCCTTCTCTGTCGCTGGTTCAAAATCCTGGAATTCCATCCCAGCACTTTGGGTGCACCCACAGCACATGAATTGCAGTGGTTCAAGAAGGCAGCTCACCACCTTCTTAAGGGCAATTAGGGATGGGCAATAAATGCAGGTCTAGCCAGTGAAGCCTACATCCCAGGAATGAATACAAAAAATTGCCCTCTATACATTATGTAGAACCAGTGAATCCTATACTGACAATAGCATGTATAAAACAATCCTTAAGATAAACAGTTATTAATTAATCATTTTCTTTAGAAAATCACCATTGAAAATGTCAATCATCCAGATTCTTTACTGTTTTAAAAGTTGAAACTGCAAACACTTGAAACCTCTTTATCTTGCAAAAGTAAATATTGTGATACTGACAGCATAGATCAGAGAGCCAGAGCTGTCAATCAAGCAATGTTTTCTCTGGGGCTGAGGCATTTCAACAGGTTAATGGATTTCTGGGCTTTCAGCCAAGCCTCATTATGTATTATTGGCTGAGGGCCCACACATCCATTAGAGTGCTAAAACATTTTTAATAAGGTTGGCTGAGTGATAAGTATTGGTCAGGACACCATGTACAACTCCCCTGCTCTTCTGAGAAATAGTGCCACGGAATGTTTTACTTCCATCTGGGAGGGCAAACTGAGCTTTGATTTAACACCTCATCCAAAGGTGGCACCTCCAACAGTGCAGCATCCCCCCTGTACTGCAATGGAGTATCAGCCTGTGCTCTGGAGAGGGGCTGTGAATATAAAACCTTCCAACTCAGAGGTAAGTGTGCTATGAACTGACCCAGGACTGACACAGCACACAATTCTGCTATTGTATGCTGAGTTGTCAAGAAACTGCCAAGAAAGTGCTTGTGATGCTTTTGTTCTTGAAAATGCCATTTCACATTCAGCCTGTCTGTACATTGTATCTTTGAGAATCATCACACAGCTATATATTTGGCAATGAGGTAACCTTAGGCTGATTGCTTCAATATTGTCCAAGATAAATCTCCAAGCAAACAGTTGCCTCTTTCTGATTTTTCACCAAATATCACTATCATAGATTAATTGTTGCCCATTTAGGTGTAACATTGTATCAGTTAAAAGATAATATCTTATTAATATTAATGATGGGCATAAGAGAACTGGTTCATCTTTAATTATTTATTGCCTGAGTTCGCAAACAAAACCTGTGAGAAGGTGAACATCTTTACATCATACATTACTATTTTGCTGGACAATTTAAAACATTGGAGTTAAACCTCTGTCACTCATCCTCCTTTTAATCTTGACAGCAAATTTCCTTTCCTATCAAATTTCCTTCATAGCTTTATCTCCCTCAGATGTCTTTTATTTCTAAAAGAGATCAGAGAGTGGGAATAGACAGAGAGAATAGTTTCCAGTTGTGCAGAAGAGGCCATCAGTTGAAGATAGTCCCCAAGACATCATACAAGGAGATCGGGAGAAATGTCTTTACCCAGAGAGTGTTGAGAATGTGGACTCCAGTACCACAAGGAGCAGTTGAAGTGAACAGTATTAAAGCAATTAACAGGAAACTAGATAAGCATATGAGGGAGAAAAGAATTGAAGATAATTCTGGTAGAGTCAGATTAAGGAAGGATGAAAGAGGCTTGAATTCAGTATAAATGCCGTATGGACTGGTCAGACTCAGTGGGCTATTTATGTGCTATATGTTATAGACAACTATATGAGAAGTTGGGTAGTACAGTAAGGTAGCTCAGTCCCTCTGAGACCTGAGTCCAACTGAAGGTTTACCCACTCTGGGCAGTCATGGTCAGCTTCCAGTTGACATTAGGCCAAAGCTTCCCGAATTTGCTTGTGTTGGCGATTTAATTGATCGTTGCCACAAGGATGTCTTATGGTAAATGTGCTATATAAATGCAAGTTGTTTATACAGAAGACAGATGCCTTAAGTGACAAAGATGTTCTGTTTACCAACACTCTCAGCATCATGTTAATGAGCATAAAATTCACCAAAATTTGATTTGTTTCTAAAGGGTACAATACTTGTGTGTTTTGAATAATCTTGCTGCTCTCCAATTCTTCCTATGGAACGTCCTTTCAGTTAAATGAGTGATACTCTTGCCTTTCCAGATTTGTGGTCATTTTGATAATGTGTAGCAAAGATAGTCTACAGTCAGTAATGGGTGTAATTTATCTCTGTTCTGTAGGCAGAACCAGGACTGCTAAGTGTTGGGCTTGGCTGGAATTTGGAAATATTCTTGCCTGGGGAGCTTGAGGTGTATTAGCACACAATAAATTATTTAAATTTATTCTTGGGCTAGGGGTGACATTAATGTGGCAGTATTTATTATCTACCCTTATTGCTCTGAGGACATTAAAAGCCAAACACATAGAGCGAGGCATGGGTAAACAAGCTGGATTTTTATAGCAATTTGGCAGATTTCATAATCATCTTTCCTGATGACAGCCCAGAAGTTACCAGATTTTTTGACTTAATTTCCACTTTGTGACGTGAACTTCCAGTAGTTCCACCTCCAATATCACTGTAGCTATGGGAGCTGGATTTTTAATCCAGCCTCAGTTGATAAGAAATAAATCTGCTTTCTTCTGCGATGTAAGACTCATGGACCAGGAAAAGCTGCACACCTTCAAGTGCAATGAATATCATCCTTTACCATTTATACTCTTCCATCAATTCTTTCACCAAGAAATAAGCAGCTCTCCGTTGAATTCCCTGTGACCATTCACCGCTAGTGCCTGCTTGCACAGTCATTTCTATCCCTTGCGTGTAGCTCAATTTTGATTCTCGTTTCTTCTTCTGATTTTTGAGTCCCCACATCCTGATTAAAAAATTTGCCATGTGTCAAACAACCTTTATTTACTGGTACCACCTGGAATCTTGACTGCTACAATAAGCTCTCCCCTGAGCTGCCTTTCATCCAGTGTAAACATAAGTGACTTCCATAAATGCTCCTTGTCCCTGTAGTCCCCAACATGAGTTTATCCTTGTATTCTGTAACCCTCAAAGGCCTAGGATGGAGTTGAGAACTAAATAGACAAAGGATAGGGTTATTTGGTCTTTTTCTCTTTCTACAATTAAATTATTCCTCACATATTTTTCCCCATTTATATTCTCCCCTTCCCAAAGGGTTAATAACCAAAGGACCCAGGCTTAAGATAATTGGCAAAAGAACTAGAAGTGACCTGTAGAGAATTATTTGAATGCAGCGAGTTGTTGTGATCTGGAATGTGCTGCCTGAAAGGATGCTGAAAGCAGTTTCAATAGTAAATTTTGAAAGGGAATTGGATAAATATTTAAAAGGAGAATATTTGAAGGGCGTTGGGGAAAGGCAGTGAAGTGGGACTAATTGGACAGTTCTTTCAAAGAGTCAGCACAGAAACAATGGCTTTCGACGCTGTGTAATTCTATGATTTCCTCCCTTGTCTTTCCATTTGTGAAGGTTTTGACAGTATGGGGACCAAGTCTTCCCTGAGTCATTCCTCTTTTATTCCTTTCAGATGCTTTACAAATTGTACAGTTGTTCCTAATCTATTCTCTCTGCTTATGCTCACTTTTATTTCAAGTTTACTGTCCCAGAATCACAGAATAGCATAGCACATAAGAGGCCATTGGGCCCATTGTGCCTGTGTCAGCTCTTTGAAAGAGCTATCCAATTAACTCACTAGCTCCCTCCCCATATGCTTCCAATTTTGTTCTCTTCAAGTAAATATCCAATTCTCTGTTGAGAGCTATTATTGATTCTGATTCCACTACCCTTTCAGGCAGTGCATTCCATTTACTACTTGTTACATCAGTAAAAAAAAATCTCATCTCCCCTCTGGTTGTTTTGCCAATTACCTTAGATCTGTGCTCTCCAACTCTCCCACCAGTTGAAACTGTTTCTCCGTATTCCCATTATAAGGAAACCCCTCATAATTTTGAACACCTCACAATTTTTTGACTTGCTTTTGTTCCCTTTGTCTCCTTGCTCCTGTCATCCATTCTGGATACATGACCAGCTTGCCAAAAAAAAACTTACATATGTTTGGGTCAAAGTCAACTTCACAGGCTGCTTTTTTCAGCAAAGACCTGAAGATGCATGCAGCTGTGTCAACAGCATCAGAACTTTGGTGTAATCTCCACCTCTGACAGGAAATGAATGCTGATAGACAAGCCGATTGGCTCTCAATGAGCAGAGTGTGATAGGGCAAGCAAGCTCAGCCCTGAACTTGCTACCATAAGAAGTAGTTGAGGTAACCAACATAGATGATTCAGGGGGAAAGCTAGATAAACACATGAGGAAGAAAGAAATAGTAGATTATGCTAATAGGGTTCGATGAAGAGGGGCGATTGGAGGCTCATGTGGAGCATGAATGCTAGCAGAGAGCTAACACTGGGGGGCGTAGACTATAGGCCCCCTAACAGTAGCTATACTGTAGGGCAGAGAATAAATCAGGACACAATGAGGGAATTTAAGAAAGGGAGTACATTAATTATGGGTGACTTTAATCTTCATGTAGATTGGGAAAATAAAAATGGCATAGGTAGCCATGAGCAAGAATTCATAAAGTGTATTTGGGACCGTTTTCTAGAATAATAGGTTATGGATCCAACTGGGGATCAGCCTATTTTGGATCTGGTAATGTGTAATGAGGCAGGTTTAATAAATGATCTCAAAGTTAAAGATCTCCAAGGAAACAGTGACCATAACATGATAGAATTTAGCATTCAGTTTGAAGTGATAAAATAGGGTCAGAAACAATTGTGCTGAACCTAAATAAGGGTAATTACAAAGGAAT
Source organism: Carcharodon carcharias (assembly GCF_017639515.1). NCBI lineage: Eukaryota > Metazoa > Chordata > Chondrichthyes > Lamniformes > Lamnidae > Carcharodon > Carcharodon carcharias. Next base: position 16,652,871 of record NC_054468.1, on the reverse strand, counting down.
GAGGGCAGGTTTAACTGGAGTGGACTAGGAAAGGAGTTTCGCAGAAAAGACGGTTGATGAACAAGGGCAGATGTTTAAGAAAATAATTCACGACTCCCAACAAATATATATCCCAGTGAGGAAAAAGGATTCTAGGACTGCGATAAACTAACCATAGTTAACCAAGGAAGTTAAGGATAGTATCAAATTGAAAGAAAAAAAAATACAATGTGGCAAAGATTAGTGGTAAACCAGAGGATTGGGAAAGTTTTAAAAAACCAACAAGAGATGACCAAAAAAATATTAAAGAGGGAGAAAATAAACTTTGACGGTAAACTAGCATGTAATATAAAAATGGACAGTAAAAGCTTCTTTAAATATATAAAAAGGAAGGGAGAGGCCAAAGCGAACATAGGCCCCTTAGAGAATGAGGTTGGGGAAATAATAATGAGGAACCAGGAAATGTCAGAGAGGTTGAATCTTTGCATCAGTCTTTATGGTCGAAGACACTTATAGCACACCAAAATTACTAAATAATCAAGAGGCAAAAGAGGAGAGGAAATGAATTCCAGAACTATCACTAGAGAAAACATACTAGGGAAACTTATGGGGCTAAAGGCTGATAAACCCCTGGACCTGATGGGTTGCATCCTAGGATATTAAAGGAACTAGCTACAGAGATAGCGGATGTACTGGTAGTAATTGTCCAAGAATCTTTAGGGCTGGATTTTGATGTCGGTGAGTAGGGGTTGGGGCCTGCTCACCGACGCACAAAATGACGTGGGATGATGTCGGGGAGAACCCCCCGATGTCATCCTGCCCCATTTAAATTTTCAGGAAGGCGGGGGCGCAGCGAAATCAGCTGCTGGCCATTGACAGGATAATTAAAACAATTAAAGGACCTGCCCGTCCAACCTTAAGGTTGGCGGGCAGGCCAGGAGCCCAGGCAGGCTTCTAAAAAAACACGAAACCTCATCCACCGGCGGGATGAGGTTTTATGTAGGGTTTAAAAAACTTCTAAAAAGTTTTAGTGAAATTTATCAACATGTCCCATCTCGTGTGACATTGTCACATGAGGGGGACATATTAAGGATTTTTTTCCCTTTATTTTTACTGTTTATGCAACTGTCAGTGATCTCCCTGAGGCTGCACTTAGCCTCAGGGAGATTTGTGCTCGTTTGTGCGCATGCGTGAAAGAGTGCACTCTAGCTTTGAGCGAATCCCTCCCCCCCCACACCCACATAGGGAGTGCATAGCACTTCCCACCAGGCATCATGCTGGGTGGGCCTTAATTGGCCTACCCACGTAAAATGGCGGCGGTTCCCGCTTCTCCGGCGGAGATTGGCTCCCTGCCCGCCGGAGATTGGGTCGGGCCCACCCACTCGGTAGGCAGAAAATTCTACCCTTGGATTCTGGAAAAGTCCCAGTGGATTGGAAAACTGCACTTATTCAAAAAGGGAGGGAGGCAATAAATAGCTAACTCTAGGCCAGTTAGCTTAACATCCATCATTGGGAAAATGTTGGAGTCCAGTATAAAGGATGTAATAGCAGAGAATCTAGAAATACATAATATAATCAAGCAGTGTCAGCATGGCTTCATGAAGGGGAAATCATACCTGACAAATTTATTAGAATTCTTTGAGGAGATAACAAGCAGGGTCGATAAAGAAGAACCAGTAGATGTAATATATTTGGATATCCAAAAGATGTTTGATAAGGTAATACATATAAGGCTATTTAATAAGATAAGAGCCCATGGTGTTGGGAGTTGTATACTAGCATGTTTAGAGGATCGGCTAACTAATAGAAGACAGAGAGATGGGATAAGGGGGGCATTTTCAGGCTGGCAACTTGTAACTAATGGAGCGCCACAGGGATCAGTGGTGGGACCACAATTATTTACAATATATATTAATGACTTGGATGAGGGAAGTCGCCAAGTTTGTGAATTACACAAAAATAGGTGGGAAGGCAAGTGGTGAGGATGACACAAAGGGTCTGCAGAGGGATTTAGACAGGTTAAATGAGTGGGCAAAAACTTGCAGATGGGATATAATTTGGGAAAATATGAGGTTATGCACTTTGGCAGCAAGAATAGAGGAGCTAAATATCTTTTAAATAGAGAAAGACTGCAGAAAGCTGCAGTGCAGAGGGATTTGGGGGTTCTTGTGCATGAATCCCAAAAAGCTAGCATACTAGTACAACAGGAATAGGGAAGGTAAATTGAATGTTGGCCTTTATTTCAAAGGGAATGAGTTATAAAAATGGGGAAGTCTTGCTAAAACTATACAAGGCACCAGTTAGACCACACCTAGAATACTGTGAACAGTTTTAGTACCCTTGTCTAAGGAAAGATATACTGGCCTTGGAGGCAGTCCAGAGAAGGTTTACTAGGTTGATTCTGGGTATGGAGGGATTTTCTTATGAGGAGAGGTTGAGTACTCATGGGAGTTTAGAAGAATGAGAGGCGGCCTTATTGAAATATATAAGTTCGTAAGGGCTTGACAGGGTAGATGCTGTTTCCCCTTATGGGAGAGTCTAGGACCAGAGGGCATAATCTCAGAGCAAGGAGGTCACCCATTTAAGACAGAGATGAGGAGGAATTTCTTCTCTGAGACGGTAATGAATCTGTGGAATTCTTTACCACAGAGGGGAGGCTCGGTCATTAAGTGTATTCAAGGCTGAGATAGACAGATTTTTAATCAGTCAGGGAATCAACGATCATGAGAAAAAGGCAGGAGAGTGGAGTTGAGGGTTATCAGATCAGCCATGATCTCATTGGATGGCAGAGTAGACTTGATGGGCCAAATAGCGTACTTCTGCTCCTACGGGCAGGATTCTCTGCACCCGCCCGCCACCAAGATCTTCTGATCCCGCCGCAAGTCAATAGACTTCTGGCTGGGGCGCCGCCTCCCTCTCAGCGATTCCCGCCCATGGAGTGGCCGGAAAATCCCGGCCAACGTCTTATGGTCTTATTTAGACCAAATGGCCTGTTTTTGTGCTGTATGAGCTACGTAATTCTAAGGGTTAATCAATTCTCCAGAGCTGCTCTTGCCAAGTGGAAAATATCGTCTTTCGAAGTTATTTTAATTGCAGAGGTGGAGTCATAAAATGAAGTAGCAACAGGAAGTCGATGTTGGAGAAGTGTGTTGTGTATTAAGTAGAGGTTTGGAGTTGGGAATTTCCCTTTAATCAGATGAACAAGGCTTAGAGCATAAAAATGAAACTTTCCAAATGAAATAGAAGAAATCTGCAACGCTTACAGACGCTCAGAGATTCAATCTTTAGCAGCCAGTGGCTGGAAACCTGTAGTGAGTTGAATAGCTTCTGAAAGTGAAAATTAGATTCACATGAACAAGGCCCACCTAAATTAAATCTCCAAAATCCTGATCCTAACGTCGTTTTCCTATTCACCTTCCAGCTAGACAAGGCTTTGGTCAAACATCTCATAGGAAGTACGACAGCCCTGACAATGGAGCATTGCCAGCTTCAGTTGCCATCTTGGGGCTCAGAAGCCCACAAGGTCCTTCTGATGCGGAGGTGAGAGTGCTACCAACAGAGCCAAGCTGACACAACTTGCAGCCCAAAAGAATGAATGGTCTACAAACTCAAATATCAACCATTCTTTCCCCTGTCAGATCTTGGACATTTTCAGCGTTCACTGTCAAATTCCCTGTATTCATTCTTTTTCTCATTATGCCCACCTTTAATTTTAATTTTGGAGCATGCAAAAGTGACATAAGGAACTGGAGCTACCACTGCGGGCTGATTAGTTTTTCACACTTTGAGCCGCATTACCTGCCTGACTTTTATTTTTTATTGAAACCCAACCCAACGTCAATGCGTAGGCGGATTAGTCGAGCTGCAATGTGTTACAGGGCAGTGGCACATCGAGATGACATTGACAGCTCAGATAGAAATAAATACGTATGACCTGATAGCCATTGCAAAGATGTGGCTGCAAGGTAACCAAGGCTGAAACGTGATATTCAAGGGTACTTGACAGAATCACAGAGTTGTTGCAACACAGAAGGCCGCCATTTGGCCCATTGTGTAAAGCACTGGATCTCCGAATGAGCAATTCACCTAGTGCCCCTCCCCCACCTTCTCTAAATAGCCCTGCACATTCTTCCTTTTCAGTTAAGTCTAATTCCCTTTTTAATGTCTAGGTTGAACCTGCCTTCACCACACTATCAGACAGTGCGTTCCAGACCTTAACCACTCGCCGTGTGAAAAAGATTTTCCTCATGTCACTAATGGTTTTTTTGCTACTTACTTTAAATCTGTGCCCTCTCGTTCTCGATCCTTTCATGAGTGGGAACAGTTTCTCTCCATCTACTCTGTCCAGACCCCTCATGATTTTCTATACCTCCATCAAATTTCCTCTTGACCTTCTCTTCTCTAAGGAAAACAGCCCTAACTTTTTCAATCTATCTTCATAACTAAAGCTTTTCTGGAACCATCCTCGTAAATCTTTTCTGCTCTCTTTCCAATGCCTTCACATCTTTCCTGGAAGTGCGGATCCCAGAACTGGACACAATACTCTAGTTGAGGCAGAACTAGTGTTTTATACGAGTTCAATATAACCACCTTGCACGTGTACTCTTAATAGAGCATAGAATGTTGTATGTTTTATTAACCACTCGCTCAACCTTTCCTGCCACCTGTAATGACTTCTGCACATATATACTCAGGTCTGTCTGCTGCTGCACCCCCTTTAGAGTTGTTCTCTTTATTTTATGTTGTCTCTCCATGTTCTTAATTCTTACCAAAACGAATCACTTCACATTTCTCCACAGTGACCTCTATCTGCCACTTGTCCTCCCCTTTCCTTCAACTTCTATGTCCTTTTGAAGTTCTACACTATCCTCCTCGCAGTTCACAATGTTTCCAAGTTTCATATCATCCACAAGTTTTGAAATTGTGCTCTGTCCACCAAGGTCTAAGGTCACTAATACACATTAGTAAGAGGAAGTGTCCCAACATTGATCCCTGGGGAACTCCACTACAAACCTCCCTCCAGCCTGAAATACATCCATTAACCATCACTGTCTCTTTCCTGTCATTCAGCCAATTCTGTATGCATGGGGCTGCATCTTCCGGTCGGCAAGTGGGAGCGGGGCCCGCTCGCCGACGCATAAAATGACGCGGGGTGATGTCAGGCGTGCGTCCCGAGGTCACCCCACGTCATTTAGAGTATCAGTTTGGCGGGCGCGTAGCTGATTCGGCTGCGCACCCGCTGAACTGTCAAAGGCCTATTAAGGCCATTATAAAAATAATTAACCCGATTAATGGACCTGCCCATCCAACCTTAAGGTTGGTGGGCTGGCCGGGAACCCAGGCGGGCTTCTGAAAAAAACATGAAACCTCATCCACGTGCGGGATGAGGTTTCATGAGGGTATTAAAATTTTAATAAAATGTTTAAATAAAAGAAATTGACATGTCCCAGCTCATGTGACAGTGGCATGAGTGGACATGTCAGTCATTTTTTTCCCCTTCTTTATTGAAACGTTCAAACCTGAGCCGACCTCCCCGAGGCAGCTCTTTGCCTCAGGGAGATCTGTGGTGCTCCTTCACGTGCATGCGTACTCCCGGCTCAGGGAATCCCCCCCCACTCCCGCCCGCACAGGGAGCGCATGGCGCTACCTGGCAGATGTCACGCTGGGCGGGCCTTAATTGGCCGGCCCATGTAAAATGATGGCGCGCGCATTTCACCTTGAGTTTGAGGGTCCAGCACTCCAGTGCTTTAGCACGATAATCAAGGCTGACACTCCAGTGTGGTATTCAGGGAGTGCTGCACCACTGGAGAAGCTGTCTCTTGGATGATATGTTAAACTGAGGCCTCCCAAGTCGACGAAAAACATCCCAGGACAGTATTTCAACACAGGGCAAGGGAGTTATCCCTTATGCCCTGGCCAATCCCTCAATCAGCCTCATGCAAGCAGATTATCTGGCCATTATCACATTGCTGTTTGTGGGAGCTTGCTGTATGTAAATTGTCTGCCGTGTTTCCTACATTGCAACAGTGACTGCACTTCAAAAGTATTTAAATGGCTGTAAAGCCCTTTGAAATTCCAGGAGGTCATGGTAAGTAATATATGAATGCAAGTTTTGAAATAACTACTACTTTTTGATGATTTTCTTGAAAATGTGGAGTGTGAAGAAGTGACTGGTCGCTGACTGACTTTTTGTGTGTTTTTATTCATCAAGGGGTATTTGGATGTTCTGATGAATGGTAGACTTTCACTTTCAGAATTAAGCGGCAAGCATGCTTTATAGGTCAGGTGTCACACAGTTTGCCGGGGACTGAATCTCCCTCTGTCTCAACAATATCCCTCAATCCCAACCTCAGAGAAACAGCCTCTGCTTATTCCCAGTTGGATATTTTTCCAGTTCTCACAGAAGCCACCATGTGGTCACTCGAGTAAGAGTATGTGAAATTGGTCTTTGGTGAGAAACTCCTTGAGTATCCCACACAATTTTCCACTGCACATTCCCAATTATAGTTTGCGTAAATTAATTTCACTCCCAGAGATTCAAATTAGTGCCAGTTTTGTGCGTCAGGTTCAGGCCTACTAGATTGAGCTAGATTTGAACCATTGAATCATAGAAATTTACAGCACAGAGGGAGGGCAGTCAGCTCATCGTGTCTACACCAGCCCACAAGTAGCTCTGCAGTCTAATCCTATTTTCTAGCTCTTGGTTTGTAGCTTATGGCACTTGAAGTGTATAACCAAGTATTGTTTTAGATGTTATGAGGATTTCTGCCTCTACTGCCCTTTGAGGCAATGAGTTCCAGATTCCTACCAACCTCTGGGTGAAAATCTTCCCCGTGAATCTCCTTTAAACTTCCTAGCTCCCACCCTAAATCTATGCCTCTTATTCGCTCAAAGAAGGGGAATAGGGCTTTCCTATCCATGCTAGACCCCCTCATCATTTTATACACTTCAATTAGGTCTCCCCTCAGCCTCCTCCATTCCAGAGAAAACAACCCTAGCCTAACCAATCTCTCCTTGTAACTAAAATCTGCAGAAGTCTCCTCTGTACCCTCTCTAGTGCAATCACATCGTTCCTATGGTGCATGCACCAGAATCTGAGTTGCAAAGGTTGAGAGTCCAGCCTCCGACAGACTCCACCAAAGGTTTCCCTTCAAGAACTGACCAGTTTTGATTTGGGGCTCAGTCGGGGGTCAGGAATCTCGGGACTGGGTGTTGCAAATATCAGGGTGGTTTGTTGATGTGCTCGCTTCCTGCCCCATGTTCAGTAACATACTCTTTCTGATGCAATTGTTCCGCAGTGCTGGTTTCTCTGAGCTCAACCAGCAATGGCATGGGCTACCTCAAGGCAAACCAGTTACTGCGGAGACCTCAAGTGGGTGATAGGCCACTTATTTGCATATGTAAAGGCCCCAGTGTCTGCTGCAGGCATGGGTAAAGAATACCTCTTTGTCGTTATTCAATATAGCGGGTAGTGTATGTCCAATCGAAAACAGAGAAGCACTTCCTGTTCTTCGGTATCGAAATAACGCTGGAGAAACAGACGCTGCATGGACCAATTTTTAGGCCTATACCCTGTACTCCCATGCAAGAACTGATCAGTTTTAAGATCAGGTATCAGATTTGCAAGCATTCAAATCTCTTTCACAATCAGTAGCTGAATGAGCACCCAACGGCAAATAGGCACAAGTAAACTCAGGTTGAAAATAAGTAGTCCACCTCACAAAAGGTAGCACACTGCTTAACGAGACAGTTGCTTGTACATGGAAAGCTTCTGTGGGATTGAGGTTTTCAGTTGATGCTGAGCACTCTCAAACCCTTTGAGCTGCAAATGTGTTACTAAAACCTTGTGGTTTCTATGCTTGCCGTGCTATTCTTAAAATTACTCAAGAGTGTGACTTTCCGTTGATTTTGTGTATTGAAAAAGAAACAAATTTTGGTAGATGTGTTCTTTTTTTTTCTGAAGCCCTGACTCAAATCGTTGGAACCTTTCTGAAATAAAAGCCTGGCCAGCTGGCCAGTCTCTGGATGTTCTGTAATATCCCACTCACTTGAACAACATGGTCGTGGGCCAGTGTGATGCAGCATATGAGGATCTTCTAAGAAAGCACATTTGCACAAGCAAGTAGATAATTACTTAGAGTTTGTGCCATAGGAATAGGCCATTCGGCCCAACTGCTCTGTGCCTGTGTTAATCCTCCAAACGAGCCTCCACCCCCACTTCATCTAATCCTATCAGCATATCCTTCTATCCCTTTCTGCCTAATATGTTTATCTGGCTTCCCATCATCTATTTGCCTTAACTACTCCATTTGTTAGCCAGTTTCACATTCTAACCAGTCTCTAGATGAAGCCGTTTCCCCCGAATCCCTTATTGAATTTTAATCATGATTTGAAATTGTGCAACTTAGTTGGCCTCTTTAAAACTAGAACAGGGTGCATGCCCCATAGCTCAATATGTAAAAATGTAAAGGAAGCAAAATCCACACAGAGCCTTATCACATTTTAAAGCGATTCACACAGAATTAATTACTTTGAAACGTGGAGATAAGTGTCATATAGGCAAATACGCAGCGATATTATTTGAAAAGCAAGCAAAATGAATCACCAGGTAAAATATAGATAATGTTGATCAGTCACAACTTAATGGTTAGCAGCACCGTTGTTCTTCTTTGAATCATACCCTGGGATCTTTAACAGGGAACTGTGGCTTCATGCCTCATTGAAAGTGCAGCACTTTAATGCAGCACTCCCTCAGTACCGCTGCATTGGAGTGTCAGCTTAGAGTCAAGGCATACATATTGTATCAATAAGATTGATGCAATAAGATTTGCAATGGTGCTGAGAGACCACATTGACATTATTAACAGATGCAAGTAACTTTTGTGTCACACAAAATAATGACCATCTCCAACAAGAGACATTCAATGGTGTTACCATCGCTGGATTCCCCACTATCAATAAGCTGGTGGTGACTATTGACCAAAAAATGAGCTGGACAAGCCATATAAATACTGAGGCTATATGGACAAGTCAGAGACTGTGTGAATTCTGAGGTGAGTAGCTCCTCCTGACTTGATTCAGGTACTGGTGTGGGGTGTGAACACATCACCTTCTAACTCAGAGGCAGGCAAGCTACCAACTGAGCTAAACTGACAATAGCAGAGTGGAAGGTTTAATCCCTCCCAATAACTGAACACGGTTGCATTTGTTACCTCTCTGTAGTTACCCTGGGAAGGTCAACCACCAGAGTCCTTGTGGTGATGATGTTCCCACAGTGACGTTAGGTAGGGAATTCGGAAATATTGACCCACTGAGGATGAAAGAACAGAGTGATACATGTTCATGTCAGGATGCTATATATGTCTTGGAAGGGAATTTGGAGACAATAGTGTTCCCATCTCACTCCTGTTCTTGTCCACCTCACTGTTAGAGGTTTCAGGAAGGTATCAGCACCTGTTGTGCTGCTATGCATCTTGTACTTTCTGCATAGTGTAGCCATAGTGCATTGGCAAATTAGAGGGAGCAAATTTTTAATCCTGGGGCAGAGGCATTGTTGATGCAAACTTGGATGGCGCCAAGTTTCTTGGCCATTATTGCAACTGGACTGCAGGTGAGCAGTGAATAGCTCTTCATACTCCTGACTTTGGGAAAAGGCTCTTTCCTACCCAGTTGGATTAGTTCTCACTTTTTCATGAAACAACTTGTCTTCCCCACCTCCAATATTTTTTTAACTAATAATGAAAATGAAAAAAAGAACAACAATTTTGTGACTGTTTCTATTATTTGTCTCCCGGTCTTGTGTGCAGCATGTCCTGGAGATTAATCTTCAATTCCTGAAGTCTTCAGGATACTGGAGGGTTGGCAATCTTACTTGAAGTTGGTAGGGAGAGGGTCTGAGGGATCGGGAGGTAGCAAATGAAGGTGTTTTCCTGCCACCAACAGTAACATCAGCAGAAGATTAACAAAATTTTTGGAAATCATGGGAAAACACCATAAATGCTGCTTACACTATTTCTCTGGAATTGCTGGGGATTTTCTGTTGAAGCTTTTGTCTATATTTAGGAGAATCACCCTGCAGAAATTCAGCTTGCAGTCACTATGTGTCTAATCCAGTCAGCTTCTGGACAATGCCATTTCCCAAGATGATGATACTGAAGGGGGAGTGGGCTGATTTCAGTGACAATAATACTTCTTGATATATATTTGGTTTTTTTTTAATGAAGGGTGTAATCAATGCATCATTTAAAGTGGATCTAAGGCCACTCCTTGAGTAACATTACTCGATCTTCTCAGTTTGATCTCAATATATCCTTTCAGACAGTCTGTATGGTTTTCCCTAATTCTGCAATTATTAGGGTTAATAGGATCCAATTATTGCATCTGCAATTATTTGGATGCAATTATTGCATCCCTTCCTGCACTGAGTACTTTATTGAGAACTCAGTAACGGGAGGTTAAGGTTTGCATACATGCTGTACAGCCACATGGACATCACTTACACATGCAAGTAACATTTGCATCACACAAGTGCCAGGCATTGACCATCGTCAGCAAGAGACAATCTAACCATCTCCCCTTGACATTCAATGGCATTACCATCCCTGAATACCCCATTATCAACATCCTGAGGGTTACCATTGACCAAAAATGAACTGGACTAGCCATATAAATGTTGTGACTACAAGAGCAAGTTGGAAACTGTGAATCCTGAGGCGAGTAACTTGCCCCCTGACTCCCCAAATCCTGTCCGCCATCCGCAAGACACAAGTCAGGAGTCTGATGGAATACTCTCCACTTGCCTGAATGAGTGCAGCTCCAACAACACTCAAGAAGTACAGCACCATCCAGGACAAAAGCGTCCACTTGGCACCCCATCCTTCAATTTAAACATTCTCTCCCTCTACCACTGACACACAGGCCAGAATATTGCTGTTGGCGTATAGGCCCGACGCGCAAGATGACGTGTGGTGACATCGGGCGTGTGTCATTTAGACATTTTGTTCAGCGGGCGGGATGAGGTTTCTTGAAGCTTTTATTAATTAAATGAAAAGATTTTCCTAAATATGTAAGCATGTCCCAGCTTAAGTGACACTGTCACATGAGAGGGCATGTTTAAATAATTTTGTATTTTATTTTTAATAAAATTTTTTTATCAACTCAATCTCCCTGAGGCATGGAGCTGCCTCAGGGAGATTGCTGTGTGAAAGAGCACAGATCCCCAACTCTCCCTCCAGCCCCTGCCCCGCATGGGTAGCGCGCTACCGGCCGTGCGTCACAGGCGGTGATCGGCTCCATGCCCACCCTGGGCCAGCCCGCCCAACACGGCCACAGTGGCAGAGGTGTGCACCAAATGCTAAGATGCACTGCAGCAACTCATCAAGGCTCCTTCGACAGCAACTTCCAAACCAGTGACCGCTACCACCAGGAAGATCAAGGGCAGCAGATGGATGGGAATACCATCACTTGCAAGTTCCCCTCCAAGGCAAACACCATCCTGACTTGGAGCCATATCACCGTTCCTTCACTGTCGCTGAATCAAAATCCTGGAACTCCCTTGCTAACAGCAGTGTGGGTGTACCTACACCACATGGACTGCAGTGGTTCAAGAAGACAGCTCACCACGACCTTCTCAAGGGCAATTAGGGATAGGCAACAAACACTGGCCTTGCTCATGACGCCTACATCCTGAGTAAGAATATATTTTTAAAAAGATGAAAGCGAAATACTGCAGATGCTGGAAATTTGAATTAAAACAGAAAATGCTGGAAAAACTCAACAGGTCTGGCAGCCTCTGAAGAAGAGTCATGTGGACTCAAAATATTAACTCCATTCCTCTCTTCACAGATGCTGCCAGACCTGCTGAGCTTTTCCAGTATTTTCTGTTTTTATTCAAAAAAGATCCGTTGCGAGCAAATGATAGGACTACACTGGGTGGTATAATTAATAAGTCTAGAGCTTATCCAGGGAGTTAAACGGTACTTCTAATCTAGTGTAAACCAAACAGAAGAAGTCAGACTTCTATCCTTCATCTCAGTTTCATACTTAGTGGATATTTTTAGCCTAGATTTATTCAGCGACTTTATCATCCATTACTCAAGGAGAAACGAAAGTACAGAATTGTGAAAGAGCTGAAGGGAGATGAGGAGAATTTACTTTAACACAGTGAGTTGTTATGAACTGGCACGCGCTGCCTGAAAGGATGGCGAAAGCAGATTCAATAATAAATTTCAAAAGGAAATTGGTTAAATACAGTAAAAGGGAAAAAATTGCAGGACTAGGGGAAAACAGTACAGGCTAATGGGACTAATTGAATAGCTCTTTCAAAGCACCTGCATGGGCAGGATGGGCCAAATGGTCTCCGTCTGTGCTGTAAGATTCTATGACTCTAGCCTGTTTGAAATGAGATCTATCGGACGTCTGCCGGAGAAGGTCCAACATTTCCATCTCTCCGTTGACTAGTTATGACTGCTTCTTGAATCTTTAGGGGCTTTTTTGATGTCTGGATAAAAGATTTCTAAAGTAACCCGGTGCTGCATGTCATATGGCCCTACAGAAGCATCGGGTTTGCATTAGCAACCAGTCATTGAAGTCCTGTGTAAGTACCCAGCACTTTGAACCACTTTCCAGCATTTTAAAATCTAACAGCCTATTAAATCCATTAGCTATGTCTTTGTGAAAGTAGTTGGCAAATTAGACCTTGATCTCTCGGTTCTGACCTATTATAAAGGGACTTTCCTAGCTGAACTCTACCCGTTCTAATGAACGGTTGCAGATTGAATGTTGAACCATCTTCTTCGAAACTGTTGTGGATTTCTATAATTCTGTGATTATATATCAGATTTACAGCATTCATGTCTTTTTTAAATCCCCTTGATTTTTTGATAAATTACATCCTTTCATTTACTTTTGGAGTGTTCTAAAGCTTAATAAAAATCATTCCAACTCTCAGTATTCTCTCTCCAGCACTGGAGGATGGTGTCAGCCATGGCTTGGTGGTAGCACGCTTATCTGAGTCAGAAGGTCAGAAGAATTTCAGTTCAAATCCCACCCAGAGTTGCAATCTTTTCATTGGAAAGTACTCAGGGAGTGCTGCGCTGCCAGATGTGCTTATTTTCAAATGAGCGGTCAAGTCAAGGTCTTGTCTACCCTCTCAGGCAGACATAGAAGATCACGTAGCAAGTTTTCAAATAAGAGCAGGGGTGTCATTCCCAGTGCTCTGGCCAATATTTATCCCCCAGCCAACATTGCAAAAAAAAAAAACAGGTTAACTGACCATTATCACATTGTTGTTTGTGGGAGCTTGCTGTGCACAAGTTGATTGCTGTGTTTCCTACAACCGCAGCTGCACTTCAGAAGTATTTAATTCACTGTAAAGCATTTGTGACACCCTGAGATCATGAAAGGCATGACATAAAGGCAAGTCTTTCTTTCTTTGACAGCGTATGGTGTCAGGGTATTCAACTGTTGATGTAGTGGGATGAGGGAAATAGAGTTGGTGTAAGGTATCCCAAAAAAACCCCATCATTCTTGACCTTACATCCACAAATCAACATTTGAGGCAGGAATTACAGGATTATAACATGGAGCAGGCAGCCTAGTCAAGTGTAGTCCTCCTGACTAGTTTTGGAGTCATTGTTTCTAAATGGATTATGGTCTGATGTCCAAGCTTGAAATAGAAGAAACGAGAGGGAGGCTTTAATATTTAATTGTATGTTCAAAGTGAATTTTGTTGCAATTTTGCAGAGCTTTCACCATTTTTACCCAGCTTGCTGCGGACCCTTATTTTGTGTTACAACTACATTTCCCAGCGTTGTTTTGCGCATTACCTGAGTTCATAAAAAATAGCCATCGATTGGAAAATTTACCAGTTAAATTGCTCAATGCAGAGCTCTTAACCTTGAGGTGGCTATGGTAACCTGATACTGGCAAAATAGTACACTTGTCTATTGGCCTTTATTTCCAGTTATTCCTTTTTTGAGTCCAGAAACAGCAGATGGTAGAATTTGAATCCAATAAAAAATCTAGAATTAAAAGCCTAATGATGACCATGAAATCATTGCTGATTGTTGTAAACACCCATCTGGTTCACTAATGTCCTTTAAGGAAGGAAACCTGCTGTCCTTAACTGGTCTGGCCTATGTGTGACTCCAGACCTACAGCAATGTGGTTCACTTTTAAATACTCTCTGAACAAGGGCAATTAGGGACGGGCAAGAAATGCTCACTGAGCCAGTGATCCCACATCCCATGGACGAATAAAAAGAAATGGATTTATTCATTAACACATTACCCATTTACTTTAAACATCTCAGCTAAAACAACGTTGGAACATTGGAAAAGGAATGGGTCATTTAGCCCCTTGAGCCTGCTGTGTCATTCAATAAGATCATGACCTACCTACACCTTAACTCCATTTATCCACCATTGAACATCCTTCTCGAACAAAAATCTACCAACCTCTGTCTAGGATGCTCTAAAAGTCCCCCAGCATCCACAGCTTTTTGGAGAGGGAATTCCAGATTTCCATTCCCCTCTATGTGAGGACATGCTTCCTGGTTTCTTCTAAACAGCCAACTCTGGTTTTAGGATTATGCCCTTCTTGTTCTTGGTTCCCGCTTCAGAGGAAATAGTTTCTCTGTGTCTACCCTTTCAAATTCTTTTATTGTTTTAAATGCCTCAGTAAGATCACCCCTCAATCTCCAATACTCAAAAGAATACAAGCCAAGTTAATACAGTGGCCCTCACAATTTAACCCTTGTACTTGAAGAGCTGTCAAAGGCATTTGGGCTGATTTTCAACTTGCTGAAAAGCCAAGATGAAAATTGCGTAGTTTTATAACAGGTGGCCAATCCATAATGCCAGTTTTAAGCCCAGGTGACATGATGAATTATTAATGTTTAACCACCTGTATAACCACAAGTTATGTTTAGGAATTGCTGACAATATAAATCACTCATCATAAAATAGTATTGAAAACAAACAAACAAAAAGTCTTGTTTTAAATTGCCACAAAAGCCTTATTAATCTTCTTCACAAGATGGCTGCTTTAGGAACTTCTATTGTAATTATTCTGCTCCTTCGGTTAACAGGCAACTCTTCACAATTGGGCTTTGATCCAAAGCAAAAGTAGATCAATATTATTTAGTCTCATCTGATGAATATTAAATGAAAATCAAGCTTTACAGGGAGGTTGGATGCAATCAGAAGTATATAGCACAGAAGGAGACCATTTGACCCACTGGATCCCCGCTGGACTTTTGAAAGAGCTACCAAATTAATGTCACTCCCCTGCTTTTTTCCTGTAACCCTGCAAGCGTTTGGGGTATGGTACAAGTGCATCTCATTCAGAAATCAGATGACAGATTTGAGCAACAGTTGTGAAAATATCAACAGACGGGCCAGTTATCTATTGGCATGTGCTCAGCATATTGGTATTTATGTCCATTTGTGCCAATTTTATGTTAGGATGCATTCTCATGAGATTGGGTGAATACTTGGGCATAACTTGACATCAGCAAAATGGGCATCCATTGTGTTTAACTTAAATAGGAACATAGGAATATAAGAACAGGAATAGGCCTTTCAGCCCATCGAACCTGCTCCACCATTCAATAAAATCACAGCTGATCATCCAAGAAATGGCGGAGGAACTGAACAGATATTTTGCATCAGTCTTCACAGTGGAAGACATGAGTGACATCCCCAAAGTTCAAGAGAGTCAGGGGGCAGAGGTGAGTATGGTGGCCATTACCAAGGAGAAGGTGCTAGGAAAACTGAAAGGTCTGAAGGTGGATAAATCACCTGGACCAGATGGATTACACCCCAGTGTTCTGAAGGAGATAGCTGAAGAGATAGTGGAGGCGTTAGTGGTGATCTTTCAGGAATCACTAGAGTCAGGGAGGGTCCCAGAGAACTGGACAATCGCTAATGTAACACCCTCTTTAAGAAGGGAGTGAGGCAAAAGACGGGAAATTACAGGCCGATTAGCCTGACCTCGGTTGTTGGTAAGATTTTAGAGTCCATTATTAAGGATGAGATTTCAGAATACTTGGAAGTGCATGGTAAAGTCAGCATGGTTTCATCAAGGGGAGGTCATGCCTGACAAATCTGTTAGAATTCTTTGAGGAGGTAATGAGTAGGTTAGACAAAGGAGAGCCAATGGATGTTATGTACTTGGACTTCCAGAAGGCCTTTGACAAGGTGCCGCACAGGAGGCTGCTCAGTAAGATAAGAGCCCATGGTGTTAGAGGCAAGGTACTAGCATGGATAGAAGATTGGCTGTCTGGCAGGAGGCAGAGAGTGGGGATAAGGGGGTCCGTCTCAGATGGTGGCCAGTGACTAGTGGAGTTCCGCAGGGGTCAGTGTTGGGACCACAACTTTTCACTTTATACATTAATGATCTTGATGAAGGAACTGACTGGCTAAGTTTGCAGATGATACAAAGATAGGTGGAGGGACAAGTAATATTGAGGAGGTGGGGAGGCAGCAGAAGTATTTGGACAGGTTAGGAGAATGAGCAAGGAAGTGGCAGATGGAATGCAACGTGGGGAAGTGTGAGGTCATGCACTTTGGTAGGAAGAATAGAGGCATAGACTATTTTCTAAATGGGGAGAGAATTCAGAAATCTGGAGTGCAAAGGGACTTGGGAGTCCTAGTCCAGGATTCTCTTAAGGTTAACTTGCAGGTTCAGTCGGTAGTTAGGAAGGTATTTATTTTGAGAAGGCTAGAATGTAAAAGCAGGGATGTGCTGCTGAGGCTTTATAAGGCTCTGGTCAGAGCACATTTAGAATATTGTGAGCAATTTTGGGCCCCGTATCTCAGGAAGGATGTGCTGGCCCTGGAGAGGGTCCAGAGGAGGTTCATGAGAATGATCCCAGGAATGAAAGGCTTAACATATGAGGAACGTTTGAGGACTCTTGGTCTATACTCGATGGAGTTTAGAAGGATGAGGGGGGATCTGATTGAAACTTACAGAATACTGAAAGGCCTGGATAGAGTGGATGTGGGGAAGATGTTTCCATTAGTAGGAGAGACTGGGACCCGAGGGCACAGCCTCAGAGTAAAGGGAAGACCTTTTAGAACAGAGATGAGGAGAAACTTATTTAGCCAGAGAGTGGTGAATCTATGGAATTCATTGCCACAGAAGGCTGTGGAGGCCAGGTCATTGAGAGTATTTAAGACCGAGATAGATAGGTTCTTGATTGGTAAGGGGATCAAAGGTTATGGGGACAAGGTGGGAGAATAGGGTTGAGAAAATTATCAGCCATGATTGAATGGCGGAGCAGACTCGATGGGCCGAATGGCCTAATTTCTGCTCCTATGTCTTATGGTCTCATGGTCACTTCAATGCCTTTGTTCACACTATGCCATCTCCCTTTATGCCATTTGTATTTAAAAATCTGTCAATCTCTGCTTTAAACACACTCAATGACTGATCTTCCACAGCCCTCTGGGGTAGAGAATTCCAAAGATTCACAACCTTCTGAGTAAAAATGTTTCTCCTCATCTCAATCCTAAGTGGCTTCCCCCTTAATTGTGTCCCCTGGTTCTAGACCCCTCAACCAAGGGAAACATCTTACCTGCATTAATTGTGCCCATGAAGGAACCTGCAAGCCCATAAGCCTGGTGAATCAAATGGCCCTCCTTTCGTCCAAGGAGAGAAGGCATTGATGTCGCAGATGCACTTGATTCGGCTGTCACCCAGAGCGAGGAGTGCAAGTTTTCGTGAGAATGCATTCAGAATATTGATAATGCCACTGGATACAGTGTCCTGGGAAAATCTGTACGCACCTTCTTTAAGAGGCTCCCAGGAGCCCCCTTCAATGGAGAGAAGGGCACTGAAGGACCCACATGTACCTATCAGCGGAGTTAGTGCTACTGATTTGGGGCATAGTTGGTTCACGTTACATGGCTGAGCGTAACTATGCTGCTGCCAGCTACGATGCCGCTTGCTGCGTTTGCCAGCCATGCATACAGCACAGAGCTCAGCTTGAATCCTCCGCTATTGTACGAGCCACTGAGCGACATTTTGACCCACTGACCCCTTGGGAAATTCCACAGTCGTTCACCTTTCTAAGATACATCCTTACATCTTCCGGCTTTGTCAAAACGCATTTGCTGACAGGAGACTTAGATAATTATGTCGTAAACAACACTGTTCCTTGTACTGCCACAGCAAACGTTCATGTGCAATCCTTTAAAGGTTCATTGTTGCATTTATTTGGCCACTTTACATAGTTAAAAGGCACATTTGTAACCTCATCTTGATGTGCCTCTGGAACGTACTGTATCCCTTAAGATAAACTCATGCTTCCTTTATCTAATACATTGCACATTTTTGTAAGACTAACGTTTACCACGAGGAACAGTCATGTGTGGGCAGAAGTCTGGAGTCACATCCCTATCTAAAGGGGAAGACAGAATTACAAAATTCTAACCGTAATCCCATTCTCTGTAATATCATTAATTGTAGCAATGGTCAATGCACAAACCTTCCAATTCACCCCCATTTCTGAATAAGCAGCCGTTTAGCAGTGGGTAGCTTTCTCGTCTCTGGATGGAATCATCTCAGATTTGCACTAAATGTGTTACGGGTGGATAAAACGATGTGCTACCCACCAGCCCCAATGGTGGCTTCTCACCCCACGTTGTCCCAAACCCGCCGCATTGATTATGCATTCCCTGGAAACATGCGCTTCAATGGTGGTGAGGGGGGGTGGGGGGTCTCCAATATTCCAATTTGCTCACTGTGCCATCACCTTGCCGCTTCATCATGCTGGGCACCACATATACAATACAGCCATATGCACAGCTCTCAGTGCTTCCAGCCCAGGACTGCTGCAAATAAGACATGACCCCAGAAGGCAACAAGACTGCAGCCCCCAGGTTTAATGATGCTTCCCTCAAGCATCTTTTGGACGCTGTGGATGCCCGCCGTGATATCCTCTACCCCCTCTCTGGCCACAGGAGGGGCAGCTACATTACCACTCCAGCTTGGTAGGTGCTGGCAGTGGTGATCAGTGCCAATGTTGTACAGAAGAGGTTGGCCATCCAACGCAGATAGAGGATGAATGATCTCATCCACGTCAGCAAGGTATGGAACATCTCATCACTCTAAACTCACACTCACAAGCCCATCACACATTCACTGACAGCTCACTCACCACCAGCTCAAGGGACATCACCACTCAGCCCTTCACACACATACCCTACCCTCACACCTCCACCTGCACTCATCTCCTCTGGAGACTGCCTCCTCAGCCCTCACCACCTTGAAGCCACTTGCACAGATCGACTTGTGCCCCCCAACCCCCCACCCCCCCACCAACACAAACCATGGGAGACCCCCTTCCCCAGCGCAGCCCTCACCCTGCAGCCTCTTCCCTTGCCTGAGGGCCACTTCTCCCCCATCACAAGCAAGCCCCAACCCTGCAGCCATACAACGCCACCCCGCTGGGCTGGTCTGGTGGAGAGAGACCTACCTGTAACCTGCCCCCACCCCCACCACCACCCCCACCTCCCCCCACCCCCAGGAAAGTGCTGGGTGATGTCTGTGAAGCCTGGCGCTGTTGACTGCGAGTGTTGCCTGAAGTAAGGTGGGCAAACAAGCCTCAAAGTCCCGAGTGGAGTGAAGCTCGCCAGGTGCATGTCACTTACGTGCAGTTATGACGCCAACGTGGGCGGACGATCCAGCGTTGGGGGGGGGTGGGGGAGGGGGGATGAGTCCAGCGGAGTACCTTATAATGATGTGCAGATGTATTACAATGAGGTTCCCGATGTCTGATGGTAAGAGACGTGGCCTGCCGTCAATGAGCCGGGCGGACAATCGCAAACCGGTCTCACGATGTCGCGAAGCTGAGTTTTGACTTTCTCGCCATATTGTCGGCCGAGCACACCCAGCGCCAGCGGGCACGGGGAAAACCAGAAGCTTATACGCTCCCAATCCCACTCCGGAGATCCGAGCGGAAAATTATAGACTTCCGTGCAGTGAAACTATATTCAGCAAACTATCGCTTCCTTTACCCGGTAGCACTGCCAATTTTGTAAGACTTAGGGTGGGACTTTCCGGTCCCGCCCACCGCCAGGATCGTCGTCTGGCCCTGCCGAAAGCCAAATGGGCTTTTGGTGGGGCTGCTGCACCTCCTGCGGCGGGTCCTGCCCTAACCGGGCCAGAAAATCCCAGCCTCAGGCGATGGACTGCTAAATGGAATGGGGTTCCGACTTTTGGGTATGAGGTTAAATCAAACCCACTTAAGACAGGGAGGAGAAGAATTTTTTTCTCCAAGAGGTTAGCGAGCCTTTGGAGCTCCCTTCCTCAAACGGCAGTGGAAGCAGAGTTTGAGTATTTTCAAGGCAGAGGTAGATAGGTTCTTGATAAGCGAGGGGGTGAAGGGTTATCCAGGGTAGGCAGGAGGTTACAGTCAGATCAGCCATGATCTTATTGAATGGCGGAGCAGGCTCAAAGGGCCTGGTGGCCTACTCCTGCTCCTAACTCGTACGTTCAGATGTTAAGGCCCCGTCTCCCTCTCAGGTGGTTGCACCAATTTTTATTATATTCTTCTTACAGAATGTGGGCATCGCTGGAAAGGCCAGCAGCTATTGTCTGTTCCTAATTGGCCCAGAGAAGGCGGTGGTGAGCTTTCTTCTTATAGTCTGTGGGGTGAAAATGCTCCCACAATGCTGTTAAATTGGGGAGTTTCAAGATTTTGGCCCAGCGATAGTAAAGAAATGGTGACAAATTGAATGGTGTGTAATTTGATTGGTGGTGTTCCTATGCGTTTGCTGCTCTTGTCCTAGGTAGTACAAGTCACAGGTTTGGAAGGTGCTATCAAAGGAGCCTTGGTGAGATGCATCTTGTAGATGGCACACACTGCTGCCACTGCGTGGAGAGATGTTTAAGGTTATAGATGGGGCACCTGTTAGGCATAAAGGATTAGACTTAGCACCCCTGAAGATCCATGTGGCAGGCAAAGCACATGCTTATATCTGTTTTCCATAGCTTGCTTTTCCTGGAGCAGGTCACTAGCTGGAGACTATAGTCCATATCAAGTATAGCTGACCAGGAGTCTCCCCCATCCTTACAGGCTGCCATAAGCATGTAGGAAGGATTTACAGGTTAATAATCAACCTGTTTGGCCACGTTATGTTCCTTGGCCACCAAATCCTGAAGTGGGATCTGAACCCAGAGCTTCTGGCTCAGAGGCAGGAATGCTACCCACTGTGCCAGCAGACCCCCTTACAAAAGACTCTATGGCACTATTTTGAAGAAATGCAGGGCAGCCCAGGCCAATATTTATCCTTCAAACATCCTCAATAAAAATAGATTTTCTGGTTATTGTCTCGTTGCAGTCCATGGGACCAAATTGGCCGCCATATTTCCGTTAGTACAAGGTAAAAAAACCTTGGGTATGAAATGTTTTGGGCGTTCTAATATTCCGAAGATGCTTCCTGAAAGGTCTTTCTTCCCTGTCACAGAGCGAGTTCCTATCTCTGTGCTATTTATTCAACCGCCTTCTGAATCAGTGTGCTCCTGAGTCATGTTGATCTGTCAGGTGCTGGATTCTTCCCAGCCTCTGCTAAATTAGCTGCTGGCAACTGCAGCAACGGTGTTGCAATTGGCAGCAATATTCCTGCCCCAGGGGGCAGAAGAATCAGTTTCACTCTAATCACTTTCCGCCAAGCCGCGCAATTAAGATGGAACTAGAAAATGTATTTTTAAATTCTCAACCTTGAGCTCAAATCCCTCGTTGGCCTCGTTCTTCCCCATGCCTGTAAAGCCCCTCCAGCTCTACAACCCTTTGAGATTTCTGCACTTCTCCAAATCAAGCCCCATGCGCAGCCTTGATTTTAATCTCTCCTAGCTGCCTAGGTCTGAATTTTTCCTTGAACCTCTCACCCCTCTTCCTTTCTGACACCCTCTGCTTCTATGAAATGCTCCTTAAAACCTACCTCTTCACCCAAGCTTTTGGTCAGCAGCCCTAATACCTCCTCATGTAGCTCAGTGTCAAATTCTGTGCCATAATGCCTCTGTGAAGAGCCTTGCGGATGTTTTATTATGTCGAGGCACTATATAAATGCATGTAATTGTCATTTAACCCACAGCAGGCTGAGGCTGATCCTCAAGACTAGGCCTCGATGCCTAGAGGGATCAAGGAGGATCAGTGCTATGCCATAACCATCGCCGTTGTGAGCTGCTGTGTTTTTACCATGCTGTGATCAGGACAGTCACAATGTGAGCCCATCTTATCTTGGATGGTGACCAACCATTGTAATCTGTCAGATGTATTCCGAGAGTTGTTGGAGAGCACCTGCTTCTCTCAACCTGGACTAGACTAACAACCCATATTCTCAATGATCCTAATTCCATTGACATTCAGTTTTTTGGGGATTATTTGCCAATTTCCATTACTGATGGGAGTAAACCCTCCTAACATTAGCTCTCATACACTTACGTCATGACTTACTTCATGACATTACACATGACTTCAACAGGTAGAATAAATGGAGTTTGAGGTGAGGGGGTGCTTAAAGTCTTTAGAGTCCCAAGGCAAATTCCAATCCCCATTAAACTATCTTTCCCACTTTTCTGCCCACCTGACCAATCCATTGATATCTTCTAATAGTCTACAGCTTTCCTCCTCACTATCAGGCACACGGACAATTTTTGTATCTACAAACGTTTTAAGTGAGCCTCTACATTTAAGTTTAAATCATTAATATGCACCACAAAAAGCAAGAGGCCCTTTACTGAGCCCTGCAGAACCTCAGTGGAATCAACCTTCCAGTCACAAACGAATCTGTCGACCATCACCTTCTGCTTCCTGCCACTGAGGCACTTTCGGATCCAACTTTACAACGTTCCCATGGCTCCCGTGAGCTTTTACTTTTCTGTTCAGTCAGCCATGTAGGACCTTGCTAACGCCGTGCTAAAATCCGTGTAGACTACATCAAACGTGCTCCCCTCATCGACCCTCCTTGTCGTCCGCTCAAAAATTCCAATCAAGTCGGTCGGACAAGATATTCCTTTAACAAATCCATGCTGACTGTCTTTGATTAATCTGTGCCTTTCTAAATGAAGATCTTTCCTGCTTCTCAGGTTTTTTTCAAATAATTTTCCCATCACTGAGCTTAGGCTTACTAGCCCGTAATAACCTGGACTCTCTCTTCTTCCCTTTTTAAACAATGGCACAACATTTAGCCGTCCTCCAATCCTCCAGCACCACACCCGTAGCCAGAGAAGATTGGAAAATGATGGAAAGTGAGGACGAAAGCTGTAGACTATAGGAAGATATCAATGGATTGGTCAGGTGGGCAGAAAAGTGGGAAAGATCATTTAATGGGGATTGGAATTTGCCTTGGGACTCTAAAGACTTTAAGCACCCCCTCACCTCAAACTCCATTTATTCTACCTGTTGAAGTTATGTGTAATGTTAAGAAGTAAGTCATGAAGTGTATGAGGGCTAACGTTAGGAGCCTCTGTTATTCCCTCCCTTGTTTCTCTTAGCCACCCGGGTTACCTCTCATTCGGGCCTAGTGATTAATCGACTTGACAATTTGACAGGTCCAATCCTGTCAAAATTAGCAAGGAACAGATTACTGCAAGTTATGGTATGGTCATGCGGTGGTTATGCTCCTGGACAAGTAATCCAGAGGTCTGGACTAGTGACCTAGTAGGACAGGAGTCAAAATCCTATCATGGAAGTTTCAGAATTTGAATTTATTTTAAAACATTCTGGGATTAAATAGTTGGTACCAGCAAAGAATGACCGCGAAGCTGCCCGATTGTTGTACAAACCCATTTAGTTCATCAGCGTCCCTTAAGGAAGGAAATCTGCCATCACCAGCCAGTCTGGCCTAAACGTGTCCCCTGGACCACCACAACGTGGTAAAAGCAAAAACAGAAACAGAAATACCTGGAAAAACTCAGCAGGTCTGGCAGCATCGGTGGAGGAGTGCATAGTTGACGTTTCGTGTCCTCATGACCCTTCAACAGGACTAAGTAAAAATAGGAAAGGAGTGAAATATAAGCTGGACTAGACACTTTACAGCCTTCCGGACCTAATATTGAGTTCAACAATTTTAGATCTTGAACTCTCTCCTCCATCCCCACCCCCTTTCCGTTTCTTCCTCCTTATTGTTTTTTCCAATAATTTATATAGATTTTTCTTTTCCCACCTATTTCCATTATTTTTAAATGTATTTCCACCCGTTGTTTATCTCTACCTTTTAGCCCTTTTAGTATTCCCCCACCTCACCCCCACTAGGGCTATCTGTACCTTATCTGTCCTGCTTTCCACTCTTAATTAGCACATTCCTTTAGATAATATCACCACCTTCAACACCTCTTTGGCCTTTTGTCTGTGACTTCTTTTGGTTATCACCACAACGTGGTGCTCTCTTAGCTGCACTCTGAAGTGGACTACCAAGCTGCTCAGTTGAATTGGACCACGACAAAGCGTATCGCACAGAATGGAAAGATCCAGGAAGACATTCCATCTTTCGAAAGAAACCATGGATGGCAGTAGCTGTTCGTTTTGCCAATGATCTTCCATTCCAAGAACAAATATTAAAAGAAAGATGTAGCCTTGTTTAAAGTGCTTTCTCGGTCATGTCACTCCATCTACTTCCACTGACACCATGCAAGTGTGAGCAGCGGAGACATTTGCCTCCATGCAATTCTGTCTCCTTCTTCTTAAAAACCTGAGCTTAGATTTCAGCTGAGACTTCACTGAGTGCGGTGATGAGCTCCGTTAGAGAATGACTCCTTGCAGCCACCCTGCCTTTCAGACAGAGGCAGCCAAATGCGATAAGGAGTATGTTGGGCAATTGAGTGTCACAGCCTGTTTCTCCTCACATGTGCAACTATTTATTTTTTGCTTCTGACCAGCATATGGCTCATATTCCTGCAAAGAAATGGTTCTTGTTTCAAAGTGCACAGCCTTATGATAGGCAAAACCGAACCTTTCAATATCATGCTCGCAACTGCATTGAATTAATCATGAAGCTTTGAGTCCAGGGATGATTGAGAAGAACACTCAGATAGTTTTAAGGCCGGGTGTTTCGGAAAGATCTCTTATATTTTTCGGCGATAATAAGTTAAAACATTCCTCGGTCTTAAGGGGGTGTGAGGTGGAGGCATGTGGATGGGTGATCAGCCGCTGGCATTGAAATCACTCAGTTATAATCGGTCATTTCCTCCTTTTTCTCTGCTTGGCCTTTGTTTTAACTCCCTCCACCTGGCAGAAACTCAGGCTGGGGTTGTAGCAGGTGAGGGGGTAGTCGGGGGGGAAGGATGTGGTGGCTGAGAAAGGGGAGGTGGTGGCGTAGTGGTATTGCCACTGAGCTAGCACTCAAGAGACCCAGGGCAATGCTCTGGGGACCCAGGTTCAAATCCCACCAAATCTGCAATTAAAAGTCTATTGATGACCATTAAAAAACAATTGTCATAAAAACCCATCTGGTTCACTAATGCCCTTTAGGGAAGGAAATCTGCCATCCTTACCTGGTCTGGCCTACATGTGACTCCAGAACCACAGCAACGTGGTTGAATTTTAAATGCCCTCTGAACAAGGGCAATTAAGGATGGGCAATAAATGCTGGCCTAGCCAGCGATGCCTGCATCCCTTGAATGAATGAAAAATAAAAGTTCTGCTGCCTTCCAGTTGTGTCCTGGAGCTGAATTTTCACCTCAGTTTGCAGGTGCAAGCCCAACACACACAAGCATCAAATAGCGCACGATGATGTCAGTCGCGAGTCCCAACGGATATCGTCCACTTGTTTGATATTTTGGTCGGTGGGGACATGTTTCCCTTTCTTTCAGAACCTTATTTTTTTATGTGAAAATTCTTTGGTTCCCTGAGGCAGCCCTGTGCCTTCAGGGACTATTCAGTGAGCCCGCCCATGGGCGTGCACTGACTTGCGCGCTCGCCCTACTCCCCCTCCCAGGCAGCCCCGAGCATATCAGCACCTGATTCATACTAGCTGGCCATTAACTGGCCAGCCAGCGTGAAATCACGGTCAGGGCCCGATTGTGGGCGGGGCACCGTTATGCAGCTGCTCCCAGATCTGCCCTCTGTGCCCACTTGATGAGGGGAAAATGCCTCCTCCTGATGTTAACCTGTCGTATGAGCAGACAAGTGGGACACATGTCTCAAGCTGGCAGGGCCTTGTTTCAATATGCAGATTAGGGCCTAATTATGCAAATGGAGCCCAAGCTACAATTTTAGTCAGACTCAACACAGTAGGTGTCCATTGAGCAGCTCGTAGCCCAGGGAACAATCCACACCGTAGGTGCCTGCAGGGTACAATAGCTTGGCGGTTGGGTGCCTCACCACCCCCTGGAAGTTCCCCTCCAAGTCACTCACCATCCTGACTTGGAAATATATCGCCGTTCCTTCACTGTCGCTGGGTCAAAATCCTGGAACTCCCTCCCTGACAGCACTGTGGGTGTACCTACATCACAGGAACTGCAGCGGTTCAAGAAGGCAGCTCTTCACCACCTTCTCAAGGGCAACCAGGGATGGACAATAAATGCTGGGCCCAGCCAGCGAAGCCCACATCCCATGAATGAATAAGAAAAAAGGTTATGTTGCTGGACTAGTAATCTAGAGGCCCGTAGATCCAGTGACATGTGTTTTTGGTGAGTTTAAATTCAATTCATTAAACAGTCTGGAATTAAAAAGCTGGTATCAGTTCCATGTTGTTGCAAAAGCCCACCTTGTTCCTGAATGCCCTTCAGGGAAGGAAACCTGCCACCCTAACCCGGTCTGGCCCAGATGTGACTCCAAACCTACAGCAATGTGATTGGCTATCCTAACTTGCCCTCTGAAGTGGCCTGGCAAGCCAATCAGTTGTATTCGAAAGCTCACCAGCCAACTTCTCACAGGCAATTAGGGATGGAAAATATGTCTGTGTTGTCCCCATCCAATGAATAAAAAAAAAGACACTGTACCTCAGGAAACATTCAGCACAATAGGTCTCCTTCTTTCACTACAACAGTGACTACACTTTGGAAGTACTTCACTCACTGTAAAGCGCTTTGGTTTGTCCTGAGCTTGCGAAAAGTGCTACATAAATGCAATTCTACGTTTTCTTTGCCAGCGCCTCAGGAAAGAATCAAGGAGAGGAAGGGAAGAGGAAACTTTGTTGGGCACATGGGTGGACAAAGGCGGGGATTTTGCCTGAATCCCTTTCTATGCGACTGCTGCATTCTCGCATTCCAGGCTAAGTGTTAATGTGTTGGTCCCTTCTTCGGTGTGACTGATATTTTTCCTCAGAGGTGTTAATAAAATTAGCAATAAATGAATTCACAGTGAATTTTTGCATTCTCACCAAGGATGGCACAACATTTGGTGAGTGTTACAGAATGCCTGGAGAAAATACTTGGCACTTGGTGCCAACATACGTATCATTTGACGGCTGCTAGAGAACTTCAGTAATAGTGGCCAACTCTAGGCTCAGAACCTCTGTTCTCGAATTGTTACTCTTTTCCCATAATCACATTCTGTGCAGTGCAGCAGCTCCCATCCCTCCCTGTGCGGAGCAGAACCTGTGGCTCCTTGACCTGCTGATTATTGAGTGGCGACAATGAGAAGCAGGAAGCTGCATTCGTATTTCTTGAAGGCCGGCTCAGGCGACCTTGAAGGACCTGTTCCAGGATAGGCGAATGGTGAGTCAGACACACAGGTTTCCACGTGCATTGTGAGGCGCCTTGGAAAATAGGCCCATGATTTTCTGATGCTCACTCGCATAGACCCTACAAAATAAAAAGGGATTTTGTGTTGGCTATTCTATAGGGAATGGGTTTTCCCTTTTAGCGGAAAATAATTTCAATGAAACTAAATTGCAGAACCGCCAGGGAAAGAGTGAAATCAATCAAAAAGTGGTATCTGTGTAGTTTAAGTACTAGGGTTAGGCTTTAGTTTCAAGCCCAGGCCAAGACTCAGGCCCAGGTTCAGGCTGAAGCTCGGACTCAGACCCAGACCCAGGTTCAGAATCAGTCTGAGGCCCATGAGTCCAAGGCTCAGGCCCAAAAGCCCAGGCCCAGGCTCAGGCTCAGGCCCAGGCCCAGGCTCAGGCTTAGGCCCACAGGCCTAGGCCCAGGCTCAAGCTCAGGCCCAGGCTCAGGCTTAGGCCCACAGGCCTAGGCCCAGGCCCAGGCTCAGGCTTAGGCCCACAGGCCTAGGCCCAGGCTCAAGCTCAGGCCCAGGCTCAGGCTTAGGCCCACAGGCCTAGGCCCAGGCCCAGGCTCAGGCTTAGGCCCACAGGCCTAGGTCCAGGCTCAGGCTCAGGTCCAGGTTCAAGCCCAGGCTCAGGATCAGCCCAGCTTTATGTACATGCATAAGCACTAACTGAAGCCCGTGGTTCAGACCTAGGCAGAGGCCCTGGCCAAGGCTCAGTTCCAGGCCTAGGACCTGCAGGCTCAAATGCACAACTGTTGTATATCTTAAAACTTTGAAGCTATTGATTTGTTTGTTGGCATTAAGCCTTCCAGTAGGTCATTCCAATGACAAGGATTGTGTGTAGTGTCCTGAGATGGCTCTATTATAAATATTGAATGGTATTGATGTGACTTCAAATGAGGGATGCTGGAGCTACCTCACTGTGACCATCATCAAGTCTGTGAAATTAGCCTGGAGGCTGCTCTCAATATGACCAACTATTGGAAGAGTGCTACAGATCAGGAAATCTAAGGCAGACAAAAAGTCTGAAACCATCCAAGACAAAGCAACTAACTTGATCAGCACCTCACCTACCACCTTAAACATTAACTGCCTCCACCCCCAACACATGGTGACAGCAGTGTGCACCATCTAAAAGATGCACTGCAGCAGTTCTCCAAACCCCTTCCAATAGCACCTTCCAAACCCCTGGCCTCTACCACCAAGAAGGACATGGGCAGCAGATGCATGGGAACACCACCACCTCTACAAGTTCCCCTCCAAGTCACACGCTATCCTGACTTGGAACTATATCACTTTTCCTTTGCTGTCGTTAGGTCAAAAGCCTGGAACTTCCTCCCTCACAGCACTGTGAGTGTACCTATGCCAAGAGAAAGGCAACAAATGCTGGTCTTGCCAGCGATGCTAACATCCCATGAAACAATTGAAAACAAAAACCATGAAGCACAATTTACTGCAGTTCCCATACCAACAATCCTGAACTGAGGTGACCCAACTTCTGGCGAGACAACGTTGGCTCTACATCAGACATCGTTTATTCATTTATTTTCAGTGTTTCAACTTTGAAAAGCATCTGCCACTCTCCAGCTTTGAGGTAATAGAACCAACTTTCAGAAAGAGGAAAGATTTTACACTTATATAGTGTCTCATCATATCGTTGGGCCGCCCCAAAAGCTATTGAAATGGAGTAATGTTGTTACGCAGGCAATTGCTGCAGTTAATTCTGTGCACAGCAAGATCCCATTATGGACAGCCAGTTAATCTAACTTAAGCTCGGCAGTGTTTGTTGAGGGTGGAGTGGCCCCTGGGATGCTGGCAGAGCTCCCTGCCTGTCTACAAACAGTGGGACCTTCCAAATCCACCTCAATCACTCGAACAGAAGGACCAGGCCTGTTTCAACACCCATCTGATGGGCAGCACCTCCCAAACTACAGCCCTGAGGTGTCCAGTCCTGAAGCGGGGCTCAGACACATAACCTCCTGATTCAGAAGCGATTGTGTTCCCGCTGTTCTGATAGGGGGAGACTTGTGCACTGGCACAGACCATCTTTGGCTGGTTTGAGTTTGGCAGGAGAGACTTTAACATGCTGCCTATTTGCTAAATAGTGTCTGGTGTGTGAATGCTACTGTTTTCAGACTGGTGTCTGTCTCGCTTCACAGTAATGTGAATCCAGATCTGCACGCCCTCAACCCCTTACATTCTTGTAAAGTGTGAGGATGTGAGCAAGTGCACTATGCTGCGCAGTTGCAGAATTTTTATTTGGTCTGGTGTTTTGCATTCAGCGCTGTTCTTGAAGGTAGAAAAGATAAAGAAAAATCTTGCATTTTTATTGCGTTGTTTATAACGTCAGGACATTGCGAGGCAGTTAACAGCCAATGTTGAAGTGCAGTCACTGTTGTAATGGAGAAAATACAGTAGCCACTTTGTGCACAGCAAGCTCCCATAAACAGCAATGCAGTAATAGCCGGATAATCTGTATCCCTCTCCGCAGACGCTGTCAGACCTGCTGAGTTTTTCCAGGTATTTTTGTTTTTGTTTTGGATTTATCCGCAGTTTTTTGCTTTTAATCCTGTTTTTGTGCTGTTGATTGGGGGATAACGATTGCCTAGGGCCTTCAAGATAACTGCCCCTGCTCTTTTATGAAATCGTGTCAAGGGATCATTTGCGTCCCTCTGAGAGGGCAGATACAACCTCAGTTTAACATCTCACCTGAAAGGCGGCACCAACGACAGTGCAGCATTCCCTCAGTACTGCACTGCAGTGTCAGCATGGGGTTTTTTTGTGCTTAAGTCCCTGGAGTGGGACTTGAATCCACAGCCATTTGAGTCAGAGGAATGACTGCAGCCCACTAAACCACAGCAGTGACAACCAAACCACATATTTCCAGTGACATTCCCTGAGGGATAAATATCAGCCAAGACCACCGACCAAAGTGTTTTTTTTTTTGAATCCTGGTTTTTGTGAAATTTTCTCCTCAAACTGAGGGATGCTAGTGCTGGGGGGGAGGGTGGGGGTGGGGGAGCACATTTTGCATTTCACGCATCAAACAGCTCCCTCACCCGAGATCTGACAGTGCAACACAGGCCCAAACTCCAATAGGTTCCACCCTGTTGCCTTGATGTGGCACTTTCCATTATGTTTTCCGCACTTGTGACCTGTCTGAATGAAGGCTCGTAATTCAATGCTAATTAGTGTCAAGGGGGTGGGTTTTCTACAGTGGACCCCAGCCCACTAGGAACTGCCCAAACGAATTTCAATTAGAATCCGTGGAGTTAGGAGACAGAAGAGATATTCATCCATTCTTTGGAGCTAGGTTCAAATCTAGGTTCCAGAGGTGAAAGGTCGGGGTTCAGCCCACCATGTCTTTATATGAGAGGCCAGACAACTAAGTGAAAGATGAAATCAAAATTGATTGTCTTGTTTAGTTGAAGATACATCTTTAACAATCTTTTCCTCATTCTTGCAAGTTTTATTTAAGAAATGTTTTTTGACAAGTGTTTTAAAGCTGCACGGTTATCATGTGAAGAAACAATGTTTATTTTGGGCTGTTCACAAACCCTACGGTACCAGAACAAAAAGCTGCAACGAGACATGAAACAACATCATTAAAATGATGCATGGTTCTTCTATTCCTTAATTAATTAAAATAGCTTTGGGCCTTTTGGGTAAGCTGTTAAACTAAGGTTCCGTCTGCCCAGTCAGATGGGCGTCAAAGATCCCCTGGCACAGTTTCAAAGAAGAGCAGATGACAACTCCCCGATGTCCTGCGCATCATTTATCCCTCAACCAACAGGATTGAAATAGACTATCTGGCCAGTATCACATTGCTGCTTGCGGGATCTTGCTGTGTGCAAATTAGTTGCCTGGTAACCGTGACTACGCTTCAAAAGTGCTTCATTCACCGCAAAGCACTTTGGGACCTTCTGAGGACATGAACTGCCCTCAGCATCATGAGGCAAGGGTTGGTGAAACGTCAAATGTGGCTCTGCCTCCATGTCAGCACTCAATCACGTGTGTTGAAATGGGCACGCGTGCCGGCCACAGGACCACCCCCCCCACCAACAACGCCCCCCCCAACCCTCCTTGAGTTTGAATTACCCACCGATACTCACTGGCCTACCTTTTCCTTCCTCGTAAAGGATTTAAGCCAAACATGTCATGATTAATGAAGGAACAGGTGTCAGCCATTCACCCGTGGAAACTGTGCCTCTATTGTAGTTAGCCGAGGCAGTTCTATTTCTTTTCGCCCCCAATTCTGTACCTCAAATCTATTAATATCGCTATACTTCCCTTTTATAGATCTCAGTTGACTATGCTTTTCTGGTTTTCTGCAGCAGTACATTTCACACACTCCTGCAACCCTTTGCATGAAGTACTTTTTTTCTGGGCTTACGCTTAACTACTCGTCCATTATGTTCCCCTCTTGTGGATTCAAGAACACAAGAATAGGAGCGGGAGTAGACCACATGGCTCTTTGAGCCTGCTCTGCCATTCGATGTGATCATGGCTGATCTTGGGTTTCAACTCCACCTTCCTGCCTGCTCCCCATTGCTATAGTTCACTGCTCATACACTGAGTAAGAGAGGAATCTGGGGCCTTTCCTTAATATAGGTTTCTTCATAAAACTCAGAAAACATAAGGACAGACACCCTTTCCCTTTACCCACCCCGCACCCCCCACACAGTTGGAAACCGCTTCTTATATACACTTAAGAATTATGCCCTAACCTTCCCCCATTAGTAAGCATTGTTCTCACTTAAAACTCAAGCATGCACTTCACCATGACAGGATTGCACCATTAACACCCATAGCCCTTGATTCCCTGAGAGACCAAAAATATGTCTATCTCAGCCTTAAATGTATTCAACGATGGAGAATTGCAAAGATTCACAATTCTTTAAGTAAAGTAACTTCCCCTCACCTCAGTCCTAAAAATTGGCCCCTTATCTTGAGACTGTGCTCCTGTGTTTTAGATCCCCCGACCAGCAGAAGCAATCTCTCAGAATCCACCCTATCAAGCCCCTTTAGAATCTTGTATGTTTCAATGAGATTCCCTCTCATTCTTCTAAATTCCCAACAATACAAGCCCAATTTAATGAGCCTCTCATTCTCTTTCATGGAGCCATTGCCAGTCAAACCTTGTCAATTCCTTTCACTATTTTAAGCACTTCAGTCAGATTGCCTTTTAACTTCCTCACCTTCCAGGAAATATAACCCAAGTTTACTCAATTCCTTCATCCCAGGGAGCGTCCTGGTAAGTTGTTGCTGGATTTTCTTCAAGGGCAGTATATTCACCAAAGAGTTTGTTCCCCAGAATGGAACACGATGCACCAAATCAGGACTCTATATAACTGCTGGATAATTTCCTTGCTTTATATTCGAAACCTATAGTGAGGAAGCTTAGCATTCCAGTGGTCTTGTTGATCATTTATTGCACTTGCAAACTAGTTTTCCATGACTTCTCTGTCTGGAGCCCTAAATCCATTTATTTATATGCCTAGCCAGTAATGTTCTCATGTAGATTAATACTCCAAATTGCTATTCTGATGTTCAATTTGTATTATCTTACACTCTGCCTCTTCCATCACTCCTTGACCATTGTTAGGATGACTACTTGGAAGAAAACATAATCCCGATCTAGATATGACTATTAGAATGACTGTTGGGATCTGGGGAAACTGTATTCATCTCTGAACCAGAAGGTTGTGTGCTCAAATCCCACTCCAAAGTGTCAGTAAGTTAACATTCCAGTGCAATACCGAGGGGGTGCTGAACTTTTGAAGGAGCTGTCTATCAAATGAGACATTAAACTGAGGCCCTGTCTGTCAGATGGATGTAAAGATCCCATAGCATTATTTCGAAGAAGAGCAGGGGAGTTATCTCCAGGTATGCTGGCCAATATTAATCCCTGAACCAATATTACGAAAACAGATTATCTGATCAATATCACATTGCTGAATGTGAGAACTTGCTATGCGCAAATTGTCTGCTGCCTTTCCAACGTTAGAGCAGTGAATTTCAAAAGTAATTGATTGGCTGTAAAGTGCTTTGTGATATCGTGTGGCTGTGAAAGGTGCTACAAAAATGCAAGTCTTTCTTCATCTAAGCAGAAGTCAGCACCTTCAAGAGGCCACAGGTTTAAACTAGTAAAAGGGAAAATTTCGGACATCTTCACATAAAAAGCAATCACCACCTGAATTTTCAGCTAGGATAGCTAATGGATGCAGGCGTAATTGAAGCTTTCAAGCCTGTAATCAAGTTTATGAATTTTGGTGAGTTATGGGTATTAAGGAATGTGGAGCAATGGCTCCACACTCCAGGGAAAGTAGAGTAGAGGTGGAGATCCACCATGATTTAAACAATGGTACAGCTGGTTGGAGGGTCTGGATGACCTAAGCCTGTACCTCATCATCCTAGATAAAAATAAAATTGTGCAATTGTTCGCGAAACAAAATGGATGCTTTGATGACGGGAATTGCAGTACCTGATGGACTGAATGACCTTCCTCACCTTGTGAGCTTGGCTGAAAGGAGTGGAAAGAAAAATGATGGGGGTGGGGGGGTGTTGGATTTGGCCCCCTTACGACGAATGCTTCAATGTGAAGAGTCGACTCAGTGTTCAGGTGCTTTGTCTCATTTAACCGTCAATTTGGCACATGGGCCTCCATTAACATCAACCAATTTGAACTCGAATCTAATGTAAAGATATGTAATCATTAAGGTTTATGAGCTCCAAGCAACTGAAGAATGCTAACGCGGCCACTGATTGAAGCAGCACTGAAAAATGTAATTCACTGCTGTAAACCTGTCATTACTAATGATTGGGCTGCCTTGTTATGATAAGCTGTTCTTTTGAGGTTGACCTGTCAAGATGAAAACACTCATCATCGCATGAATTCATCAGAAAAGGAAAACCTCCCACTTTATCCTTTCAGGGATTTTTTTTATTCCTGAACTTATTTGTTCAGGTCAAAGGGCAGTGGGGATGGTGGGGGGTAGCGGGTGGGGGGGGAGGGTTGGGGGAGTGGGTGGGTGGTGGTTTGGGTCCAGGGGTCAACCTGTCAGCTTCCCATCAGATCCCTGGCCACAGCCTGTTGTTTACCGGGACGTGAACGGCAAACAGTGACAGCTCGTAGCCTGGGCATGTTTTTGCTCTCGTGGAGCTGAGCTCTGCTTGCTGTGTGTGTGCACGTTGTCAGTCGCTCAGACTAAGCCTGCAGATGTCGACACCTGAAGCCCAGTCAAGTCTGCAGCCACCACATGCAGTGTTTCCCTGAGTGGGGGAATGGGTGGTGAGGAGGGGTGGGTGGGTAGGGTGGGGGGGGGGGGGGGGGGGGTGGTGGTGGGGGGAGGGGGCAGCGTTGGTGGGTAGGGAAACAAAAGCTTCAATTGTGCAGACTCGAGGCTGTACAATGTCCCTTGTGAGAGCAGGTAAAATCCCGGTCATCAGGCTTGATAGGAATAGACTGTGGAGACTGAGGAATGCGCACAGCAAACATTTTTTGAGCGAGTTGTGAGCAGCCGGGGTGAAGGGCCAAGACCCAGATTGCAGACGTTGTCAAGGTTAAGAACAGCAAGCGATCAATCAAACAGCAATGGTTGACATCAAGCTTGGATTTCAAAAGCCCGTCGACAATAGGTGGAAGAGTGTTAATAGAGGTGTTTGAAATCATGAAGGATTTTGATAGAGTAAATTAGGTGAAACTGTTTTCCGCTGGAAGGAGGGTCAGAACTTGGTGGGCACAGATTTCAAATAATTGTCAAAGAGCCGGGGTGGAGGGGTGGGGGGAGGGGTGGGGTGGGGGGGGGGTGGTGGTGGTGTTGGGGGAGGCGGTGGTGGTGGTGGGGGGTATTGGTGGTGTGGGGGTGGAGTGATAAGGAGAATGTTTTACACAGCAGGTTGTTATGGTAGGCAATCAAAGCAGATTCAGTAATAACTTCCAAAAGGAAACCGGATAAATACTTGAAAAGGAAAAACAAAAGCAGGGCTGTGGGGTGAGTGTAGGGGTTTGCGGCTAATTGGACAGCTATTCCAAAGGACCAGCATTGTCACGATGGGCAGAATGGCCTCCTTCTTATCTGTTATATTCTGTGCTTTTAGGTTTCTCTGAGTCTATGAGGTGTGGACTGTGCGAGATAAAGAGCTTTGTAATATCAAGTCCAGGAAAAGAAGGATTTAGGTGAGGGGACAATGCCATGCATCTTATCTTTGACAGAGTGGGTTGGGGATTGTGTATGTCAATGCACCTGAAGCTTAGGCATACCAAGAAAGGAGAGTTCAAAGGAGAAGCAACCATAACGCTAGACAGTAAAATGGAATGAGTCAAGAAAAATGGTGACAGAAAAGAAGTGGAGCTCTGTGATGAGGGCAGATTGTGATCAGATAAAAGATCTCATTTGTGGTTCAGCAGAAGATATGCAATGAGGAAAAAGAAACAATATTCTGTAGCCATAAGGCGATGGGGAAAGCAGAGGCACATGCAAGATAGGCCGAATGGCCTCCTCCTTTGTTGGAATATTCTATGAAAACTCGCAAATGACAAAGATTGGGGCTCGGATTTATATTTCTCAGGATCTGATTTGTGTGCATTCTCTGAGGCTCCATACTTTACCATTGCATGCTTGTTCTGTTTACTTTATACTGCTTGGAGTGCTAGGTAATGTCATGAACTTTATTTTCATAATTTATTTTTATCTCTGGCTAGAGTATTGTGTTATGGAACTCATTAACAGCTGCTACCATGAACTCTTGGCCATGGATGTCAAATAGGCCCTAAGTTACTTGTGCAGACCCCACAAGAATGTAGCTCCATGCTCACAGCAGGAACCTTTCCTTCAGGAATGACACTGAGTTTTCATCTCCCGATGGAGGTGTGAATCAGGTTCTAAAACACTAACCTCAGTCTATTTCCTGCTGGAAAAATAATTTTCCCCTGCCTTCCCAACTCCATGCAATTTTCAATTGGCCTTTTGGTGGGTCAGGAAAGCCCTGGGGGCAAAACGGACATGCAGCTCTTCCAGGGTCGGGGTCCCCATTGGGATGACCACAGGAAAATTGCACTTCTACCTACAAGCTATTTTCATGTGCTGGTGTGGGTTTTGCACCTCCTTGGAGAGTTTGTGATCATGGGGTTTGTGGGGGGGTGTGGGTGGCGGTGGGGGCGGGGGGGTAGCATGTTAAGGAGTCGGCAACATTCAGAAAGAAAAGTGCAAAATGTTTTGATATCTTCAAATGTCACTGTTCGCTGCCATATTATAATGCAGGTGTGTTTTCAATACAATGATTCATCATAGGGATCTGTCTTGCAAAAGTAATTTGATCCTTATATTGACCAGTGTTGCACAAGAGCTCTTTCATGAGGTGTGGCTTGGCCAGCATTTAATGCCAACTCTAATTGTCCTTGAGAAGGTGGCAGTGAGCCACCTTCTTGAGCCACTGCAGCCCATCTGGTGTAGATTCACGTAGAAAGGGAGTTCCAGGATTTTGACACAGTGACAGGAAGGGAGATATATTCCAAATCAGCATGGTGTGTGGCCTGGAGGGGAATTTGCATGTTGTGGTGTTCCCATGCATCTGCTGCTCTTGTCCTTCAACTTGATGGATGTTGTGGGTTTGGAAGGTGATGTTAAAGGAGCCTTGGTGAATTGATGTAGTGCATTTTGTAGATGGTACACACCGCTGCCACCATGTGTCGGTGGTGGAGGGAATGAATGATTGTGGATGGGGTGCCAACCAAGTGGGCTGCTTTTGTGCTGGATGGTGTGAAGCTTCTTAAATGTTGTTGGAGCTGCACTTATCCAAGCAAGTGGAGAGTATTCCATCACACTCCTAACTTGTGTCTGGTAGATGGTGGACAGTTTTGGGAATCAGGAGGTAAGTTACGTGCTGCAGGATTCCTAGCCTCTGACCTGCCCTTTTAGCCATAATATTCATATGGCTGGTCCAGTTCAGTTTCTGGTCAATGGCAATCCCCAGGATGTGGTTCATGGGGGATTCAGAAATTGTAATGCCATTGAATAGCAAGGGTAAATAGTTAGATTTTATCTTGTTGAAGATAGTCATTGCCTGGCATTTGTGTGGCATAAATGCTATTTGCCACTTATCAACCAAACCTCAATGTTACCCAGGTCTTGCTGGACACGGACGGCTTCATTATCTAAGGAGTCATGAATGATGCTGAACATCGTGTAATCATCAGCAAACGTCCCCAGTTCTGACCTTATGATGGAGGGAATGTCATTGATAAAGCAGCTGAAGATGGTTGGGCCTAGGACACTACCCTGAGGAACTCCTGCAGTGATGTCCTGTGACTGAAATGATTGACTACCAACAACCACAAACATCTTCCTTTGTGCTAGATATGCATTATATGATTTTTTTTTCCGTTGCAGGAAGTGCCATAATGCATTAAAAAATGTAAAAATAATGTCCATTCAGCCTCAACTATCATGTTTTGTGCTGTGATTTAAACTGACTGACAGCTCTGGCTGTTAAAAAAAAACCCTGCTTTTGAAAGTTGAAAAAATGCTCCCCTCCATCAATTGTCAGGCACTCGGCTTTAAAATGGAAATGGGACGCGATTCTGTTCTGTTAGCTTCAGGCAATGTAGCTGGAAGCCCTCGTTACGACAGCTGTGGCCCTTAAGAATGCATGGCTGAGTTTCAAAACTGTAATACGGCTTCAGCTCAGCAAATGGTTGATTGATCCAAGAAAGACTGAAACATTTAAGAGCCTGTAATAGCAGAATGTTCCTTTAACGTGTGTTTGGATTCAGGGTTTTATTAGATTATTAGGGGTTTATTTTTTTCCCCAATGATTTTAAAATGATTCCAGTTGTGATTGCATGGCTCTGGAGGACTGTACACAGCGGCTATTGGGTGAATGGTTCTTCAAAGCTGCCAATGGGCGGAATTTAATCCAGCCCATCGCAGTGGGAAACATGGCGGTCAGGCCCACTAAATGGCGTAGTGGGCTGGGTGTCAGTCATCCCACAGCAGGAAAAGCTCCTGCAATCAATCGCGAGGTGGGAAGGGGCCGAAGTGTGCAATTTGCTCACTTGTGGCAGGATGTCAATCAGGCTCACTAATGAGCCAATTAACACAAATTATCCCCGAGCCCATCAGAATTTAGTAGTGGCTCGGGGATTAAGTGGGTGCCACAAGCTTCCTGAAGGCCACCCAGTAAACACTGTTTGGGTGTGACTGCAGGCTTGTGGGGTGGGGGGAGGGGGAGAGGGGAGTCCCTCGTTTACAGGTACTCAGGGCCCGATCGAAGGATCCAGCATCGGGAAGGAGGTGCCCCTAAAGGTTGCACCCCTGCCTTTCCCTCTGACCCACTCCCCCCCCCGCCCCCACAAGCCCTACCCCACTCCAGCGATTCTCTCCATGTGACCCGCATCCTGTCCCGTTCACCTGTGTCTCGGGATCCAGTGACGGACCCTGATTAAGTCCTTTGAGCGTCACCGGCAGCAGCCCCAGCTCCTGGTGCCACTGCCAGCAATGGACAGCTGCCGGCCTCTGTTTGGCTGACAGCTCTCGGGAGCAGAATTTCCATCCCGCAGGCTCATAAATCCTGTGGAAGGCCCGATGCTGGCCTGTTAAGTGCCTGAGGGGTACTTAATTTGGTTGTGCTGCCCCCACAGGAGCGACGCATTAAAGTGTCAGCCAAGCTTATGTCCTGGAGTGGCGGGGGCAGGGTGGGGGGGGGTGTGGGAATCAACCCCACAACTGTCTGAATCAGTGATAAAGGTGATCAGTTTAGCCAGGCTGACTCTGAATCTGGCTTTGCTGAGAGTGCTTGGCACTGACCATGGGTGCCCAAAATGGAAACAATTCCACTCAGCAGCACTCAGCATCGCCAGTGCCCCGAGATTATCTCGGAGTCTCCGGGAATGAAACATTAATCCCCACGGCACTGCTGAGAGAAAAGAAGGCATTGGGTGTCGTGTGCTGCTTTGACTTTCTTTGAACACTTTAATTGATTAGTTGGGAGATGGGAAAAAGAAGGTTCGTTCACTGACAGCCAAGGAGTGTCCAGTTGGATAACCAGGAATCTGCTTGTGTTCTAAATGGTGGGTCATTGCAAGGATGGGTGTGTCGGAAGACCACTGGTTGGATATGGGAGGTGCTGGGAGGTATTAGGTTATGTAATGAAGGTCAGCAACCCTGCTTAGAAATAGCATCCCACAACTTAATCAGCAGAGAAAAAAAAAATTGGGACTAAAGCAGTTCTTTCTATGCCTTTACAGTGGGCAATATTGTAATTAACTAGTTCTGCACTGA
The DNA here is from genome assembly GCF_017639515.1 of Carcharodon carcharias. NCBI lineage: Eukaryota > Metazoa > Chordata > Chondrichthyes > Lamniformes > Lamnidae > Carcharodon > Carcharodon carcharias. The sequence goes on along the minus strand of NC_054468.1, from coordinate 16,612,932 downwards.
AAGAGTTTGAATCGATGTATTTGAAGGCAGGATACAAAATCTATCGCATCAAATGTCCTGCAGACATTTAACTTTGCACCTAGGATCTGCACAGACTTGCTGGGGTTCCAAACAGTTGGCCACTTTATGATTGTATGTCAGTCCTTCAGGCCTGCTCTGCAGTTGACGTGTTTAGACTAGTCAGGGCACTTTTGAACCAAACATGCCTATTTCAATTTTCTGTTCACCTTGGGAGTCCCACTACTGTTAAATACTCCAAACCAAGTCAAACCTTGCTATTGTTGCATCCCCATTGATGTTTGGAGATATTACTAATCAACGCTTTGTTAATTGAACATTCTGTACAGAATTGGCGCTGTCTAAATATAGATGGATAAATATATATTAACCAATCTCCCACAATGCTGCAAAGGATGAGTCAGAGGATGCACAGTTCTATTACGGGTATGCTGAGCTAATAAGGCATTTCTTTATCATTTTGAGTTGAAGCTTGAAATTTACAGAAGGCATTGGATAAAGTTTCACACAGGGATCATTAGCAAAAACGATAGCATGTGGAATTGGAGAGAACCTTGGGACAAGTGTTTGTAAGTGGTTGGGGGTGATTGAAGGTTGAGTGTAGGGACGAAAGGGTTGAAATTGGACATCAGCAGGCACAAAAAGCAGACAAAGGACTGGATTTTCACCCCCAGGTCAGGAGCACAGAGTCGGAACATTTCCCGCCTCCACAAACATGACCCGGGAGCAAGTGCCCCGGAAGTTGGGGTTTTCATTCCAGGATGGCGGAGTTCTTTAGGAGTTGTGCTGGGTGTCCCAATGAGTGTGGAGGCTGTTGGATGTAGAGGCAGGCTGGGCAGGAGGCCTGCCTCACTGCTATGATGCTGCGATAATGTATTTTTTTTATATTAAAGCATAAAACAGCCCTTCAGCCCTCACCACTCATACCCCTCACCCACGATGCCCTATCCATGCCAACATATGCCCCTCTACCCAACCTATGGCCCCCATACTCTCCATGTCAACCTATGCCCCTCTCCCTACCACCCTAGCCCACTCCCCCCATGGTCCTTCATATCCTCCATGTCAGCCTTTGTGCCTTTGCCCAACCCCCCAATGACCCTCATGTGGTCCACACCACCTCAAGCCCCTCTGCAGATCCCCATGACCCTTTCTAGCCCCCAAAGGGCACCTGACCTCCCCAATAGGCATCTTGGGACCATATCCAAAGGACCATATCCTATCTGTCCAAAACTGTACTTCACCTCTCCAAAGGAATTCATGAAGTTCAAACCTGCTTGTTCCAGGTCCAACAAGCACACATTGTGTTTCACACGCTTGGGTCACCAATATTAGACGTGAGTGGAGGCAGCTGCTGTTTTATATGGGCTTTTTATTTGGGCATATGGGCATGTGTAAATCCCAACCCGGGCCCATTCCTGCCCCCATGAAAATGGTAGGTGTTGTCTTCACAATGACAGAGAGGCCACCGGTCCTTGTGAAAATCCAGGCCAATGTCTCATTTTCCGCCAATTATACAGAGGGACCTGATATTAAATTTGAGTGAAGCCAATGGAGCTGAGTATGGGGTGGGCCATACAGCAGGCACCCATACTGACCTTTTTTGCATTCTCAGCCCATGTCCAAATTTCATGCTGCCAACTTTGTCCTTTGATTAACATGATGGGACAAGCGGTGTTCCTCAGGTTTCTGTAAGGTACCACTGTTATCTTTTAACCATATATTTTATATATATATATATATATACATATACATATATATGTATATAAATATATATATGACTTGGATAATGGAACAGAGAGCTGTATATCCCAATTTGCAAGTGTAGTGAATTTATGGCTGGGAGGAGAGATGTACAAAGGGACATAGACAAACGAAGTGAGCGGACAAAACAATGGCACATGGATATCCATGTGGGGAAGGTTGAGGTCATCCAGTTTTTATCTGAAATGGTAAATTGGAATATTTTCTTAATGGTGAGAGACTCAGAGCTGTGGTGGTGCAAACTGTCCATTTATGTCTTCACTTAAAGCTAGCCACTTTACACAGACAGACTTTTGAAATTGGTAGACGTATGCCAGATGGGAGAGGCGATGGCGTAGTGGTATTGTAGCTGGACTAGCAATCCAGGGACCCAGGGTAGTGTTCTGGGGACCTGGGTTTGAATCTTGCCACAGCGGATGGTGGAATTTGAATTCAATAAAAATCTGGAATTAAAAGTCTAATGATGACCATGAAACCATTGCTGATCGTTGTAAAAACCCATTTGGTTCACTAATGTCCTTTAGGGAAGGAAATCTGTCATGCTTACATGGTCTGGCCTACATGTGATTCCAGACCCACAGCAATGTGGTTGACTCTTTAAAAAAAAAATGCCTTCCTGAACAGGGGCAATTAGGAATGGGCAATTAATGCTGGCCTAGCCAATGATGCCCATACCCCATGAATGAATAAAAAAAAAGATTTATCACAGTGAAGTGATGCACTTTGGTAGGAAGGGTGAGGAGAGGCAATACAAACTAAATGCTACAATTGTAAAGACATTGTACATATGCAAATCTTTGAAGGTAGCAAGATAAATTAAGCAGGCTGTTAAAAAACCCCACGGGATCTTTGGTTTTGAAAGAAATGCATAGGTTATAAAATCACAGAAGTTATGCCATATCCCATGAATCACTGGTTAGGCCTCAGCTGCAGTAAAGGCACTCAATTCTCGGCCTTGCACTTTCAGAAGGGCGTCGAGGCCTTAGGGAAGGCGCAGAAGAGATTTACCAGATTGGCACTGGCTTGAGGAACACCTATGATTCTGCAGGTTACAAGAAGTAATGAAAAGGGCAAATGGAATATCAGCCTTTATCTCAAAAGAGTTGGACTCAAAAGTGAGCAAGTGATGCTTCAGTTGTACAAAAGCTTGGCCAGGCTGCATCAGGAATACTATGTTCAGCATTCAACACTGGATCTCAGGAAGATTATGTTGGTGTAAAGAAGGCTTAGCCCAGCACTGCCCGTCCATGATCTGTGGCAGGCAGTTTGGGACAATTTTAATGACTGGGCCTTATTTACATGCACATGCTGACTTGCCACCCAAATGGCCCATGTAGCTCGGGGGATGGTGGGGGTGGGGTGGGTGTTGGGGGGATGGTGTGGGGGGCAAGTAGAGGCCCCAAAGGTATTTTTTCTATTCTTTGATGGGATGTGGGCATTTCTGGCCAGGCCGACATTTGTTGCCATCCCTAATTGCCCTTGAGAGCACATTGCTGTGGGTCTAGAGTCATGTGTAGGCCAGGCAGGGTAAGGATGGCAAATTTCCTTCCCTAAAGGACATTAGTGAACCAGAAGGGTTTTTATCCGGCCCTGACACCTGCTCCCTCTTGATTTAACCTGGTGAGAAATCCACCACTGCATGCACCCCCCCTCCCCACCTACACAACTCGGATCTCAGATTAACATAGTTGATTGGGCCCTGATGACATCATTAGAGCTCAGTTTGCTGGCTGGAGGCATTCGTCCTGGTTGTCTGTTATTTAAAGTTGCTGCAGTCAGGCTAAGAAGACATTCTGCCTGCCACACAACAGAGCAACCTTGTGTATGAATTCATAGGGCATACGTCCCGACAATTGACTGATCAAATCAAAGAGCATGTTCCTCCACCTGTTGGTAATAAGCAGAGTGCAGACCATACTCAACCAGCCCACACGCAAACCCAAAACAGAACGTCCACTGTTAGGTGCGATTTTGTTATCGGGCAGCACTTGCTGAACAATCCTGAGTGTGCTAATAGCTACACTAACAACTATTTTCAGACAATTAGTCAAGCTTGTAACATGGCTCATTTACCATTGTTAGAAGTGACAGACATTCATACACAGGGACCCGTTCCCTGCAAACAAAAGGATTATGTTCAAACCTTGTGTTTTTTTTTGAATTATCCAGGGGTTTGGGAGCCTAAGGTCCCCTGTCGCTTTATCCATGGCAACACCACAGCCAATCAGTCGACTTACCAACTATTTAGAACCTTTTTCTCCAGCAGTATAAATTGTTGTGATTGTTTGAAATTTGACATTTCTTGTGTTTGTCCTGATGAGAGCAAGATGAAAAGCTTCGGCAACATGTCTCCCTTTTCAGTAACATTTAAAGTTGGAGTCAATCAAATCAGCATGGAAAAGAAGTGGGTATGCCCGTTCTTCCTTCACCTGCTCTATTTTAACTGGTGGAAAGCAGGTGGCATGGGGTAGGGAATTAATATCGACCAGCACATGATCTAAATCAATTTCTATCAGGGTCTCAGTGCCATGTGGTCCAATGCTGGAATAAAACTTGCAGTTATATAGCACCTTCCATATTGTCAGGATATCCCAAAGCAATTCGCAGCCGATAAATTACTTTTGAAGTGTGGCCACTGTTTGCAGACAAACAGTAAAATCCTGCAATAGAAATCTACAAAGTCATCACTGTGAGATTGAGTCTTACATATGAAGAACAAATTGTCTGTGAGTAAGGGACAAAGCAGGTTTCTTAAATTCTGCACCTTCTTAAGTCTGTTTTCTTTTAACCAATTTCTTCTCTTCCTATGGTGTTGATCCTTGCCATACAGGCCTGCCCCTGGCATCTCAGATATCTCATTCCAGTGATCATTCTTCATGCCTGAGAGAATTTTTTTTTAAATTCATTCATGAGATGTGGGCATTGCTGGCTGGTCCATCCCTGATTGCCCTTGAGAAGGTGGTGGTAAGCTGCCTTTTTGAGCCATGCGGCCCATGTGGTGTAGGTACACCCACAGTGCTGTTAGGAAGGGAGTTCCAGGATTTTGACCCAGCGACAGTGAAGGAACGATGATTTTTTCCAAGTCAGGATGGTGAGTGGCTTGGAGGGGGATTTTCAGGTGGTGGTGTTCCATGTTTCTGCTGCCCTTGTCCAGGTGGTCGTGGTCATGGGTTTGGGAGGTGCTGACAAAGGAGCCTTGGTGAATTCCTGCAGTGCATTTTGTTGATGGTACACACTGCTGCTACTGTGCATCAGTGGTGGAGGGAGTGAATGTTTGTGGATGGGGTGCCAGTCAAATGGGCTGCTTTGTCCTGAATGGCATCAAACTTATCCAGAGAGTGATTGCTGCCAGCGTACTAGACTCTTGAGCAGATTACATCAAAATCCCATCCTGCCCTCTTCACACATACACCATGTCCAACCAGGCCATTGTATAGCAATAAGGAACAGAAGCACCGACTAATTTTCTCCTCTGAGCCTAAGAGGTGGTCGAATTAGATCCTTACACTGCTGCCTTGATGGAGGCTAGTGAACTCAGTACACACCAGGAACTGAATCCTCAGGTCTGTGTGGTTCTGTTGCTGGAAAATCTGAGCTTTTCTGGGGATTCTTGACTTTTTGAATACAATTCTCCATTTCTCTCCAAGTGCTCAGCTGGATTCCAAATGGGTGAGACATCTGGGAGTGCTTGTCCCCCTTCTCCATTGTCTCCTTGACATCCACTGTAACATCTTAATGTTTTGTTACTCCAATTAGAGACTCCAGTTTGATTTATTCATATTCAAAGCCCGTTTGTGCCTCCTTCACCTCAGCATACATGCTGCTCCATAGCAATCCAAGTTATGGATTGGTAAAGCCCCCCCCTAACTTTCGGTTGGTGGACAACCCGGGATTCAGGTAGGTTTTCCGTGCCATTTCTTGCATCCAGAAAAAAATGACAAGGAAAAGCTATTAATGGGAAGGATTGTTCAATCTTCCATTAAACGGCCCAATTAAAGGAGAGCTAATAAACATGCAACTTATTAAAAGAAAGTTGTTCAATAGAATTATTGGTCCTGTCCTGTCTTCCTCCTCTTCCTGTGAGAGATGCTCGGCCTCCATTTACTATGCAAACCATTGCTTGATTGAATTGAGGAGCTACCTGCGAAGGGAATCTCTGGACCCAACAATAATTACTGGTATTCATATCGCAACTTTAACATAATGAAACGTCCCAAAGTTCTTCACTGTACTGTCATCAAACAAAATTTGTCCCCGAGCCACTTAAGGAGCTATTATGACAGATGACTAAAAAGCAAAAAAGTTTTTAGAGAGTGTCTTAAATGAGGAGAGGTACAGGGGCAGTTAGGGAGGCAATTCCAGATCTTACAGACCCTGGACAGCTGAAGGCATGGCCGCTAATGATGTACGAAAGGTGTTTAAGAGACCAGAATAGAGGGAATGTGATGATCTTAGAGAGTCGCGGAAGGTTACAAATATTGGGAGGGGTGAGGCCGTGGAGGGATTTGTTTTTAGTTTTACTCTTCCAAGAGATGTGGGTATCACTGGTAATGTTATGTCCGACAATGGGGGTCACTTTGCTCGCGAACCGGTTGCGTGTTTATCTGTTGGCAGGTGAGCTGATTACAATATACTGCAGACGCAGAGACCAATATGAAACGAATCACACACTATTTATTTACACAAACAACAGAGCACTAACATGATGTGTGCCAGACCCTACTCTAGACTAACATTAACATGGTAGCCCGCTCTACCCAGCTATTGGGTCTTAGAGTGGCATGGTCAATCTGCTCATGTTCTCTTAAAGGCATATTACACCTCAGGTTACCTCCCTCCCCCTTTACTTGAGTGTGCATTTTACAATATATTAACAATTTACTAAACTGAACTATTTACAAATTCAGTCTCTCAGGGGGCTTTTTCAAACGTGTCCACCCTCGTACTTTTACAACTTTGGATAGTCTATCTGAGGCCTCCCTCTCAGGAGTTATCTGTCCACTAGGCTCCCCAGTAGGAACCTGCAAGTTTGCCTCGTCTACTCTCTCAGGCTCAATGGGTTCTACAGGTACTTCCAAAGCAGGAGGAGTTCCTTCTACCTGTGGTGCAGACTCCAAAGGGAATGTTTGACGCACCTTTTTTTGTGGATCTGTTTCCCTTTTCCTGAGGTGATCTACATGTCTCCTGATTATCCGACCTTCAGCTGATATATGGTAGACAGGGGTCCTGTCTCTGCATTGACTTAAACTGATAGCCATTTGGGCTCATCTGCAAAGTACTTTGCAATAACTGCTTCTCCTACAGTGAAGTTTCTTTCACGACTATGGTAATCATGTTCAATTTTCTGGGCCTCCTGACTTCTCTCTACCCTCCCCCCTAAATTTGGTCTTATGAGGTGTCTCAGGTGCCCTGAGATGTCTCCTCATTAATAATTCCATGGGGGCAATACTGGTGGTCATATATGGTGTAGTCCTATAGCTGAATAGGAAGCGTGATAACTTCATTACTATAGAGCCCCCTGTAGTATTTTCATTCCAGCCTTGAAGATCTGGACTGCCCTCTTGGCCAACCCATTGGATGCCGCGTGGTATGACTAGGTCTTGATGTGTGTTATGCCATTGAGACTTGTAAATCTTTGGAATTTCCTGCTAGTGAATGCCGTTCCATTGTCAGATACTAGTAACCATGTATCTCAAAACTCTGATGCTATCTGTCTATGGTGGCAGCAGATGTGGGTGATCTCACCTCATATACATTCATCCATGTGGAGTGGGAGTCGATAAGTAAGAGGACCATTGTGCCCAAAAAAGGTCCTATGTAGTCAACATGGAGGTGGACCCATGGCCTCCCTGGCCATTCCCAAGGATGCAGTGGAGCAGAAGGAGGCAATTTCAGCACCTGTTGGCACTGCTTGCAGCTCTTGACCATGTTTTCGATTTCAGTGTCCATCCCAGGCCACTATAAGTAGCTCAAACATTTTAATTCTGGAAATGACAGGGTGACCACTATGCAATTCTATAAATAATGGCTGTCTTCCTCTGGGAGGCATAATGACCCTCGCTCCACACAATAAGATGCCATCCTGGCAGGTGAGCTCATATCTCCTGTTCAAACAAGGCCTCATTTTGTCTGACATTGGATCGTTAGACCATCCCTGCAAGACTTGTTCTCTGACGTGAGACAAAGCTGGATCACAGTCTGTCCATTCTGTGACCTGTTTGGCATTCACTGGTGATGAATCCAGAGAGTTTAATAAAAAGACAAGTTCTTGAGGAATGGGAATGTTCACACTGCTGTCCTTTCGATGTAATTGGCTCAGCGTGTCGGCATTGGCAACCTAGCTTCCCGGCCGGTGGATAAAAGTATATTCATAAGCAGCTAGAATCAGGGCCCACCTTTGGATGAGTGCAGAGGCAATTTGTGGTATTGCCTTATCTTCCCCAAACAAGCTTAGTAGTGGTTTGTGGTCGGATATGATGATGAAGTGGCGACCATGGATGTATTGATGGAGTTCCTTAACGCCAAATACAATGGATAAGCCTTCCTTCTCTATTTGTGAGTATCTTTGTTCTGCAACACTTTGAGTGTTCTTGAGATGTAGTCAGTGGGATGTTTGGAGCCATCTGCCATCCGATGGGAGAGTACTGCCCCTACTCCATAAGGGGATGCATCGTATGTTAAACTCAATTGTTTCTTTGGGTTGAAATGTACCAACACTTTACAGCCTTCCGGAATGAATATTGAGTTCAACAATTTTAGATCATGAACTCTCTCCTCCATTCCCTACCCTCTTTCCGATCCCCCCCTTTCTTCCAATAATTTATATAGATTTTTCTTTTCCCACCTATTTCCATTATTTTTAAATGTATTTCCATCCATTGTTTTATCTCTGCCTTTTAGCCTATTTTGATTCCTTCACCCTACCCTACCCCCACTAGGGCTATCTGTACCTTGTTTGTCTTGCTTTCTACCCTTAATTAGCACATTCCTTAGATAATATCACCACCTTCAACACCTCTTTGTCCTTTTGTTTGTGACATCTTTTGGTTATCTCCAACTATCACTGGCCCTCTATCCAGCTCTACCTGTCCCACCACCCCCCAAACCAGCTTATATTTCACCTCTCTTCTATTTTTACTTAGTTCTGTTGAAGAGTCATGTGGACTCAAAACGTTAACTGTGTTCCTCTCCGCAGATGCTGCCAGACCTGCTGAGTTTTTCCAGGTATCTTTATTTTTATCTTTGTTTTGGATTTCCAGCGTCCGCAGTTTTTTTTACTTTTACCCAGGTAAATCCCTTCCTTTTGCTTGGAAGATACATTTTTCCCTTTTCAAATGTACTCCAGCTTGTGAGAAATGCTTCAACCTCTCTTCCAGGTTAGCTTGGTGTTCTTCAGCAGTTAGTCCTGTTACTAAGACATCATCGAGATAAACCACCACTTGGGGTAGACCTTGGAGCAAATTTTTCCATCATCCATTGGAAAGCGGCACAAACCAATGAGAATCCGAAGGGTGACTGGGTATACTGGTAATGCCCCCTATGTGTGTTGATAGTCACAAAATCCCGAGAGGCCGTTTTTAGCTCGACATGCTGGTAAGCGTGGCTCATGTCGAGTTTCGTATATGCAGTTCCCCCTGCCAGCTTGGAGTACAATTCATCAATTTTCAGTATAGGATGCCTATCAAGTCTGGCCACTTTGTTAATGGTCAACTTGTAGTCCCCACATATCCTCACTCTCTGGCCAGGCTTTAGTACTGGAACTATGGGCGCTGCCCATTCAGAAACTTGTACAGGTTGTAAGACTCCCAACCTTTCCAGCCTGTCTAATTCAATATCCACCTTTTCTCGTAATGCGTAGGGGACTGGCCCCGCCTTCAAATATCAGGGGGTTGCTCCGGGGTCCACGTGGATTTTAGCTTGCAGTCTCTGAATCTTCCCGAGCTCTTCCCTGAACACCGGGGCTTATTTCTGTTTTCATTCTTGTAGATCTTTCATTCTGAGTTGAAAAACCTCAGTCCGCTCCAATTCCATTTCCGTAAGCCAGGTAGAGTTGGACCCTCCCCTGTCACCAATATCAGGGATAGGTTACCAGACTGGCTTCTCTATTGTACACGTACCCTTTACCAGTATGTTTTCGCCAGTATACGTCTTTAGTCTGACATCTGAGTTTTCCAACTTTAGTGAATGGCCTCCTCCATTCAGATACTAAAACGTGTGTTCCCCAAAATCTGTCATGGATGCTCTTGTATCCACCTCCACTTGAATTGGTTTTCTGTTGACTTCTAATGTCATGTAGATTGGCTCTGTTTTATCCATTTTTAAGTTGTGTAGGGAATGAGTATCTGACTCTGTTTCTTCTGGCTCCTCCATTATATGAATTTCATGACTTCTGCCTTTTTGTTTGAAATTTTGCCTCAATCTTTCTTTACAATATTGCATCATGTGCCCATTGCAATGACAGTAGAGACACTCGGCTCATTTAAATTGTCGTTCGTTTGTAGGCTTCCTGGTTCCAATTCTGCTGTTATAAATGTGGTTTTTATTGGTTAAGCCATTGCTTTTTGCTGGTTTGTTAATGGCGGCTGTTTCCTGCCTTTCTGTGGAACCCTGTACTTCCACACCATTTCCAGCCAGTGCCTCCCTCCCGATGTGAAGGACGGTGCCATTTTGTGCTCCCTTGATTTCTTCTGAACCCCTGACAGCGCTTTCCATTGTGAGCGCCAACTCCAGGGCTTTGCTGAAATCTCAGTTTGTCCCTGACGCCAACCTCCTTTGAAAGGCGTCTTCGTTAATCCCACACACTAATTGGTCTCTTAACATATCACGGATCGACGATCTGAACTCACACTGCGCTGCCAATTGTTTTAAGGTTGCTACATAGCAAGCGTCTGTCTCTCCAGGGGCACGACACCGCAAATTGAATTTAAAACGCTGCATTGTTACTGTGGGTTTTGGCTGAAAGTGGCTTTTCACAAGATTCACCAACTTATCAAAGTTCTTGGAATCTGGGGTGTTGGGTGCCATTAGACTACGATTAAGGTTGTATATTTTACTGCCACATGTTGATTAGAGGATCGCCCGCCTCTTCTCCTCCCCCGATATGTTGTTGGCCAAAAAGAAAAATGCAAGGCGTTCAATATAATGTGACCAGTCATCGATGGTCTAATCAAATGGTTCGATGCAGCCAAATTGTGGGCGCTGGAGAGAGATTACTTCCAGGTCCATGGTGAGGGTTTACAATCATAATGTACTTACAATCGGCCTGCAGGACACAGCTAATTCAGTACATTCGAGTTTTTGCGGCTTTCCTTGGTGCCGTTGGCTGGTCGTGTTTTGCCTCATCGCCAGTTGTTAGTTTTACTGTGGGGTCGCTTTGCTCATGAACTGGTTGCACACTTACCTGTCGGCAGGTGAGTCAATAACAATATACTGGAGACGCAGAGATCAATATGAAACGAAGCACATACTATTTATTTACACAGACAACAGAGCACTGACATGATGTGTGCTTCTCCAACCAGACCCTACTCTAGACTAACATTAACATGGTAGCCTGCGCTACACAGCTATTGGGTCTTACGTAGTCAACCTGCTCACAGTCTCTTAAAGGTGTATTACGTCTCAGGTTACCACAGGCAAGGTCAGCATTTGTGGCCATCCCTAATTGTCCTTGAGAGCAATTAAGGGTAAACCCCATTGCTGTGGGTCTGGAGTCACTTGTAGGCCAGACCATGCAAGGGTGGCAGATTTCCTTCCTTAAAGGGCATTAGTGAACCAGATGAGTTTTTACAACAATCGATGATAGGTTTCCTGATCACCATTACTGAGACTCGCTTTATCTTCCAAAGCTATTTAAAAAAAAAATTAAATTGCAGCAGCTGCTATGACAGGATTTGAACCCATGTCTTTAGAGCATTAGCCTGGACCTCTGGATTGCTTGTTCAGTGACATTCCTGGTATACCAGTGTACAGGCTGTTAACAGCACTTCTGACAGTGACACTTAAAACAAGATTAAGGTTGGAACTGTGGCTCTCGGCACCAGGTTACTGAATTAGCCCTGATCTAACGGAATGAACTTACACAGGCTGCCAATCAATAGAGTGCCTTCATTACCTGCAGACTTTGTTTCCTTGGTCCCTTCAGCCCCTCCAGGTAGGTTTCATAGATCTCTTTTCAGTAAAAGGGTAAATTGTTCAGCCAAATCTCATGATTCCTGGTGACTCACCAGTGTCAGCTACAGGAGCAGACTTGCCAGCGGGCATGGTCCCCTCTAATGGGTTGCCAGGGAAATAGGGTCAGAGGGTATGGGTGTAGGTGCACTCAGCCACAGCTCCCCGTGCTGGCTTAGCTCCAAGCCAGTGGGCGTGTCATGCACAGTCGGACCCCTGTAAGCTTATATTTTGTAAGATAAACTGGGCAGTTTTAACTGAGCAAACATCACCTTACCAATGCTCCAAAATCATTAGGGATATTAGGCAATATTGCTATATGATTGATTGTGCTGTTGGCAGATGAACTTTGTCATGAGAATTCCTCTGATGCCAATAAAACAGGCAAGTAAAATCAACTAGTTGGGCCTAGAAATAGAAGTTATAACCCCTTTTGAGTACAAAATATTCTTTTTGCTGCTTCTGCATTCACAGTTTATTTGGCGAGACTCTAGTGTGTTATAGTATCTTGATTCATACAATTTATTAATTGTCACCATATTAAGGGCCATCTCTGATCTACCATAATTAATCAACCTATTATCATGTCCAACTAGACATTACCAAAAGTGCTATAGACAATAATCGTTGTTCCTGAAACTGTTTTTTTTTTGTACTACATAAGTAAAGAGTCCAGCTCTCTATTTGCACAAAGTTCTCAAAAGTCAATGATGACTTGGACCTGAATGTAAGAAATAAGATGTCAAAATTTGTTGACAAAACTAAAGTAGAGAGTTTGGCAAATAGTGAGTTAGATTGCAAAGGACTTCGGGAGAACACAGATTAGCAAAATGCTTGATTTTCTCAGTGTTCAGATCTCAGCTTTAATTGAGGGGAGCTTGTTTTGGGGCTATAATTTTCTGATGTGATTTTACACTGTATGAAGTGGCATATATATAAAACATATAACTTATATTTTAAATGTATGTATGCCTAAATGTATATTTTACATATATGCATACTTTTTTGAGGCAGAAAAACAAACTAAACAAATTGGTAATGATCATTTATTTTCAGAAGGCCATGCCTCCAGACTCATCCTTCCGTTATGTATATGATTGTGTACCCTGAGTGTTGTGTGCCCTGAGTGTTGTGTACCCTGAGTGTTGTGTGCCCTGAGTGTTGTGTGCCCTGAGTGTTGTGTGCCCTGAGTGTTGGGTACCCTGAGTGTCATGTACCCTGAGTGTTGTGTGCCCTGAGTGTTGGGTACCCTGAGTGTTGTGTGCCCTGAGTGTTGTGTACCCTGAGTGTTGTGTGCCCTGAGTGTTGTGTGCCCTGAGTGTTGTGTGCCCTGAGTGTTGTGTGCCCTGTGTGTTGGGTACCCTGAGTGTTGTGTGCCCTGAGTGTTGTGTGCCCTGAGTGTTGGGTACCCTGAGTGTTGTGTGCCCTGAGTGTTGTGTACCCTGAGTGTTGTGTGCCCTGAGTGTTGTGTGCCCTGAGTGTTGTGTGCCCTGAGTGTTGGGTACCCTGAGTGTTGTGTGCCCTGAGTGTTGGGTACCCTGAGTGTTGTGTGCCCTGAGTGTTGTGTGCCCTGAGTGTTGGGTACCCTGAGTGTTGGGTACCCTGAGTGTCATGTACCCTGAGTGTTGTGTGCCCTGAGTGTTGTGTGCCCTGAGTGTTGGGTACCCTGAGTGTTGTGTGCCCTGAGTGTTGTGTGCCCTGAGTGTTGTGTACCCTGAGTGTTGTGTGCCCTGAGTGTCATGTACCCTGAGTGTTGTGTGCCCTGAGTGTTGTGTGCCCTGAGTGTTGTGTACCCTGAGTGTTGTGTGCCCTGAGTGTTGGGTACCCTGAGTGTCATATACCCTGAGTGTTATGTGCCCTGAGTGTTGTGTACCCTGAGTATTGTGTGCCCTGAGTGTTGTATACCCTGAGTGCTGTGTACCCTGGGTACTGTGTGCCCTGAGTGTTGTGTACCCTGAATGCTGTTTACCATGGGCACTGTTCCCTGAGTGCTATGTACCCTGGGCACAATGTGTCCTGAGTGTTGTGTACCCTGAGTGCTGTGTACCCTGGGCATTGTGTTCCCTGAGTGCTGTGTACCCTGGGCACTATGTGCCCTGAATGTTGTGTACGCTGAGTGTTTTGTACCCTGAGTGCTGTGTACCCTGGGCACTATGTTCTCGGAGTGCTGTGTACCCAGGGCACTGTGTTCCCTGAATGCAGTGTACCTTGGGCACTATGTTCTCTGAGCATTGTGTACCCTGGGCACTGTGTTCCCTGAATGCAGTGTACCTTGGGCACTATGTTCTCTGAGCATTGTGTATCCTGGGCACTGTGTTCTCTGAGTGCTATGTACCTGGGGCACTGTGTTCCCTGAGTGCTGTGTACCCGGGGCACTGTGTTCCCTGAGTGCTGTGTACCCTGGGCACTGTGTTCCCTGATTGCTGTGTACCTTGGGCACTGTGTTCCTTGAGTGCTGTGTACCCTGGGCACTGTGTTCCCTGAGTGCTGTGTACCCTGGACACTGTGTTTTCTGAGTGCTCTGTACCCTGGGTACTGTGTTCCCGGAGTGCTGTGTACCCTGGGCACTGTGTTCCCTGAGTGCTGTGTACCCTGGGCACTGTGTTCCCTGAGTGCTGTGTACCCTGGGCACTGTGTTCCTGGAGTGCTGTGTACCCTGGGCACTGTGTTCCCTGAGTGCTGTGTATCCTGGGCACTGTGTTCCCTGAGTGCTGTGTACCCTGGGCACTGTGTTCCCTGAGTGCTGTGTACCCTGGGCACTGTGTTCCCTGAGTGCTGTGTACCCTGGGCACTGTGTTCCCTGAGTGCTGTGTACCCTGGGCACTGTGCTCCCTGAGTGCTGTGTACCCTGGGCACTGTGTTCCCTGAGTGCTGTGTACCCTGGACACTGTGTTCCCTGAGTGCTGTGTACCCTGGGCACTGTGTTCCCTGAGTGCTGTGTACCCTGGACACTATGTTTTCTGAGTGCTGTGTACCCTGGACACTGTGTTCCCTGAGTGCTGTGTACCCTGGGCACTGTGTTCCCTGAGTGCTCTGTACCCTGGGCACTGTGTTCCCTGAGTGCTGTGTACCCTGGGCACTGTGTTCCCTGAGTGCTGTGTACCCTGGGCACTGTGTTCCCTGAGTGCTGTGTACCCTGGGCACTGTGTTCCCTGAGTGCTGTGTACCCTGGGCACTGTGTTCCCTGAGTGCTGTGTACCCTGGGCACTGTGTTCCCTGAGTGCTCTGTACCCTGGGCACTGTGTTCCCGGAGTGCTGTGTACCCTGGGCACTGTGTTCCCTGAGTGCTGTGTACCCTGGGCACTGTGTTCCCTGAGTGCTGTGTACCCTGGACACTATGTTTTCTGAGTGCTGTGTACCCTGGGCACTGTGTTCCCTGAGTGCTGTGTACCCTGGACACTATGTTTTCTGAGTGCTGTGTACCCTGGACACTGTTTTCCCTGAGTGCTGTGTACCCTGGACACTATGTTTTCTGAGTGCTCTGTACCCTGGGCACTGTGTTCCCTGAGTGCTGTGTACTCTGGACACTATGTTCCCTGAGTGCTGTGTACCCTGGACACTGTGTTTCCTGAGTGCTGTGTACCCTGGACACTGTGTTCCCTGAGTGCTGTGTACCCTGGACACTATGTTTTCTGAGTGCTGTGTACCCTGGACACTGTGTTCCCTGAGTGCTGTGTACCCTGGACACTATGTTTTCTGAGTGCTGTGTACCCTGGGCACTGTGTTCCCTGAGTGCTGTGTACCCTGGACACTGTGTTCCCTGAGTGCTGTGTACCCTGGACACTGTGTTCCCTGAGTGCTGTGTACCCTGGGCACTGTGTTCCCTGAGTGCTGTGTACCCTGGGCACTGTGTTCCCTGAGTACTGTGTACCCTGGGCACTGTGTTCCCTGAGTGCTGTGTACCCTGGACACTGTGTTCCCTGAGTGCTCTTTACCCTGGGTACTGTGTTCCCTGAGTGCTCTGTACCCTGACAGGGTACAGCAAACCAAATGATTCACTGTGATTCTATTACCCACCTTTCAGATACTACTCACCACCTAGTGTGTTTTCAAAATGTGACTTTGTAATGCTGTTAATTTAGGCTGTCAACTGTGAGTAAGCAGCACTCTTGCCTCTGAAGGTTGCGGGTTCAAGCTCCAGTCCATGAGATTTAAGCATTAAACCTCAGTTGGTAGTTTAGTGCGGTACTGAAGGAGCGCTGCATATTCTGCAATGTCACCTTTCAGATGAGATGTTAAACCAAGGCCTAGGTGGATGTGAAACAATCTATGATGCTATTCAATGGAAAGGCAGGGGAGTTCTCCTGGTAACCTAGCCCATAGTCACCCCTTAACGGAAGATATCATTGTTGTTTGTGGGGGTTTACTGTGCACAAATTGGCAACTGTGTTTCCTGCATTGCAGCTTCAGAATGGACTTCATTGGCTGCAAAATACTTTGGGACACCCTGGGGTTGTGAAAAGCACCAAGTTCAGCCAGTGTTGGGTAGCCTTCCTTATACCTTTCCATGCTATATACTGACAGGCAAGGTGCGTTGCTAGTAATGGCTGACCAGGAATCTCTCATCCCACTCTTCCCTTCAGCAGGATTAGTAGATTGATTAGTGACCTGCTTGACCAAGTCATGGATGCTTCTTCCAGAGGCAACAAGTCCTGGAGTGGGACTCGAGCCCACAGCTTCTGGCTCAGAGGCAGAGACACCAGCCACTGAGTGGCAAGACCCCCCCACCACCCCACCCCACCCCACCGCACCCCACAGCTTTTCTTTCTATACTCACTTCCATAACTACTTGTACATTGGTGATGTTGTATTCATATAATCCCTTTTTGTGTGGGGTGCGGCTTAATGACACTCATCCTACCGGAGTCCTGACCACATCATTGTGCAAAGGCAGTGATAGGAAAGATTGTGGCCTGGTTTTGCTGCACTTCAGGTGGCGAAGAGTTAACAATGCAACTTGGCTATTTGCTCGTGGCCTGAAATTTGCGTACATGCCTTCCAGACTTCCCCGACTGGTGAGTGTCTGAACTCAAATACAAACATGTACATAAATCCATCTCTTCCCCCACACCCCCACCCCCTCACCACCAACGCTGCTCCCCGCTCCACCCCTCTTCCAATTCTGATCCAACAGCCCTGACAACAGCTTGCTTGTATCTCACTTGTGGCACTACAGTTCAGAGGTTATTATATGCTTTACATATCAGATGGAAGCTACCAATTACAGCATTTTGTAAGGGGGAAAGAGGAGGTTGTTCCTGTCCACTGACAACTTCCTCTCTACTTAGTTCTCTATTTAATTCTGCCTGTCTTCCCCCTTTCAGCACAGAGGCCCTTGTGTCTAAGACCCCAGACTTTTCTGTTCTTGTGCGTGTAACGTGTGTGCATGTGTATGGACAAAACTGCTGCATTTTAGAAAAAGGGAGAGATAGAAACATCTAGAAGACACTCAAGTGTTTTCCACTTCATGCTGCAGAATTAGCAGGTACAACCCAGTGCTTCCTGATAGAGTTTGTGCAGCTCTGGGGAGGGGGGAGGGGCGTTGCAGGCAGATAGCACCACACGGACAGAGCAGAGTGAAAGTGTTTCCACCCATCTACACTCAACGGCCCTTTTGCAAGCTGCAGCTCAGCAAGTCCTGCCGGCTGTCATGTTCCTCTAACAAGAGGAGGGGAGGCGGTGTGCACAAGTTAACACGTCTTTGGCTTCTTCAGAACAGAGAAAAAAAAAATTAAGATGAATCCCACAATGCCTTGAGCGTTCCGTCCTCCGTTCGAGTGCATCGGGGACAAAAAAATGTGAGGTAAGTTCTTGTGTGTATGTGTGTGTGTGTGTGTGTCTGTCTGTCTGTCTGTGTGCGTGTGTGTCTCTACGTGTGTGTGTGTGTGTGTGTGTGTGTGTGTGGAGACTCGACCAGAGCAGAGGAAGTGAAAACGAGCCATCACTGCTTTATTTGATCAGGCAAAAGGAAGGAGGAGAAGGAGGTGGTGGAGGGAAGGAGGGAGGGAGGGAGGGAGGGAGGGAGGAGGGGGCAGCCTGTAAGTTACCGCGGTATACGGTTTCATATCACACATCATCTTCGGCTGGGAGTTGGAGTCAGAAGGTCGCAGCTGCAGGCAGCCTTGCCACAGATCAGCCTCTTCCTGTCTGCAAGGCAGTTTCACAGGCAGGCGGGCAAAGCCCAGGGAAGCTTCTCTCTCGCACATCAGCAAAGGGAAGGAAAAACAGGTGGATAAAAGCAGCCGCCCATTCTTAAATTGCCTCAATCAGAATGAACGATTAAGAATCGTCAATTGGCATCAGATCTTTGACATGTACAGGTAGCTGTTTATTATCTTATGAAGGTGCTGTGGGTGGGTGGGGGGGGGTTAGGGAAGTGTTGTTCATTTTATAAAGAAAGGGGCTGCTGCCAGCATGTATTGCATGTGGTCCTAGTGTGTGCACTGAAAGGTTAACTCTCTGCCTACTGCATATAAATTATGCGTGACATGTTTAGCTGTGCTTCCTTATATGGCCAGTGCTGTATTTCAGTACAGTATGAGCCTTGCCAAGTTTACAGGGAGGAAGACAGCCCTACATGAGTGTTTTTTTTTCTCTCTCTCTCTCTCCACTATTTGCAGTGCGTCACCCAGTAACTGTTAGAAAAGTAAGTAAGCTCGCTGTATTGCCGGTGTCTCACTTTCATTTTAATAGTCCCTTGGCTAAAGACAGTCATTCTAAAATGCAGGAGCCATGATTGTGGATTGTAACGTGCGTTTAAAAAAAAAATCGCATGAAGGATCGGAGCCTCCTTTCTCCATGTGTGTTTATTTTTTGATTTTATTTCTTGGATTTTGAAAGAGCGAAGGAATTTGCCAAGGTGAGTACGGCATCATGAGAAAATGTACTGCACTGAACTTTTCGTTAACATATGTGGGGCATCTGATAAGGTTGCTGTCTGCCTGTGACTGAGCCACTCCCCTGAGTCCACCTTAGGGCCTTGCCCCATACTGCCTCACTCATTCTCTGGCTTCATCATTATTCATCTTATTTTTATGTTGGGTCTAAATAACTTGGGGTTGTGGTGGTGGATTGGGGGGTGGGGGGTGGAGTTGGGGGAGGTGGTGGGCGTTGGTTGGAGCTTGTGGTTTTTGTACCAGTCATTGCTTTCTGTGTGAGTAAAATGATTATGGAAGTGTTGGAGGTGGTGTGGGGGGTGGGGGGGAGGGGGGGAGGGTGCGGTTGGTAGGGTGGGGGTAAGGGGTACGGTGGTTGGTGAAATGAAAATTGAATGATCCAAACAAGATAGGGGGCGGGCGGAGGGGGCCTTCCGAATTTAAAATAATCCAGATGTTTGAACTTTTTCCAATGGCTTCAATTCAGTGGATCAGTTGGCACAGAGAGAGAGAAAGAGAGAGAGAGAGGGAGAGAGAGAGGGAGAGAGAGAATGCGGTGGAGGAATAGAGAGAGTGACAGAGATATAAGAATAATTGAGGACAAAGGAGCGCACTAACTGAGAAACAGAGAGATTCAAGCTACCTTGCTGCCACTTGTGCAACCCATGTTTGGCATGTGCTTACATCTACTGTTGGCTGTCCCTCTTCATAGATGGTTCAGCTCGAGTTGATTCTGTCTGCTGTAAAATGGCTACCTTTCCGACATCAGATTAACTTGGACTTGAGAGTTGGCGCCTCGATGGTTGCCGGCTCTTTTATTTTCCCTCTCCTCTCAGTAAAATAGAGCCGCGTGCGGATTAGCCGACATGTTCATGCTTCCAGAATGACCTATCAACTGCGCGGGCTCTCCCACCCTCGCCTCTCTCGCTGCCGTTATTACAAATTATAATAAAATCAATGCTTTATTGACACAAATGCAGCCTCGGGTCACCACGCAGAGTATTTGGGCCTATGGAAACTGGAACATTTTCCGTTGCTAAGCAAATGTTGTGGAAGAGAAGGAGGCCTGTTTTAGCTAGAGAATTTTTACCATGAGTTTTCATCTGTGGATTGAGAGAGCCAGTATCATAAGATTACCCCTTGGCTCAAAAGCTGTGCATTGCTCTGGAGGGGGGAGTAATTTTTTTAAAAATTCGGTGCAAGCTAATATAAGGGCCTTCACCAAATTATTTTGTTTCGGACCCAATTCAAAACCCTATAGGTTTTCCTAGATTGGTGTGGCATAATTATTGATTGTACATGAAACTGGTATGAAATTTCTCTGGTAGTGTTTTTGCCGTGAAATTGTAAAAGTTCAGTTTCTCAACTGTGTTTTGACAAAAGTACAGATTGTACTAACGCTTCACCATGATTTAGGAGAGTAAATTTTTGACGCTACTTTATGACCACTGTTTATGACTCCAGGATCAACATATTTTCAAAAAATAGTCACTCTCTGTTACTTAGGCAGCTACATTATTTGTATTGAGTTGCTATCTTGTGATGCTGTGGTAAATTCAGCTCTGGTAATCCTACCGTTTAGGATCTTGTCACCAGCTTGTCAGGCTTCCAAGATTATTAGTGACCAGAGTCACACATGTCCATGTTCCCTGCTCAGTTGACAAAGGAAATAGATGCAACTGGAACTGACTGCCTCCACATGCACACCCACATAGACACACACAGCAAATGCATAAACAACCCCATACAAACACATAAATGACATCCAGTAAGTCCAGATGAGAGACTGACAGATTTCCCATTCGAATTATCGTTAAAGTAAGATACCTCCCAATTGCCTCCATTGACTTGGGTGTACATTTAGTAATTAACTGAAGGTTGTGCAAGCCCCACACTGGGATTTAATGACATGATCCAGGTTGTACTCACCAAGCTGTTCCCTAGCGCAAGGATGAGGTATAAAACGGAAGCCTCATGTGCCTGTTCTGCTGGTATAGATGAAAGAGAACCCGGGGCATAATTTGAGGAAGAGTAGAGCAATCTCTTTCTGCACCATGGTCAATAATTCTCCCTCAGTCAGATTAACCGGTCCTCCATTTTTACTGTTGTTTGTAGAAGCTTACTTTATACTAAGTAGCCCTATCCCAGCTTACACAGAATTGGCAATGCAGGAACAGGTTGCTCAGACTATCTAGTCTATGTTGGTCTTTATGCTTTACACAAACTTCATCCCAACCTAATTTAACCTCAGCAATATATCCTTCTGTTTTTTTTCTCCCTCACATATTTATCCAGCTTCCTCTTAATTACATTTACACTTGTTGTCTCAACTACCCTTTGTGGCAATGAGTTCTACATTCTAACCACTCTCTGGGCAAAGAGTTTCTCCTGAATTCATTATTGGATTTATCAGTGGTTATCTTATATTTGAGTCCTCTTGTTTTTGAGTCTCCCCCAAAGAGAAGCAGCTCCACCTTCTCTGCCCTTTCAACTCCCTTCTTGACGTTAAAGACCTTTATTGTTAGTTAGGTCGCCCTTTGCTCTATGACTAAGAAATGCCAAGTCTTGTACAGACACCCACACACAAACACACACAGCCACATGGACACTTGTAGGCTAGATTGCCAACAAAATACTCACCCACTTACTAGTAGAACCAAAACTCTTCCACCATCACTGTAGAATATGGCCAATAAACTAGCAGCAATATAACACTGTAAAAGTGGGATTCAGGTTAATTGTGCACGTGTGGTTTCACACCAGCCTTGCCCCTCCTCCCCCTCTCATCTTACTAAATCTATAGCACCAGAGTTGCACCCAGTGACGTGTAACCCCTCCAATGTCCTCACTGACCTCTAAAAATTAATGGTCCCACACCTCATGTTGTACTCAAGAATGACTATCCTCTGACCATTGTTCTGGCTCAACTCACAGGAGTCATTTGGTCAGCCCATCCATTTAAACAGTTTGCAAGGACTCAGACAGAGAAAAAAAAAACTCATAGTTCCCTTATGGGTAAGTACATACTGACCAAATGTTATGAGAACTGCCCATGTTCAGCCCCTCCATACAAGTTTGCCCAATATATTTTAAGTAATTGATCTACCTGATGTTGCAGCTGTTTGAAACCAGGAAGCACTTTGTCACACACAGAGGGTAGAAGAAATCTGGGACTCTCTTCCAACCCCCAAACCAATCCCAAAAGAGGCTATGGACACTATGGGGTTGGGGGAGGAGGTGGTTGGTAACTGGGGCTTTCAGGACTGAGATCAATAGTTTTCTGTGAGGGATTGGTATCCAGGATTATGGAGCAAAGGTAGATAAATGGAGCTAAGGTGCAGATCGTCCAGGATTTAATTGAATGTTGGAGTAGGCCTGAGAGGCTGAATGCCCTCCTCCCACTCTGAATGTTCCTATCAGATAGCTGCATTTGTACAACCTTTGGGATTTGAATTCGGTAGGCACTCATCATGTATTATCTAACATTACGACAGGAAGCCAATATATGCATGTTGTTGCAAATAGGCTACTTTATTAGGTTCCTCTTGAGGGAGTTAAGAAGTCAAGATGGTGGATACGTGATCCTATTTACATTGCATTTGCCACCATTATGAATGTAATAAACTTCACATTTCTACGGAGAATTGAACATCAGAAAGGGGGCTCACTCAGTGCGAGTATTCGCAAAGATCTTCATTCCTAAACTCATGATCAAAAAAATAAGTGAAACAAATTGAGCGGCAAGCAAGTTGTTATAGTGTTGGTAGCTTTATAATTTAATGAAAGGTAGCAGTAATGGAAGAGAGACCAGTAATTAAAGGATGTTAATTTCACTTCTTCACTCCTAAGATGGTCTATGATTACTAAAAGTCAGCAGCGATCGCTTGATAGCTCAGTCAGGAGTTTGTAGGCTGTTGCCAACGATGTTGTCTGACAGCAATAGCATGTTTGATGTTGAATACTCACATTTAAGAAATACGTTTGATTGTATTTCCCTTTCCACCCCCACACCTTTTACCGGTTGGGTTCTTTAACCATTCAGAGGTTTACATATTTTTTGTGCGGCGTTACCTCTCTCCCAGTCCTGGATAAGGTAGTGACCCTCACCTCTCTCCCTCTGTGCCTTCTGTTGCTATTTTCTTTGCCTTCCACGCGAACCTTTCCACAGAATGGGGAAGTGGCTTACTCTGCCTTTGTTACCCTGATAGTGGGCAGAATGGGGAAAGGTTGCATGTTGAACTAGTTCTTCCCAGCTGCAAAGGATCCTGGCCTTAGGAACAAGAATCCAGGCGAATTTGTCTGAATTGTCAACGCTAGGGCCACGATTTTTTGGCCTTGTCGCAGCGGGGGATGGGGCCGTAAAATGTGGTGAGCCATCCTAACCTCCGATGGCTTCGGCAGGACCACAAGATCATGCCGGCCTAAAATTCGGCCCTAAGGGTTGCAGCACAAGCGGAGACCATAACATTGCACACAACATTTGGCAAAATATCAAAGAAAAGAGGATTGTCATGGCAAAGTGCATCTACTTCATCATAATCATCTTGTTCGTGTTGGGGTTACAATGTTAGAAAGTGGATACGAGTCCACAATGAGGCATTATTCCCTTTCGCAGAGATTAATAGTATACTCCCAGAAAGATCTCCTGATATATCCCTGTAAAGATTGAGTTCATTCAAAATTCTGCTGCCCTTTTCCTAACTTGCGCCATGTCTCATTCACCCATCCCGTGCTCACTGGCTTCTATTGGCTTTTGACCTGGTAACACCTCGATTTTAAATTTTTGATCCCTGGTTTCAAACTGCACCCCAGGCTATCACCTCCTCCAGCCCTGCAACCCCCCCCCCACCCCACCCCAACCTGAGATTTCTGTGCTCCTCCAGGTCTGGGCACTTGCGCGTCCCCAAATTTTACTGCTTCACCAGTGGCAGCTGTAGCTTCAGCTGCCCCAGCCCTAAGCTCTGGAATTCCCCTCCCTAAAACTCTCCGCCTCTCTACTTCTCTCTCCCTCTTTAAGAAGCTTCTTAAGTCTACCTCTCCAATCAAGCTTTTCATACGTGGTTTGGTGTTGTTGGATTACGCTCTTGTTAAGTGCCTTGGAACCATTCAGTATGTTAAAGGTGCTATGTAAATGCAAGTTGTTGTTGTTGTTCTTGACATATTCTGGCATTTTCATCATGATGCCAAGGCTAGTAAGACATCACTCGTCGGGAGAGGGTTTTTTTTTTGGCGTATCCTGTACTGATGATGGTTTGGCAAGGTAACCGCTTCTCTTTATCATGTGATCCTTTCTTATTGGCAGTTCTATGTGAAGTACCAAGGAATATACTACTCAGTAAACCGCCATGGTTGAAAAGAGGCAGTGATTTGATTGTATGAGGAAAGGGGGACTGAGGGAGGTATGGAGCTCCACAGTTTGAACCTTTTGGGCAAGAGTTAATTCAAGTAGAGGATGGGTCTACGTTTCAACATAGTGCAGATACAGAGAGAAGGAAGAATTCCTAGGAGAACGTTTTGATAACCTAAGAAAGACCAGAAAGGTGATGCTGAACTGAAAGGTGATGCTGAACTGAAAGGTTGCAAGCTGGAGGAGCCAGAAGGATCATGTAGTAAACAACATTCATCTTCACCTGTTCTGCACATGCCAGAAGGATGTCACTGAGAAGGGGACAATGATAGGGAGTGAGGCAATAAGAAGAAATTAGTAGCTCATGAGTGGAAGATCGGACTTCCTCTCCAACCTGGTTTATGGGGAAAAAAGGTTTGCATTTATATAACACCTTTCATAACCTCAGGGCCTCTCAACCCACTTTTACAGCCAATTAAGTGCTTTTGAAGAGTTGTAAGGCAGGGAACGTAGCAGCTAATTTTCACGCAGCAATGTGACAATAACCAGTTAATCTGTTTTAGTAATATCAGTCGAGGGATAATTATTGACCAGGACACGGGCGATAACTTGCCTGTTCTAGTGCAGCAGGATATTTTATGTCTTTTTGAGAGGGCACACAGAGCCTCAGTTCAATGTCTCTATGAAGCTGCCTTTGACAGTGCAGCACTCCCTTAAACTGCACTGGAGCATCAGCCTATATTTTGTGCTTGAGTCTCTGTAGTGGAAACCTGAACCCACAACCGACTGATTCAGGCTAACGTGCTACCCACTGAGCTACAGTGAGGAACATTAGGAATATATACAGAGAACTGTTTGATATTTCAAAAAAAAAGAGCCAAGCAATGTGCTGTTGTGTAACTAATTCCGGTCATAAATAATTTCACGTGGCCTTCTTATTCAGAGACCTTCCAGTGAAAACAGGCATTGACGAGCTACATTGATGTCAGCAATGCAGTTTTTTTCAAATGCTCCATTAATTCATTTTCAGGGCTTTGCGTGGATACTGAAATAAAAATCATGCTTTACGAGTGGAGGCCCCAGAACAAAAAGAAAATGTGGGAAAATGAATTAGTGAGAATGTGCTAACCTTAGCTAAACTCTCATGCTTGATGCTGTTGTTCAGCAATGGTTATGAAGGGACCATAACTATAAATATGGATCTGTTGCAGTGCTAACTTTCTTGAATCGTGGCAGTCTCTGATTGGGAGTAAAGCGTGAGAAGGCAAGGACTAGGGCTGTAATTGATGGGGTGTTAGTGTTTCATTTCTCAGCCGACCACCGCCCCCCCCCCCACCCACCCTGAAAAATATGATTTACTTGGTTACATTTTCCCACACTCATTTATTGACAGTATTCTGTGGACAGAAAGCAGCCGCTGATTTTTTTTTTTGAAATGTTCTCGTATCACTTGGATGTGGCATCAGTTGTCACGAGGCCATTGCCCTCCATATATAACAAATACAATGAAGCTTTTGCGTTTCACGTTTCACCTGAGATAAGGGATTCGCAACTTCCGAGCTCCCCAACTATGGGCTGCGGGATCCCCTTCGGAATTTCCCAGGTAAGGTTTGCATGGCAGTTGTCCAGGAGTGCATACTTCCCCAGGGCAATGGCCGTGCACAGGGGAGCATCCGAAAATGCGATTTAAGTCGCAAACTTCGGATAGTTCCGACTGAGTTACATCAATAGTTGCCCAGAAACAGTTAGAAGGATTAAAGCCACTTATAATTTCTGGGTAACAGGCCCAGTGGACACCCCCCCCCCCCCCCCGCCCCCCCCCCCACACACCCCTAACTACCCGCCCCACAGGACTCCTCTACACCCCAGCCTCCCTGGGATCTCGTCCCACCCCTCCCTGAATAAACCACACCCCCCCATTGGACTCCCCCATCCCCAAGGGACTACAACCCCCGACAAGAACTTGCCGAACTCCCTAACACACAGAATTCCCCCATCCCGATGGGGATTCTTTCTCTCCTAACCCAACCTGACTACCCCGATCTCCGACCCTCCCCGACCCCTCCTCCGACCCCCCCAAATCCTTGACCACCCGACCTCTTACACCCTTGACGTTCAACCCCCTCCCACCTCCGACCCCTCCCACCTCTGAATCCATTCCCCCCCCCCCCAATTTCCACTCCCCCCACACCCCAAATCCACTTACCTTATACACTTAACTTCTCCCTGGCCTGTCAAATACTTTTAAGCTTCAATGGACCTTTAACTTACCTGATTTACAGCGGCTATTGCCATAAAAAAGGGGACATGGCCTCCTTCCCTTCGACTCAGCTGCCACTTTGATGCAGAGCCCTGAGGACATGCCCAGTTCTCACCTGGCCTGAGTCGGAAGGTCGGGCGAGATAGGATTGAAAAATGATTAAGGTTAGAAATTGGGGATGAAGTGGTAAGCAGACACTGATTTCCACTCCGAGGAAGTTTAGGCCCAACATCTCAAGGAGCTTTTGAAGGGAGGTGGTGGACAGCATCAAAGAGTAGGAGGGAAAAAATGGGAGGGGGTGAAAAGCACGTCAAGGATTCGGGAAGCTTTTTGCAAGCGGGAGGAGTATTGGCAAGGTGCCGAAGTTTAGGAAGAAAATCTGGGAGTGCTGGGCCAAGATGGCTGAAGGGTGAAGGGTTACACAGTTTGAAGAATGAATTGTCAAAACCCCCTTCTTAAAATTAAGCTCAATGTTGTGAGGGATTTCACAACCCTAAGGTGCTTCACAGCCATTGAAATACTTATAAGTGCAGTCATGTAGTAAACACGCCTGCCAATTTGGACACAGCAAGCTCTCGCCAACGACAATGTGATTAATCACCGGATAATATGTTTTAATGATATTGGTTGAGGGATGAACATTGTTAGTATGGAAGTACGCCCCTGCTTTTTTCAAATGGTGCCAGGGGATCCTCCCTTTCCACCCGAGAGGGCAGACAGGGACTCTTCAGTGCCTCATCTGAAGCCCACGCCTCCCAATAGTGCAGCACTCCCTCAGTGCTAATTTGTTATGACACAGCGAATGTTAAATGTGGAGCTGTTCAAATCCCAGAGGGAGACTTGAAACAAGCCACAATTATTTTCCAATTTATATTTATTTCAAGATGCAAGCCTTGGAATCAGTAGTAATAAGACCACTGAGTCTTATAGGTTTCTTACAAAGCTAAATTAAACCCTTGTTAATAAAAGAAATTGATTTTAAGCTCATCTATAGGTTTACAAATTACTACTATGATAACTCCTAGCTCCCCTAATTAATATAACTTCTAGTTACACCTCTGTTAAGGCTATAGTAAAACACATAGATTTTAAAAGACCCAGGCAAAGTGACACGATACCCTGGACAGTCGAATTCAAAGTAAGTTTTCTTCACTTCAGTCTGTGTAGACAGCAACTTGAGGCTTAGGGTGGAGGCTTTTCACACTTGTTAGATCTTAGAATGCCTTTCTCTTACACATAACCTCATCTCCTTTATACAGGTTCCTCCCTTTTTAATGTAAATCCCTTTGTCCCAACATGTCTTTTCAACTCTACTTTTCTAATAATAAAAATCTTTCATAGTGCCAATTTTATTAATAAACTTTGGGAAAAATAAACACACTGTTTGGCTTATTCTGGCTAAGTGTAACATTTCACCACCTCTTTTGAAATTCAACTTACCCTGGTTTATTTAAAAATGCAAATTTTCCCTTTACGCCTCACGTTCTAAAACTTTAGCCATGTTTACCTATTTAACATTTCACATTTAGCTTCTCTTCTGATATATCAAAGCCTTCAGACCAGCTGTCTTTAATTCAATTAAATCCCCCCCCCACCTCACCCCCACCACACATGCACAAAAATGCACACTATTCTATTCCTACCTTACAATAAATTACAATACCATGATGAAAAGTATTGTATTTTCCTGTTATGATAAATCTGCCTTTTTTACACAAGTATTTGTAGTGGTCTTCTGACTCAGAGACAATAGTGTTTGTGCCTGACAATGTGTGAGATCACAGTTCCACACATATAGGAACATCAATAAGGTCCTTTAATAACCACTCCCCCACCCCAACATGTACATGCCACCTCAACAAATAACGAATGTTCAAATGGAGTGACCACAGCCGGTTATCAGAGGGTGCCAAGTTTGGCAGTGGTGAGCTGCTTTATTTCCCCATTCAGTTTCAATGTCATTACTGAGAAAAGGTGATGATATTTTGTGTTTCATATTCCTTTTATGCTATTTTAATTTCCAAGGCATTATGCTAAAATTCTTGCTAGTCAGTCGATTACCATTATTCCGTCAGTCTCATGTGTTATTCAGTCACCCTACGGTGATCATGCCATAAGAAGCTGTTTGGAACTGAATGCATCTTTTGAGTTCACTATTGCTGTTGCAGAGGGGTCCTGGAGATAGGCAGCAACTTGTATGCAGTATCGGGGAGTCAGATTGAAATGGTGCTGGGTGCTGTCAAAACTAATGCCAGCAACGATCTGATAATTGCCAATGCCCTTTATGTTGCCTGCCGCCCTGTGCTGGGTGAGCCTGTGCTAACTAAGCTTGTGCCTCGTACTGATTCCCAGAAAAGGCGTGAGCGAATTGGAGAAGATGGCTAGCCCTTGAGAGGAAAAAAATCTGTGAAGGAGAGTCATACGGACTCGAAACGTTAACTCTGGGCAGAATCTTGCCGTCGGCAAGCCGGGGGTGGGGGGGGGGGGTGGGCGGGGCCTGCTCGCCAACGCGTAAAATGACGCGGGATGACATTGGGCGGAACCCCTGGCGTCACCGCGCCCCATTTAAATTTTCAGGAAGGCGGGGGACGCAGTGAAATCAGCTGTCCGCCCGCCGACCTGTCAATGGTCAACTGAGGTCATTAACAGGGTCATTGAAACAGTTAAGGTTGCACAGGCAGGTCCTTTAATGTTGGCGAGTTAACCAGGAGCCCCGGCGGGCAATAGAAAAAACATGAAACCTCATCCACCAGCGGGATGAGGTTTCATGCAGGGTTTTTAAACAGTTTAATAAAGTTTTACTGTAATTTATCAACAGGTCCCATCTTGTGTGACATTGACGCATGAGGGGGACATGTTAAGGATTTTTTTTTATTTCTATTTCTAATCTTTTTAAAAGCGGAAGCGATCTCCCCGAGGCAGCACTTAGCCTCAGGGAGATGTGCAATCTTTCGTGCGCACGTGTGAAAGAGTGTACTCTCGTTTTTGGGGAATCCCCCGACCCGCACAGGGAGCGCATAGCGCTTCCCACCGGACGTCACGCTGGGCAGGCCTTAATTGGCTCACCCAGGTAAAATGGCGGCGGGGCCCGCTTCTCCGGCGGGGATCAGCTCCCCGCCCACCGGAGATTGGGTCAGGCCCGCCCGCCCAGCAGGCAGGAAATTC
Organism: Carcharodon carcharias; assembly: GCF_017639515.1. Lineage (NCBI taxonomy): Eukaryota > Metazoa > Chordata > Chondrichthyes > Lamniformes > Lamnidae > Carcharodon > Carcharodon carcharias. Next base: position 16,583,333 of record NC_054468.1, on the reverse strand, counting down.
TGCCCTCTGTCTCTCCCTCCACGGATGCTGCCAGACCTGCTGAGTTTTCCCCAGCGTTTTCTGTTTTTATTTCAGATCTCCAGCATCTGCGGCATTTTGCTTCTATCGGAGAGGGAAGAAAGCTGTTTTGCAAACAGTGAAATTGCTGATAATCCACGGTGCAAGTTAAACTGTTTTGTGTCTAAGTAACAGGAGTTTAAAGCTTTTGTAAACATAGCTGCCCTAAAGTGCCTGTCTGGACAGTTTAGCACCAGACATGCTCCTGTCACATGTCTCTCTTTGGGTATAAAATGTCAGTTGACTTGTTTCCAATTGAAGTGAATGGTGCCCTGTAACCCCCCCTAAATAGCCTTAATTTTTCAGTGTCTGATTCGCTACATGTTAAATAAATGAAGAGGGTTGTTGATGCCCTGGAAAGCTTGGCATTTGTGGCCTTGCCTCCCCATGTGATCCTGGCACACTCACTGCTTATCCTGGGTCCAAGCAGCAATATGCTGTTCTGTTTTGAAGCTCTCTATATCCCAGGTGCCCTAAGTGACCACGATGTTTATTTTGTTTTCTATTCGCTGCTGTGTTTAGTAGTTTGGAGAGGTTGGACAGTATAAGGCTACTAATATTTTGCAACGACATTTCATCAACAGAAGATCCTTTCTCAAAATCTCAAAACTGGCACCGATAGGTTTTTATTAACCAAGGGTTTTGAGGCACGTGGAATTAAAGTGGACAGATTACATGGAATTACAAAGAATCGACAACACAGAAGCAAGGCCATTCAGTCCAACTGGTCTGTGCAGCTGTTTATGGTCCTTCCCTTGCACTCTACAGGATATGCTGATGAAGTTAGGTGAAGTACAGAGCTTATCCTCACATTGCAAAAACAAAAACAGAATTACCTGGAAAAACTCAGCAGGTCTGGCAGCATCGGCGGAGAAGAAAAGAGTTGACGTTTCGAGTCCTCATGACCCTTCGACAGAACTTGAGTTCGAGTCCAAGAAAGAGTTGAAATATAAGCTGGTTTAAGGTGTGTGGTTGGGGGGGGCGGGGGGGGGGGGGGGGGGGGGGGGGGGGGGCGGTCAGAGACAGAGAGAGAGAGATGCTGCCAAACCTGCTGGGTTTTTCCAGGTAATTTTGTTTTTGTTTTTGTTTTTGATTTCCAGCATCCGCAGTTTTTTTTGTTTTTATCCTCACATTGGCCTGTCCTTCTTAAGCCTACTTGAAACTTAGTCCAAGACCTATTTTGGAACTGAAGCTTGGTGACATTATTTTTCTGTTCATCTAAAGCTCAGTACAAATGGTGAGAATGTTGAGCTTGGCTGCGGAAGATTCCTTCATCCTGGAGAATTGCTTTACTGGATATCCCCAGCAAAGTACCTTGCACAGGCCTGCTTTTGCACTTGAAGCCCAATTCGATCCAAGAGGTCCATGCCAGTATTAATGCTCTACACGAGTCTCTTCCCACTCACTACATCTAACCCGATTAAGCATGCACTTGTATTTATGTCTGAATCGACCAGCCTTCCCCTTAAGTACGTCTATGCTATTTATGTCAACCACTCCATGTGGTAACAAATTCCACATTCCCTCTACCCACTGAATAAAGAAGTTTCTCCTGACTTCCTTATTGGGGTTATTAGTGAATATCTTATATTTAGTTGTGGACTTCACTAACAAGTCGAAGCATCTTCCCCTATGCTAATTCTATCTAACCCCTTCATTATTTTTAAAAACCTCTATTTGGTCACGTCTCAGTTTTCTATTTTCTAGAGGAAAGAACCTCAGTCTGTTCAGCCTTTCCTGATGGTTGCACCATCTCTGTTCCCGTATCATAATTTTTTGCACTTTCTTTGTAGTTAGGGCCTCTGTGTTATTTTCACGCTATGGAGAACAGAACGGAGCACACTACACTAAGTGTGGTCTAACCAGCCACAGCAGCAGCTTGTATTTATACCGTTCCTTTAAAGTCGTAAAATGTCCTAAGGCACTTCGCGGGACTGTGGCAGAACAACATTCGACACATAATTAGGGAGATAGTCAAAAACTTAGTCAAAGAGATAGGTTTTAAGGAACGTCTTAAAGGAGGAGAAAGAGGAATAGAGGTTTAGGGAAGGAATCCCAAGCAACTGAAAGCGCGGTAGCAATAGTGGAATGATTGAAATTGGGGATACATAAGAAACCAGAATTAGAGGAGTATGGATTCCTCGGAGGGTTGTAGGGTTGGAAAAGGTGACAGAAATAAGGAGGGATGAGGCCAGGAAAGAATTTGAAAACAAGGATGAAAATTTTAAAATCAATGGGTTGCTTAACTGGGACTCAATGTAGGTCAGCGAGCACAGGGTGATAGGTAAATGGAACTTGGTGCAAGTTAGGACATGGGCAGCAAGTTAGGACATGAGTTTTGTATGACCTCAAGTTTACAGAGGATAGGATGTTGGAATAGTCCAGGTTAGAGGTAACAAAAGCATGAAAGAGGCTTTTCGCAGAAGGTAAGCTGATGCAGGGGCAGAGCTAGGCGATGCTATGGAAGTGAATATAAGCAGTCTTAGCAATGGTGCAGGTTTGTGGCCACAAGCTTATCTTGGGGTTAAATATGGCACCATGGTTACAAAGAGTAGATACCAAACACTGTTAAACAAGGCAAATTGGTCCATGTTCATGTGTTATGCTATCATTCAAGACCAGTTTCACCCTTACATTGTCATGAAAGGGATCAATAGGGACTGGAAAACAAATCCACACCACTTCCCCAATGCTCCAATAATTTTTTTTATTCTTTCGTGGGACGTGGGTGTCACTGGCTAGGCCTGCATTTTTATTGTCCATCTCTAAGAGAAGGTGGTGGTGAGCCATCTCCTTGCACCGCTGCAGTCCATGTGGCAAAGGTACACCCACCGTGCTGTTAGGAAGAGAATTCCTGGATGTTGACCGAGTGACAGTGAAGAGATGGCAATGTAGTTCCAAATCAGGGTGGCATGTGGCTTGGAGGGGCACTTGTAGGTGGTGGTGTTCCTGTGCATCTGCTGCCCTTGTCGTTTTAGATAGTAGAGATCGTGGGTTTGGAAAGCGCTGTCAAAGGGGCCTTGGTGAGTTGCTGCAGTGCATCTTTTAGATGGTACACTCTGCTGTCACTGTGTGTTGGTGGTGGAGGGAATGGATGTTGAAGGTGGCGGATGGGGTGCCAATCAAGCAGGCTGCTTTCTCCTGGATGGTGTCAAGCTTCTTGAGTGCTGTTGGAGCTGCACTCATCCAGGCAAGCGGAAAGCATTCCATCCACCCTTGACTTGTGCCTTGTAAGTTGTGGACAGGCTTTGGGGAGTCAGGAGTTGAGCTACTCTCCACAGAATTCCCAGCCTCTGACCTGCTCTTGTAGTCACAGAATTTATATGTAGTAAAGTTCAATTTCTGATCAATGGCAACCCCCAGCATGTTGGTAGTGGGGGATTCAGCAACGGTAATGCCATTGAATGTCAAAGGGAAGATTGTTAGCTTCTATCTTGTTGGAAATGGTTTTATGTGGCGCGAATGTTACTTGCTACTTATCAACCCAAGCCTGAATGTTGTCCAGGTCTTGCTGCACTTTACATGGCATCTAGTAGTCAGAATGCTGCCTTTAAGATTTAAAGTGACTCCATCTATTTCAACTCAAGGATATAACTCAGAGCTGTTTCCTATTAAAGTGGTTCTTTGGTGGAATATAACAGCTGCAGTTAATAAATCACAGATTTAAGGTGATTGACAAAAAGACGCAGTGGAAATATGAGAAAATATTTTTTTACATGGTGAGCTGTTAAACTAGAATACGCTGCCTGAAAAAGTGGTGGAAACAGATTCAATGGTAACTTTCAAAAGGGAGTTGGATCAGTACTTGAAGGGAAAACAGTTCCAGAGAAAGGGGAAAGAGCAGAAGATTGGGACTAGTCTGACACCTCCAGCAAAATAGCCGAATAGCCTCCTGTGCTGTGTCATTCTGAGTTATTCATTCAAAGGCTAATGGAAATCTGGAACTCTCTTCCACAAAAAGCTGTTGAGGATGGGATCAATTGAAAATTTCAGTAGTGGGATAGTTAGATTTTTGTTAGGCAAGGTTATTTAGGGATATGAAGCCAAGGCCGCTCACCCTGGAGAATTGCTTTACTGAATATTGCCGGCAGATTTCAAGGTGCGTTTTTCCTTACGAGAGCAAGATCCCAGTGTTGATATTTTTAAAAAAATTCCCTGAAGTGCAGTTCCCATGGCCTCGAGGTATGGAGCCTGGGATTGGCTGGGAGTCGACTGCTATCACCCTCTTTTCTGTGGTACGTATGTGCAAGTTGTTGTTTTCACCCAGGCCCACATCCTGTGAATGAATTTAAAAAAAAAGTAATCCATCCTTAGCATCATGGACAAACAAGAGTCAAGAAGTTTAATTGTTTCATTTTAAAATCCAGAATAACAGACACTCTAAAGTGGACATTTTCCCCTGAAAGGACCCATTTATACGTACCCAAATTTACACATTATTTATTACTCCTTCCACTTAGAACTGCCCACAGTGTAGAGTTTGCCATTTGAATGGTTGGTTCTTCAACCTTGTATTTAATTTGTTTTTTTCTTTGGTACACACAGTGGACAGAGCAGTTCAGTAGCAAACAACAATAACTTGCATTTATATAGCAACTTTAACATAGATAACCCTGGAGGGTTATCAGATAAAACCTGACATCAAACCACATGAAGAGATATTAAGACATTAGCCAAAAGCTTGCTCAATGAGGTAGCTTTCAAGGAACATCTTAAAAGTGGAGAAAGAGATGGAAAGGGTTAGGAAGAGAATTCCAGGACTTAGGGCCTCATTAGCTAAAGAGTGGAGTGCTGAAAATTGGGAATGTACAAATGGCCGGGATTGGGGCAGCACAGAATTCTCAGAGGGTTGTGAAGCTGGAGGAGGTTACAGAAGTATCGTGAAACATTCCTATTGAAGACACTGTATTTCAGTTCCAAGTGTGCTAGCTGGCGTGGCTGAGCTGTAGAATCCAGGAAGGTTCCAGGGTAGATAGAATTAGGCCATTCCAGAGGCTAACATTGACCTCAGACCTAGGGCAGGGTGGGATTTAAACAATATATCATGCTTTTCTCTGTGACAATGAGAAAAGAGCTCTAACTTGAGATATTGGTGAGTGTACAAGGACCGAAGAACTAAATATGGGACATAAGAACGAGAGTGGGCCATTTACTCCCCCAAACCTGTCCCTCTATTCAATGTGATGCTTGTTAATCTCATATGGATTTAACTCCATACTGCCTGTGTTTGTTCCGTATCCCTTAATACCTTTGGTTAACTAAAATCTATCAATCTCCGATTTAAAATTGCCAATTGATCTAGCATCTGTTTCTATTTGCGTGTGAGAGTTTCAAACTTTGGGCGGGACTTTACACCGGTGGGATTTTATGGCCCTGCTGAAGTCCATGGAGTTTTGTGCGGCTCACCACAGTTCATGCCCCTGCCGCAACGTCGGATTCCTTTGTGTGAAGAAACGTTTCTCAATTTCGCTCCTGAAAGACATGACTTTAATTTTTATGCCCCCCCAAGCCCTAGACTCCCCAACCAGCTGAATAGCTTCTCTCTATTGACCCTACCTGTTCCCCTTAATGTCTTAAAAACTTCGATTAAATCACCCCTTAGCCATACAGATTCCAGGGAGTAGAACCAAAGCAAAGCGAGGGCCGAGAAAATTGAACAGAGCAGGGAAGGAAGTATTTTTTTTTAACAAATATATCAGTACATTCTCTTTTCTTTTATTTGTGCTTAAGGTACCTGATGGTAATCAGTGGGTCAGAACACTTAAAGATCTGACAGCTGTAGACCAGCTATGACTTTTATTTTATTACTTTCTGATTATATTATTAAAATAATGCGTCAAATTTTCACCTTCATCACCAGAATTGACAAGCCCTTGGCTGTTTCCCATAGCAACAATACCTTTTTTTGTGAATGGCATAGAATGAGTACAGTCGCTTAGGAGACCGTGTGGTGATGCTGAGGCACAATGACTGTCTTGAATGGTATTTTCCTGCTTACCAGTGGGAAAATAAGCGAGATGCTTTTATTTTGTCACGATGGGTTGTTAATGGATAGGTCAATTGTGTAAACAAGTAGGAGCTGGCTCATTCCACACAGTAAACAAGTAAAGTCAATGGGTCTTGTTAGTTAGTAATTGTCGGTTAAATGATCAACGTCGCTTTTTTTAGCAGCACTGAAACCTAGGTGAAGGGACTAAGATACATCTTGATAGGAGTAGAAGCATAGCTTAATGAGGCATTAGGTCCATTTTAACGACTGGGCATGGGTATGCGGCATTGTGAAAGATGTGCTACTCTCATGTTCGGCAGCAAGCAGGACCAATTGAGGTGAAGGTCAGCTACGGTCCAGTTGAATGACAGAACAGGCTTGAGAGGCAGATTGGGATGATATAGCATTGCTGTACAGACTGTGCTGCATTTGCATAAGAGATTGTGCAGAAGAAAATGCATCAACCTGTTGTGGTAATGTCAAACAGTGAGAGCGAAAATCAAACGATTTACCAGAGCGTTCTCAACTCTGAGAGAGAATCTGCCCTCACTCCCTGCCTACCTGAATGAGAAACTTCGGCTCTGTGCTCTGCCTCCACCAGCTCCACAGCCGACATTCGAGTCTAAGTTATTCCCTGTGCTGTCCACTCGACCATCCATCATCAGTTTTTCAATCGCTGCAAATCTTCTCATAGCAGCTGTCCCAAAGCCTTGTTGACCTATAGTTTATTTTCCTCCTCTTTGCATCCCCCCCCCCCATCCAATTCACCCCATTTCCTCCATAATGTCCACCTTTCCCCCTTATACATCATTCTGAGGTGTTCTGCTAAAGTAGGGGCTATTCTATCTAAACATTTTTGATATACGTCAGTCACACTTCTGCTGTCATCCATTGACATGAAGATTCCTGTGTCACAGTTGAAAGTTTTTAAACAAGGAGAAAAGCCAGTCATTTTCTACTGCTTTGTTCTGATTTCTAGTTGACACCAGGAATCTTTCTGTGACCGATTCATCTTGAATGGGCCTCAAACATGCCAAGGATTTAGACCTGTAGCTACAAAGGAATGTATCTATTTCCAAACAGCTGCACCTCAGTAGGAGAATAATACATTGTCCATGACATGGTGTAATGATCCTACCCCTTCCCCTTACATCTGTTCCCCTTAATATCTTAAAACCTTCGATCAAATCACCCATTAGCCATATAAATTCCAGGGAATACAACCAAAGCAAAGCGAGGGCCGAGAAAATTGAACAGAGCAAGGAAGGAAGTATTTTTTAAACAAGTATATCAGTGCATTCTCTTTTTTTTTATTTGTGCTTAAACCATCTGGTGGTAACCAGATCTGACAGCTGTAGACCAGCTATGACTTTTATTTTATTACTTTCTGATTATATTAATAAAAGAATGCATCAAATTTTCACCTTCACCACCAGAATTGACAAGCCCTTGGCTGTTTCCCATAGCAACAATGCCTCTTTTTTTGTGAATGGCGTAGAGTGAGTACAGTCGCTTAGGAGACTGTGTGGTGATGCTGAGGCTCAATGACCATCTCGAGTGGTATTTTCCTGCTTACCAGTGAGAAAATAAGTGAGATGCTTTTATTTTGTCACAAAGGGAAGGAAATGCTGTTTAATTTGTACAAGACAATAGTTGAAATATTGTATGCAGTCTGGGCATTCTATTGTGTAAAGATATTGGAGTAATGGAAAAGGGAAGGCTCTAATTCACTGGACTTATTCGAGAAGCGAGAGGGGCATGGATCTGTAGAAAGGCCTGAAGCTTCGGGGCTTTTGCAGTTAAAGGGGCATCTATCAAAGATTGGCAAAGTTACGGAAAGTTTTTGAAAAGGTAAATAGGCAAAAGTAGTTGCTACTGGCTTGCAAGCTGGTCAAAATTACGGGGTTATTAGCTCATGATTATCACCAAAAGAACAAACGGGGAAATCAAGCGCAACGTTTCTTTCACACAAAGTTATTAAGAAGGGGTTAGAAAATCATTTTGAACAGCAGCCTAAATAGAGATGTTGCACTGGAGCTACCGTGGTCTCATAGGGCAGCCATTTTGACTGACCTCCGGCCTCCAGTTGTTGCCCCCCCCCAACCCCTATCTCAGGAGAGTCTTTGAATTAACAATGCCATCATCCTCTCCGAAAGCAACTGTTTGATTCCTTTGCATTTGGGCAAGATTCCACTTTTAACAAAGTCTTCTTTACCTTCTCTCTAATTAAAAAGCCACGAATAAAACCCTATGAACCTGCGTCTTTAAAAAACAGGCATGTTTTGTGATGCTGCTATTTTTGGAGAAAGCCTGCTCTTCAATGGAAGACAAGTTCCCCATTAATACAGGTGATCCAAGTCTGCCAAGCTTTGCCACATCCTGTGAACTCATCTTCCTCAAATATAGTTCAGTGAAAGAAACTGCTTCTCATACAAATTCCATTATAGCATTACAAACAATTATGTGAAACCGACAGCACAGAAACAGGCCCAAACTGGTGTTTATAATCTGCACTCTGGCCCTCTCTGATGACGTCTTCCCACAGCCCTCTCTTCCCTCCTTTCCCATGTATGCACGAATCCTTCCCTTAAATGCCTTAATAGTTGAAGGAGAATAATTTGCAAGGTTTAAGGGGAAAGGCCAGGAGAGTGGGATTAATAGATAGCTCTTTCAACGAGCTGGCACAGGCACAGTGGGCTGATTGGCCTCATTCAGCCCTGTAGCACTCTATGAATGCTTCAACTATGCCATGGGAAATGAGTTGCACATTCTCACCACTCTCTGCATAAGGAAATTCCTGCTAAATGTTCGATTCAATCTGCTAGTGTGTACCTTATATAAGTGGCATTGTGACAATGTTATTGGACTAGTAATCCATGATCTGGGGATATGACTTCACACTGCACCTTGGCGGCAGGAGAAGTTAAATTTAATTAACCAAATAAATCTGAAATAAAGAGCTTGTATCAGTAATGATGACCACGAGATTACCAGATTGTTTTAAAAACCCAAGAGACTCATTCGTGTCCTTTAGGGGAAGAAGTCTGCCATCCTTAACTGGCGTGATCTACATGTGGCTCCAGACCCACAACAATGATGTTGACTCTTAACTGCCCCTTAAGTGTTCCCAGTAAGCCACTTAGCTGCCTTTAAGGAGGTGACTCATCACCATTTTCTTAAAGGCAAATAGGGATGAGAAGCAAATGCTGAGTCTAGCAACAATGCCCACGTCCCATTGAATGAATAAAAAAAAACCTATACACCCTGATTCTAGGCTTATTTCGCAGTTGAAACAAGTTACCCACAAGCACCCTTGTGAACTGCTTCATGATTTTAAAGACTCCGTCATTGTAGCTGGTTTTCTTGGACTTGCCCAGTGCTTTCTGTGCTAATTGTCTAGACAATCTCATCTGAGCCTTGTAAACCTTCTGATTTTAACCCCAGGCTCAGAAGCTTTTTGGCAGAAGAGATATTCGGCTTGATAGAAGAAAGCAGGGAGAAACTGTTACTACTGGCAAGTGGGTCGGTAACCAAAGGTCATGGTTTAAAATAATTGTCAAAAGAAGCAGAGGGGGCAGGAGATGAGTTTTCTTCACACAGTAGGTCATTGAAATGGAACTCACTACCTGAATCAGGTTCCTTTGGGCCTTTCAAAGGGCAGTTGGGCATATACTAGAAGAAAATTCATTGGCAAGGTTATGGGAGAAATATTTGGGCTGTGGAAATTGGACCTGGCACAGGCATGACAGGCTGAGTGACCTCTTACTGCACTGTAAAATTCTGATTTATATATTCATTTACAGGACGTGGGCTTTGCTGACTAGGCCAGTATTTATTGTCCATCCCTAATTGCCCTTGGTGGTGAACTGCTTCAGTCCATGTGGTGTAGGTACATCCACAGTGCTGTTAGGAAGGGAGGTCCAAGATTTTGACTCATCGACAGTGAGGGATTGGAGATATATTTTCAAGTCAGGAAACTTGGAGGGGAACATCCAGGCGGTGGTGTTCCCGATAATCTGCTGCCCTTGTCCTTCTAGATGGTAGCAGTCGTGGTTTTGGAAGGTGCTGTCTAAGGAGAATTGGTGTATTTCTGCAGTGCAACTTGTAGATGGTGCACACTGCTGCTACTATTCATCGGTGGTAGAGAAAATGAATGTTTGTGGGTGGGGTGCCAATCAAGTGGGCTGCTTTGGATGGTTTCAAGCTTCTTGAGTGTTTTTGGCGCTGCACTCATCCAGACAAGTGGAGAGTATTCCATCGCACTCCTGACTTGTGCCTTGTAGATGGTGGAAAGGCTTTGGGGAGTCAGAAGGTGAGTTACTTATCGCAAGATTCCTAGCCTCTGACCCGGTCTTGTAGCCACAATATTTATATGGCTATGGTCTCACTGAGCAGAGTGCTATCCTGAGTGGGGATAGTTCAGAAAGAGAGCCAGGTAGTGTGAAGGAGCCACTCACTGTCCGTAACTAATAGCCAGCAGTTCCACACCCTTACAATATTACTGTAAGGAGCACCTCAGAATTCCCCTCTGATTAATAAATCCATCTGAGACTTCACGTTCAAGATGGGGCTGTGAAACAAAGGAACAGGAACATGCCATCGAGACCCTTGAGTTAGGTTGTGTCAAGAAGTACTTTTTCACAAAAATGGTAGCGGAAATCTGAATCTCTCTCCACCAAAAAGATTCTGAGGTCAACTGAAAATTTTCTGAACTGAGATTTTTGTTTGGCAAGGCTGTTAATGGATAGAGAACCAAGAGGGTAAATTGAGTTGATATGGAATTAAGATATAGAATGGCCAAAGTCCAGCTTGAATGCTGGGGCTTTGCTGATAGGTTTAGATGAAATAGCGGTAGAAGAGTTCAGTTGGAACCCAAAACACTAGTGTAGACGAGGTGGGCTGTGTGAAAGGTTTCTGTGCTGTAAATTTTATGTAACAGACTCAAGGGCCTGGTGGCCTATTCCTACATTCCCATGTTAAAGGTACCAATTGATCCAGTATCAACTGACTCCTCTGGGAGTCTGTTTCACGTACACCTTGACATGCCTTAAGGATTTTTTTTCCCTGAGCCTGTGACCTTGCTTGCTTTAAACAAACAGAGCATTTACATCAGCCATGAATCTCCACCAAGGACCAGTCACTAACTAGGGGAGAAACCAAGACAGTAAAAATTATACGCGGCTTGTCAGAAGGAGCAGCCTCCGCAGGTCGTCACTCATTTATGTCATTGTGCTCGTTTCTGTGCTGTAACCTTTGACCTATGTAACAAGGGTGGCTGTGTTTGGTTTATGAGAGGTTGATCAGATGGCGGAATACAGATGTGTTCTGTAGCCCTGCGTTGTCTGGCTTAGCTTTGTTTGTTTGCTTTGTGAGTGAGTGAGAAAGAGAGAGAGGGGAGATTTGTTTCTTTGGGTTTAAGTTCCTGTTTGTTTTTCAGTCAAGTGAATAATTGCTCGCAGTATTTTACAGCAAACATGTTAAAAAGGAGTAGCTTTCCTTGCTGAGAAAGAACAGAAGCTTAAGAACCTGGGTCACCTTTTGTTGGACACCATCTTGGTCTGGCGTCATGGAGATGTGATTATAGTGCGTTACTATTTCTGTGATGGGTGGCAGAATTCCTGTTTTCGCATCGCTCCTTTTTGACAGCCTGATTTAGTTTTGCGAGGAGACGCAGTGAGGCTGCCGGGCGGGCAATGAAATTGGGTGCTGGGGAGTTCTTCCTGGTGTGCTGGTCAATATATATCCCTTAACAGATGTCACTAAAACAGGTAATAGTGTCATAATCTCGTTGCTCGATGCATGTGTGTGTCGGGGGCTCCCTGTGCACAGAATTGCCTGCTACATTTCTTAGAGTCATAGAGTCATGGAGGTCTACAGCACAGAAAGAGGCCCTTCGGCCCATTGAGTCTGTGCTGATCAAACAGTTACATAGCTATTCTAATCCCATTTTCCAGCACTAAGCCCATGGCCTTGTATGCCATGGCATCGCAAGTGCACATCCAAATACTTCCTAAATGGTATGAGGGTTTCTGCCTCTACCACCCTTTCAGGCAGTGAGTTCCAGATTCCCACCACCCTCTGGGTGAAAAAATTCTTCCTCACATCCCCTCTAAACCTCCTGCCCCTTACCTTAAATCTATGCCCCCTGGTTATTGATCCCTCCTTCCTGTCTACTCTATCTATGCCCCTCATAATTTTATACACTTCAATCATGTCCCCCCTCAATCTCCTCTGCTCCAAGGAAAATAACCCCAGTCTATCCAATCTCTCCTCATAACTAAAACACTCCAGCCCAGGCAACACCCTGGTAAATCTCATCTGCACTTGCTCTAGTGCAATCACATCCTTCCTATAATGTGGATTCCAGAACTGCACGCAATACACTGGCTGTGGCATAACCAGCATTTTATACAGTTCCAGCATAACTTCCCCGCTCTTATATTCTATGCCTCGGCTAATAAAGGCAAATATCCCATGTGCCTTCTTAACTACCTTATCTACCTGTCCCGCTACCTTAAGGGACTGGTGGACATGCACACCATGCACACCCTCTGATTCTTGGTACTTCCCAGGGTCCTACCATTCATCGTGTATTCCCGTGCCTTGCTTGTCCTGCCCAAGTGCATTACCTCACACTTATCCAGATTAAATTCCATTTGCCACTGATCAACCCATCTGACCAGCCCATCTATATCCTCCTGTAATCCAAGGCTATCCTCCTCACTATTTACCACCCCACCAATTTTCATGTCATCAGCGTTTGACAAATGGCTGTTAACCACATTGAGACACCCTGAAGTTGTGAAAGGCACTATATAAATGCAAAGTCCATCAGTTAAATCGGAGGAGATCAAACCTGTGAACTTCCTGTTTGTTTTGGTTTCGTTTCGTGTCTTGGCAGTATGATTAGCAACTTGAATCTTGAAGGTTTACGCCCTTAACTGCGATAAGTTAAAATGAGTAAGTGTTTTTGTAGGGGCAGATTGCCAAACAGCTACCTCAGAATAAATATCCTCAACAAAAGAAATATTGAAATATTGATACATAAAGAAACTACTGATTAATTTTACGTTTGGCTTAGACCCTTATTGCACAGTTAGCTTGGCATGTTCAGTCTCTAAATGCTTGCTTCTCTAGCCTAAGAGTTAAAAGCACAGTGTGGGTGATGCCATTTTGTCCTACACATGTTCGGCACCAGCATTGCTTTCGCATGTGTCCTTGCCTGTTCTGTCTGAGGGGAATTTAGAATTCAGTTCTTGGCTGGGAGCGGTAGATTGAACCGTGCAACACCCCTCCCTCCTCTCCTCCTCTAAATAACCCCCACCGGCCACACAATCTGCAATTGTGACGCTTGTTGTTCACTCTATTTCTGTATGAGGCTCTGTGCAAGGAGCTGGAAGTCTTCAGGTTCAGCCAAGTTAAATAAAAATGAATCAGCCCCCCAACCCCCCCAACCGCCCCCCCACACCAGCCCGGGCAAACAGATGGAAATAATAATAGTCAGAAGTATGTGCACTGCAGCCAGCGTCTGTGAAGCTCCCTTTCATTTTTACTTTTACTGCGTGGTGTAGTGGAATGGAACTGGAGTGGCGCAAGCGAAGAGCCATTGGGAAATTTGAGAGGAAGTCCAGGCCAGGAAGGAGGAGCAAGAACAATTGGAGGCCGTGAGGAGAAAGGGGGAACAACACAGTAATACAGAAGAGGAACCATTTCCACTGCACCACAAACTTGAGCTCAGTCAAATCCACGTTACCTATGCCCCAACTCGCACCAAGTCCCATTTAGCAATCACCTCCATGCTCACTGATCCACAATGGCTCCCAGTCTGGCAAAGCCTTGATTTAAAAACCCGGATCCTTGTTTTCAAATCCTACAATGCCCTCACCTCTTCCTAACTCTTTAATCTCCTCCAGCCCTGCACGCAGTCCAAGACATCTACACTCCTCCGATGCTGCCCTCTTGAACATCCCTGATTTTAATTGCTCCATCAATGGCAGTCAGCTGTCTGGGTCCACAGCTCTGGAATCCCCTCTCTATACCTCTGTACTTCTTTATACTGCCTCCCTCCTTTTAAGACCTTCCTTAAAACCTAGCTCTTCAATCAATCTATTGGTCACTTGAACTCAAATCTCTTTACATGGCTTGGTATCGGGTTATCTTTCACAATCCTGTGGCAAGTAACTCACCCCCTGACTCCCCAAAGCCTGTCCACCATCTACAAGTCAGGAGTGTAATGGACTACTCCCCACTTGCCTCAACAACACTCAAGAAACTTGACACCTTCCAGGACAAAGCAACCCGCTTGATTGGCACCCCATCCACAAACATTCACTCCCTCCACCACCGACACACAGTGGCAGCAGTGTGTACCATCTACAAGATGCACTGCAGGAATTCACCAAGGCTCCTTCAGCAGCACCTTCCAAACCCACAACTGCTACCATGTAGAAGGACAAGGACAGTGGATACATGGGAACACCACCAGCTGCAAGTTCCACTCCAAGTCACTCACCACCCTGACTTGGAACAATATCGTCATTCCTTCACTGTCACTGGGTCAAAATCCTGGATCTCCCTCCCTAACAGTACTGTGGGTGTACCTACACCACAAGGACTGCAGCAGTTCAAGAAGGCAGCTCACCACCACCTTCTCAAGGGCAATTAGGAATGGGCAATAAATGCTGGCCCAGCCAGTGACGCCACATCCCATAAATGAATTTAAAGAAATCACTCCAGTCTTGCACCTTGGGACATTTTACCCTGTTCAGGGCACTATATAAAGGTAAATTTTTGTTGTTAAGTAAAATTTAGTGATTGTAAATTGAATTTCTTCACGCCAAAAATTGCCTCCCATCTACCATCCCTGTGCTCACTTGCCTACAGTGGCTCCCTATCTGACAGGGCATTAATTAGAAAATTCTTACCCTTGTTTTGATGGTCTCCCCTCTCTATTTTACACCCAAATTTCCAGAGTGGGACATGAACCCATAATTGTAGACTTAATGACAAGAGTGTAGCTCACTGAGCCACAGAAAGGACAGCTACTCAGACAGGATTCTTGGATGGTGTTCAGCACCCATGAAGTGATTCTTTAACCTTAATAGGGAAAGGAGGAACGTTAACTGAGAGCACATTTCTCCAGTCATCACCCGCCAGAATAACTTGAGTAACTATTTGTAAGTATTGTTGGGACTTGAGCACATAATCCAGGCTGACACTTCTTTGCAGGACTGAGGGGGTGCTGCACTGTCAGAGGTGCCATCTTTCAGATGGAATATTAGACCAAAACTTTATCTGCCCTGAAATCAGAGGAGTTCTTCCTGATGTCCTAGTCAACGTTTATTTCTCAACCAACAGCATTAAAAATAGATAATCTAGTCTTTTTTTTTCATTGCTGTTTGTGGGACCTTGCTATGTGCAACTTGGCTGCCACATTATGTACATTGCACAGTGACTACACTTCAAGAGTACTTAGATAAAAGCAAAATACTGCGGATGCTGGAAATCTGAAATAAAAACAGAAAATGCTGGAAAAACTCAGCAGGCCTGGCAGCATCTGTGGAGAGATAAGCAGTTAATGTTTCAAGTCCGTTTGACTCTGAAGAAGAATTAAACGGACTCGAAACGTTAACTCTGTTTCTCTCTCCACTGATGCTACCAGGCCTTTTGAGATTTTCCAGTGTTTTTTGTTTTTACTTCAAAAATACTTCATTGGCTGTGAAGCTTTGGGAAATCCTGAGGTCATGAAAGGAGCTATATTAATACTAGACATTTAGGTTGTACAAAGTATCTTAGTGCGGTTAATTCAGAAAACATATGAGAATCTGTTAGCTCCCTCTGTGTATGCTGGGAGTGCAAGAACTGAACATTCTGAGATAAAAGCAAAGAACTGCGGATGCTGGAAATCCAAAACAAAAACAAAAACAGAAATACCTGGAAAAACTCAGCAGGTCTGGCAGCATCGGTGGAGAAGAGCACAGTTGACGTTTCGAGTCCTCATAACCCTTCAATAGAACTAAGTAAAAATAGGAAAGGGGTGAAATATAAATTGGTTTAAGGGGGGTGGGGTGGGACAAGAAGAGCTGGATAGAGGGCCAGTGATAGGTGGAGATAACCAAAAGATGTCACAGACAAAAGGACAAAGAGGTGTTGAAGGTGGCGACACTATCTAAGGAATGTGCTAATTAAGGGTAGAAAGCAGGACGAGCAAGGTACAGAGCTCTAGTGGGGGTGGGGTGGGGTGAAGGGATCGAAAAAGCCTAAAAGGTAGAGATAAACAATGGATAGAAATACATTTAAAAATAAGGGAAATAGGTGGGAAAAAAAAATCTATATAAATTATTGGAAAAAAAACAAAAAGGAAGGGGAAGAAACGGAAAGGGGGTGGGGATGGAGGAGAGAGTTCATGATCTAAAATTGTTGAACTCAATAACATTCTGAACTGAACATTCTGAGGAATCTTTACAATGTCAGGGTGGCCATTTGCAGTACACGGATCACATTTATGTGTCAGCATTTAGATTTATTAAAAACATTTCTGATTTAATAATTTTATTTGTATCTTGTTATTATTTTCACGTTAAGCTTTGCAGGTGAGTTCTTTTGGCAGCAACTGGGGGAATTTGATAAGTTCAGCACTGCTTCAGATCCTGGGATCAGCGGAGTTAAAAAAAATTGTTTTATGCTATCTTTCTCAAAACAGTTTTTTTTTACCCTCCCCCCAGCTCAGTTATATTATATTTTTCTCTCTCCAGTCTCCTATCCCCTGATTGAGTCTACCCAAGCTGTCAGGCGGAGGGTGGAGGGAGGGGGGGGGGGGGGGGGGGGGGGGGGTTAGGTGGCAGAATGACCATCTCCTGTTCAACTTAGTGTCCTGGCAGCTTGAATATATGTGTTGGGGAGGGCTAATAATCCCTGCAGTTAACCACTGTAGTCTATTGGGAGCAGGAATCTTAAGGCCCTACAGCTCCATTCAAGAGGTCTTGTGGCACAGTGGGAAGCATTCCTGTCTCTGAAGCAGAAGCTCTGGGTTTGAGTCCCACCCCAGGACTTGATGGCCAAAGAAGGTGCATTTGCATCACAAAAATCGCTTGATTATCAACCTGCAAATCCTTCCAATGGACGCCAATGGTAGGTGATAAGAGTGGGAGAGATTCCTGGTCAGACAGGTAATGGAAAGAGCATCGGAGCCTCTACCTTCACCACCCAAAGCTCCGTAATACAACATGCATGTTGCCACAGCAACTCGGACTCCCTGAGTGAACTGTAACCCGCCCGCCACAAATCCCTCTTTAGTGCTTTGCTGCAGAATCCATTGCTGGGATTGCTCCCCTCAGAGCAGGGGAGGCTAAAGGAAGAATCGGGAGAGGTTTTCAGAAGCGTTAGGAGTTGTGATGTGGCAAGTGGGGAGGAACTGTTTGCAGTGGGGGAGGGGTGGTAATGGGAGGGCACACATTTAAATAATCAACCAAAAAAAAGGCAGAGTCGAGGAGGTTTTTCTTTGACATAACAGGCTGCTATGATCTGGAATACATTGTCTGAAAGGATGGTGGTAGGAGATTCAATAGCAGCTTTCAAAAAAGGAAATTGGATTACATGCTTGAAAAGGAGGAAGAATTGCAAGGTTATGGGGAAAGAGCAAAGGGAGTGGGACTAATTGGATAGCCCAAGCACGATGGACTAAATGGCCTTGTTCAATGCAGTATGATTCTATGAAGCCAACGAGCCACCATTTTGCATAATTTCCTTCCACCCAAATTCCACCCTTCCTCTACCAGAGACGGCACTAAGGGGCAGTTCCATAGGACACAGGGCATTCTCTGGTACCCCACATAGGTTCTGCCTTGTTCAGGTGTTACCTTTGACCAAGCATGCCGCTGGGTGCTTCTAATGAATAGAGCATCACTGCCAAGCCTAACTCTGTTCTCACCTCTCATCGTGCAGTTCCAGCTCCATGCATCCACAAATAACAGGGGAATAGCAGTGAACAAAAACACAGTTGGATACGGAGAATATGTTTCCACTTTCAGAAGGGTCTAAAGCTAGAGGCCATGAGTATCAGTTAGCCATCTATAATTCCACTAGAGAATTCATGAGAAACTTCTTTACTGAGAGAGTGGTGAGAATGTGGAACTCACTACCACAAGGTGTGGTTGAGGTGAATAGTACAGATGCATTTAAGGAGAAGCTAGACAATGAGTGAGATATTAGAAAGAACTGCAGACAGGGTGAAATGAAAGAGTGTAGGAAGAACGGAAAGAAGAACTTGCATTTATATAGCGCCCTTTGGAATATCCCAACTTGCCTCACAAACAATGAAACACTTTGAACTGTTATTTTAATGTAGCATTATTGTAATGTAGTTATGTGCAGCAGCTGATTTGCACACAGCAAGCTCCCACAAACAGCAATGTGTTAATGACCAGATATTTTTAGTTGTGTTTGTTGAGCTATAAACACCGAAGCTGAAGCTTGTGGAGAGCTTCATAAACATCAGCCTAGAACCTGTTGGGCTGAAAGACCTGTTTCTCTGCTGCAAGTTATATGTTAAAAAAAACGTCCGGGTGCCAATTCGATATCGGTAGGGAAGCTGAGCTTTTTCCAATAACCAAGTTGCTCCCCGCTTCCAAGATTGTTAAAACGGCAGGTGTGAGAATTTGCCGAATCTTCACAGAATGCTGTATCGCACCAAATAATTGCCCGAGGTATCTGGCAGGCATTACCAGCTCCCTCATTTCCTGCCCAGTCTAATTACAGTGCTGACTCAGCTAATCAGCACGTTTTTCAACTGAGGCACTTTCTGTTATGGGCAGCTTATTTTGATTGCAAAATTACAAGATAGGGTGAAAGCAGCAAAACACACAAGAGGCTTGCATCAACAATCTGAATGCCCCTAGCTTCTCCACACCCTGAAATTACACAGGCAGCTTAAATATGAGATAGGGCTGTTGTGGGAGAACTGGAACTGCATGCAGCAAGTCTCGTCACAGGTTATAATGTAACGAGAAATGTCTGTGGCCTGAAATTTCACCACTGCACACCAATGCATAAACTCATTCACCTGAAAGATCTCTCTGTTCACTTTTTGAGCAGAGCACTAAGAAAGACTTGCATTTACATAGCATCTTTCATGACCCCAGGATTTCCCCAAGTGCTTGTTAAATGCATTTTGAAGTATAGTCACTGTTGTTGCGCAAGATCCCATAAATATCAATATGATATATCAGCAGATAATCTTTTTCAGTTATGTTGTTTGGGGCATAAATGTTGATTGGGGCTCCAGGGACAACTTCCCTGTTCTTCTTAAAAATTATGCGGTGTTTTTTTTTTTACACCCACCTCAGAGGGATTAATGTCTCAAAAGATGGCACCTCTGATAGCGCAGCACCATACTGGAGTGTCAGCTTAGATTTTGTGCTTAAGTCTCCTGGGTAGGAACTGAACCCACGACCGTCTAACAGAGAGGCAAGTGTGTTATTCACTAAGCCACAGCTGACGTATCTTATAGTATAATGCATCAATATCCTTGCTAAATAGCAAAGAATGGATTTCAGACCAAATTTAAGAGTTAAACATGAAAGTTTTTATATACCATTATCATACAATGTAATATCGGGATCTGGGAGCCTTCTCCTGCCTTCAGTGAAAAATCAAGCAATGTTATTACTATAACTGTCAGCAGATATTGATCAGATTTCAGGCTCCCCTTCAGAAATATCATTGATCATGAATCAACTGGCATTTCTAGGAGTCTGTTTCACAGGTTCATTGTGGGCAGGTACAGCAAAGGTGGTACCGTGAAGGCTCACTAAGTTGGCCCCTGGGATGAAGGGGTTGTTCTATGATGAGAGGCTGAGTAAATTGGGTTTATATTCTCTGGAGTTTGGAAGAATGGGAGACAATCTCATTGAAACATATAAAATTCTCAGAGGGTTTGATAGGGTAGAAACTGAGAGATTGTTTCCACAGGTCAGGGAATCTAAAACACTGGGGACACAGTCTCAGGATGAGGGGTCCATCATTTAGGACTGAGATGCAGAGGAATTACTTCGGTCAAAGAATTGTGAATCTTTGGAATTCTCTACCCAAGAGGGGTCCATCGTTGAATACATTTAAGGCTGAGATAGACATATTTTTGATTTCTCAGGGAATCAAGGGTTATGGGAGTGGAGAGGAGAATGGAGTTGAAACCCAAGATCAGCCATGACTGTATTGAATGGTGGAGCAGGTTCGATAAGCCATATGGTCTACTCCTGCTCCTATTTCTTGTTTTCTTGAATTCTAGTGGCAGTGTTGGAATTCCTGGACAATAAAGGTCCATCCAGTTCTCCTGCCATCCTGCTATCATATCATGGAATGATATTGGAGTTGGTGACTAATCATAGCAACCAATCTTTATCAATTCATCTGCAGTAGACATAGACATGAGGCATGAAGAGCTTTGGGAACCATTGGTCCAAAGTGAACTTCTTCCTCACAAGCATAGTACAGTGAGCACATTACACAAGCTTCTATTAATCCCTAGCCTGGCACAAGGTCTGTGAAATTTATTTATCTTTTTATTTATACTTTAATGGGACATGGGCGTCACTGGCTGGCCAAAATTTGTTGCCCATCCCTAATTGCCATTGGGAAGGCGGTGGTGAGGTGCCTTCTTGAACCACTGAATGGTCGTTCTTTACAGTTATAAGGCTAGCAGAGGGAATGTCAGAATAACCAGTTAAGTGATCGTCTCTCATTAACTGTGAGTCTGACTGGCAAAGGAAACGTCAGGTAAATTGGAGACAATGTAAAGTGGCGCTGTCTCTGTGAAAAAATCTACTTGATTCTGTCCCGGGTTAAAAAAAAACAAAGAGAAAGAACTTGCATTTACATAGTGATTTTACAGCCTCAGGACACCTCAAAGTGTTTACAGCCAATGGAGTGCTTTTTTGGAAGTGTTGTTCTGTTGTGTTGTAGGAACCTCAGCTGTCCAATAATTGGCTAACCGATCTCAGCCAACTGCGATAGAAGTGCTACTATTGGCCTTAACAGGCAATGGTGGGCAGAAGGAAATCATACCGGGACTGAATCTTCTGGTCCCTGGACAACCAGAGACCCGCCCCCCTGACATGCTGCTGGATAGAAAGCTTATGGGTGTGAGCTTTTGAATATGGACATCGCTGTTGTGAGCCATGAGGCTCTCACTAGCATGGAATACCTTGCCAGTGCTGACTACCCAGGCTAATATGGGTCAGATAATAGAGGGCACATGGTTTCTATGGAGCCTAACTTGGAAAAGAAGAGAAAAAATATATATTTGGCAGGACTTTTAATAATTTACTTGTAAACACAGCATGCAGTGATGTAGCTGAGTAGAAGGGCACTGGATAGCTTCAATGCAATGCTGTCATGATGAAGAGGGCATCTTCCCTTCCTGCATCTTTCCCCTTCTTTATTAACCAGGTCAAATTATGAGGAGAGGTTGCATAGATGAAGCTGATAATTCGCTGAATATAGGAGATTAAGGAATGATCTATATTACGGTCTTTAAAGAGATTGAAGGGGTTGAAAGGGAGGTCAAGGGGAACAATATCCTCTGGCAGATGACTGTAGAACATGGAGACCTTAATACCTTAAAATTAGAACTAGTTCAATCAGGGGTAAAATCAGGAAGCACTTCTTCACACATAAGGTATTGGAAACGTGGAGCACTCTAACCCTAAAAGCTGTTGAGATTAGGGGGTCACTTAAAAATGTCAAAACTGAAATTGATAGATCTTAGTTACATGAAGGTATTATGGGTTTTGCAACCAAGAGTTAAGGTACAGCTCAGCCATGGTCTAAATGAATGGCAAAACAGGCTGGAGGGGCTGAAAGGACTTCCCCTGTTGCCAAGCTCCTAGGAGAGAGCTGTGACTGGGCCCATGTGGGTCCACAATGTATCACCTAATGCTTTGTAACTAGCTTTGCTTTTTGCCCATGGTGATCTGGCTGACAGCCAGACAAGGCAAATGAAATCCTAATAGTTTAAAAATGAGCAGACTGCCTGTCAATAGCAAATATATTTGTAACGCAATACTCCTAGAGTAGTCTGCGGCTTATCTCCACTGCATGAGATGGGGGTGGGGAGGACAGGAGGGGAGGGGAAGAGCACTTCCATCGTTTTTGTGCTTTTTAAATGTGTCCCTCTTATGAATGGCCAAGAGGGGTATTGGGTATCTTGGCATAATGAGGTCAAGCACCGAAGAGTGGAATATTTCTACTGCTAACTGTGGTCTGACAGGCCTCATGTTAATTAAAAGGGAAAGACAAGTCACTTTTAACTGAAGTATTGACATGAGTCCCACAGGCCAGCATCTAGTGCTCCTTTAGAGACCAGGGAGTGGAAGAAGAGCAGATTTATTGCACAATATTTTGTGCCGGGGGTTTAGGGGAAGGGGGAGGGGTTAGAAGGGAGAATGATTCTTTTCCGATCGTCACTGATTAGACAATTACTTGGAAGCTTGCTTGACGGCGGGGGGGGAGATTCAGTTTGCACACGGAAGGGCAAAGTGAAAAGAGCTTGTGAATATTTAGAAAGATGCAAGTTAGAGACACAAACCCCATCAAAGGTTGGCTTCTCCACGATGGCATTATTGTATCATGATAGTAGAAAACAAATACATTTTGTTAAACATCTTTCTTAACTCAGAAAGAAGATTTGCCAAAGAGTTTTTGACAAAAGCAGCGCTCCTTTAAATCCTCAGGGGACTTCATGCTACACTTGAGATAACAGTGAAGTGGTTTGCTGGAGTTCTCTCATTGTATTTAGGAATTACCTAGGGGATAACAGTAGCGAGATCAGAAGTGAAAAATACGTTAAAGGGAAGTGTCTGTTTTTGAATTGTCACATAATCCTTGAGGTGGTGGGGACGTAATTGGCTAGATTCTGGCTCAGGTTCAAATCCAGCTCATGTTTTTGCCTTCTGGCTGTAAATATTCTATTTGAAATGAGTTTGGGGAGTGTTAACTCAGAATGACGTAAAACACAAAACTGTTCCTAATCAGCACTAAATGACATTCCTGATAAGCAAGGCCACAGGTGTTCCTTTTTTAGAGTTAGAGGTTGCTGAAGTGTTTAATATAAAATGGCACACATTTAAGGTGGTGCGAGAGCAGAGGCCTGGGGCATGTGCATACAAAACTCTCTGAAGGTGACAGGAGAAGTCGATGTGGCTGTTAAAATAGGAGATCCTTGGCTTTATAAATAGAGCACAAAAGCAAGGAAGTTATGCTAACCTTTATAAAATACTGGTTACCAGCTGCAGTTCAATTATGGGCACCATACTTTAGGAAGAATGTCAAGATTTTAAAGAGGTTGCAGAGGACCTTTACTAGAATGGTAACAAGTGTAAGAAACTTCACTGAAGTAGACACTAAAGAAGCTGGGATAATTGTCCTTTGAGGCAGAGAAAGTTAAGGGGAGATGCCACAGAGGTATTCAAAAAAGTGGCTTAGATAGAGCAAATGAGGAGATCCTTTTCCGTGAAGACATATATACGAACAGAGAAATTAGGAGCAGAAGTAGGCCATTCGGCCTCTTGAGCATGTTCTGCCATTCGAAAAGATCATGGCTGATCTGATTGTGGCCTCAGCTTCGCCTGCCCTTGATAACCTTTGACTCCCTTGTTAGTCAAGGGTCTACCTATCTACCTGACCCCGCCTCCACCACTCTCCAGAAGACACCAAGTAAATTGGGGACAATGAAAGGTGGCACTCTCTCTGTGGGAAATCTATTTTATTCTCCCCTGGGTTAAAAAAAAAGAAACAACTTGCATTTATATACAGCCTCAGGACACCTCAAAGTGTTTTACACCCGATGAAGTGCTTTTTTGGAAGTGTTATTCTGTTGTGATGTAGGAACCTCAGCTGCCTAATAATTGGCAACTGATCTCAGCCAGCTGCGATAGAAGTGCTACTTTTGGCCTTAACAGGCAATGGTGGGCAGAAGGAAATCATACCGGGACTGAATCTTCTGATCGCTGGACAACCAGAGACCCCCACACATTACCTTGTGCCAATTAAAGTAATTGGCAAAAGAACCATGGGAGAAATGAAGAGAAATCTATGCATGCATTCTAAAGAAGCTGTATTACACCAACTCTTACTCCTATCACTCAATGTAGAACCCCAATATTACACACATTGCTCTAACATGAGATCATGTAAAGATTACCGGTGGGCTCATCATTTTTTGGGTTTGAGATCTAACTTCTAAGGCAGTTTCCTCCCCCATGCACTTCCAGATCCAAGGATTTGAACCTCGGGCCTTGAAGTTTTATCTTCTTCTAGACTAATTAACTTATCTAAAATTTTCCTTATATCTACCATAATATCGCTTTCCTTGCTCTCAACTAATTCAGCATTCACCTCCTCTCTGATATCCTTCTCATTGCGAAAAACTGAGGCAAAGTAGTTACTAAATACTCAGCCATTTTTTGGATTTTTATATTGCTATCCTTTCCTCAGAGGATTTCCACTTTACTTTTAACAATTCTACTTTTACTGATATACCTGTAAAATACTTTAGATATTTTCTTGTGTTCCCTCTTAGCTTTCTTTGCAAATCTCCTATAACCTCTTTTTTATTTTCCTATACTCTTGTTAAGTTATTTTTCATTGCTATTTTTCACCCTTAGTTCTTATAATATTATTATTATCATCACAGTTCAGCTATGTCTTAGTGGGTAGCACTCTTGCCTCTGAGCCAAAAGATTATGTATTCAAGCCCATGAGCGACTTGAGCACAAAATCCAGCCTGATGCTCCAGGGCGGTCATTGAGAGGGTGCTGCACTGTCAGACGAGTCGTCTTTCCAAGAGGACATTAAACCTGTCCTCTCATGGGTTATGTAGATGATCCCCATGCCACTATTTTGAAGAAGAGCAGGGGAGTTCACCTCAGTGTCTCGGCCAATATTTATCCCTCAACCAGCCTCACTAAAATCAGTAAAGCTGTCATTATCTCATTGTGGACTGTAGGACCAAGCTGTGCACAAATGGCTACTGTGTTTTAAACGCTATAACAGCGGCCACACTTCAAAAGCACTTATAAAGGCTATAAATTACCTTAGGACATGCTGAGGGCATGCAAGGTACTATATAAATGCAAGTTTATTTTATGTTCAATTTTAGTTGATTCCACGGCATCCTCAAACTGCTGGTAGCTTCCTCCTATATTCACGGACTATTTATTCTGTACTTTTGCAACCTTTTCTGTTATCAGATGCAATCCAGCGCAGGTCTACATTCATGTTTGACCATCCTTCCACCTCACCTCAGCAAGCTTACTCTTCATTCTAAAATCTGCCTTAATCCAACCTGATCTTTTAGTTTTCGCACCGATTTTTTTCCTTCTCTGGTTGGATCTTGCGGTCAGTGTTTGCAAGGAGCTCACCCACATTTAGCTCACCCTTTGTTGCTCATTAACTGTTCTAGCAACGCCTCCATTCTGATAGTTCCACGAATATACTGTTTGAGGAAGTCCTGTACAAACTTGAAGAATTCCATTCGCTTTTCTTCCATTCACCTCCTCTCTGGCCCAACTGGTAAGTGGATAATTAAAATTCCCAGAACAGTAATAACTTGCTATTCCACTCCATCTCTCTAATCAGACTGCAGCTTTCCTTTTACACTTCCTTCCCTTCTGTGACACTAATGGAACAAACATTTTTACCTTGAGCTGTATCTATATCGACTATGTCTCTGACACTTCCTTGTTTCCTCAACCCTGCTTCACTCCATTAACAACATTTCCACACAGCCCAACATTCCTATCTTTTGTAACCTTCCTAATCCTCAAAGCCGTTCCTGCTCTATCACTGAAACTTTTCCAGGAAAGTTTTGGGGCCTTCATATCCGGTTAATGCTTATTTTCCATTCCTGTTTCTGTTTCTGTTAATAATAATATTGTGGGGGCACAATAGCTTGGTCAATTTTTATTTCTCAATCAACATCACTAAAATAGATTGTCTGGCCGTTATTACATTGCTGTTTTTGGGAGCTTCCTGTGCACAAGTTAACACTTGAGTTTCCTAACTTACAACAGTGACTGCAATTCAAAAGCACTTCATGAACTGTAAGGCATTTTGAGACGTCCTAAAGATATGAAAGGTGCTCTGAAAATACACGTCTATCTTTTCTTTCTTTAGTCCAAGACTATAGGGCCGTTAATATAAGATAAATCCAAGAGGGAATTCAGGAGAAACTTCTTCACCCAGAGAGAGATGAGAATGTGGATAAAAGCAAAATACTGCGGATGCTGGAAATCCGAAACAAAAACAGAAAATGCTTGAAAAACTGAGCAGGTCTAGCAGTGGAGAGAGAAACAGAGTTAACGTTTTGAGTCCGTACCCCTTCAGCTTAGACCAGCTTAGACCCTTCTTCAGAGCGTTAACTCTGTTTCTGTCTCCACAGATGAGGTGGGAATGTGGAACTTGCTACCACATGGAGTAGTTGAGACATAAATGCATTTAAGGGAAAGTTGGATATGTTCATAAGAAAAGAACTGAAGTTTATGCTGTTAGGGTTAGACAAAGTGAAGTGGGAGGAGGCGCCTGTGGAGTATAAACACCAGTTTTGGCTGGTTGGGTCAAATGGTCTGTTTCTGTACTGTAAAATTCTATGTAATTCTATATAAATCTGGACCTTGCTGTAAAACAACACAAGTATATTTGGCTAAAGATCCCACAACACTATGTTGAAGAAGAGCAGAAGATTCTCCCTGGTTCCCTGGTCAATATTTATCCCTCAGCTGACATCACCAAAGCACAGATTATCTGGTCGTTATTGCATTGCTGTTTGTGGGAGCTTGCTATGCGTAAGTTGGCTGCTGCGTTTCTTACAGTACAACTTTGACTACAACCTGAATTTATGCTCTCGTGTCGGGCATCCCGAGTTGGGAAAACAACCGGCTCTGCAAACTGAACTCTTCATAAGCTGTCCCAGATGTTCAGATTTTGGTTTTGGTGGGGCAGGTGTTATCAGGAGTTGGGGCCCGACACTCCCAGAAGACAGCCACAGGAGTTGCTGGGTGTGGAAGCGGGCTGTGTGAAAGGCCCACCTCAGTGCTTCTGGACATGTAAGGAAACAAATAAACAAAGACAGCCCTCACCCCTCACACACCCTCACCTCCCCACACACTCCACATGTTCCATCCATGCTAACCTATGCCACTTAATGCCCCCCCCCCCACCCACCCCCCTGGCCCCTCATACCCTCCATGCCAGCCTATGCTCTCCTGCCCACCCCATGTCCCTTTATAGTCCCTAAGCCAACCAAATCCCCAATAGCAATTTATAGACCCTATTGCCAATCTCTGCCCTGCTATCCACCTTCATGGCCACTCATACCCTCTGTGCCAACCTATGCCTCTCTACCCACCCCATGTCTTTTTAGAGCTTCTATGCCAACTGATGCCCTTCCACCCATCCCCATGGCCCTTTATAGCATCTATGCCAACTTAGTGCCAAGTCACCCATGCTCCCCACCCACCACCCTTACCCTTACACCCTCCATGCCAACTCACCCAGTACCCACCATGGGCAGACTTCATGCTAGGATGAAATAACGTTCTGTGTTTATTGATGACTTCACTATTTAAAAAACACTCTCATTGATTAAAAACCCATTCACTACATTTCATTTCTTTCAACAACTTAATTCCTTATAAAACCAAACGTTTCCTGATAAAAACAAGCATTTGTATTCATAGCCCCATATCAAAGGCTTTAAAACCACTTGGAGCTGCTAATCAAACTGTGAACTGAGGGGTACCCTACTATGATGATGATAGGTTGTGAAATCAGTCATGTAGCACAAATCCTACAATGTCAGACCTCAGGCCTATGTCAGTACACAGAGTGAAACAGCAACCATTGTTTATTTTAAACTGCAGACTTGCTTTTTTAATTTAAAGGGCCGGAGATTTAAATAACTTGACAGCTTGACAGTTCCAATTAGTTTATCCACTTTTTAAGAACATTCATGCCTAGTTTTAACAATCTCAAAGGACGCTTAACCTATTCCAAAAGGCATTCCTCCTGACACCTCCCCACAAAAAATGGTGGGTGCTGGGTTCGGGGGGCAGGACTCCTGGAATTGGGCTCCAGGGACATTTTGGCAAAGCTGGAGAACCTCCTTAACCCCGTGAAAATTCAAGCCTGCATTTCAAAAATGTAAAGCATTTTGGATCACTTGGAGATCAGGAAAGGCGCTCTATAAATGTAAGCCTTCCTTTTAATACTTTGCACATTCTGTGCATTGCTATGTACGCCTTTTTAAATTTGTTTTCTCTTTTCCATTTAAAAAAAATCTAAGCTATATTTAACCCCTCTCCCACTATCTTTACATCAGTCTTTTCCCCAACCATTCCTCTGCGCTACATTAGCCCACCAAAGGTTATACTTCTAGTTTGCTGGCAATACTTTTATTGTGCGGTTGTAATAGCATGGTCCATATTGATCCTTCAACCAACATCACTAAAACTGACCATCCAGCTAGTATCCTGGGGGAGGTGGTGGCGTACTGGTATTGTCACTGGACTGACAATCCAGAGACCCAGGATAATGTCCTGGGGACCTGGGTTCAAATCCCACCAGTGCAGTTGCTGACATTTGAATTCAATAAATACCTGGAATCTAATGAAACTGTTGCCAATTATTTTAAGAACCCATCTGGTCCACTAATGCCCTTTAGGGATGGAAATCTGCTGTCCTCGCCAGACCTGGCCTACATCTGACTCTTTTTAAAAAAAAATGAACAAGGGCAATTAGGGATGGGCAATAAATGCTGGCCTAGCCTGTGACACCACCCACATCCCACAAACAAAAAAAAAACAGTTAGTGGGAGCCTGCTATACACACATTGGTTGCTGAATTTTCTACATTGGAACAAAAATACTTCTGCTCTATATCCCTGTTGCTAAATTGTTATGTAGTTAATCTGGGAGGAAACAGCCCAGACCACCAGCTCTCTTTGAATTATGTGATTACGGCCAACTCAACAGACAGAAAAAACCTACAGCTTAATGTTTCACCTGTGAGATGGCATCTTGCACAATGCAGTACTGAAACATGAACCTGCGTTACATGCCTAGGTTCCAGGAGCAGGGCTTGAACCTATGACCTTCTATTTCAGAGGCTGAGCCAAGCTGATACTTGCAAATAGATGCTTTCATGGCATCCATGCACACGTACTATTTCAGTGAATCCAATTCTTGCCCTTTAAGTCATTATAATGAAGCATGTCGACACTGCTACACAAAAGACCATTTAAAGTGACAGTTTCTGGCGCATTAGGA
The DNA here is from genome assembly GCF_017639515.1 of Carcharodon carcharias. NCBI lineage: Eukaryota > Metazoa > Chordata > Chondrichthyes > Lamniformes > Lamnidae > Carcharodon > Carcharodon carcharias. Next base: position 16,553,969 of record NC_054468.1, on the reverse strand, counting down.
ACACATTTAGGTTCAATGGAGCATAGCTGAAGATAGTTCTCGCAGTCTTTGTGACAAAAAGACTCTGGCTACAGCAGTCACGTAAAGTCTGTGTAAGCAAGAGATCAATATTGATTATTGACTTTCCTTACATATTATCGCACAAGGCCAGTCTGCCCTTCAAACCAGCCGACAAGGCTTGTCTAGCACTGTATCTAAACAAGGATTGGTGCCCCCAGGTTACACTGCTTCCATAGGCTATGTAACATATCCTCTCTAATATATTCACTATCCGAGGAGAAATAACTTGCTAATCTCAAAATAGGCTTGGCTAAAGGAGTGCTTGTTCCATTTTTAGGACATCTCTTGTGAGCAGCACCAAATGCCTAAATGGGCTGAGTGACCTTCTTTGATGTTTTGAATTTTCTACCATTTCATAGACCCTCACACCCTACCAGCTGAATTACTACTGTATGCTGCTCAATATCTGATAAAGTAGTGCTGCCTAGGGGCTGGAACAAGAAGCCTTGATCTAATTTTCTCACTTAATTGACACAAACCCTTTTGTGTTCAGCTCAATAGATAGGAGGAGGATAAATCCTTTTGGTAGCCCCTGTGCCCAGGGTTGAAGGTTTAATGAAAACTAAATTAAACATTAAAACAGCAAATTTCACTTGATTACAGAACTTTTAACTTACACTACTTTACACCACAAAGGTTATGAAAGGCCCAATGCTTAACAGTTTTGAACCAGGGCCAGAGTCCATTGTGCAAGACGTATGATTTAGTCAAACCCCAGGTATGCTAGTCTCAACGTGTTCTGTAGTAGAGTGAAACAGGAAGAACTGTTGAGCTGAGTGAAGGCTTTTACATTTGTACTGAGAATAGGCCCTTTGTAGCCCCTATACCAATTTAATGCCAACTCATGTCAACCAATGTCCCCACCCTTCACCCTTACCTCCTCAATGTCAACTCACTTAGTATCCATCATGGACAAACTTCAGGAGCCATGTTGACAGAAATTAAAATTATGTGTCTATTGATGGCATCACTATTTTAAACAAAAAACAGTCTCGTTGATAAAAAAAAAACATTCAGTACCTTGACACAATATACTTTTGGCAAAGTTGCCTTTCAAAGTGAACTTTAAAGTCGTCAGTGCCTTGACTCCTCAGAGGCCAGTCTCAGTTTTACTCTCCAGCACTTGCTTTGAAGAACAGACTAAGGCAGAAGGGAATCAAAAAGGTGTTTTACCCAACGTTCATCAATACGGTCAATTAAAAAACTTAAAAGATTAAAAACTTGTCTCTCAGAACTTGTCTCTCGCTAAACAATATGGCAAGTGAACAGTGTACCAGATAGAGTCGGCTGACTCAGATAGTTATTGGGAAGTGCTGCTGGTGAGACAGCGGCACTAATGACATTGTGAACAAGAAATGCTCACGTATTAAACCTACTTTATCTCATTGAAGCAATCAGAAACATAGTCATCTAATTAAGCCCACTACATTGGTTAATGAATGTGCAGCTTTCAGAATTTATTGTGCCTGCACTAATAATTTGAAGAAAGCAAGTTCCAATCCCACCTTGACAGCTTGAGCATTTTAATTGTTTTTTCTTAAACCTGGAATAAAAACCTGAGCCTAGATTTTTGCTCCTGGGTCTGGCACTATGTTGAATTTCATAAAATAATGATTTAAATAGAACACAGCTCTCCAGCCCTCAACCCTCTTACTGCCCCACATTTCCATACACTCCCTGTGCCCCATCTCATGAGCCCTTACCCATCCCCCATGGCCCCTCATTTCTCCTATGTCAACACATGCCCCTCTGCCCACCACCATGGCTCCTCATACCCGCTATGCCAATCCATGTCCCCCTACCCAACTTCAAGGCCTCATGCCCCCATGCCTTCCACATCCCCATGGCCCTTTATAGCCCTTATACCAACTCATGCCAACCCATGCCCCAAGCCACTGCCCTTTTCCCTTACCCCCTCAATGCCAACTCATCTAGTATCCACCATGGGCAAACTTTAGGAGCCATGTTGACATAAGTTAAAGTTATATGTCTATTGATGATGTCTCTGTTTTAAACAAAAAACACACTCATTGATAAAAAAAAGGTTCAATATATTGACATTCCTATGTCAGTACCTTTGACATTCTTACGAAAACAAATATTTCTATTTTATAGCCACTCGGAGTTGTCAGTCAAACTGATCACTTAATGGACACCCCACTGTGATAACATTAGTTTGTAAAATCAGTCATTGCAGTGCAAATCCTATAATGATAACCCTCAGGCCTATGTCAACAGACAGAATTAAATAGTAAGCACTGATGGAACTCCATACTTCTTTTTTATTTAAAGCCCAACAGAGTTAAATTCATTGACAGCTTTGGCAGTTCCATTGAGCTTATGCACTTGTTATACATAACCATATTTACTTTAAACAATCCCAGAGGGTGCCTTACCTCTCTCAAAGATGTCCTTGGGCCATATCCGAAGGGGTATCTTATCTCTTTAAAGGGGTACCCCGGCTATCCAAATGAATTCGCCAAGTTCAGACCTCCCCTTCCTAATCTGCAAACGCCAGGTTTCACACTCCTGGCCTACCAAAATCCCCGTTCAGTGGAGGCAGCCGATGATTTAAGTGGCCAGCTACCTCCGTATAATGTGTGTGCACAAATCCTGGCTCAACTCCAGACCCACCCCCCTGGAAATAGGAAATGCTGCTATCTTCACCAAAAGGGAGAGGCTCTCTATCGTGGCAAAAATCTGGGTCGTTGTGTCAATAAAAATGACCATGAATTTCTGTAAATCTTTTAGGTGGTGCCACTTATGAACACTTGTGGAAATCACCTCAATCTTCGATTCACTATTATTCAGTCTCGGGATGTAGGCATCACTGGCAAGATTGGCATTTATTCCTCATCTCTAGATGCCCTGAAAAGGGCTTCTTCTTGAACTGCAGCACTTCCTTGTAGTGTTTTGATACAACAGAATAGTTTGCTAGACCACGCCAGAGAGGAGTCAAGAGCTAGCCATGTTGATGTGGGACTGGAGTCACACAAAAATCTAGATTGGGTAAAGACACCAGGTTTCCTTCCCTAAATTACATTACTCAACCAGTTGGGTTCTTAATAACAATCTGAAGCTGGCACCAGGGTTGCTTTTGGCCTGTAAGTTGAGGCGATGCCATTAATGATGTCACTGTTGATTCTATGCCCTCATCTTCCACCCAGGACCATACCGCTGGCATGTTTTAGGATGTTAAAATCTGACTCTTGACTGCAGATGCGTGCATCCTGTCCCGTGACCATTGTACAATCTTCCCATCCTCGGAAAAATGCAGTACGACCAAAGAAAGCTCAAGGAAAAAAGAAAATGAAAATGAAGCATCTGTGGCTTCCCCTTAGTTCCATTTCTTGCATCAGCAAGGGTTTAGACTGACTCTTGGCAACATTAAGCTTGTCTGGAGGTCACAGAACTGCTGATTTTGCAACTGAACCCATTGAGAGTCCAGAGAATTGCTAATTTTCTGGAGATTTGGCACCAAGACAGGCCGGAGCAAGATTTCAGATGATTTGACATTTTGTTGCAGAGATCACAATGTCCACAGCTTACTTCTGAAACTTGGATAAGTTCACCCGTTTAGTAAATGTAACCAGAGGGGAAAATCTACACCACCAGCTGTAGATCACTGATACTGGGGAACGTGTATGTTATAACATATATCATGGATTGAACCTTACAGCCTCACTGTGACAGGGGTGAGGCCATAAGATGTGGCGAGCCGTTCACAAGTGCATTGACTTCAGCGGAAAGTCATGACATGACAAAATGTCAAGTTTTAAGACTTATACTGTAACAAAAAAAACAAAAAACATCATTGGCTAAACAGTATATTTGTAGACAACTTGTATTTTAAACTACAGAAAAGAAATTCCCTAACTAGCTTTTAAAATGGATGAAAATCCCACATCAGTATTATACTTTACACTGTCCCTTAAGTAGACATTTTATTCTCCCTGAACCAAGTCCAAAGCAATGCTCTGTTCCTGTTGGCCATCTCCCTTTTATCTTTGCTGGCCAGAAAACCTCTAATCCCAGAACTGACTTACGTTGTGAGGGTTACACTGGAGACTCCTTTCCTCAATCCTTAACTATTAACGAATTTGCCAGCCTCTCCTAAATCCTCAAAAACTTCAATCTGAGCTTGAGCTCCCACCCACATTCAATGTGATGAATGAGTGAGGTAGCATTTTCTCTGCTTCAGGATGCAGGACTGGCTGCCTCCATTTCCTGCTCCCTGCCTCTCAGATGGCTTTTGTCTGTGACTTTCAGGGATATCTTAGGAACCTGATAATCCAAGACTACAAAGACTTTCAATGGATTTTCCATCCATAAAGCTCATCTCCATGGCAATGTGAATCACATGAGCCTTTTATCCAGGTAGAAATGCTAATTAGCTATCTTCTGGATCCCAACTCCATGCCATCTTGGAATTAAACAGAGTTTAAAGTATACCCATTGATAAAGCCTGACATTCCTAATGTCTTCCTGTGAGACTTAGAGACTACTCACAGTCAGCACAACTGTTCTTGCCACTGTCCTCAGGTGTGAACATCTTGCACCTTCTCAGCAAGTCTCTTGACTTGAACTCCTTTTGTCCCCATAGCAACCAAGCCATCCAGGTGTGTTGTCAAACAGAATCAGAGCAGGTCACATGCCCCCTTTAGTTCCTCCATTTTACTTTTAATTAAAGAGACAGCCCCAAAACCTGGCAATCTGATAAACTTCGTATTTGCAATGCTTGTGTATTGGCCTCGCAAAAGCTGTTTTGTTAACCACCTACCAGGCATAAAATCTGAAATGATCGACCAGCAATCAGTGTAGGAGATCCTCAGCAGTAGCCCATCTGCCCCTTGCCCCATCACCTCATTACCACAGTGGTTCTGCCTAGATCAAGAGCAATGACATTACCAGAACAGTGGTGCATTTTGATTGTTTCCATAGAATCATAATATGGTAAAGCACAGGAGAAGGCCACTTGACCCTTTGTGTCTGTACTGTCTCTTTGGTAAAGAAATCCAATTAGTCCCACTCTCTGGCTCTTACCCCATATCCCTGTAATTCTTTTCTCTCCAAGTATTTATCCAATTTCCTTTTGATAGCTCCTACTGAACCCATTTCCTCCACCCATTCATCACTTCTTTGTCGATTGTAACAACTTGCTGTGTCTCCTTACCACCTCTCTCATTCTTATGCTAATTATCTTAAATTTGTGCCACCTGGTCGCTGACAGTTCCTCCCTATTTAATCTCTTAAAAACTCCACATAGTTTTGAATGACTCCCTAAAATCTCCCCTTAACATTCCCTGCTCTAAGGCGAACAGCCCCAGTTCCTCCAAGGTTTCTTTCCAATAAATGCGACACCTCTCCTTCATAAATCAGTCACTGTCCGTAAGAAAGCATACACAGGCTTGAAGGCAACGTTGTAATGGTCCTTTTGAAAGGAATTATCAATAGTCGCCCTTCCACTTTGAGTTAAAGATTGTGAAGTGCAAAAATGAGACAGTTACATTGATTTGAGTAAATCAAAACATTACTTAGATGGGTGGAACAATCAAATCAATAACAGAGGCAAATTAAGACATGAACAGTATATTTTCACCAGTGCCAGAGAAAAGCAGTGCATCTTATAGTACATTTCAACTTGGCCTTCTAGTTCAAGAAACACTGGAAACCGGGGCCTCCACTACCTTGTCTTGAATGGCAAGTTAATGACATACAATTCACAGGGAGAATAAAGCTTTGCTTTTTGTGATTTCCTTGGGTGGTCGAGGATGGTTAATTGGATAATTAGATCCTTTCTGTCTTTTAACATAATTTCTTCTTTTTTGTTACTGTCTTATTGGTCCTGTTTCTCAGGCTCCTGCTTTCCTTTTCAGTCTGTTAGCGCGTGACATGTTATCGCATGTTCAACCCTTTCTCCCTTTGTATTTCAGCTGTCGGGCGTCTGTTTTTCTCTTAATATTCCTGCTACTGTCATTTAGAGAGGCTTCAGATTGGTCTAGGGACTAATTGAGCCCTGAGGCTGAACTGAGGCCTAGTCGGCAGTGAGCCACCAGAGAAAGTGCAATAAAGATTGACCTAAATGATGCCAGCAATTAGAGGGTACTGTCAGGAAAGATTGAACAGGCCAGGGTTCTTTTCTCAAGAAAAGACAAGACTGAGAGGTGATCTGACCGAGGTCTTTAACATGATGAAGGGATTCAACGTGAGGGGTCGTAAATATAGGAGAGTCATGAATTCAGCACAAACTCGTTTACCCAGACAGTGGTTAGAATGTGGAACTTGCTACCACAAGGAACTGTTGAGTTGAATAGTATAGATGCATTTAAGGGGAAATCTGGATAAGCACATGAAGAATAAGGGAAAGGAAAAGGTCATAGTTTACGTCATAAACAAGTCAACAGATCCAAAAAAAACATATAACATATGGTTAATTCACATTGCACTGGAGGGGGTGCAGAGGAGATTTACCAGGATGTTGCCTGGGATGAAACATTTAAGTTATGAAAAGAGGTTGGATAGACTTGGGTTGTTTTCGTTGGAGCAGAGAAGACTGAGGGGCAACCTGATCGAGGTGTACAAGATTATGAGGGGCATGGACAGGGTGGATAGGGAGCAGCTGTTCCCCTTAATTAAAGGGTCAATCACGGGGGGACATAAATTCAAGATGAGGGGCAGGAGGTTTAGGGGGATGTGAGGAAAAGCTTTTTTACCCAGAGGGTGGTGACGGTCTGGAATGCGCTGCCTGGGAGGGTGGTGGAGGCGGGTTGGCTCACATCCTTTAAAAAGTACCTGGATGAGCACTTGGCATGTCATAACATTCAAGGTTATGGGCCAAGTGCTGGTAAATGGGATTAGGTAGGTAGGTCAGGTGTTTCTCACGTGTTGGTGCAGACTTGATGAGCCGAAGGGCCTCTTCTGCACTGTGAGATTCTGTGATTGGTCCCACATCCAATCCCCATTTTGAAATCCCCCATCATAAGGAAATATGATGTAGTCTAAGCAACTTCCATGCACCACTTGTCATCTCACCTGGAGGTTCAAGTCTCTCTGAACAGTGTTGGTCAAAAGTGCGAAAATCATTAGCTTCAATTCACACAGCATCCTGACTTGGACATATATGACTATCCCTCCATTGTCAATAGAATCCCTACCAAACAGTGTTGTGGGAGTGCCATCACCACAAGGACTGCAACAGTTCAAAGAGAAGGGCCAATACCGCCTTCTCAAGGAAAACTAGGAATTGCAGCTTTGTGAACATTGCCCACATCGAAAGAACGTATTTCATTAAACAAGGTGCTTGGCAATGCTTTTTCTCCTTTGGCTTCAAATGCAAGAATCGATATTGTGGTTCATGTTGAAACTCATTTTCACGTCCAATACACCCAAAGTTATCAAGGTGGAGTTAGCCACTAATAGTGTCTTGGCTCAGTGGTAGCATTTTTTGACCTTGAGCCAGAAAGTTATGAGTTAATGCTTCATTCCAGAGATTTGAGCATATAATTGAAGCTGACACTCCAGAGCAGCACTGATTTGGAGATGCGGACTTTTAGATAAGTTAAACCAAAGACCTGTCTGACTCCTCAGATGGACTTAAATGATTCGCTTAACAGTATTTTGCAAGAAAAGAGAGTTCTCTCTGGCGTTTTGGCCAATATTCAACCCTCAACCATCATCACTAAACAATTGATTAAACCAGTCATTGCTTCCATTACTGTTTTTTGGAAGCTTGTTATGCATAAATTAGCTGCTGGTTTTTCTTCATTACAACAGTAACCGCCCATCGAACACGCAGCAATAACTGTAGGGTGTGCTTGAGGAGGGTGTGAAAGGTGAAATTCAAGTTCTTACAGATTTTTGCCCCAGGTGAAGAATAGATCTGCCAGAAAGGAGTGTATTACAGAATGAGATGCATGGCATGATATGTTCAGTTACTAACCAAGAGCATGTAGGAACTGAAATCTCTGTTCAGCTGTCTCTGCAAAAATGCTGCATCTTCAAATAATAGAGTAACACACCATCATCGCACTAACAGAGCCCCAGAGTTATAGGGAAAAGGGTGACACTGTGACATTAACAGACTGTCCTTTCACCTCTGGCTTTGAACTCAGAGCATAGCAATGAAATGGAAGTCTGAATGTATGGATCCTAAGTACAATGAGCTTGTAGGAATTCTCAATTCTGTACCTCTGTAAACAGATCATCTAGTCATTATCTCGTTCACAGGGCATTGTGACGTTTTAATACTTTAAAGGAGCTATATGAATGTTGGTTGCTGTCACTGTTGCTGTGTCTCTGCCAATCCCTCAATCAACGATACTATAGAAAGTCAGGCTCCCTGGGCGTTGCTGTTTCTGGGATCTTGCTGTGCATAGAACTGGCTGCCACCATTCCTGCGTTACAACGGTAACTATGCTCAAAGGCACTTCACTGGCCTTAAGAGTGTTTCAGGAATTTCTGAGGTTACAAATGCCGTTACACATATGCAAGTTCTTCCCCTCTTTATCTCAGTGTGCAAAGACCCGTAGCACAGAACTGCCCACCACTGAACTAAAACATGCTCATTTGCTGATTGATGCTGAATTGGGGAAACAGGAAAAGAACACTGATGCAGTCAGGATACAACCGCAGCTGGGCACATTATTGGGGTGAATATGACCCATGTTGGACTAAATCTGAGAATATTTATGGGCACTAGAGGATTAAAAAATATTAACCTTTAGAATTGCTACTTCCTGATTAGTAAACTCTGCTGGTACTTCAAACAACAACAAATTACATTTACGTGGCACCTTTAAGGTGGAGAGGTATTATAAGCTGCTCCGCAGAGGTATAAGCAGACAAACATAGATGCAAAGCCAGAGGAGATGTTAGAAAGCCTGACTAATTGTTTCTCCAAAGGGTAAGTTTTGTGCAGGGTCTTAATAGAGGGGAGAGCCAGAAAGGTTTCAGATTGAATTCTGGAGCATGGAGCCGAGATAACTGGATGGCAAGGGCACCAATATAAAAAATTATTTTTATTCATTCATGGGATGTGGGCTGTGCTGGCTGGGCCAGCATTTATTGCCCATCCCTAATTGCCCTTGAGAAGGTGGTGGTTGGCTGCCTTCTTGAACCGCTGCAGTCCATGTGGTGTAGGTACACCTACAGTGCTATTAGGGAGGGAGTTCCAGGATTTTGACCCAGCGACGGTGAAGGAATGGCGATATATTTCCAAGTCAGGATGGTGAGTGACTTGGAGGGGAACTTCCAGATGGTGGTGTTCCCATCTATCTGCTGCCCTTGTCCTTTCTAGATGGTAACGGTTGTAGGTTTGGAAGGTGCTGTCGAAGGAGCCTTGTGGGATGAAGGGAGGGGTGGAATGACAAGAGGCCTGAGTTAGAGGGAGAGAGAGTCCTGGGTCAGATTGCAGATGTGGAGGAGGTTACAGAGATAAGGAGAGTTTAAACACGAAGATAAAAGTGTTATATTTGGAGGCAAGAATGGAATCAGAGCATCAGCAGGACTGAATATGCATAAATTGTACATTAAATATATAAGAAACATAAGAAAAATTCCAGTCAGAAGATTGTAGAAGTTATAACCTTGGTTATCCAACCTGAGTTCAAAACTAAGTAGGGAGAATCTTGCATCAATGTTTACCCTCAATGTTTACACCAATGTAGTGAATTAATTAACAGGTATATTTTGCCTATTATTTTTGTGTACTTTTGCTGAATCAGAATGTCAGGGCCTAGGCATCTAAGAAAAGCAACAGGTCAGGGCTGTGTAGGGTTGGCATTCCTCCAGCATTGGCTTGGAGCCTCCAGGAATTGCAGACTAATCTCCAGGACACTGCTGTGAGCAAAACCCTTGAAGAAAACTGATCTGATTGGGTAGGGAAGAGTTTAATCGCTTTCCAATTGGTGTCAGGTGGCTGTGCGCTGAAAGAATGGATTTGTTGAGTGTCCACTGGTGGGAGTGTGGGGAGACAGGGCTGTTAGAGGCAGGAGAATGCACAATAAAATTGCCAGAAATATGGCCAACCAGAGTTCATAACTCTAGGATTGAGTAGTGAAGATGTGGAGGTGGGTGAATATTCTGGCATTTGACTTGATTATCTTTGATGACCCAGGCTATTTCTACAGTTAGTTGCCCTGGGAAGCTCAAATGGGCCTTCTCATTGAACCACTAATAGAGATCGATTGAACTGGCTAGGCTACTTCAGAGGGCATTCAAGAGCCAACCACGCTGGTATGGAACTCGAGTCGCATGTAGGCGAGATCAGCTAGCGCCAGCAGCTTTCGTCCCCTAAAGGACATTAGTTAACCAGTGAATCAGAATTTTTAAAACCGAATTTAAATTCTCACCACCCTTATTTTATGGGATGAGTAATCAATAACATAAACACTATAGGATCATACTGCAGACCTACTTACTTTAGGTATCTGGTTAAGCAGACAGCCACATAAAATTGACTCCATTCCAGTCTCGCCTAACTGTGTTTATCATCTTGGAGCTGATGTGAGCCTAAAGAGACTCAGTTTATAAAGAAAGGAAAAGAAAGACTTTCCCCCTCTGCTGTGCCTTTTATTCCTCACGACATCCCAAAACATTTTATCGCCAGTGAAATATTTTTGAAGTGTCGTCACTTTTTCACATAGCAAGGTTGCACAAACAACGAAGAGATGAGTGACCAAGATCAAGTTTTAAAGTTGTTAAGAGTTGAGGGTTAAATATTGGCCAAGGTGCCTAGGGGATCTTTGCTACTTTTCTTTGAAATAATGAAAATAATTGAAATAGTGCTTTTATGTCCACCTAATGGCTCATCTGAAAGACAGCATTAACCTCCTTACTTGACAGGATGGACCAGTGGTACAGGAAAGTGTGGGCCAGGATGGTACTGCAACTTGATATATGCTACCTGTTTCGATCCTGTGCACATCCTGTTAACGACTAACTGTGCCAGCAATGTCTAAGCCGTATCTCATTCTTGCTTGCACTAGGTAGCAGACACCTTTACTGTGGAAAACTAGCCAAATGCCTTGCTGCCCTCTAATATTAGATCAAGGAAACTCATCTGTTAAGAGTTACAATCCAGTTTCTATTTGCGTGCTCTGATTGCAAATGCAGATCAAGTGCCAAAAATAAACAGTGCAGCCATAACCTCCAAAGTGTTGTGTATGGCGTTTGCCTCCAGAGTTTCTTTTGATATGACCTAAAGATTCAACGTAGCGGTCACTGTTACATCTCTCCCCACTGGTGAGTGAGGGACCAGACTAGGAAGTGTCCAGGGTTAACTCCTGAATTAAACCTGAGCTTTTGTGCAGAGCTTTTCATTAGTCTAGGGCATTAAAGGTTATCTACCCAAGGTGGGTAGATGGAGTTGAGGTACAACACAGCCACAATCTAATTTAAGGGCAGAACAGGCTTGTGGGATTGGATGGCCAGTTCATGTCCCTAGGTTACGGAGGGAAATATTTGTTTTGTGTATGGCCTCACAATCAGAAAATCACAACTTGGTCAGTTAATCTATTGTTGGTGTTGCCGTTTAAGGGAGGAGTACTGGTCAAGATACTGGGAGAACGCCCTTTAATTTCTTTTTGGATGCAAGGACTTGGAATAGTGTTTCGTCTAAAAGCCAGCCTTGCTGGGAGTGGAGCATTCCCTTAATACCAAACAAAAATCTGGAATTAAAAGTATGATGAGGACCACAAAACCATTGGCAATTGTCGTAAAGACCTACCAGGTTCACCGATGCCCTTTAGGGAAGGAAATCTGCTTTCCTTACCTGGTCTGGCCTACATGTGACCAAGCAATGTGGTTGACTCTTAAATTCCCTCTGAACAAGGACAATTAGGGATGGGGAATAAATGCTGGCCTAGCCAGCGAGGCCCACATCCCATGAACGAATAAAAAAAACTGGTCGCCGCCAATGTTCCGTGCTCAAGTATTGGAGTCAATGTTGAATCTTGAGCCCTCTGGCTCAGAGAATGCTACCAGCTAAAGACACGCTGATATTTTTGGTACCCAAGAAACATTTTTCCCAAAGGAATGAAGCCGAAACGCAAGATGGCTGAATGTCCTAGAGCTGAGCTTGTTGGCATTTGGGGATTAGGGAACATAAGGATGAATATAGAAATGGGAGGAAACCATTCAATCTCTTGAGTCTTTTCCACCATTCAGTCATACCATGGCTTATCTATATATTAACTCCAGCTGTCCTTGGTTCCATAATCCCGTAATACCCTTTCCTGACAAAACTCTATCTTTGTTTCAAAATTTCCAATTGACCTTTAACCTCACTAGTCTTTTGGGGAGGAGAGTTCAAGATTTCCACTACCCATTGTGTGAAGAAGTGTGAAGGAGTAGAAATTTCCTGCAGATATTTGAACAAATGGGTACAATCTTTGGTGGAATAGATTGCACTATGGGCTGTGGATGGAGCAGGCTTAGTAGTTGGAATAGCTTTTTGTTATTTCGTGATGGCTCATGTTTTTGTTCCAAGTTGCATTGTCGCCATCTTCAAGGAAGCTTCACTTCCAAAGTGTCACAATCACATCCAACTCTTCCTTTCCAAATCCCTCGGTGGCTGTGCCTCACCCTCCTTTAGTGAAGAGATCCAATCTTCTTTTCCCAACGTGTACTTGCTGTTGCTCCAACATTGAGTTGCTTTCTGTCGTCTGCTCCAGCCTTGAGCGGCTACTTGTCTAGAGGCGACTCTTCATTGGTGCCCCCATGATCTCTCTGTCCAGTTGCTTCTACCTCCCTCCCTGTTTTTGGGAACTTTCTCAAAACTTTTGCACCCCTGCCTCCATCACCAACCCCACCCCCACCCCCACCCATCTTCCTTCTTCTTTGTGATGGCTGCGATCCTTAGAACTGCATTTCTCCTGTTTTGTTTCTCATGTTAACTCCTGCAGGTTATTGCACATGTAGCTTAGTCAGGTCATTAAATGGCCACCGAAAATTAACGACGTCTCTATCATTCCATCTCTCTCACTCATAGACCTTTAATAGAATCACAGCATCTTGTGTTTCAGAATTGGCATTATGAACAAATTAATGTTCATGAAACAATCACCTTGCCTTAGAATGGAATTTTGTTTGAAGTTGACAGCTTATTTCTCACCAACTCATAGTGCTACAGAATACAAAGTACTCTACTAGCAGGTCATCTTATCACCAAATGCAATGTACAGGATGGATAATAGGTTGAGCTTATGTGTAATGCATTTCTACTACTGAAGATGTTACACAGACATTGAATTTGGTTTAGGTACTGCACAGTGCAGGGAATAGTGGAAGGAATGCTAACGGAGTCTAATTGTGAAGATTGGTAGATTGTGGTTAAATCGATAGATTTTTGTTAACCAAAGTCATTTAGGGATATGGGGCAGAAGTGGATATGTGGAGTTAGGTTGCAGACCGGACACGATCTCCCTGAATGGAGGAACAGGCTCAAGGGACTAAATAGAGGAGGTGATGGTTTAGTGGTATTGTCACTAGACTAGCGATCCAGAGACCCAGGGTAATGCTTTGGGGGACTGGGTTCAAATCCTGCCTTAGCAGATAATGGAATTTGAATTCAATACAAATCTGGAATTTAAAAAAAATCTAATGGTGACAATGAAACCATTGTTGATCCCTTGTTCAGGGAAGAAAATCTACTGTCCTTACCTGGTTTGGCCTACATGTGACTCCAGACCCACAGCAATGTGGTTGACTCTTAAATACCGTAGGGCAGGTAGGGATGGGCAATAAATGCTGGCCAATCCAGTGGCAAAAAAACAGCCCAATGCTGTTCCATAAGTTTACATGTGATAATTGTGTTGGCTTGCTGCACAGCACAATGCAACATAAAACACTTGCTTTGGTTCATTTCAGATATATTAGATGAGCTTTTTGTCATTTAGGGTGCACTTAAGGGTGAATGTTGGGAGTTCACTCCTGCACAGTAGAGTTGCACAAGATGATAAAGTGTGGTTGCTCAGCATACTGTACAGTGCAAGTTCTCTTTTTTTATTCATTCATGAGATGTGGGTGTCGCTGGCTGGGCCAGCATTTGTTGCCCATCCCTAGTTCCCCTTGAGAAGGTGGTGGTGAGCTGCCTTCTTGAACCGCTGCAATCTATGTGGTTTGGGTACACCCACAGTGAGGGAGGTTCAGGATTTTGACCCGGTGACAGTGAAGGAAGGCAATATACTTCCCAGTCAGGATGATGAATGGCTTGGAGGGGAACTTCCAGGTGGTGGTGTCACCATGTGTCTGCTGCCCTTGTCCTTCTAGATGTTAGCAATCGTGAGTTTGGAAGGTGCTGTCTAAGGAGGCTTGGTGAGTTTCTGCAGTGCATCTTGTAGTTGGTACACACTGGTACACACTGCTGCTACTGTATCAAATCATTTTTAAAAGCAGATTAACAGGCCTAATGGCAACTTATGCACGTAAAGCAGTAAGCATGAGCGTTAGGAACAGAATCTCATACAATATAAGCAGTTCATACAAATTTAATCCAACATATATATATAAAAAAGAGAGGTCAGCCTGAATTTTAGAGCTACGTCAGCAAAAGTTATGTCAGCAACTGGTTGACTCAGCTACTGGGACTGTATCAACAATAACATTACATGTATAGATGAGAACTGATGAAGCATTGGAGAATTAAATTAAAAGGACAGGACATCCCACACAAAGTTAGGCCCATGTAGGCCCTGTCTGCTGTGTGAACCTGAGTGTGATATGGTGACACAGTCAGCCGATCAGTCTGGAACTGAACCAGGATCAACTTACTGTGATCAAGCAGATGGTAGCGATGACCAATCTGATCGTCAAAAAATCAAAGCAAGAACCTGCATTTATATAATTATTTTCAGATCCTCAGTCGATCCTAAAATGCTTTAGAGTCAGTGAAGCACTTCTTGATGCATAGCCACTGCAGGGATGTCGAAAACAAGGCAGCTGATTGGCGTACGGCGAGCGCCAGCTAACAGCAATGTGATAATGACCGGATGATCTGTTTTACAGTGGGGATACATATTGGCCAGGACATCGGGCAGAACTCTCTTCTTCTCCCAAGTACTGTCATGGGATCTAAGAGGGTAGATGAGCTTTCATTGAACTTATTTTGTCCCATTCAAAAGACATAGGGTGAACAAATGCGATCAGGATTTTGTCAGAAG
Organism: Carcharodon carcharias; assembly: GCF_017639515.1. NCBI lineage: Eukaryota > Metazoa > Chordata > Chondrichthyes > Lamniformes > Lamnidae > Carcharodon > Carcharodon carcharias. Next base: position 16,538,751 of record NC_054468.1, on the reverse strand, counting down.
TGAGAGACATATTTCAGAATATCTCGATTTGAGGGATATTAAAAGCTGGGATCTTGCTGGCTGGATGTAACGTTGACGCAAGTAGAGCTGATATTATGAGACATTGGGCTTAGTAAGCTCATTCCCATTGTATTTACATTGCATCTGCTTTGCTCCATGCCAAATGTAAGATGCAAGCCCAGTGTAGAGATTGAATGTACAACTTGTTTTCAGACCCATGCATTGGAACTCTGTACCTTCCTGGTGAGAGGAAAAAGGAAGATGGCTGCTACTTTCCTTCCCACCTCCCAGCTAATATTTTCTCCCATAGTCCTCCTGAGGACGGTATCTTTTGCTGAGTCATGTTCCACAGCCTGGCATCCCTCCCATTATCTTGTCCAGCTGACCATCGTCCACTCATGAGCAGGGATCAATTAAGTGGAGGGCCGTCACAGCAGTGCCAATTGTTGGCCTTATTTAGGGCTGATGCCTCTGATTGATGTATTCTTGGAGATTTCAACATAATCTCCTGTCTCCAACTGCCCCACCCAGTCAAACAGCCGTTTAGCTCTATCTGCAGTATTTGCAAAACAAATAAATGAAAGTCTTCAAAGAAAATGGAAAAAAAAACACCCACGATTTATTTTTGAATGCCCCTATGATTTTCTTCTTAGATCACTCATAGCAGTGTCCTGGAGATTAATCTCTAATTCCTGATGACTCCAGGACAATCCTGGAGGTTTGGCGACACTAATTGTTACCCAAGATCACATATACCATTGCTTGAGGGTCGATGTTAAAGCCAGGCTTAATTACACTCTCAGTTTGTAATGCATGGTTACTGAGGCCTACCTTAGTAACGCCCGCCACATAGCCAAATAACTGATGAAGCACAAGGTTCGAATGTAACACCTTTCTGCTCTGTTCAGCTGAGTACCTTGTCTTGATTCATTTGAGAGTATCTTTGGAGAAATTCTAAATTATATCGATCCTCTAAATAGCACTTGAAAATAAAATTTACTGTATAATGAGTATGAAAGCTTTCCCAAATGTTTTTATAAAAAAGAATGACAGAATTCACACTGAAAAACCCCTTTGTGGGATAAAAATTGCCTTGCACCAAATCCGTAGGCTTTAGAATGAACAACCACAACAATATCGCTCCTTTAACGGAGAATTTAAATGTCCCCAGGTGCTTTAGAAGCATTATCAGGCCTCTACAGACACCAAGGCAATGATTAAAAGCTTGGTGAAAAAGGTAGACCTCATAGAAAGAGGGAAGGGTAGAGAGAAGAGGTTCAGGGAGAAAATTTCAGAGTGTTGGGCTAAGATGGCTGAAGGCATGGCCACCAATAGTGGAAGGAAATGGGAAATACACAAGAGGTCAGACTTGGAGGAAAGCAAAGATCTCAAAGGAGGATACAGAGACAGGGAGGCACAACGGCCAATGAGGGATTTGAGCCTGAAAATGAGAATTTTAAAATCAAGGCGTTAAATAAAGCATGATTCTTGTGAGCTATTCATCGCCTCAACTGCAGATGATTCTTTCTTTGGCTAGCACTGCTTGGAACCTGTGGAGTTGTCCAGTTTACTCAAGGTTGTGGGCTGCGGGTATTGTTCTACTTGAATGGAGGCCACTGTTCTGGGACAAACACACAAAAATTGTTTTCCATCAGATGGATTGTTGGACACATTTGCAGAGTTCATCAATCACTTACTGCCCATAGTAATGAGTTGAGAATGGCCAATTCTTCAAAGGCAGCAGATCTAAGAGCTTATGTCTTACAGGGCACAGGCATGGTAACCGTGGTTACAACGGTGGTTGCAGTTAGTACCAAAGGTCCTATTGGAACAGCAATATAGCAATTTGTTGAATTGTGCTGTTATTCACTGGGAAAGTTTATGAACTGATTGTATGCCTCAGTGGTGATCATAGAATCATAGAAAGTTTATGGCACAGGAAGAGGCCACTTGACCCATGGTGTGTGCACTGACCAAAAAATGAGCCGCCCAGCCTAATCCGACTTTCTGGCATTTGGTTCGTAGCCCTGAGCTAACAGCATTTGAAATCCTTATCTAGATGCCTTTTTAAATGAGTTGAGGGTTTCTGCTTCTACCACCCTTTTAGGCAGTGAGTTCCAGATCCCTATGCAAAAAGGTTTTACTCATCTCCCCTCTAAGCTTTTTACCATTCACTTTAAATCTATGCCTCCTAGTCACTGACCTCTCCGCTAAGTTAAATAGGTCTTTCCCATCCAATCTACCCAGGCCCCTCAGAATTTTGTACATCTCAAACAAATCTCCCCTCAGCCTCCTCTGTTCCAAAGAGAACAACCCTAACCTATCCAATCTTTCCTCTTGTTGCATTTTTCCAGTCCTGGCAAAATCCTCGTAAACCTCCTCTGTACCCTCTCTAGTGTAATTACATTTTTTTTCTGTAATGAAGTGACCAGAACTGCACACAGTGCTCAAGTTGTGGCCTATTTAATGATTTACACAGCCCCAGCATAACATCCCTGCTCTTATATTTTATGCCTCAGCTAATAAAGGAAAGGATTCCATACGCCTTCTTAACCACCTTATCCAACTGTGCTGCTACCTTTAGGGACCTGTGGACATTCACTCCAAGATCCCTCAGTTCCTCTACACCTCTCCGTATTCTCCCATTAATTGAATGTTCTTTTGCCTCGTTTGACCTCCCAAACGCATCACCTCACATTTCTCTGGGTTGAATTTCATTTGACACTTTTCTGCCCACCTGACCAGTCCATTGATATCTTCCTGCAGTCTACAGCAATCCTCCTCACTGTCAACCAATTTGTGTGCTTTACTTCTATTATTGAGGAATGACATGCATTTATACAGCATCTTTCACAACCAATGAAGTATAGTCTCTGTTGTATTGTAGGTAACACAGCAGCCAATTTGCAAATAGCAAGCTTCGACACACAGCAATGTGGTAAACCATCAGAGAATCTCTTGCTGAATGATGTTGTTTGAGGGATAAATACAAGCCAGGACAAGAGGGCTAGCCAAATCTTCTTCAAAATAGTGCCATAAGACCTCTTACATTCACCATGAGAGAGCAGGCAGGACCTCGGTTTAGTGTCTTATCTGGCCTCCAACAGCGTACCTCTCCCTCAGTACTGCTCTGGACTGTCAGCCTGGGATTTATGCCCAAGTTTTTGGAATGGGATTTGAACCCTCAACTTCCTGACCTCCTGAATGCTGCCCAATGAGCCACAGCTGACCCATTCATAGTGCCCACAATGAGTGACACCATATGGCCTGAACAGTAGAGTAAGGACAGGGGTAACCATGCTCAGTATATTTTTATTCTTCAGCTTTCTCCCCATCTACCTGAAAATGATCTGTGCTGGAACCAGGTTCCAGAGACGTTGAACTGTCTTTTGATAGCTAGCCCAGGGAGCCATTCTTCAGGTGTGAATCTGAAGTGTGAATAAAGATGACAACTTGCCCATCCTGGTAATGACTGAGTTGACTGACCTCACACTCAGGAACACGGGAATTGCTAGACGAAAAACATCCACGGAGTTTGTCTTCTGCCATCCTAATTATACAATGATAAACAAGTTGAGTAAACATAACAACTAATCTGTATCAATTAATCTAAAGCTAATCCAGCGAGGAAAATCCTAGTGGTGGGGAGCTTTGGAAACCATAGGTCCAAAGTCACCTATTGCCTCCCAAGCAATCTAGACCAAGCACATTTCATGTCTCAGATTACTTAGACACTTTTTAATGCTCAGTTTCGAGCAGTCCCCTAGTAAGCAGCTGTCACAGAAATGATAGTCCAAATGGTCCCCTTCTGTGCCGTAAGATTCTAGGAGAGGTAATCAGATAGTAAACAGGAGCAGGACCACTGAGAGTATTTTTGTCTCTTCCTTGCACACTGACTAAAGCTAATTGGAATGCTCTTACAGCAACTCAGGCCGTGAACTATTTAACTCAGCATAAACGGAGACCAATCTGATCTTCACTTTATTCTTAAAAGCTAGGCAGAAGGCAGCATACCAACCTAGTCATCAGGCAACTCAATCACCTTACATTAAACTATTTAGGAAAGCCTTTGGCTGCTGTAAAACATGCCCCTCGCATTGTCTCGTTTCTAATGTTCATTCTGGGGATATAAGCATCGCTGGCAAGGCTGGCCTTTCTTGCCCTTTGCTAGTTGTCCTTGCGAGGTGGTGAGCCTCCTTCTTAATCCACTGCAAACTATTTGCTGAAGGTACCCCCACAGTGCTATTAGGTGGGGAGTTTCAGAATTTTGACCCAGCAACTATGATAGAATGGTGGCGATCATATGACCAAGTCAGGATGGTGTGTAGCTTGGAGGAAAAATTGGAAGTGGTCATGATCCACGCATGTGCTTCTCTTGTCCTTTGAGGTGGTGGAGTTCATGAACTTAGCACCTGGATCAAGGGAACCCCTGCTTACAGAGTTTATAGTCGAGCAAAGAACCTATATTTATCCAGACTCTGAAAATGAGATAATTCTAGCAAGTCGAGAATGGCTTGAATTCACACAAAACGCTCAGTATGACCATGAGACTCCAGTTGTTTATGAATATCAGCTGAAGCTTAATATAAAATTAGCCACTCTTAACCATCCATTTTTTTTTCAAAATAAAGACGCTGAGATCTCAATAAAATGAAAAAGCTGCTTTAAAGCCTTAAGGGGACCACAGGATATGGGGATAGTGGAGAAAGTGGAATTAAAGTTCTTATCAATTGGTTGAACAGGCTTGAGGGGCCATATGTTCTACTGCTGCCCCTATTTTTCACGTTTTATGTAAGTTCTTAATCTTAAAACCAGAGTTGAATTAACACTGATCACAGACTAAGTAGATTCTATGATATCAGCATTGGCCAATGAAAGGACTTAAAGGAGGAAATTGTTTGGCTGCACAGTGTCAAACAATTGTCATTGTGACAAGAGACTATTCATTTTGATTGTCTTTCCTAATTTGACTAGGCATGTTAAAAGAAGCCACAAATGCTTGAATGTGCAATTTGCCCAGCTGGTTCGGTCTTAGTCAATCCAGCGCCTGTTGCTGTGTTACCCCTGGGAAGTGATTGTGTGGACCAGGCAGTGTACACAAGGGTTTGATGTTCAGAATCATACAGGTTCAGTTAGGCTTTAGGCCTTGAAATTTTGCTCTGGGCTGGTAGCAGAAAAACATTTAACACATTCCTCTGAAATTCCTTCATCAGCCATTTTAATGGAGGCTTCAGTCCATTTAGGAACATGACGAGGGCATTCAGGGCCTTTGAGCCTTTTTATCCATTCAATTAGCAGTTTATCAGTACCTCATCTCCGTTTCATGGTTTTTGTTTCATATTCCTTGTCTCCCTTACCTAAAAAAAAACTCTATCGATTTTAGCCTTGACGGATGCAATTCTTGCAGCATCCATAGCCTTTTGGGGAGAGTTCCAAGTACCTCTAAGTTTAAGACTCTGCTCCCTTGCCCTTGGCTCTGGGAAATATTTTTTTCCATATCTGACCAATCAAATCCTTTTGATATTTGAAACATCCCAGCTGTATTACCATTCAGTCTTCAGTTTTGAAAAGAATAGCAGCCAAGTTTGTGCAACCTGCCCTCATAATTTTGCTCTCCGAGCTGTCATGTTATGTTGGTGAATCTAGACTTCACCCCTTCCGATGCCAATGTATCCTTCCTCAGGTGGGCTGCCCAGAACTGAACAAAGCACTCGAGATGGGGTTTGACTCGGGCTCTGTACAACTAAAGCACACTTTCCACCCCTTTGCATTCCAGCTTCCCTGAGAAAATGGTCAAGCTTCCGTTAGCCTTAAACGACTGACATCTCCTCTAGCACGCGAGGCAAAGGAACCTGAGTCAAATCTATAAGACAGTCCTGGTATGTTACACCACAGATTGATGCTTCCCATTTTGAGAGAACCCAAAACTAGAGATTATAGCCCGGATTTTCATCCTCCAGGCAGGGTAGTGGGAGTCAGGAAAATTCCTGGTTCAGGCTGTTCGCCTCAGGGGAAATTGCCCGCAAGGGTGGCGTTTTCTTTGTGGGAGGGCGGGCGAGGGCTGGAGTCTGGCCAGCTGACCCGGGGGAAAGTTCGGAGGCAGCCACACAGGCCGCCGGTGCTGAGGTGGCTTGTTTTAAAGGCACACCTTGCTGTCACGGGACTTCATCACACTTAAAATAAAAACAGGCCCACCCCACCCCACACCGTCCCCGTCCCAACCACTCCCAATGGCCCCTCATGCCCCCCCCCCATGCCAAGATATGCCCCTCCAAACAATCCTTATGGCCCCTATTCCAAGCCATGCCTCTCTACTCACTCCCATGGCTCCTCATGACCCCATTGCCAAGCCATGCCCATTGGCCCCTATAAACTGTAGAGGAACAATGAACCCTGTAATGGCGGTAGGATGTTTAAAAAAAAACTTTAAAGAAGTCATTCATTCATTTTGCTATGTCAAAGAATATCCATTACTACATGATTGTTAATCATCCAGACCCTTTATAGCTGAAAATGCAAGCAACTTGAAACCTCTTAACCTTGTGTAAATAACGGTTGTGCAATTGACAGAAGAGATCAGAGAGCCAGAGCTGTCAATCAAACAATGTTTTCTCCGGAACAAAAACAGAATTACCTGGAAAAACTCAGCAGGTCTGGCAGCATCGGCGGAGAAGAAAAGAGTTGACGTTTCGAGTCCTCATGACCCTTCGACAGAACTTGAGTTCAAGTCCAAGAAAGAGTTGAAAAATAAGCTGGTTTAAGGTGTGTGTGGGGGGGGGGGGTGGGGTGGGGGGTGGGGGGCGGAGAGAGAGAGAGAGAGAAGTGGAGGGGGTTGGTGTGGTAGTAGGGACAAACAAGCAGTGATAGAAGCAGATCATCAAAAGATGTCAACAACAATAGAACAAAAGAACACATAGGTGTTAAAGTTGGTGATATTATCTAAACGAATGTGCTAATTAAGAATGGATGGTAGGGCACTCAAGGTATAGCTCTAGTGGGGGTGGAGGGAGCATAAAAGATTTAGAAATATTTAAAAATAATGGAAATAGGTGGGAAAAGAAAAATCTATATAATTTATTGGAAAAAAAAAGGAAGGGGGAAACAGAAAGGGGGTGGGGATGGGGGAGGGAGCTCAAGACCTAAAGTTGTTGAATTCGATATTCAGTCCGGAAGGCTGTAAAGTGCCTAGTCGGAAGATGAGGTGTTGTTCCTCCAGTTTGCATCCCCCATCCCCACCCCCTTTCTGTTTCCCCCTTCCTTTTTTTTTCCAATAAATTATATAGATTTTTCTTTTCCCACCTATTTCCATTATTTTTAAATATTTCTAAATCTTTTATGCTCCCTCCACCCCCACTAGAGCTATACCTTGAGTGCCCTACCATCCATTCTTAATTAGCACATTCGTTTAGATAATATCACCAACTTTAACACCTATGTGTTCTTTTGTTCTATTGTTGTTGACATCTTTTGATGATCTGCTTCTATCACTGCTTGTTTGTCCCTACAACCACACCCCCCCTCCACTTCTCTCTCTCTCTCTCTCTCTCCGCCCCCCACACACCTTAAACCAGCTTATATTTCAACTCTTTCTTGGACTCGAACTCAAGTTCTGTCGAAGGGTCATGAGGACTCGAAACGTCGATGCTGCCAGACCTGCTGCGTTTTTCCAGGTAATTCTGTTTTTGTTTTGGATTTCCAGCATCCGCAGTTTTTTTGTTTTTATCTCAATGTTTTCTCCAGGTTGTTTGGGGGGCATGCTTTGACATGGGGGGGGGCATGAGGAGGACGTTTCGAACTTGCCTTTCAAACGGCCTCACGCAGATTATTATTCATGACACCCCTGAGATGCTGTGAACCATGACTCTTTAAAAACGTGGCTCGGCTCCATGAAAATTGTAGAGCACTAGGATATGGCCTATCCCCGCAATGGAACTGGCCAGGTCTGGAGTGCAGTAGGTGAGTTTATGACCCCAACCAGCCTGCACCTTTAAAAGGCACTCCCGAAAATTGGAAACTCCAGGAATGAGATCAAGAATCCTGGAATCAGGCAATGGCCACCATTTTTAAAGGGCTCTCGAGTCATTTTGATTTGGTGAGAATCCAGCCTCAACAATATATAAAATATCACGAATAAATCCAATAGGAAATTCATGAGAAACTTCTTTATTCAGAGGGTGGTGAGAATGTGGAACTTGCTCCCAGTTGAGTGAATAGCGTAAATACATTTCATGGGAAGCTCGATAAACACATGAGGAAGAAATAAATAGAAGTACATGATAATAGGGTGAGATGAATATGAGTAAAATGAGACTGATGAGCAGCATAAATGGCAGGATGGACAAGCTTGGGCGAATGGCCTATTCCTGTGCCGTAGACTCAATGTAGATTGAAACTATTTCATGACCCCTGCAAGTGCAAATAAAGTAAGGGTTGTCTGCATTTGACGACAGGGATCAATCTCAACTCTGGTGCCCCCCATGACCAAGCAGCTTGTTGAAGCTTTACTGCCACATGAGGAATGACCACTTCGGGGAGGGAGTGGGGTGGGCCCAACATTCATGGAGTGACATGGTAATGTGATTCAGATCTTGTCAGGAGAGGCTGGGAGAAAGGTGTGGTTGGGGAGGGCTATGGTTGGAGCCAGTGCAAACAGGAATTTCAACATAGTCTTTATTTAAGCTTTAGTCAGGGGCAAAGCTGACAGGATAGAGCAGGCACACAAGATGAAATAATAGAAGATTAAATTTCAACTCCAACTTACATCTATTTATTTGACACAGTGAGCACTAGCTGAGTCTCCACTATAGCAGAGGGAGTAGGCAAAGGCAGGAGAGTGGGCATCTGAGAACAACTCTTCCATCTATCCCCTCTTACCAGCCACCTTCGGATTAGGCCAAAAGGAGGGAAATTTTAACTTAGCTCAATTAGCAGGATTCCTTGTGGAATCAGATGGCTCCTGGCTTTACGCACCCAGTCTAAATGACTCTCCATTACTTTCAAGGGTTAAGGAAGACTTGCATGAGCATATTTCCTGTCACCTCCAAACTTTCTTTACAGCTAATTATGTATTGTTTGACAATTTAGCCACTGTTGTGATATAGGGATAATAGGCAGCCATTTTGTGCACCACAAACAGCATTGTGATGACGACAAAATAATCTTTTGTTTTTAATAATGCTGATTGAGGGATGAATATTAGCCAGGTTTCCCTTGTCTTCTGTGAAATAATACCATGGAATCTTTTACTTTCACCTAAGAAGGCAGTTGGGGCCTCAGTTTAGTATCTCACCCAAAAGATGGCACCTCAGACAGCGCAGCACTTCATCAGTATAGCACTGGAATTTCAACTGAGAGTAAAATCGGATGGGGTATAAAATCAGTGTTGCATCAAACCCTGTCCGTTGTCTGATGAGTAGATTAGGTTAAAGTCACTCCTGAAATTCAGCTTTTACCATGTTCCATTTGTGTTATAAAATGGTCTCATTATCTGTTAAATTGTGTTAATTGTATAATTCGAATTACCTTTCAAATAGCTCTTTGCATATCTGTTCATGTGTGTGTATCTCTACCTGTCATGGACTATTTATATTGGTCTTTTTGTAATTGGGATCCCATTTCCCAGTGATAAGATCTGTTTTCCATCAACCGTGGCAGATATATCGATTGAGATATAACTGGGGCAGGAAAGAAGAGGCTTCTTTTGCAGTTTAGGCCCTGTCATGGGAGAGAGGCCTGAGATGCCGAATTGATTTACCTATGCCACTAATTTCCCTCATGCTTATGCATTGGTGAGTTTAACTAGAGGCAATAAGGCTGACAATAGATAAGAGGCCCACGGACACATGGACTGTTCTCGTCACCAGTCCAAATAAGGTTGCCAACTCTGTAAGGAAGTATTCGCGAAGGTGTGATCACATGATCTCAGGCCTCCAATGCTCCGCCCTCACACCCCCCATGGTGGCATTGTGGTAACGTCCCTGAGCTAGTAATCCAGAGGCCCAGGCTAATGGGGACAAGGGTTCAAATCCCAACACGGCAGCTGGTGGAATTTAAATGCAATTAATTAATAAAACCTGGAATTGAAAGCTAGTCGCAGTAATGGTGACCATGAAACTATCATCGATTGTCGGAAAAGCCCACCTGGCTCACTAATGTCCTTACCTGGTCTAGCCTCCATGTAACTCCAGACCTACAGCAATGTGGCTGACTCTTAACTATCCCCAGGGTAGGCCTAGCAAGTAAACAGCGATGGGCAATGAACGCTGGCTTTGCCAATGACGCCTGCATTGCATGAAAGAATTTTTAAAAATGGCTACTCTGTATGACCATCATTTAGGCACCCTGCCTTCCCCTTGGCCAATCAGAGAGCAACTGGACTCTTCATTGGCACCCAAATTGGGGATGAGTGGGGGAGTGTGGGAAAGGTGTGGTCATGAGGCATGTGTAGGCTGCACTGTATTGGGGAGGAATATTCAATGGACTAACCATTCTATTTGTGTCATTTTTTTTCCCCCTCCACGTTTATACGTTCAATCCTCTTCCTTTGCCCCAGAAAGCAGCAGCTCCCATTGCTTGGAGGTGGCAAATTCAGGGTGAAGCTCAGAATAAAGCCAGAAGTTAAAAGATACAGTGCTTTGTGCAGCAATTGAAAGATCCAGAATAATTTTGAACTCTGTTCCAATTGCTGTAATAACCTTGCAACATAACTTTGTAAGTCCCTAGATATAAGCACCAACTAGCAATGATTTCAATTTATTCCTCACCACATGAGAGCTTTGATATTGCTCATCAGTCAAGATGTAGTGTTTTTATTTCGATTCATTTCAGGGGTGTAATTGGAGTCTGCTCATGCAGTGTGTTTATAAATGTTTAGTGCCTGAGATGCACTTTCCCAGGACAATAATGAGCTACACAGCTAGGTGTAGCTAGGTCAGATGAGTGAGGCCTGAGGGTCCAATCAGCCATTCGTGCAGGGCTAGGGAGGGAGGACAAAAGAGCCAGCGTTCCCGCTCCCAGTCAACCACACCGCCAACCCCCCCTCCCTCCACCCCAGACCCTTCCTGGAAACTGTGTGTGGGCGTTGATGGAACTTGTTTTGGTTTAGGCATGACACACCAAACACCACCACCCCGACCCTTCCCAAATTTTTCAATGACTTGCACTGCCTAGTCTTGCATGTGCCGGATGACCCCCTTGCAGGAAGGCATCATGTAGCTGCCAGGTGCCTATAAAACCCATCCATGACACCGGCCAACATGTGGGGGGGAGAGGGGGAGGATGTAACTGGAGGGCATTCAAAGAAAGCAGCAATTCTTCTGAAAATGAAGGCAAGATATCAGAGGGGGGTGGGAGAAAATTGCACCTTGTTACATTGTGAGCACGTACAAGCATTCGCATTCCCTCAGTGGGCAATCCCAACTGTTGTTATCTTCTCTATTCTTTCAAGAGATGTGGGCGTCTGACATTTGTTACCCATCTTGAACTGCCCTTGACCTGAGTGGCTTAATACTCTATTTCAAAGAACAGGTAAGAGTCAACCACATTGCCGTGGGTCTGGATTCACCCATAGGTAGGAATGGCAGATTTCCTCCCTGAAAGGGCATGAGTGAACCAGGTGATAATTGTCATGGTCACCATTATGGAGACAAGCTTTCAATTCCAGATTTGTTCACTGAGTTTAAAATTTCACCAGCTGCCATAGGTGCGATTTAAACCCACGTCCTCAGAACATTAGATCCTAGATTGCTTGTCCAGCAACATCAGACAGTAAACCAGGCAGGGTCTCCCCACTAACTTTGTTTATTGGATTAACTAAAGGGGAATGGGGAAAGGAGGAAATGTTCACAGTGTAGGTTTGTGGCAAGCTATGTTGCTCAATAGATGCACAGTTAATGACATGGATCTAACCTCTGCGTGCCTTCAACCGATGCCACTAGCTACAGAGCCAGAGGGCGGGTGGTTGGGAAGGGGAGGGTCTGGGCCAACGAGGCGTTTGGCAACACACAGGCTTGCTGAAATCAAATTGCCTTGCTGAATATTTAATGCTGGTGTAATGGAATCGCATTTTACCTTGGCAGAGCTTGCTTGGTCTGTCAGGCATTCATACTGCATGGTGATTACCCTGTCCCCCATTTAACATGGACCCCCAATGTGGTAAAGAGAAAGGCCACCATAAAGACAGCTTTTTGTTAAATCTCTGGCGTGGCTGTGATATACTGAGAAAGTGGCCGCTGGCTGAATGAAATTACCTTTGTACCACCACAGAGCTGTGAGGGGTGCTGGTACCACATTTGGTGCCAAGGCTAATGTGGGCTGTGGGTGAGAGCGGGGAAAGGGAGAGGAGAACATACCATTCACAGTTAACCCCTTCATACTCTCTCTCTCCTGCTTGTTCCTGACAGCAAAAACAGTACAGAATCTATGCCTCAGGCTTTGCCAAGTTAGCTGCAGAGTCTGCAGCATCGGGCTTGACTCTTGTTCGTTTGCTTGTGCGCGCAAGAGTGCGTGTTTGTGTGGGTGCACACGTGTTTGTGAGTGTGTAAGCATATGTGAGCATGCGTGTGTACATGCGTGTATGTGCAAGCGTGTGAATTTTTTTATTTCTATTCGTTTACGAGATGTTGCTGGCAAGACCAGCGTTTATTGCCCATCCCTAATTGCCCTTGAGAAGGTGGTGGTGAGCTGCCTTCTTGAACCGCTGCAGACCATGTGGTGTAGGTACACCCACAGCGCTGATAGGCAGGGAGTTCCAGGGTTTTGATCCAGTGACAGTGAAGGAACGGCCGATATATTTCCAACACAGGATGGTGAGTGGCTTGGAGGGGAACTTCCAGCTGGTGGTGATCCCATGTGTCTGCTGCCTCGGTCCTTCTAGATGGTAGCAGTTGTGGGTTTGGAAGGTGTCGCCTAAGGTGTCTTGGGCGAATTCCTGCAGTGCTTCTTGTAAATGGTACACACTGCGGCTGCTGTTCGTCGGTGGTGGAGGGAGTGATTGTTTGTGGAAGGGGTGCCAATCAAGTGGGGCTGCTTTGTTCTGAATGGTGTCAAGCTTCTTGAGTGTTGTTGGAGCTGCACTCATCCAGGCAAATGGGGAGTATTCCATCACACTCCTGACTGGTGCCTTGTAGATGGTGGACAGGCTTTGGGGAGTCAGGAGGTGAGTTACTCACCACAGGATTCCTAGTCTCTAACCTGCTCTTGTAGCCACAGTATTTATATGGCTAGTCCAGTTCAGTCTCTAATAGAGTGTCTGAACACTGGCTGCTGCAGATCCCACTCACCACCACAATTAAAAATAAAATACTCTCACACAAATGCTGAAGTATCTATATATAAAAAATAGAAACCTTTCAATGGGCTGTGGAAAGCGAGAATCACAGTGCAGAAGAGGCCCTTCGGCCCATCGAGTCTGCAACGACACGTGAGAAACACCTGACCTACCTACCTAATCCCATTTACCAGCACTTGGCCCATAGCCTTGAATGTTATGATGTGCCAAGTGCTCATCCAGGTACTTTTTAAAGGATGTGAGGCAACCTCCAAGACATGGATAGTGGGAGATTCAGCGATGATAATGCCATTGAATGTCAAGGGGCGATGGTTATATTCTTTCTTGTCATTGGATGGTCATTGCCTGGCACTTGTGTGGCACGAATGTTACTTGCCACTTGTCAGCCCAAGCTTGGATATTGTCCAGGTCTTTCTGCATTTGAACATGGACTGCATCAGTATCTGAGGAGTCATGAATGGTGCTGAACATTGTGCAATCATCAGCGAACATCCCCACTCCTGACCTTATGACTGAAGGAAGGTGATTAATGAAATGCTGAAGATAGTTGGGCCGAGGACACTACCCTGAGGAACTCCTGCGGTGATGTCTGGGACTGAAATGATTGACCCCAATAACCACAAACATCTTCCTTTGTGCTAGGTATGACTCCGACCAGCAGAGAGCTTAACCCCCTTAACACAAATGCCAGGCAATGACCATCTCCAACAAGAGAGAATCTAACCATTGCCCCTTGACATTCAATGGCATTATCATTGCTGAATCTCCCACTATCAACATCTAGGGGGTTACCATTGACATTCCCAATGACTCCAGTTTTGCTAGGGTTCCTTGATGCCACACTCAGTCAAATGCTGCCTTGCTGTCAAGGGCAGTTACTCTCATCTCATCCCTGGAGTTCAGCTCTTTTGTCCATGTTTCAACCAAGGCTGGAATGAGGTCAAGAGCTGAGTGGCCCTGGCAGAACCCAAGATGAGTGTCAGTGAGCAGGTTATTGCTAAGCAAGTGCCGCCTGATAACACTGTTGATGACTCCTTCCATCAGTTTACTGAAGATTGAGAGTAGACTGATGGGGCGGTAATTGGCTGGGTTGGATTTGTCCTGCTTTTTGTGTACAGGACATATCTGGGCAATTTTCCACATAACCGAGTCAATGCCAGTGTTGTAGCTGCACTGGGATAGCTAAGGGCGTGGCAAGTCCTGGAGCACCAGTCTTCAGTACTATTACCGAAATATTGTCAGGGCCCATAGCCTTTGCAGTATCCAGTGCCTTCAACCGTTTGTTGATATCACGTGGAGTGAATCGAATTGGCTGAAGACTGGCATCTGTGATGCTGGGGACCTCTGGAGGAGGATGAGATGGATCATCCACTCGGCACTTCTGGCTGAAGATTGTAGCAAATGCTTCAGCCTTATCTTTTGCACTGATGTGCTGGGTTCCTCCATCATTGAGGATGGGGATATTTGTGGAGCCTCCTCCTCCAGTGAATTGTTTAATTGTCCACCACCATTCATGCCTGGATGTGGCAGGACTGCAGAGCTTAGATCTGATCCGTTGGTTGTGGATCTGCTTAGCTCTGTCTATCACTTGCTGCTTATGCTGTTTGGCACGCAAGTAGTCCTGTGTTATAGCTTCACCAGGTTGACACCTCATTTTTAGATATGCCTGGTGCTGCTCCTGACATGCCCTCCTGCACTCTTCTTTGAACCAGGGGTGATCCTCTGGCTTGATGGTAATGGTAGAGTGGGGGATATGCCAGGCCATGAGGTTACAGATTGTGGTTGAGTACAATTCTGCTGCTGTTGATGGTTCACAGTGCCTCATGGATGCCCAGTTTTGAGTTGCTAGATCTGTTTGAAATCTATCCCATTTAGCATGGTGGTAGTGCCACACAACACGATGGAGGATATCCACAATGTGGAGATAGGACTTTGTCTCCACAACGACTGTGTGGTGGGCACTCCTACTGATACTGTCATGGACAGATGCATCTGCGGCAGGCAGGTTGGTGAGGATGAGGTCAAGCATGTTTTCCCTCTTGTTGGTTCCCTCACTACCTGCTGCAGACCCAGTCTAGCAGCTATGTCCTTTAGGATTCGGCCAGCTTGGTCTGTGATGGTGTTACTGAGCCACTCTTGGTGATGGACATTGAAGTCCCTCACCCAGAGTACATTCTGTGCCCTCAGTGCTTCCTCCAAGTGATGTTCAACATGGAGGAGCACTGATTCATCAACTGAGGGAGGGCGATACGTGGTAAGCAGCAGGAGGTTCCCTTGCCCACATTTGACCTGATGCCAGGAGATTTTATGGGGGCCAGAGTCAACATTGAGGACTCCCAGGGCAACTGCCTGCTGACTGTATACCACTGTGCCACCACCTCTGCTGGGTCTATCCTGCCAGTGGGACAGAGAGAACATACCCAGGGATGGTGACGGTGGAATCTGGGACATTATTTGTAAGATATGATCCCGTGAGGATGACTATGTCAGGCTGTTGCTTGGCTAGTCTGTGAGACAGCTCTCCCACTTTTGGCACAAGCCCCCAGATGTTAGTAAGGAGGACTTTGCAGGGTCGACAGGGCTGGGTTTGGCATTGCCATTTCCGGTGCCTATGTCAGGTGGTCCATCCAGTTTCATTCCTTTTTAATGGCTTGATACGGCTGAGTGGCTTGTTAGGCCACTTAAGAGTCAACCACATTGCTGTGGGGCTGGAGTCACATGTAGGCCAGACCAGTTGAGGGCAGCAGATTTCCTTCCCTAAAGGGCATTAGTGAACTAGATGAGTTCTTACGACAATCGACAATAGTTTCATGGTCATCATTTAACGTTTAATTCCAGATTTTTATTGAATTCAAATTCCACCAGCTGCCGTGCTGGGATTCGGACCCGGGTACCCAGACCATTACCCGGGGTCTCTGGATTACCAGTCCAGCGACAATACCGCTGCCCCATCGCCTCCCGCCAAGGGTGCATACACGTGCTTTCATGTGTGACTGCGTGAGTTTGTGCTCATGTGCAAGTGTGTGTGCGGGCGATCGCGTGAGTGTGCAAACGTGCATGATTGTGCGCACGAGAGGGCGTGCGTGAGTGTGCGCCCATGCGGGTTGTCCACGTCTGAGAGTGTGCCGGTGCTTTGACCGTTGCTGGAAGCTGGTGAAAAGCTAACCTTGGTTTAATCCACTAACTGCATGTTGGGTAAAGATGCAAAAATAATATATATATAAAAAAAAATCAGCACATGGTTTAACTTCACGCAGCAGAATTAGTCGCATCTGATGGGCGTTTTCTGTGCTTATGGCATAGCAATGAATGTCTGACAGGCGCGACCTTTCATGAGACAGCCGACACGATTGGCTTCCTGCCCAGAATATTGCTGCAACACTCTCCTTGATTGGTTGCCTCCCTGTCATGCATTGCTTCACAAGGGGAGAAACAGCCTTTTTTTTTTAATAATGTACAATGGCTGGCTGCATTATGCTGCACTGTAAGTATTATTTTAAACGCAGGTAGACTGTTGCCTTTGCATGTTACTTCCAGCTTGACGCAGGAAGGTTTATTTTTTAATTTCCTGTTCATTTTGTTTTTTTTTTAATATATGGGATGGGAGTTAAATACTGGTTGGTAAAATGTTGATGTATCTGTTTCTCCTACAGGTTGGTACTGAGAAGTGCCTTTCCTGGAATCTCTGCTGCTTGGAACAGCTTCTAGAGCAGTCTCTGCTTTTTTTTGCCTTGCTTGCTACCAGCTAGACTGCAAGAACTGCACATCCAACCCCTTCGGCTTTAGTACAATCGCCCGTCCCCCCCTTCCTCCTTTTCCCCTTTGCCCCCCACCCCCTCCCTTTCATTCCCACCTAGATCTGAAAGAAAGAGAGAGAGAGAGAGAGAGGGGAGAGAGAGGGAGAGAGAAAGAGGGACAGAGAGAGAGAGAAAAAAAACCCAAACTTTTCGCAGTATATCAGCCTGGCATTGCTGTCTTGCTATTTCACTGTAACGAACAAAGAATTTTAATATAACAACAAAAAATAAATCGACTCTGCTGAAAAGATAGCCTTCTGCCTGAAACAATCAAGGAAATTAAAACAATATAAAAGGAACCGTTGATCACTTTAAATTGCTGCAAGCAGCAGGGCAGACTTGATCAATATTGATTACAAACCATTGAAACCGTTTGCCAAATCAGCTGGCTGGATGTTGCCTTTCAAATAACTGTACTGGAAACAACTGGGATACTCACTGTCAGCAAAGGAATTGCCCCATTTCTAAACTTCAAAACGGGCTCCATGTTGGCAACACAGAATGGGTCACTGAGAGTACAAATCTTGTCCCGAGTCTGACATACAGCTCCTTGCCGGTGATAGCACTGTTGCTTTTCCAACCAAAATATATATATATAAAAAAAAGAAGAAAGCTCTTTTTCTTTCTGAAATTCTTTTTTTTTTTAAAAAAAAGAATCCTCGCCAATCTCATGCCAGGGGTTTTCTCTGAAAGGAGACTTCCTCGTGGTGATCTTTCTGTCGAAAAAGCCTCGAGCCCGCTCAAAACGAGAAAAAAACAAAGGGTGTCTTCCCCTTCCCCCCCCCCCCCAAAAAAACGTCAAGTCTTTTTTAACCGACCTTCATCGCACTGCAGTCAACGTGTTTATCTCCACACTGGTCCGGACTATCTCACCTGCCTGTTAACTCAAAAAACATGGCCGTTAGCGTGACACAGATACGGGACACAAAATGGCTGACATTGGAAGTGTGCAGAGAATTTCAAAGAGGGACTTGCTCGCGACCGGACACGGAATGTAAATTTGCACACCCTTCCAAAAGTTGCCAAGTCGAAAATGGACGTGTCATCGCCTGCTTTGATTCTCTGAAAGTAAGTACAGAAACGATCTGCGTGCGCGTGGTGTTTTGCTGTCAATCGATGGACTGAAATAGTGTCTGTGTGCGATGCTCTATACTTCATGCTTCATTCAGTGATGGTGGACTGCAGCAGCCTCCAAGTGTGCTAAATGGTTAAAAGAAGTTTTTTTTTTAAAAAAAAACAGCTTTCTAATGAAGTGTTGATTCTGTTACACATGAGTCACTGTTTATGTTATGCTTTACAGAGTAAGGTTTTCACACTGATGTCATGCAATGATTGCAGGGGATGAAAAAGCAGCTTATAAGTTAAGCAGACATCAATGATGCCTACTTTAGTGTGTGCATTATAATCGAAGGGTGTGATGTACTTAATTGTTTTTTTAAAAAATGTGGATGGTGTTTCCTTGAATGAATAATTTTCTAGCCTATGGGTGTTTTTTTTATCTTTTACTGTAATATCTAAACCCACGTTTAATTTCCAAGGAGCAGAGTCAAGAGGTTTGTGTGCGAGGCTGGTGCCAGCCAGAGCTGTCTACTGAGAAGAATGGTGGTAGTCAATGTGTCTCAGTGCTGAGGGCAATGAATATAGCCTGTGTAATTTGCTGTCTATTTTTAGCCCTGTGTAGCGGACAGGGCTACACAGGGGATCCCACAACCAAATGGCATTACCACAGCCCCCCCACCCTCTCAACTGTTCCGCCTTAGATTGGCTGTGGTCCAGTCTGTTAACCCGACCAAGAGGCAGAAATAAAATTTACTTTTCAGATAATACAGGTGTCAAAAAGATTCAACCAAAGCTACGCTACATTCAAACCGGGTGCTAAGATAGGACAAGGCTCAGCTATTTCTGAGGCCTACGCAAGGCCTATGGTCACATGATCTTGGCAGGAACCCCTTCACTGTTTTTCATTTGCTTATACACTTGAGACAGAAAAGCATTATTGTTATACATGAAGTCATTGTGATGGAGACAAAGTTGGTCTCTTCTCTCTCCCCAGGTAAAAACAAATCCCCTGTCGTCCTAATTCCTCCTCAGCAGCATGTAATGGTATGAGTGCACGTCCAAGGAAGGTGTCTTGTTAATATGCCACACGGCTTTGCCAGGAGTTACTTGTTGGAATGATATTTATAAAAATAAGTCGACTGAGTCTGATAACTACCATGAGATGGGTTGTAGCTGAAGTGGTTAAAAGTGACTCTGGGAAGAACTTCTTCAGGTATTTAGGTTATGAGAATGTGTGATTCACTAGCCCAGGAGAGTGCACTTGCAAAGCCAATGGAAGAGTTTGAAAAGGAGATTAGACACTTGCACACCAAGATGGAGTAGCATTATAACACCCATGCAAGTCCTTTCTTTGTGACCAACAAGCTCAGGGTTTGTGAGCTGTTGCCTTCGAAACATCTCACTTTTGTAAATGAGAAGCCCACACTGCAGGTCAGGTTTGCCAACTCTGGATGGACATACTCCTGGATGTTTTATCACATTGCCTCCTTCTCTCAAGGGCTACCCACCCCCACCATGTCCACACAGACCCGTCATTGGTTGTCTATCCTCAAAGCACCCGGCCTTCCAATGTTCTTTGGAGAGTGAACAGCTTCTTCGTTACCTGATTGGACAATGGGGTAAATCTAGAGCATGAGGGTTCCATGATGGTGGAACAGGCTCAATATCGAGATTGGCTTCCACTGAGTTGTGAAAAAAAATATCTAGAGAAACTTGGGCTTTTTGACCATGATTGAGAGAGAACTTCATGGAGTTGCATAAGGAGGATGAGACAAATCTAGAACACTACTTCAAAGTAATCACTTTACTTCAGTTATGAGGAAAGATTGAAGAAGTTGGGATTGTTTTCCTTGGAGGGGAGGAGGCTGAGAGGGGACTTAATAGAAGTTTTCAAAATCATGAGGGGTCTGGACAGAGTAGATAGGGAGAAACTGTTCCTGCTCGTAAAAGGATCAAGAACGAGAGGGCACAGATTTAAAGTGATTCACAAAAGAAGCAAATATGATGTGAGAAAAAACTTTTTCACACAACGAGTGGTTCAGGTCTGGAATGGAATGCCTGGAAGTGTGGTGGAGGCAGGTTCAGTTGAAGAGGGCATTGGTTAATTATTTAAATAGAAACAATGTGCAGGGTTAAGGGGAAAAAGCAAGAGATTGGCACTGACTTAAAATGCTCAGAGAGCCGGTGCAGACATGATGGGCTGAATGGCCTCCTACTACACCGTAACAACTCTGTGATTCTGTGATCCATTGGTGGTAGCAGGACGAGGACAGTTTGAATAGTCCCAATGGATCTTTGGCATCCATACAAGCCACATAAAAAGGGCAGATGAGGCCTCAGCTTAACAGCACACCTCCGGCAATGAAACACTGCCTCAGCTGGGTGTCAGTTCTAGAGGCACAAGTATATAGGTTTGATATCTGAAAACTTTTCTCACAAAATAATGACCATTGGGGTGAATAATGGAGGCAAAAACCTAGAATTATTCAAGAAACAGTTGCATGCTATGATGGTGGAACTGCAAGTTTTTCTCAGTGAGGCAGGGTGAGGAGCATGTTTCTCTAGACAGCTATATTAGGATTGACCAACTGGCCTTCCTCATCTTTATCCATTTTGTAATTGTGAGCTGTGCACGCTGTGCCCTGAACCTTAAATGTTTCCAGTGACATACAGTTAGGAATTCTTGGATCATAAAGGGCTGCTATTGCCTTGCCTGGGTATGATGTGTTCTTTTATGGGAAACCAAGTAGTGGTGATCATATCAGTGCACAAATAGTTGGAGTGTTGTGATCATAGCTCTGTTTGGACGCAAGCTCCCTGTTTGATCCCTGTACAGGAAAGTCACCCGTGAACCTGAAGAATGAGGCTGAAATTCTAAAGCGGTTAGGGGCTGGGCTGTTCATGAGTGAAGGAAAAACATTGCCTTGCCCGTCGACACCCCTACAAGTTTGTCCTTGGTTCAAACATGGAAAAAAGAGCTGAGTTCCTGAGATGAGGTGAGAGTGACTGACCTTGACATCAAAGGCCACATTTGACCAAGTGTGGCATCAAGGAGCCCTAGCAAAACTGGAGTTCATGGGAATCAGGGGGAAAATTCTCTGCTGGTTGGAGTCATACCTAGCGCAAAGCTAGATGGGTGTTGTTGTTGGAGGTCAATTATCTGAGCGCTAGGACATCACTGCAGGAGTTCCTCAGGGTAGTGTCCTCAGCCCAACCATCTTCAGCTGCTTCATCAATGTGATGGAATACACCCCAATTCCTTGGGTGAGTGCAGCTCCCACAACACTTGAGAAGCTCAAGACCATCCAGGACAAAGCAGCCCACTTGATTGGCACCACATTCACAAACATTCACTCCCTCCACAACCGACCCACAATAGCAACAGTGTGCACCATCTACAAGATGCACTGCAGGAACTCACTAAGGCTCCTTAGACAGTGCCTTCCAAACCCACAACCACTACTATTTAGAAGGACAGGGCAGCAGAAAGATGAGAACATTACCACCTGGAAGTTCCCTTCCAAGTCACTCACCATCCTGACATGAAAATATATCGCAGTTCCTTCACTGTCGCTAGGTCACAATCCTGAAATTCCCTTCCAAACAGCACGGTGGGTGTACCTACACCACAAGGACTGCAGCTATTCAACAAGGCAGCTCACCACCACCTTCTCAAGGGAACTTAGGGATCGGCAATAAACACTGGCCCAGCCAGCGAAGCCCACATCCCATGAATGAATAAAAAAACGTCTACCTCCAATCTCAGCAACTAACAAGCTCAGGATTTATGAGATGTTCCCTTGATGACATTTTTCCTTGTGTTCAGAAAGCCTAGAGGGTCGATCAAAGCTCATAGTGCAGGCCACTCTGGTTGGATGTATTCCTGGAGGTTTCATTGCCTGACCTCCAGATTCCGACCACCACCCCCTTCCAAACACCCCTGCTCTTGGTCCCCCAGCACATCTATCTATAATAATTCATAACCAATACTTGAGGGTTCCCAGCAGTGTCCGAGAGATTAATCTTTAATTCCAGGACAATCCAGAAGGGTTGGTGACCTTAAGGGTAGGACAAGTGCCATGTTTCAAAAGATCAGCAAAGATGAGATGAATCAAGTACTAACAATCAGGTTTTTAAAAGGTCTGTGAATTGCAAGAGGAAACTGAGGAAAGTAAGAGCTTTAAATGGCTGAGACAAAACCAGGAAACGATTCTGTGAGTCTCAGTTTCAACTCAGCGAGGGCAGGGCAAGGAGCATGCAATCTGGGGAAGAGCAAAAACTGAATGCTCCATGCAAAACTCTAGCTAAGTTGATAAAATAGAGACAACATATGCCACCTCCTGGAGCCTCTTATAACACATAATACACGAGAGGACACGTGGTCAGAGCTAGCACAGAATTCAAGGGCTTCTAATGTTGTGGCTGTAAATTCCATTGCCACATATTTGCACTTATTGAATCTCAGACAGTCTTTGGTATTTCCAATGAGTCACTCTCTGTTGGGAAGGGATTAGGTGAGAAGACAGATCTGTCACTCCATTTCCAAGTCCTCCTTTTGCTTTGCTCATTTAGGAGGAATTATGAGAAGTGTTGAATAAATACAGGTCTCTTTTTTTCTATACTTCCCCAGCATTTTCTTCGCATAACAAATCATTAAAAAACAAATCTCTTTCTAAACGATTCTTATTGACAATGCAAAGAGACTGCTCTTTTTTTATTCCCTTTCTGCAAGCAGGTTTATTTGACTGTTTTGTATGCTAATATTTTTCTGTTCCCAAACCACACAGCATTTACCCAGTACAGGGCAAAGGAGCCAGGAAGGAGATGAGTAGAATTATTTTTACACAGCAAGTTGTTGTGATCTGCCTGAAAGATGCAGTTCATTAGTCATGTACCAAAGGGAACTGGATAAATATTTTGAAAGATATAAAATTGCAGGGCTGCAGGGCAATGGGGAAAGAAACAGAAACATAGAAATGTAGAAAATAGGAGCAGGAGTAGGAGCCCTTCAGGCCTGTTCCACCATGGCTGATCCTTTATCTCAATGCCATACACCCGTGCTCTCCCCATACCTCTTGGCGCCTTTAGAGTCCAGAAATGTATCTATTTCCTCCTTAAATATATTCAGTGATTTGTTCCCCTAGCCTTCTGTGGTCGAGAATTCCACAGGTTCACCACCCTCTGAATGAAGAAGTTTCTTCTCATCTCAGTCCTAAATGGCCCACACCGTATCCTGAGACTATGACCCCTTGTTCTAGACCTCCCCCCACCCCAGCCAGAGAAAACAGCATCCCTGCATCCAGTTTGTCCATCCCTGTCAGAATTTTATACGTTTCAATGAGGTCTCCTCTCATTCTTCTAAACTCCAGTGAATGCAGACCGAGTCAGCCCAATCTCTCCTCACAAGACAATCCTTCCATCCCAGGAATCAGTGTGGTGAGCCGCACTCCCTCCATGGCAAGTATATCCTTTCTTACGTAAGGAGACCAAAACTGCCCATGCTACTGCCAGGTGTGGTCCTCACCAAGGCCCTGTACAAATGCAATAAGACATCAGTGTTCCTTCATTGCAAGTCCTCTCGCAATGAGAGCCAACATATGATTTGTCCTCTTAACTGCTTGCTGCACCTGCATGCTTGCTTTCAGTGATTGGTGTACAAGGACACCCAGGTCCTTTGGATATCAACATTCCCCAATCCATCACCATTTAAATAATGCTCTGTCATTCTGTTTTTCCTACCGAAGTGGATAACTTCACATTTATCCACATTTTACTGCATCTGCCATGTATTTGCCTACTCACTCAACCTGTCAAAATCACCTTGAAGCCTTTTAACACCCTCCTCACCACTCACATTCCCACCAAGTTTCGTATCATCAACAAACTTGGAAATATCATATTTGGTTCCCTCAACCAAATCATTGATATATATTGTAAATAGCTGGGGCCTAAGCACTAATCCCTGCGGTACCCCACTAGTTACCATCTGCCAATCTGAAAATGACTCATTTATTCCTACTCTGTTTCCTGTCTGCTAACCAATTCTCAATCCATGCCAATATATTACCCCAAATACCATGTTCTTTAATTTTACACACTAGCCTCTTATGTAAGACTTTATCAAAAGCTTTCTGAAAATCCAAATACACCACATCCACTGGTTCTCCCTTATCTATTGTGCTAGCTACATCCTCAAAAAAACTCCACCAGGTTTGTCAAACATGATTTCCCTTTCATAAATCCATGATGACTTCATCTAATCCCATTGGTACTTTCTAAATGTCCTGTTACCACATGCTTTATAATAAACTCTAGCATTTTCACTACTACTGATGTTTGGCTATCTGGTCTGTAATTCACTGTTTATTCCCTCCCTCCTTTTTTAAATAATGAGGTTACATTTGCCACCCTCCAAACTGTTCCAGAACCTACAGAATTTTGGAAGATGGCAACCAACACATCCAGTATTTCCATGGCCACCTCCTTTCGTACCCTGGAATGTAGATTATCAGGCCCTGGGGATTTATTGGTTTTAAGTCCCATTAATTTCTCCAGCACTATTGTTTTAGGGTACTAATTTCCTTCAATTCCTCTTTCTCACTAGAGCCTTGGTTCTCTAGCATTACTGGGAAGCTATGTGTGCCTTCCTCTGCGATGACAGAACTAAAGTAGTTGTTGAATTGCTCTGCCATTTCCTTGTTCTCTATTATAAATTCTCCCGTTTCAGATTGTAAGGGACTTACATTTATCTTCACCAATCTTTTTCTTTTTACACACTTATAGAAGCTTTTACAATCTACTTTTATGTTCCTTGCAAGTTTATCCTCATACTCTAGTTTTCCTCTCTTAACCAATCTCTTGGTCATCCTTTGCTGAATTCTAAACTGTTCCCAACCTTCAGGCTTGCTACTTTTTCTAGCAACTTTATATGACCACTCTTTAGATCTAATACTATCCTTAATTTCTTTTGTTAGCCATGGTTCAGCCTCTTTTCCTGTTGTGTTTTTGCACCAGAAAGAAATGTATAATTGTTCCATTGCATACATTAATTCCTTAAATATTAGCCATTGCCTATCCACTGACATGTCTTTTAATGAAGTTCCCCAATGTATCTTAGCCAACTCACACCTCATACCTTCGTAATTTCCTTTGTTTAGATTTAGGATCCTAGTTTCAGATTGGACTACTTCACTTCCCATCCTAATGAAGAATTCTTTCATGTTATGGTCACTGTTCCCTAAAGGACCCCACACAACAAGATTATTAGTTAACCCCTTCTCATCGCACAATACTAAATCTAGGATAGCCTGTTCCCTTGTCGGTTCCTCGACATACTGGTCTAAAAAAACCATCTCGTACACACTCCAGGAATTCATCCACCACAATATTATTGCTAATTTGGTTTGCCCTGTCTATATGTAGATTAAGAAAAGGAGAGTAGGACTCATTAGCGTGGTCCCTCAGAGAGACAGCCTGGGCAGGCTGGGCCGAGTGGCCTTGGTATATTCTGCCAGACTGTAGGATTCTGTTTTTTTTCCCCCTGTTTTGTGAATAAGCAAGCATTAATGTGAAGTAATGTTTCTCTTTCGTCCTCTCCTGATGAGACTGAATTCTTACTGGACCACTGATCCAGGGATTGCAAAAGCAAGAACTTGAATTTATTGTACACTTTTCTTGTGTAATCACCATAAATGCTTTTGCACACTGTTTTACTTTGATTGTTGTGAGGTGCTTTGTGATGTAGCTCAGTTGGTAGCACTCTTGCCTCTGCACCAGAAGTTGGTCCCAGCCCAGTGACTTAAGTGCAAAATCTAGATTGACACTTCAATGCAGTTCTGAGGGAGTCAGAGGTGCCATCATTCAGTTAAGGTGTTAATACAAGGCCCCATCTGCCCTCTCAGGTGAACATAATGATCCCACGGCACTATTTCAAAGAAGAATAGGGGAATTATCAATATCTACCCCTCAATCAACATCACTAAAATAGTTGATCTAGTCGTTATCACACTGCTGTTTGTGGGAGCTTGCTGTGCACAAATTGGCTGTTGTATTTCATACATTGCAACAGCGTCTACAATTCAAAAGTACGTTGTTGGCTGCAAAGTGTTTTGTTATGTCCTGAGGTCGTGAAAAGTGCAATATAAATGCAAACCTTTCTTTCCCATGTAGGCAATCAGTTTGGCCCATTGTCATACGCGATCTCATAAATATCTTGGTACTGTTGGTTGAGGGAGGAATGTTGATCAAGGCATCAGAAGAAGACCCTCTCTTCTTTGAGCATAGCCATAAGATCTTCAATGTTCATCTGAACCCCAGGAAAAGGCAAGAAATGGCCTTAGTTGAACACCTTATAAAAGCGATGAGACCTCCAGCAGTGCAGCACTCCTTCAGTGTGGCATTGGACTGTCAGCCTAGGTTATGTGCTCGAGTTTTGCAGTGGGTAATTTCCTTAGCTAACTAGCTCAGTATAACTCAGGTCCACAAACTCAACAGTGCATCTAAACCAAATCCCCCACTCAACTAAAAAATTAACCGTTCAAACGCTGTCTTTCGCTCACAATGAATGCCAATTAAATTGAACTGAGCGAACAGAAATTCTGATCTTAGCAGTTCTACTCAGATTGATCAACTAAACTGTGCCTTTACAAGCTTTCTGGTGATTTGAAGGAGAGTGGTTGCCATGGCTAGAAAATCACCTTTGTCCATGTTCTTTTTTTCTAAACACAAGACAGAATATGCCAGCATGTCAGAAAAACATCATTTCCCAATTTTCTGGCTACTACCTTGGTAAAAATGTCCCATGACCCTACTCCATCACTTCATGTGAGCCTTTGATTCAATGATGGCCCTAAGCTGCTGTGACACTTGCGCTGCATTAAAATATGTTTTTAATACAATGCACTACTGTCTTCCGGAGTTGCATTTTACAAATTTAACATACGGTCACCTTGAAAGGTCTAACAGTCAGCCAAGCTTTTGTTTCCTCATTTTTATTCTATCAACTGCTGAATTTAAATCCATAGTTTTTTTTAAAAACAAAATTGAAGGACAACCTGTCAATTGCCTCATGCCCCAAGAGTAATTCACAAAATTTTGAGGCGAGAATTTATTCAATTGGAAATCGTGACTCTTTACAATGAGTGCTTGTCTTTATTCCACGGGCCTCCTATATGTTTTTTTTTTGAACATTCCATTTAATGTAATCAGAAGCAGATTTGTTCAACAAATGGCTTACAAAGGCTAGGCAGAAAGTGAAGGCCTTTGCCTGGTCAGGCTTAGCCCAGGCAAGGAAGTTACGACTGGATGATTGTAGGAAATGAGTAGTCTAACAGAGGCAGTTAAACAAATTCTTGGCATCCACTGTCACCTTCTGCAGATAAAGTAATAGTTCCAGAGCCAATTTCCTCATTTTCAACCTTATGATGATTTGCTGGAATGAAATTCAGATTTTTTTTTCAGTATAGAGGCATTCAATTTGCAGTCCCTCACCCTTATTTCCTGGCAGCAACGTCCATGTATATAGATCCTTTAAGGTAGTAAAAAGCTCCAAGGCACAATCACTGGAGTGTTATTAGACAGCATCTGACACCGAACCACATAAGGAAATATGAGGACAAATGACCAAAAGCTTGGGCAAAGAGGTAGTCTTTAAGGAGTGTCCTACAGAAGGAGAGAGTTTAGGGAGGGAATTCTAGGCCTTAAGGCTTAGGCAGCTGAAGGCATGGCAGCCAAGGATGGAGCGATCAGGGATATAAAAGGAGCCAAAATTAGATCAGTGCAGAGATCACGGAGGAATATAGGGCTGGAGGAAGTTTCAGAGATAGGGAGGATTGTAAGGGATGGAGGAGGTCCCAGAAATAGGGAGGATTGCAGGGGACAGAGGAGGTCCCAGAGGTAGGGAGGATTGTAGGGGATGGAGGAGGTCACGGAGATAGGAAGGAATGTAGGAGCTGAAGGAGGAATGAGGCCATGGAGGGATTTGGAAATAAGGATGAAAATTTTCAAACTGATACAATGCTGGACCAGGTATAGATCAACAAGCAGGAGGGGTGATAGGTGAATGGGACTTGGGAGATTTAGGATACATGTAGCAGAGTTTTGGATGGAAACTGTTGAAGTATTCACTTTGCGCGTTGGGACCTAAGCTTTTCCTCCATGGGAAATGTGTTTACAGGCTGACCAAAAAATTGAAACAAAAAATTGTTGGGTGAACAAAGGCAATTTGAAAAATCAAGCCCACTCCATCCAGCATCTGTGAATACTCTATCATGGACCAGTTGCTCCCATACACCGAGGAACACCAAGACATTGAAGGAACACAATGGGAATGCGAGCATCTTATCATCTTTGAATGCCATTTTAACAGTGGTGTTACCCAGTGTGGAGGAAGGAATTTTGTGCAAAAGCCTCATGACACTTTTGTCATTCGTGACCCCTGTAAAGGATTAATCAGCACTTGTAATACCTCTGTAACCCACAATGCCCTTTCTCATGGCATATCAGTCTGGTTCATTTCTTATTATATATCAGCTTTTCTTTCATTTGTCCATAAGATGGTAACACTGACAAGACAGTATTTGCCTTATTGTTCTGAGGCTAATCATGGCATGTGGAAGTGGAGTCACATGTAGATCAGGTAGGGATAACAACTCCCTTCCCTCAATGTGAGCCAGGTGGTTTTTTACAATAATCTGTTTTTCATAACCATCTTTTCCCCTGGAGCTAACTTAAATTCACTAAATTTATTGACTGCAATTTCACAATGTGCTGCAATGGGATTTGAACTGACCAATG
Organism: Carcharodon carcharias; assembly: GCF_017639515.1. NCBI lineage: Eukaryota > Metazoa > Chordata > Chondrichthyes > Lamniformes > Lamnidae > Carcharodon > Carcharodon carcharias. Next base: position 16,509,813 of record NC_054468.1, on the reverse strand, counting down.
TTTGGTCGCTGATCCAACAACAGAACTACAAAGCTACCATACCTGAGCTGACCACTGACTCAACTCCCTTCTCTGGGACTCGCTACCAAACTGTGGATTTTTTCTTTCTGTCTGGCCAAACTCAGGACTTCTGGATGCTCATGTCTTGAACTACCAGCAGGCGGACAGGAGATGGTTAGATTTTGTACGCAATCCAAATTCAAGTTTTCTTTCTCGTCAAGTGTGACCATTACCATTTGACGAGCTCTTGTACCATCATTGCCTTGACCTTGCACGATTGTGGACTTGCAGCAGAGATGCTACAGAGGAGTATAGAACATTTAAGATGATCTGTTTGATCTGTTAGGTGGAATGGATGGAGCAGATAGTGGGAAACTACCCTCTCTTTCAGGGGAGTTCAGGACAAAGGGGTGTAACCTTAAATTTAAAGCAAAGCCATTCAGGGGTGATGTCAGAAAGCGCTTCCTCACACAAAGGGTAGTTGAGATTGTGGACTGTCTGCCCCCAAGTACTGTTGGTGCTGGAGATCAACTGAAACTCCCAAACCTGAGGGAGAATGTCACTAGACTAGTAACCCAGAGGCCCAGGCGAATGCCCTGGGGACACAGGTTCAAATCCCAGCACCACAGCAGCTGGTGGAATTATAGTTCAATTAATTAGTAAAAAAAATCTGGAATTGAAAGCTAGTCTCAGTAATGGTGCTGTGAATCTATCATTGATTATTGTTAAAAACTCATCTGATGCACTAATCCCCCTTTAGGGGTGGAAATCTGCCACCCTTACCTGGCCTGGCCTACTTGTGACTCCTGACCCACAGCAATGTGATTGACTCTTAACAGGCCTCTGGAATGGCCTAGCAAGCTGCTCAGATGGGCAACAAATGCTGGCCTTGCCAGCGCTGCCCTCATCCCGTGAAAGAATTTTTAAACAACGAAACTGATAAATTTTTTGTTGGGCAAAGGAATTAAGGGTTACAGAGCCAAGATAGGTTGATAGAGTTAAGATACAAATCAGCAATGATCTAATGGAATGGTGAAACAGGCTCGAGGGGCTGTTCCTGCGTCTGTCTGTGAACATTGCCAATAGTGATGACATATTTTACACATTGAAGATCTGTTTAAACAATCTTTATTTGTTTTTTTCCTTCTCTGCTCCTCCCTTTCCGAAGCTAACTCATTCTGGCATATGCGTAATGGCTATTCTCCTTGCCTTCAGCCAGGATTCCTACTCCTACTTACTATCCAGTGACTGTGATACTTTTATCCCAAATGAGTCAGTGCCTTAAGAAAAGGTTGAAAACTGCTGGAATAACTTAAAAGGTCATCAGAATCAAGTAGCAAATCACACAGGCACTGTCAACAATGAAGACAGTTGCAACATGTGGAAAATGTAGCTATTGATTTATTTCATACATTTCTGCCAAAGTAAACTACTTTTTTAAAAAAACTCCCCAGCCTCTGGTCTCCCCAAGGTTACCCCAATCAAAAGAGAGGTTAAGCGATCTCTGTAACCTCCTGCAGCTATTAAACCCTCAGAGCGACCTGCAGTCCCCCATTTCAGGCCTGTTGTGCATCCACCCACTTGTTTCGCTCCATCTTTGGTATCTGTACCTTCAGCCACCTAAGCCCTAACCTCTTAGATTGCCTTCCTAAACCTCTCTGTCTCACCACCTCTCTCTTTTCCTTAAAGACATTCCTTAAAATCTCCCCCTTTGGCCAAGCTTTTGCTCACCAGGTCTAATGTCTCCTCCCCTTGGCTTAGTGCAAGTTTCGCTTTGCCTGACAACATTCTGAACAGCAGCTTGAGGTGGTTTACTATTTTGAAGGTGCTCCACAAATGCAAGTTGCTGTTGTTGAGCTCACCACTGGGACATTGGTTTGATGATGGCTTACCCTCCTATCGATTACTCTCTCTCACACATGTACAAAACGTTGGGAAAGAACTTTGGACCCACAGTAGTCAATCTCACCAGATTGCCAGTTAATCTTCAGCCCTCACTGCCTCCCCCACTCCCTGCCCTCTCGATGGAGATGCAGGAATCTTCCTGTCCTGTGAAACTACGGGAGGTGGGGAATGACAAAGACCTCCCAGTTTGGCTTGTTCAGAGAGTTTGGGATCTGCTTCTAACTGAGTGATGAAGGTCTTGCTCTGCATGGGCAATAAGTTTAAATTTTATATAAAAAAAGCAAGAGAGTGAACAATAACCTTGACAGATAATCTTCTGTCAAGTGTGACCATTCACACTTCTATTTCCTACTTCAAACAGATTAAGGAAAAGAAAGCAATTTATTTCCTGCTGGTTTTTCTGAATTTTATAACCTGACTTCACCCCAAGGTAAAGGACTTAAAAGAAGCTGCTTCTCTTAACAGTTCCCCTTTAATTGCCTTGAGAATGTATTTACTTGGACTACTCCCCCACCTCAAGTTGTTGCTGTTGCCAAATCAATCAACTGGACATTGGTCTTGATGAAGGTTCTTCCTTCATTGTGTCCCTCCTTTGTTGAGAAGCACCCAACCTCTGGCACCCCACCCACAAGCACCCGATCGACATAAGGAACACAGCGAGAGTGACCTGTGGCCTTTCCAGGCTGCAGGGCTGTGTCAAGAATTATTGGCTCTTCCATTATTCCACCAACCCTAAACTTGGTCTCATTTCTAATAAAGCAAGGGGTGATGGGGTTGGGAAATGTTCCTTTTTCGTGGTTGGCCGTAATGATCTGAATCAGTCACGTGGCTTGGCTGTGTAACCCCTTGACCTGTTCAAGGTTGGATCTGACAACAGCACTCTTGAAGTGGGCTAACTTAGAGACGTCCTGTATCCATGTGAGATAAACACCCAAAAGATAAACCTTGCACTGATTTATTGCACAGATCATAAAACACTTGATATTTCAATTTACGGCAGCCTATAAATAAAAAGGAAAGGTTATGAGTTGCGTCTCTGACAGAGGTGCGTCTTGATGATGAATGATTAATGACGCCAGTTCCAATGCCCCAGTGCCAAGCCAGCCAGAACTTTGATTATAAAAACAAAAAAACTGCGGATGCTGGAAATCCAAAACAAAAACAGAATTACCTGGAAAAACTCAGCAGGTCTGGCAGCATCGGCGGAGAAGAAAAGAGTTGACATTTCGAGTCCTCATGACCCTTCTGTCAAAGAGTCATGAGGACTCGAAACGTCAACTCTTTTCTTCTCCGCCGATGCTGCCAGACCTGCTGAGTAAGGGTCATGAGGACTCGAAATGTCAACTCTTTTCTTCTCCGCCGATGCTGCCAGACCTGCTGAGTTTTTCCAGAACTTTGCTTATCCCTGCTGAACAGTCGGCGGTATACAACAACTCAGTTATGGCAAAGGCATGCACATTCTTCAGATGCATTCATCCAGGAGTGCAGATGGCACAAAAAAAAACACTTTTTTCTTTTTTTTTAGAAAAAGACAACCCCATTTCAAATTGTTGGTCTTTCTGAAATGCAAGGCAGATTCTGCAGTGCTATAAAATAAGCATTTAAAAAAAAAATATGATGAACAGAAACAATATCCTAATTTGTGCGCATGTTTTTTTTATTCCCCTGATGGAAAAGTCACCAAATACCCAACATGGCAACCCCTCTGGAAATGATTCACAGCAGACATACATGCATTGCTGAGCTGCAAATATGGTAAAGTATGCGATCCAGGCAAAGATATTTCCTTAAGAAGAATTTGCAATGAAAGCACTCAGTTAACTGGAATGAAGACAGTAAAGAATGGCTTTGCAGTGTTTTTTTTTCCCATGTAATCAACAATTTGGTCAAGCTAACTTCACTTAAAGGGAACATTTTCATAGAATGGTTCAGCCTCTCTATCATTATTTGGCGTTTATCGAACTTCAGTTAAAATGACACCTTTTGATGCGTCCGGAATTAGCTGGATTAGAAGCAACTAATTCTTGTTACGGTATCAGGTCAGTAATGTCACGCTGACTTTCACTTCTATTGGTTGTGGGCCTCCCCAGCAACGCCCCCCCCCGCCCACCAGCACGGACTGATTCTGAGGCCTAGTTTCGCAGGTGCCCCCTCCAGCAGCACCCCCAAGTGGCGAGCTGTAAGGAGCTTTTCAGAAACTAAACCTGAACTTGACTTCATCTGACGACCATCCGCAGGTTCACACTTCCCAGTAGCAGAGCAAACAGGAGAGGCGACCCTAGCTCATTTCATCCACACCCTTCCTCACCCCGTTGTGCACCTTCCACAGCACCGATTCCAATTGCTGAGTTCATTACCTTGTCCCAGCTGAGTTTGGATAGCCTAGTGCGGGCCAGGGATCAAAATTGGGATCATCCTATTCTGTTTGGGTCACTTCTCCATATTAATTGAGCTTTAGTGGTGCCTGGCTTCACTTCTTCTCCAAGTAATTATTTTGCTGTGGCTGCAAGATTAACAACATGTTGCATTTATGTAGCGCCTTTCACAAAGTAAAACATCCCAAGGCACTTTACAGTAGGGTAATCGAACAAAATTTAATAGCATTTTGAGAAAAGGCCTTTCAGCCCATCTAGTCCACTGCTCAGCCCTAGTTCATTGCCCTCCAAAGACTACAAAGCTCGCTTCACCTCTCACTCTAAAGTAATGCAGGAAACATCCAGTCCAGTCAAACAGAAAGAAGTGTGGGTGTGAAAACTTCCTACCAATTTGTCTTGCTAACATGAAAAGGAGAGTTTGGGATTTACTTTTAACAGAGTGACCTCCCAGTATAACATGTCACACTGTTTGGTCACACTTCAAATTTCAAACCCTTAAAGGAATTAGTTGAATGAAAGCCATTCATTTCCTGCTTGTTTTTTTCTGTCTTGAGTTTGCACCTGGTTTCTCTCTAAAGGCAGGAGCTAAGTGACTTTTTAAAAAAAATTCATTCATGGGATGTGGGCGTCAATGGCTAGGCCAACATTTATTGCGCCCGTTAACGCCCAGCATTAATTGGCCTTGTTCAGAGGGTATTTAAGAGTCAACCACATTGCTGTGGATCTGGAGTCACATATAGGCCAGACCAGATAAGGACAGCAGATTTCCTTCCCTAAAGGACATTAGTGAACCAAATGGTTTTTTGCAGCAATCGACAATGGTTTCATGGTCATCATTAGACTTTTTAATTCCATATTTTTTTAATTGAATTCAAATTCCACCTTCTGCCATGGTGGGATTTGAACCCGGGTCCGCAGAACATTCCCTTGGGTCACTGGATTACTAGTCCAGTGACAATACCATATGCCATTTTAAGAAATTATTTTGCTTAATAATCGCTCTTCAGTTGACCTCAGGATGTATCTATTTGAGCCATTTTCCCACAGGCAGTGACCTTAAATGGAGAAGCCATCATAAGCACTAGCAACTAAATAACCAAAAAGCAACACATTCTCCATTGTACATTCAATGTAGAGAAAGGTGGCAAGAGAGCTTTGTACATTGTGGTGAGAGGCAACATTTGACATTGAACAAACTAGGTTAGAGATTATGAGGGGTTAGGCAAAGCGTTACAAGGAGGCTCTTAAAAGTCAGAGAGAAACATCAGAGTTGTGCTCCAGACATTAAACTGTCTATGAGCAGGAGATGGGATGAACCCTGGTAAATAATTTATATAGCAATTATAGTTTGTTGTCTCCAGGCACTTCACAGGAGTGGTTATCAGTCAAAATTTATCACTGACCCACATAACAAAATATTAGGACTGGGGACCAAAAAAACTGATCAAATAGCTGGGTTTGAAGGAGTATCTTAAGAGAGGAGATAGAGAGGAAGAAAGGTTATAGGGAAAGAATTCCAGAGCTTAGGGCCTAGACTGTTGAAGGCCCAAACGCCAATGTTGGAGCATTTGAAATTGGACATGCACAAGAGGCCAGATGAGGAGGAGCGCAGAGTTTCCGAATTATGGACGGGAGGGAGAGAGGGTGAGGTGAGGCCAGGGAGGGATCTGAAAGTATAGGATAAGAATTTTGAAATCGGGGTGTCACAGGACTGGGCACCAAAGTAAGTCAACAAGCACAGATGTGAAAGGTCATTCGGGCTCAGTATGAGTTAACAAACAGGCACCTAGGTTTTGGATAAGCTCAAGTTAACAGAGCAAATTGGGACGCTGGCCAGGAGAACAGGCGAGTCCTGAGGTAACAAGGGAACAGATGAGAGTTTCAGCAGTGGATGGAGACAGGCCATGGCAGCTATATAATGAGCTGGAATCTCAATCATTAGGAACAGTCAAGGACAACGTAGGTCAAGAGCCTCCCAAAGGCTGTTGCTCCATTTTCAATACATCCCAGCCCATTAGGAGCTTGATGTCAATAATATTTCTCTGAAGTGGCCTTTCCTTGCCAGAGATAGAAATGGAGATAACAGAAATCTGAATCTGAGTGCTGACTGATAGAATTACAATTTCCAACCAACCTGCTGCGTGCTTTGCCTGTGTACTGATGCTGCTCCACTTGTCAGCCAGCATCCCACACAGGCAAGCAAAGACTGCAATGTGCTTCTTGAAGCAGCTTTATTTTCTCATTGTAAATACCAATGATACTCCCGCTGGTGTCCATCTGTCCTTCACACATTGCCTTTTTGCCTTTTGATAAATAGCTGCCCCTTGGGAAAGGATGGCTGAATTATTTCACTCGGGAGCAGGCAAACTCCACAAAAAGGCAGAATCCACTGAAATCAGTTTTGATTCCAATGCGCTTACTTTTGCCATTAAAGTTATGTAATCTGGATACAGACCTCTCAGGTTTATTTGTGTACATTCTGAGTGGTGTAAGGCTTGTATTATTTTCCCTGAGGATTAATATAAAATTGATAATTAGACAACTGTGATCGATTGCAATGCTACAATGATACCGGAGAGTAAAGCTTTCCTAGGAACCGACCATTTAGCCCATCCCTGATTGTATTAGCTATAGTTTGGTGGTAGTGCTCTTGTCTCTGAGGCAGAGGACTATGGCCAGAATTGAATGCCTTCCACCCCCAGGAGTGGCTGGCAGGTGGGGGTGGGTTCACCAACCCTCATGCTGCTGCCGCTGGTATTTTGGTGGCAAGGGGTGCACCCATGCCTTATGGCAAGGCCTCCAGGTATATCCTGATGGCCTGACTGCAGGCTCAGGGGGAAGAGGGGTGGGACCCCTCCTGAGCAGGCATCCTGTGCTCCATGGAGGGCTCACCCAGCAGTAGTGACATCTCCCACCCTGGCAAGCCTCCTGATTGCTGCCCCCGCAGCAGCTCTCGTTCTGCTGAGGCCTGCCTGACTGATCCCATAGAGCTCGTCTCACTTACCTGCACTCTGGGCCTCCAGCGTTTGCTAATCCGGAGCTGGGCGCAGTCCCAGCAATGGCCAGTGCTCCTGGTGGCCCTGCTAGAACTGAAGATTTTCTAGATCTCTGATTGGCTGGCAGATCTTGGAGGCAGGGCATCCTCCCACATGGGATTGGACGCCATGAGCTCAGAAAATTAACTGCCTGATGACCATAAAATTAGTTATGGCTTCTTGGGCCAACTCAAGCTCACATTTTCTTTTACACTTTGCTAAAACAGTAAATGATTTAATTCCCCATTGAACTGGTGAGCAGAGCCATTCAGTGGCCATGTTTTCTATGGTGTCAATAGAAGAAATGCCTCAAAACAGGCAAAGTTGTAACCTTAGACTTGACTTAATGGTCTTTCCTAACTACCTGTAATGTTAACCTATGTAGAATATTATAATTTATGTCTAGGTTTCTGTGGGAATTTGAAAGACCCCCAAGACAAACATAAAGTGAGCACCCTCCATTTCCTCTCTAATAGGAAAAGATAGATTGTGCATTCCTGTGGCACCCTTCATGAAATCAGGATATCCCAAGCTTTTCAAACAATGAAGTTCTGTCCGGTCGAAGGGTCATGAGGACTTGAAAAGTCAACTCTTTTCTTCTCCGCCGATGCTGCCAGACCTGCTGAGTTTTTCCAGGTTATTCTGGTTTTTTTTGGATTTCCAGCATCCGCAGTTTTTTTGTTTTTAAGTTCTGTCTCTGTTCAAGTGTAGGAAACACAGCTGCCAATTTGCACACGGCAAGATACCACAAACAGCAACACGGTAGAGACCTGATGATGTGTTTTAATGATGTTGGTCGTGGGATAAATGTAGGCGTTGATGCCTGGAAGAACTCCGGTGCTCATCTGAGAAGTTGCGCCATGCGATCTTTCACATCCCACCAAAGAAGGGAGATGTAGCTATGATTTAATGTTACTTCTGAAAGGCATCACAGGTGACAGTGCAGCACAGGCTCATTACTACCCCAGGTGCATCAACCTAGATTTTATGCTCAGGTGTCTGGAGCGGATACTTGTGGAGTTTCCACAATCTTCTGACTCAGAGGTTGAGAGTGCTATCCACTGAGTCACAGCTCACACATCTAGAGTGGAATGCAAAGTGGCTTCCGGAAAGAGACAATGGCACAGTTTTCCCACTGGGAAATTACATCAATAAATGGCTTTAAAAAAACAGCAGAAGCTCAGATTTTTAGCAATACCAATATTCCACTGATAGGATTTTTTTGCTTCATATCTTCACACACATTTTCTTCCCTTTGGGGAATAGACTAGCAGTCTAATTATCAACCTGTTGAACCACACCATGCACAACCCCGCCCCCCCCCACCCCAATCTGTGGCCAACCAGTGCCAGAGTGGACCTTGAATCCGCAGCTTCTGGCTCAGTGGTGGGGGATTGAGGGGTTGGGTGGGGGGGGTGGGGGGAGAGGGGGTGCTGCCATCTAAGGCCTAAGGCACAAAACATCCTACTTAGTGATAGGTGGGGGCTGTTGGGAGAGTTAAAGGTGGCTGAATTTAAACCTCATTGCTGGGCAGTGACTGCACTGTTCCTGCAACCAGCCTGAAACTTGTGTGAGTGAGCCTCCAGATGTTCTCCATATCTTTAGTGATTTAGGCACTTCTGTTCTTAGGTGTGTATTAATCCAATTCTGCGAATGTCATAAACATTTCTTGAAAGTGGCCCGTTCAGGCGCTCTTGATGCTTGCCATGCAAGCGTGCACAGAAAACTGTGCATACATTTCAAATCTGCAGCCAGACTGCTCCTTTGTAAGTGTTAGCAGAATATTGTACAAATAAACTGTAATTCCTCAGAGCCAATTTCTACTGCAGCATCAACCCAATCCTATGGCCTGACAGTGTAAACTCTACAGAAAATCAGTCCATGGCATGGTGAAACCTCAATATATGGTAACAACAAAAACTTGCATTTATGTAGCACCTTTAACATAGAAATTGACCCAAGGCACTTCAAAGGAACGTCCTCAAACAAAAGAGGCAGATTGTAAGGAGTGTTTTAAAACTTGAAAGAGAGACAGGGAGGTTTGGGGAGGGAATTTCACTTTAGGCATGGATAGGGCATGGCTACCAATGCTGGAGTGATTAAAATTGGGATGCTCAAGAGGCCAGAATTAGAAATGCACAGATATCTCGGAGGGCCATAGGCTGGAGGAGATAGTGAGGGGCGAGGTCTTGGAAGGATTTGGTAATAAGGATTACAATTTTCAGATCAAGGTGTTGTTTAACTGAGAGCCAGAGTAGTCCAACGGGTATAGAGGTGATGATGGAGTAACAACAGGACTTGTTGCAAATTAGGACACAGGCAGCAGAGTTTTGGGTGAAATCAAGTAGAAAGTAGAACAGATGAAACCAGCCAGGAGTGCACTGGAATAGCCAAGTTTAAATGGAACAAAGGCATGAATGAGGATTCCAGCAGCAAAGGAGCTGAGGTAGGGGCAGAGGTGGGTGATCTTCTGGAGGTGGAAATAGACAGTCATAACCATTTTCAAACTTCCAAATGAATTGTGTCAAATTGATGGCTTTGATTTAAAAAGTTTTTAAATCTTTTAAATGCAGTTTAATATGCGTAGTCTCTGAGTCGCCAGTAATAGCTGTTGCTTAACATGTAATTAATAGACCTGATCTACCCTGCAACTAGTTAAGACAGTCCGGTGTTAAGTGGCAGCCAAATGTTAAGTCATAGGTAACCAATATCTGACATGCCAATGTCTGAATCAGAATGATGTGAATTAGCAGCAATTTTCTAATTCCCCACAATTTACCCCCACGCATTTTACAATTTGTGCAGGCTTGCCTGATTAGTGAACCAAGATGTATGGCATTCCAGACTGCATTTTACACCTTGCATACTTGACTGCGTGTGAATTATGCAAGGTATGAAAAGCGTGAGGGTTAAGGAGCTGCATCAGTGGCCGTTAGAAGGTTTTGGACTCTGTTCAAACTCTGAACATGATGTTTCGGCACACTAACAATTGACACTGGTACATGAGATTTTGATATGGTTATATTAAGTATGGGTGCTGGCATGCCACATTGGTCCACCAGGTATTGCTATTAGAACACCAGGTTTTGGCATTGATACACCAGGCATTCATAATGATGCACCAGGTATGGGTATAGCAGGTTTGGTAATACCAGATATTGGTATTAGTACACCAGATAAAGTGCAACAGGTATATTTGTATTATTTATCAGGTATTGATATTGGTACACCAGGTATTGGTAGCAATACACAAAGTCTGGGTAGAGAAAGTGTTGGTATTAGTGTATCAAGTGTTGAACCCAAGCTATTGGTATTGGTACGCCAAGTATTGGTACACCAGGTATTGTTATTGTACACCAGGTATGGTACACCAAGTATTGGTACACCAGCTATTGTTATTGTACATCAGATATTGGTACGCCAGGTATTGGTACACTATGTATTGTTATTGCACACCAGGTATTGCTACACCAGGTGTTGGTACGCCTGGTAAAGGTATTGTACACCAACTGTTGGTACACCAGGTATTGTTATTGTACACCAGGTATTGGTACACCTGGTAAAGGTATTGTACAGCAGCTGTTCGTAGACCGAGTATTAGTACACCAGGTATTGGACACCACCTATTGGTATCGGTGCATCAGGTATTGGTACATTTGGTTTTGACATTGGTACACTAGCCATTGGCAGTGATACACCAACTTTGGGTACATCAGGTATTGCTGTTGGCACACCAGGTATTGGACACCAGCTATTGGCATTAGAATACCAGATAATATACATCAAATATTGTTCTTGTCCATCAGGTTTTGGGTACAACAGGTTTTAGTACATATAGTGTGTACTAATCATGATTAGAAACATGTTCACAACCTCTTGATCTAACCGCACTCCAGGTTAGAGTTGATGGAACCTAATGGGAAGAAAATAACAAAAAGATACAAATGGATTGTTTAACTCATCAAGCAGATCTCTGTGCTATTTTACCTTACCCCAGCTGACAATTTGAGCTCTCATAATATCTTGATTCATTCAATTTGCCTGGTTGATCATTCTGAATGTTATTGTCCTTTGAATGTAGGATTTTTAAAATCTTTGATCGGTATTACATTTACTTCTCTTTAATTTAAAGGTTTATCCTCTTGTCCTATCGGTTTCTGGTGTGGTTTCCTTTCTATGATATACAGTTTAGCCTAATCTAAGCTTTCTTCATCCTCTTTGCTTCTTGGATTTACCTGTTGCTTTTCTCTAATCCATTTATGTTTTTTTTATTTTAATGCTGGGAGCAGAATCAGAATTGTGTAGAGCACTGAAAAAGGGTGAGAGTGGGAGGAGGCTCACCTGGAACATAAATGCTGGCATGGACCAGTTGGGCCAAATGGCCTGTTACCGTGCTATAAATTCACAGTCATTCTACGTAATTAAAAAAGCAAGCAACAGCAGTTACAAATGGAACAGCAGTGGACATGTATTTGGTTCTCCAAGGCTTCGTCGATGCATGAAAATACTCACCACCTAAGCTCAGAGTCACTGTGTGTGAGAGAGATAAGACTGAGAGGATAGTTATTTATACCTATTGGCATTTGTTACACATGACTTAATTACCAGTAGGGCAGATCTGTCTGGGTGCTTTGTCACCATGAAATATTGATTTGCTCCAGTGTAAAACTCAGGCATTAAAACCTGGCACCAATTGTATAGGCTCTTCCTTCACTACAACCTTTGGCATCTTTGTTTCTGCAATGAGTGGAGCTCTTGAAGCAATCTTGTTTCAACATACACACATCTAAATACGTTTACTGGGTTCTATTAACTCTTGCAGATCCTTCGTAGTGTCTGAAGGAGCACCTTCCCACTCAACTTTCAATCCAGCTTCTCTTTTTTGCCTTAAGTTACTATTGATCGCCTGCTTTGTGTTCTGCACATTAAGAAAGAAGAAAGATCACAGTGTAAGATGGAGAGTTTCAAATACAAAGTGCTGCTGGATTTAACTGCCCATGTTTCTACAATTTAACAGAATATAACAGGGTAATTATAGTGTTTCCTTCCAACTCCATAACTTCACCGTCTCCGCCCCTGCCTCAGCTCATATGCTGCTGAAACTCCTCCCATGCCTTTGTTAGCTCGAGACTCAATTATTCCACTGCTCTCCTGGCTGGTCTCCCCTCTTGCACCCTCTGTAAACTAGAACTCATCCAAAACTCTGCTGTCTGTATCCATCTGGCGCCATGTTCATCAATCCCCCCCTGCGTGCTCTCTGGCCCATAGACCTCGAAGTTCAATGCATTGAATCCATTTTGCAATGATTTTTACATTTCTCATTGTATGAGGTTGACAAGCATACTGTAATTCAATTTATTGACCCATTGTAAACATATCTTAAATTGTCAATTTTTCTCTAATACACCTTTCCAATATTGTAATTATAAAGGTAGAAATGTATCTTCACAGTGACTCAAACCTGGTGGTATCAGATCAACTGCCTGTTATACCCAGCACAGCACAGAAGGAGACCACTCAGCCCACCCAGTCCATGTTGGCTGCCTGTAGAGCAATCCAGTCAGTCCCATTCACCCACTCTATATCTGTAGCCCTGCAAGATTATTTCTCGCAAGTGCCCATTTAAGTTTTCTTTAGAAATCATTCATTGTCTCCACTTCCACCGCCCTCAGGAGCAGTGGATTCCAGGTCATTACCACTGACTCTGTAAAAAAAAAAATTCTCCCTCACATCTCCTTGTACTTCTTGTCCAAAACTTTAAATCCAGTCCTTAGATCATCAGCTCATAGAACAGTTGTCTACCTTATCCAATCCTGTCATCGTCTTGTTCACCTCTGTCAAATCTCTCCTCAGTCTCCTCTGCTCCAAGGAGAACACTCCCAGCTTCCCCAACCTAACCTTGTAGTTAAAATCCCCTCATTCCCCTGGAACCGTTCTGGCAAATCTGCTCCTCTCAAGGACCTCACCAAAAATGTGTGGTGACCAGAACTGGATGCGGGCACAGCTGCATTTATTGCGTGTCCCTGATAGGGTCTGAGAAGATGGTGGGTCAAATTTTGCTTACTTGTTACGACCAAGCATTCACATCTGGGTCGACCACGTGGTGTGAGAATAGCGTGAGGCATGAGCCAGACTGAGTAGGGTGTGGCAGGTCCCTTTACTGGAGCAGCTTCACAGACAATCCCTACAGTTTTCCCCGTCACCTTTTGTTTCCCCCCTCCCTCCGATGCCAGCCCATAAATTAAGCCTTGTGGCTCTGTGGAGTGGCATTCGGAGCTCTCCAGCTCAGAGTTACTTAATCCAGTCCGATTACCGCTACACCACATTTCTGTGGCCTGAGCACACAGCCTGAGCTGGTTAGAGCTCTCTCTCTCTCTCTCTCTTACTTGCTGAAAATGAATAGTTTACCATTTGAGTATTGCTGAAGAAAGAGACAAGCTGTCGAAGACCCCCCTCCCCCCAGTCCTCCCCCACCCCCCCCCGCCCCCCCTGCATCCCGTATCCACCAGGACAGATTCTTACCAAACCACAAAAGGAGCAATGTTGATTCCTATGAGATTTGGCACTCATGCAACTCTGCCCTGATGGGTGCAAACCCTGACAACATGCCTCACCCTTCAGCAACAGTCAAGTTCTGTACTACCAAACGACTATTAGTTTACCATTTCTCCCTTTGAAAGAAGTCAGTGTGGCACGTTACTCCATTTCACTCCAGTGGCTAGAATGAAAGTGAAAATTTCAGGCACTGAGTGTAATGGGCAGCCAATCCGATATCGCCTGCTTTGTGCTACCGTCCAAGACAAATATCTGCGCCACGGACTATTATTGCACAGAAGGAAGCTGTGGGGCCAGCTCTCCAAAAGCACTATCCACTTAGCCCTACTCCCTGGCCCTATTCTAATAAATAGACTCCAATATTTTTCTTTTACAAGTGCTAAAATGGATTTTCTCACCATTTATCTTATTATTGTTGTGGAATCCTTCTGAGTGCAAATTGACTTCCTCCGTTACAACAGTGAGCATGTTTCAGAAGTATTTCATTGACCGTAAGGCACTTTTGGAGCATCTTGAGGTTGTGAATGGTACCTTCCCTCCTTTTCTTCTTTCCTTTCTCTTTTTCTTTCTTTCTCTTTCCTTTCATTTTTCTTCCTTTCCTTCCTTTTCTCTTGCCCACGATTCCTTCTTTCCTTAGTTTCCTTTCTTTTTTTTACCTTCCTTTATCCTTCTCTCCTTTCTCAAACTAGGGCCAGGTGGGTGAGGTTAAAATTACCATCCAACTATTCAGAGAAGAGCAAAGCCTCCTTCAGGTAGCCTAAGTTAACAATCCCATGCCACTATTTGAAAGAAAGGCAGGAATCCCCTTAATATTCTGGCTATCAAATCCCACCAAAATATATCAGCTGTTAATTTGTGTTCTTGCTGATGGGCAAAATGGCCATTCTGCCCATCCACAGAATGAGAGACGCCGCTCTTCAAAGTAATTCGTTATATCTGATACATTTGGGGATGTAGCTGAAAGACGTGAGAGAGTGTTATATAAATAGGAATTTAGGAACAAGAGGAGGCCATTCAGTCCTGTGAGCCCTTTCCGCCATTGTATTACCTAGGAAGGAAAAACAGTTCGGACCAGTACTTTAATTTCCCAGTTCTTACTAGTGTTCCATTATAAAGTATATATGACCCATTCGGACCAATATTCTTATTTCCCAGTTTTTACTGTTTTTTTTTTTGTTCTGCGTAGACTATGGCTGATCTGTACTCAACTCCATTGAGCTGCCTTTTCTCTACATCCCTTGATACCCACACCAAACAAAAATCTTGTCTTAAAAGCTTCAAGTGTCCCTCCTCCTCCGCATCCAGAGCCTTTTGGGAGAGAAAATTCCAGATCTCTATGACTAAGTTTTTCCTGGTTTTGGTGCTGAAATAGCCTAGCTCTAATTTTAAAATTATGCTGGCCCGCGCTTAATTGCTCTATCAGGGCAAATAGTTTTTGGCGAACGTAACTCTATAAGTTCTCTTTATTATATTAAACATCTCGACTAGATCACCAATCAATCTTCTATGCTCAAGGGAATACAAGCCAAGTTTATGCAACCTGCCCTCATAACTTAACCCCCTCAGCCCTGAATTTTCAAGTCTTTTGGTCTTTGTCCTTCTAGTCCCTATAAATTAGAGCCTTTTTTATGTTTCAGCAAACACTGACATTCTCCTGAAGAGTGCAGTTTACGCAAGTCGAGTTGGGTGATTGCACCAGTGGATAACCTGGCATCTGAGAAGCAACTGTGTGCGGACATATATAAATAATGATGCCGAACATGCCAAGATGAATGGTGTGCAGTCAGCCAGCTCAGTCCAACTGTCAACTGCTGTGTTTGCTGATGAGAGGACAGGCAGGAACTATGTGATGTGTCAGCAGATGTAATAATCCAAACAGTCTTTCAACTACTTTGCAGTCAGTCGTCACTGGCCATTATTAAACCACTTGGAAATTAGCTCCCTGTTGGCTTAGAAAAGTTGTTCAGGAGCCCCTGAGTAATTCAACAACACTGACGACTTGCTCCCTTTAATGATAAACCCCGCCCCCCCTGCCCCCGACAAAACAGGCAAAGTACACAAGGGTCCTGCTGAATATTATAGTTGCCGAGCTGAGATCAGCCAGTGCTCGGATAACTGCGCTCTAAGGAATGAAGATTAATGGAGTTCCTGCAGAAATATTTAAGAAGGCCTCCGCTCCCTTTACAGAGCTGGGATGGTGGCCAGTTCTCCCAGTTGGCTTCCACTATGACTTCACCTCTGTTCGAATGGAGGAGCCGTCCTGTTTGCCTGAGATCACTCCACCAGTCTCAAAGCCACGGAGCGTGTTTGTGACTGCCCACGTTGGTCCGTCATAGGACCAATTTACTGTTGAGCTGTTACAATCCATTCATTGGAGGCTGTAGACTGCAGGCGAGGTTTGTTGATAAAGCTGCTCCACTGTATTACCGGCAGCTGGCCCACCCTGGCACAATGGCTCTTTGTTCATCATCCGCACTGTACTGGGTTTGTACGTGTGATAAATGAATTAATTACTTCATATGTATTTCTATAAGCCCCAGTCCAAACAATGACTACTCAGGGAGAGGATAGGCCTGAATTACTTTGGGCACAGCAACTACTGCGTTTTAATTTAGATTTGCTGATGTAGCAAAAGGAAAGGAATGAAAGAGGGTGGCAGAGACAAATTCAGCCGAGCTTTTGAAAGAGTATTGGATAATTATTGGAAGCAAAAAAAAAGAATTGCAGGGCTACAGGGAAATGTCAGGGGAGCTGGACTTGCAGAGAGCCAGTATGGACACACCTGGCCGAATAGCCTCCTTCAGTTCTTTAACTATTCTATCATTCTGTAATTGACTTGAAATTATATAGCACCTGGTCAGCTCTCAGAAACATAAGATCATAAGGAATAGGAGCAGGAGTAGGTCTTGCAGCCCCTTGAGTCTGCTCCGTCCTTCAGTAAGATCATGGCTGACCTGATTGTAGCCTCAAGTTCACATTCCTGCTTGCCCCCAACAATCTGTCTAACTCAGCCTTAAAAATAGTCATTGACCCTGCCTCCACTGCTCTCTGCCCACCACCACACACACTGCCCTTGGTGGGAAGAGGATAAAATCAGCCAAAGTTCCAACTCCTGATCACTATAAAGCTTTCCCTGGTAGAAAGTGTACAACTGTATTAGCTGGTTGCCAAAGACCATGAGACTATAAGATGTTGGAGCAGAAGTAGGCCATTCGGCCCATCGGGTCTGCTACGCCATTCAATGAGATCGTGGCTGATCTGATAATCCTCAGTTCCATTTTCCTGCCTTATCCCCATAACCCTTGATTCCCTTACTGATTAAAAATCTGTTTATCTCAGGCTTGAATATACTTAATGACCCAGCCTCCCCTCTGTGGTAAAGAATTCCACAGATTCACTACCCTCTGAGAGAAGAAATTCCTCCTTGTCTCTGTCTTAAATGGGTGACCCCTTATTCTGAGATTATGCCTTCTGGTCCTAGACTCTCCCATAAGGGGAAACAACCCCTCAGCATCTACCCTGTCAAGCCCCCTAAGTACCTTATATGTTTTAATAAGGTAGCCTCTCATTCTTCTAAACTCCAATGAGTGCAGGCCCAACCTACTCAACCTCTCCTCATAAGAAAATCCTTCCATACCCAGGATCAACCTAATGAACCTTCTCTGGACTGCCTCCAATGCCAGTATAGCTTTCCTTAGATAAGTGGACCAAAATTGTTCACAGTATTCTAGGTGTGGTCTAACTAGTGCCTTGTATAGTTTTAGCAAGACTAAGGTCAGATACTATAAGTACTGTTAAGTTCTCCCTATATTTATCCCCCAACCTCATCACTATAAAAGCTTATCTGGTCATATATCACTTTGCTGTTTCTGGGGTCTTGCTGTGCGCAAATTGGTTACCCCATTTCATACATCACAACATTGAAGGCACTTCAAAAGTACATAATTGGCTGTAAAATGCTTTGGGACATTCTGAGGTTGTGAGAGGTGCTTTATGAATGCATGTCTTTCATTAAGGATAGGAATGATGATTATGCACATGGAAGATTAAAGTCTCAGAGGTGATTTGGTGGTAATAGCTGATGAATCTCATAGATCAGTACCACATTCCTCTGTCTGCTATTTCTGTCTGCTGTAAATGAACAAGAAAAAAGCTGCATTAAGACAGCAGACAGCAGAATGTTCAAGGAGTTAATTGAATATTTGGTCCCTAATGGCAACGATAGGTTTAAATGTTTAGTGTGAGGATCACGGTGTGGAATGGGCACCAGCTTATGCACGACCAACTATTACTGTGTTCTTTAAGTGTGTGTGTGTGTGTGTGTGTGTATGTGTGTGTGTGTGCCTGTGTGTGTGTACTTTAAGTGTGTGTGTGTGTGTGCCTCTGTGTGCGTGCGCTTCAAGTGTGTGTCTGTGTGTGTGTGTGTGGCACAAAGGGAGAATTGTGCAGCCAGTAACCGAGGCAGCCTTCACAGGTGCAGACTCCGAACAAGATTATTTACATAAAGTAACTGAAAACCTGAACTTAGTGATTGAGATGAGGAAAGTTTTTACTGAAAAAAATCAGCTCCAGCCTTACCCTTACTCCAACTCTCTACACACAAATGCACAGAAACACACAAATTCACATGCATGCAGACATATATGCAGACGCACAAACATACATACGTACACACACAGATATACAAGAAGACAATAATTTGGGCAGTCAGATGCCTGTCTTTCCCTTACAAGGCCCATATTCATGATTGAAAAGCAGTAAATCTCCTAAATAGCTCATGCTCGACTAACATGTCACGGTGTATCTGAAAGCGCTGTCACGTTCAGCTTTCTTGTAAACTGGTTTCATTCTAAATGTAAAAAAGGTTAATTAACAAACAGGACCGTGGAGAGGCAAACTAGAGCAGAGAAAGGGTAAAAAGCCAATTTCTTTATTGTGTTCTAATTCTCCGAATGACCAAGTGTGCAGCTTATTGCCTTTTGTTGGACCAGGAATTAAAATATACAAGTTTTTTTTAGATTGTGCAGGTCCCTTCTCATCAGATGAAAAGACCTGTGTGATTCCTAAAGGTTTATGTATTTTAACTGGTGCCTTGCTCTCGTGTGATGTATAACACTGCAGGCTTTGTCTTGAGTGCTGGAGACTGACAAAACTGGCCTAGTTATTCCCATTTCTTGTCATGTATATTTTTACCGACCCTTTCTAATTTGTTTCGAGAAAGTTTTCCTTTAGGGGAGGAGAGAAGGATAAAAATGCCTCTTTTTAAATTCCTTCACTGCCAGTAGCCCAAGAGTAGTTTAGAGTAAAATGGCCACCTAGAGACATTCACTTCAAACAAAGTAACATGAGCATGCATTTGGAAAGCATCTTTAACATAATAAGAATCTAAGACCCTTTATGTCATCATATAAAAACTGATAACACGTAGAAGAGGGAGATATTAGGAGAGGTGACCCAACTCTTAGTCAAAGAGGTTGGTTTCAAGCAGAATCTTAAAGTAGGAGAGGTTTGGGGAGAGGTTATCAGAGCTTTGGGACCAGCTAGCTAAAGGCAAGGCCACCAATGGTAGAGTGAAGGCAGAGGGGAATGCTCAAGAGTCCAGAGGATGAGGAAATTTAAATTTCTCAGAGGATTGTAAGGCTAAAGGAGGTTACAGAGATAGACTGTGGAGCAACTTGAACAGGGCTAGAAACACCAACATGGTCTCTTACACCCAGTTGAATGGGTTCTTCTTCACAGCTATGAGTGAATTTTCACATTTTCACTGAAAGGAATATGAAAGGTTCAATGGAATCGAAAATTGGGCGGTGGGTTAAAGGTGCGGCCAAAGGTAAAAGTGACAATTCACTCCATAGTGTGCTCAGTAAATCATTCGCTTCCTAAAGCCCCACTTAGAGGTAATTTGAAAACTGCTTTAGGTCACAAGGTGATTATATTACAGTTGAGAAAGAGGTCTCCTTTGGAAGAAGTTTGTGTGGAACAGCTGCCTTGGCATCTTCGATTGAAACATCGCACACCAACTGGCCATCAATATTTTGTACACAATGGCGTAGAATTTCATCTTGGGCATTAGTACATGGCCCACTCGTTATATGCCTTGTCAATAGTCATTTGTACTATGGTCAACACCACTGAATATTATACAAGTTGTATGATAGGTGGTGGATGTGATAACACCCATCTTACACCAGAGTGTAAAAGAAATTTCTTCCCCAGCATTTTTAATTATGGTCCGGGGGGGTTTGCATGAAAATTACTGGAAGCCACATTGCCTGGAATTTTCAATTGTCAGTGGGGTTGGGAAGGGATGCGGAAACAATTTGAAAATGCTTTCCCAGAGGGCAACTCCATATCCAACCATCTCCGGAATGAAATGTGATTCTCAGAGAGTGCGAGGGCGGGGGGGACAATGAGGAACCCGCTTCCCTCCAATTAACATCCCATTAAACTCCCTGAGGATTCTGTTAGCAGGCCGAGGCAGGCAAGAGGAAGTTTTAAAAGTCAAAATCGGTGAAGCCAAAGGGTCTGGCAACGTTAGTACGAAGCTGTTGTGTTCAAAGTGGGCAGAAGTGAAAGGTTTTTTTCTGTGTTGAAAATGGGGGAATTTTGCACCAGATCAGGCACTTTCCCTTCCATTTGGCCACTTGGTCACTTTTTAGTGCTTGGTGAGGCTTCTGTCCCTCTGAGGTGCTGCCGTAGCGGCAGGCCCATCATGGCTGTCATTTGCCTTTGCTGCTCACCCTCCACAACCATCTCCCCCTCCTGGTAAGGCTCATGCCCCAAGCTTGCCTCCAGACTAATTATGGTATTTACATTTCACGCGACACCATTGTGGTGTGGGGGAGGAACCCAGAACTTGTCAGGTTCCCAACTTCAGTTTGAAAATTCAGCTTATTGCCTCCGACCTTTTATCAAAAGGCTACCAGTGATTCAGTTAATGAAGGCATAGTCAATATAGATCTGAACTGTAGGCACCAGGAAGGTATCATTGGCAGGCTCGTGATCCATACAGAATTGCATGACTTTTGCCAGTTAGTTGGTTGTAGGGATGCTGCAAGGGGACAGCATCCTGGAAACGTCAGCTGTCCTATAGGAAAGTGTGCATGTGTGCTTGTGTGTGTGTGCATGTGTATGTGTCTGTGTATGTGTTTGTGTGTGTATGTGTGCATGTTTGTGTGTATGTGTGTGTATTTGTGTGTGCATGTATTTATGTGTGTATGTGTTTGTGTTTGTGTCTGTGTGTGCATGTTTGTGTGTGTTAGTGTGTGCATGTATTTGTGTATATGTGTGTGTCTGTGTGTGCATGTATTTGTGTGTGTGTGTGCTTGTGTATGTCTGTGTGTGCATGTTTGTGTGTGCATGTATTTGTGTGTCTGTATGTGTGCGCATGTTTGTGTGTGTTTTTGTGTATGTGCGTGTGTTTGTATGTGTCTTTGTGTATGTGTGTGTGTGTGTTTCTGTGTGTGTGTGTGTGTGTGTGTGTGTGTGTGTGTGTGTGTGTGTGTGTGTGTAGAACAAATACAGCACTGGGCTCCTTGCCATTGAACAGCCTTCTTACAGTAATGGACTTAGTCAAAGGATGGAAGAGTGACAACTTAACTGAGATACTGAAGTATAGCTATAACCTTTGAACTGTGACCTGTAGCCTTACCTCGCACAATCAACTATCAAGAGCAGTGGGTGGAAATTTTGAAGAAGAAAATGAGGATTTCAAGCACTTTATCAATCAGAGATGTGGTAAAGGCACCATTCAACAAAAAAGTGTTTAACACTTGTATCCATGTTAATACTGGTCTTTTGAAGCATATCTTGGAACAATATACCAGGCAGTCAAGCATTCACTACTGTTCAACAGCAAAACCCAATGTAGGATGTTTCAAGAGGTTGACTGGATGAATGGCAGTGTTATTGGAATGGGCAATGAGGAATCACAAGATAATTAGAGTCAAATACAGATCTCTAGAGTTGCTAATACTCCAGGATTGGCCTGGAGTTCCCAGGATTTAAACATTAACCTCCAAGACACTGCTGTGAGCAAAACCAGGAACCAATATCATAAGACCATTAAAAATTGAGTTTATTCCAACATTTCCTTTGAACACTTATTATTTTCAAAAATGTTGGACATGAGATGTTTGGATGATTGAGTAATCGGGTAATGGAGAATGCTAACTTTCCAATTGGCTTGGGAGGGTGGGGCACCATGAGTATGGACGTCTTGGGCAGCCAATGACAGAAGTGTGGGGGCAGGGCGATTAGAGGCAGTAGGTCACGAGCTGGCAAGCCCAGTAACATGCTCAGCCAGATTTGACAAGCATTGACCTTTTTTCTTTCATTCTTTCACGGGATGTGGACGTCGCTGGCTAGACCAGCTTTTATTGGTCATCCCTAATTGCCCTTGAGAAGGTGGTGCTGAGCTGCTGCCTCGAGCCAGTGCAGTCCCCGCGGTGTTGGTGCACCCACAGCACTGTTAGGGAGCGAGTTCCTGGATTCCGGCGACAGAGAAGGAATGGTGATGCAACCCCAAGTCAGGATGGTGCGTGGCTCAGAGGGGAACTTGCAGGAGGGACTTTCTGACGCAGAACGATCACACTGCTCCATGCATCGACACATGACTTATTTTTCTTACAACGGGATAGGGGTTGGGGTTAACGTTAGGGGTTAGGAAAATGGTGGCCTAGAAGGGCAGAAGAGGCCTGGCACTGGATTCGTTGAAAATAGTTGGATGACGTGGTGGGAAGATTGTAGAATTGGTATTCTAGAAAGAGGAGATTGAATTGGCCAAAGGGAATTCTTAATCCTGTGAAAATGTGTGAGCGTAGCAAGACACAATATTGTATCAACAGATTGACAAAATAGCTACACTGCCTATTTCTTGAGCTTAAACACCTTCGGCAGCAGCTTAGCTTGAATGGAACTTTTTATCCAGTGTCTGACTAGACATCGATAGTGGTTAGCTTAAACCTTTTCTGAATGCAAATGTCCTTTGTAAATGAGGTATAAAAAAGGCTGTTTAAACAATCATTACGTACCAAATGATTTGTAACTGATGTTAAATGACATTGGAGCACGATGTGCAATGGGCGCTTTGTCAAATCTGTGCTAAGCGTAAACTGCATTGCAAACATATTTGGTGTAAAGTCATAATTTCAAAAGGAGATAGTGGAAAATTTCATAAATGAAGGAAGTCTTAAAGCTGCAATGTATAGTGTACAACTTGATTGAAACCTTTGAGACCCGGGGGGGCGGGGGGGGGGGGGTCTTGACAGGGTGGATGAGAAGAGGATGTTTCCTTTTGTGGGAGAATCTAGAATGAGGGGTGATTTTCTAAAAATAAGGGGCCGCTCATTTAAGACAGAGATGAGGAGAAACTTTTTCTCTCAGAGGGCCGTGAGTCTTTGGAACTCTCTTCCTCAAAAGTTGGTGGAAGCAGAGTCTTTGAATATTTTTTAAGGCAGCGGTAGATAGGTTCTTGATGCGCAAGGGGGTGAAAGATTATTGGGGGTAGGTGGGAATGTGGGGTTGAGATTACAATCAGATCAACCATGATCTTATTGAATGGCGGAACAGGCTTGAGGGACGGAGTGGCCTACTCCTGCTCCTAATTCGTATGTTCGTTTGTATGTATGATGGCCAAGTCTTGGTCCTCTTGCTATTTAACCAAAGCAAGAGGTTAGTCATTAAGGAATGCTGTGTGGTGCCCCAAACAGGAAATGCACAATATGAAAAGAATTTCATTGTTTAGTTTAGGAATGCATTAGCAATTTTTCAGGCTCCGGTTTCCAACCCCACAACAACCAGATTTTCCATTGTTAATATCATATAGAAACAGGAGTAGCCATTCAGCCCGTCAAGCCTGTTGTCCAATCAACTCCATCATAGCTGATCTGTATCTCAAGCCCATCAACCCACCTTGGTTAATATCCTTGCCTAAGAAAAACCCATCAATCTCAGTTTTGAATTTTCAGTTCACCTCCCCAGCCTTTACAGCTTTTTGGAGGTGAGAGTTCCAGATTTCCACTGCCCTTTGTGTGAAGATGTGCATCCTGACAGCAGCCTGAATGTCTTAGCTCTTATTTTAAAGTTATGCCCCAGTGTGTGGGACCTTTCTGTGCACAAATAGGCTGCCAGTTTTCTTACCTTACAAGAGTGACCACAAGTTGACAGACATTTCATTGGCTACATGCAAAGAACTCTGGGTCACCATGAGGTCACACAAGGTGCTATGTAAAGGCAAACATTTCATTATTGGGTGTGCCAGACCCCACACAGATGTAAGCCTCAAGGATTTGAAAACCCCACCCTCCCCTCCCCTTCACCTCGTTCCAGGGCACAGAAGCATTCTGTAATATAAGAGAGCATAGAGAGGTTATTCAGTCCAGTGTGATTCCATGGACTAACTACAATCCACACTGCCATGCCTTTTTCCCTAAGCTACGTAACTCGTTGCTTCCATCCTTGGTAAGGACTATGGTATGGAAATTACTTCATGGACACTGGATGCATTTGTGTCAATGCTCTGTTATTTTAACGCATGTGTTAACCTGTTTATTTAAAATGGGTTCGCGACTCTGTTAATGGAGTAGAGAGAAAAGTTTATTAACAATATATTAAATGTTTGTGTCTTAGCAATGGGAAGTTCAACCCATATATGTGTAAAACTGAGTATTCAGGTCATCGATTCAATGAGATACCTCAAACCCAGCAGCGCCTTTCATGTTGAACATACCACTTCAACCATACTGTGTAGGGGTACAGGACTGACAACAATGCAGGTAGAAAGAAAGGAAGATTTGCATTTATATTGCGCCTGTCACATCCTCAGCCAATAAAATCCTTTTGAAATGCAGTCACTCTTGTAATGTGGGAAATGTAGCAGCCAATTTGTGCACAGCAAGCTCCTGCAAACAGCATCACGATAATGACCAGATAATTTATTTTTGTGATGGTGATTGAGGGATAAATATTGGCCAGGACAGATAACTCCCCAACTATAATGGGAAATAGTGCCCATGGGATCTTTTACATGCATCTGAGAGGGCGTCCTGTGGTTGTATGGAAATTTGAGTCATTCTTTCTTCAGTGTAGAAAGTTTCATAAACCTGATGTACTTGGAGGAAAATTTTCATTGTTTAAGATCGCTTCAGTGAAAATTTCCATTTTAAGGTATGAAATCAGGTCAATTCTCACTAGGAACTGTGTAAACTAATTAAGCGCAACTCCTGCAGTCTAGTGACTCGATAGGAGTCCTTCACTGCAATGGTCATTATCAAATAACTTGTAGTGGTTGTTTCAATCTTCCATCCACTGGGGATTGTCTAATGTCAAATGGTTGCAGGTTCCACTCCCCAATAAGCCTGAATTCTGATTCAACTCATTGCGGTGGCCCCTGTTCAAGGCATCTCCATGAGTGGCTTTTCCCGAGGCACTTGTAGAAAGTTCTATTGAGAAGAAAGGGAGAGGAGAGAGACAAAATGATAAGATGTCAAATTCCAACCCGCTGATCTTTATTTTGGAGAGCAACCACATTCTGACTGTCAGTCGCTGCAGGAAAAGCCATTAATGAGCATCCCTATTCTGCCAGCATTTTGGTAACATTGTCTAGTTTCTGCTTTGTTTGACATCAAAAAAATGAAATAGGAAAGCCTGTTTGGTTCTAGTTCAGTACATCCCTGACATATCTATTGTCTATGTTTAGCTGTTAGGTTTCATTGCTATTTTCTAAACTTCCAACAATGTCAGCTTGTTCCTATATAACACTTTTAACACAGTAAAATGACCCAGGGCACTTCACAGGAATGTAATCAAATTAAATTTGACACCAAGCCACACAGGAGATATAAGGATAGATGGTCCAATACTTGGTCAAAGACATAGGTTTTATGGAGCATTTTAAAAGAGGAAAGAGAGGTGGAGGGGTTTTAAGGAGAAAACCCCAAAGTGTAGGGCCCAGGCAGTTGGAGGCACAGCCACCAATAGTGGAGCGATTAAAATCAAGGATGCGCAATAGGCCAGAATTGGAGGAGCACAGAGACCTCGTAGGGTTGTAGGGCTGGAGGAGATTACAGGGATAGGGGGAGAGGTGGTCATGGAGGGATTTGAAAACATTGTTAAGAATTTTAAAATCAAGACAGCTTCCAGGCGTCAAAATGACATTCCTGCAACCTTGCTGGTTGTTAGTTGTTATCCCTGGGATGCAGTGCACATTACTTATCATGTCCCATTAAAGACCCAGTTGCTCACCTGTCAAGGAGTAGGCTGGTTTGAAGTGCATTAGATGATCCATGTTCACCCAACATCAAGGAAGCCTGATATTGTTAACTTTGCAGACATTCCCACAAATTAGAAATGTCGGGATGCTTGAGATGGTTAAACTTTTTAAACATATTTCTTTGGCTGTGGCACACTTTTGGAAATTCTAAGGTTGTAAAAGCCAATAAATAAATGAAAGCTCTCCTCTCGCCCTCCCACTTTGGGATGTGACTTCACACGTTTGAGTCCAAGGGTTCCCATATTCGTTTGGATGTATTTTAGGAGGTTTCATCACATAGCCTCCTGCCATTGGTTGTTCAGCAAGATTATCCTCACAGCATCTTGCCTCCTCAGAGCGATTGTTTTTCCTCTTTATTCATTCACGGGATGTGGAATTTGATGGCCTTCTCTAATTGCCGTTGAATTGAGTGGCTTGCTAGGCCATTTCAAAATCAACCACATTGCTGTGGGCCCGGGGTCACATGTACACCAGACCAGTTAAGGGTGGCTGATGTCCTCCCCTTAAAGGCATCAAGTCAACCAAATGGGCTTTTTTAACAACAATCAGTGATAGTTGTCATGGTCACCATTACCGAGATTAGCTTCATAGTCCACATTTATTAATTGAATTTAAATTCCCCCAGCTGCCATGGTGAGATTAGAACCAATGACTCCCAAAGAATTAGCCCAGGCCTCTGGATTACTGGTCCAGTCACATTACCGCTTCGCCACCATCGCTCCTATCGAAATTGGAAAGTGAGGTTAGGTGAAGCAAATGGAAAAAAATATGCATCTTTTTAAAGCCCACTGATTCTTCTTCTGGGTTTTACCCCGAGCAGCATCCTGGAGGCTAATCTTCAATGGCCGGAGACTACAGCCGAGTTGTAATTTCTGCTGAGGCCCGGGCAAATCGAGGTATATATTTTGCACCTGGCCCGAGAATGAGTTAACAGCAACAGAAAGGAAGAAGAAATAGTAACGAAGGGAAAGGCATTTTCTGAGGGAAGTCTGATGAAAACAAGAATCAGATCATCGATTGAATCATCGGAAAGGATTTCTTGCCAATTTGGGGCTGGGAATGGAGTGGGGTAGGCACGTAATTTCGTGCTGTCCAGCGGCGACAAAGTTTGCCGGCACCATCCCACTTCCGGGCCATTTTCAGGAGGCCCTCCTTGGTATTGGTTGCATGGCAGAACCTGGAGAGAGCCTCTGAGCGGCAGGCTTGGGGTGGTGGGGGTGGGGGGTGGTGGGGGGGGGGGGGGGGGGGGGGGGGGGGGTGGGGGGGGGGTGGTGGGTTGCGGGCATCACTCCTGGTAGACCCTGAGGCCTCTTCCCCACCTACGTAGCCATAGCTGAGGCCGCAGGCCACCCTATGAAGTAGCTCCCCCTCCTCAACAGTGACCCAGCAACCCCGGCGATCTTTTATTTCCGATTTTTGAAGTTTCTGAGGAAGTGCCTCATGGTGGAGTTGCCCTCCCTCTCACTTACCTGTAGCTGTAGGCAGCAGCTCCTTCCTTGCTGAGGGTTTCCTATTGATACCCCAGCTTTGAGAGATGACCCACCATCTCGGGCTTTGGGACCTGCATTTGACCCCAGTGTCCGGGTCTCAACCCAAAAGACAAAATCCTGCCTTATGGACTCTTACAGCACAGAAAAAGACCATTCAGCCCATTGTGCCCGTGCCAGCTGTTTGAAAGACCTGTCCAATTGGTTTTACATCTCAGCTCTTTCCACACAGCCTCGTGAATTTCCCCTTGACAAGTATTTATCCGAATCCCTTTCGGAAGCTGCTATCGACTCTGCTGCTACCATCTGCTTCCTTTCAGCACTTTGGGTGTTCCTGCAACACGTGAACTGCAGCGGTTCAAGCAGGCGGCTCACCACTGCCTTCTCAAGGGCAATTAGGGATGGGCAATAAATGCTGGCCCAGCCAGCGACACCCACATCCTGTGAATGAATACATTTTAATTAGTCCTCTGAGGCAGTGCATTCCGGATCACAGCAGGTCAAAGGTCAACTCACCAGACCCACAAATATGGAAGCAGCTGCCAATTGAAAGTCTTGGTTGGCTTTACTTATGAAAAGTATTCTCCAATAACCTTTGCCATCCAGCAATTGAAATCCCACATTTTGCTGCGCTGTGAGAGAACGCGTTATTTGAATTTCTGTTTTACAAAGCCAATAAGGCCTTTGCCTTGACCTTTGTCTTTTCACCTCCTGCGCAAATGGATCATGCAAAGCTCTTATTTGCTTTGTAATAAGAATATATTAACATCAATACACGCATGACATTGTGACTGCCATTCCACCAGCAGCTTATTTGTTTTCATCGCCACATCTTTTCTTGGAGTAGGTTCTTCTGGATGTTCCTCGAGCTTCATATTATGCGTCTGGTGATGACGTAGTTGCATTAGTTAGATCAGTCCACTTTAACGGTGATCTCAGATTCCTGTCTTGATACACTGTCCACAAGCTTCTTTCCCATTTATTCTGTCGATGTTGCCGTTGCTGGACAATTATTAGCCCATGAGAAGGTGGTGGTTCTTGAACCACTGCGAGCAGTTCGGACACAGTGAACTGCCTCACTGGGTCACCTTGGTGCGAGATTGGAGTCACGTGTAGGCCGGACCGGCTGAGAACAGGAGGTTGCCTTTCCTAAAGCATATTCATAGTAACTTTTGCCGATACCAGCTTTTTATTTACAGTTTTTAACTGATTTCACGTTCTCAAACCAACATAGAGGGATTTGATCTCAAGTAGTTGAGACCTCGGGATTATCAGTGTTGTTTTGCAACCACTGAATATAAATGCAAGTCTTTCTTTCTCTCTGCCTTGCTTTCTTCTTTAATTCCTTCTATCTTTCATTACACAATACCGTCATCAGAATTAGATCCCAAGTGCAATGCCCGTCACCTCAGAGCTCTGTGCTGTGCCCCAAATTTAGTCCAGATTGAGAGAATGAAAGCTCACTCTGTCAACAGCTTTAAGGGACCAATGGGAAATGGGCTTAGGGAAAAAGGTCGGCATAAATCAGAAGGCCGGTTGTACAGACACGTTGCAAGAAGGGGACTTGTAACTTGCTTTCAGAGCCAATATTGAGGTTTTAATAGGAGTCCAGTGATTTGCTGTGTTCACAGCTTTTCACAAAAGGAAGGTGATTAGCCTTTGCAAATCAACGACTTTAAGATATAAAGAATGCTGTCAACAGCAGACACATCTAAATATGACATGAAACAGTGAGGCCATTCGAAGAATGAGGAGAACAGAGAGGGGACCTGCTATAGTTGGGGCATTAATGTCAATATCATAGCATATTAGCTTTAAAATGCATTGGATGTGATTCTCAGTCAGTGCTGAGTGAACTTGATCACAACCAGAGCAGTAGTTAGGGCAGCAATTGTTACGAGGCAAAGAGAAATTGGTCATGGGTCACATTTTCTGTTTGGTGTGCAGCGATCCTTCTAGGACCTTATCTGTTCAGACCCAGAACACAAACTGCCCAAAAATTCACACTGGGGCCACAATTCTGATTCGTCCCTAGGAGCAGGTCTGGCATGAATACCAGGGTCAGGTAGGAAACAGTGCAGAGGTCTGGCTTTGCCAGGATTCCACCCCATGCAGAGGAAACCATCAAAATGTGAATTAAAGCGGAAGAGAGAGGGGAAAGTCCGAGAGGTTTAATGAGGGAATTCCCAAAATTATAGCTGAAGCCGCTGAAGCCTGCGGTGGAGAGGTGAAAATTTGGGATGTGGAGGAATTGGAGGAATGCACACATTATGGAGAGTTATTAGACTGGAGGAGGTTACAGAGTTGGGGAGGGGAAAGGCCAGGGAGGGAATTGAAAGCGATAATGAGAATTTTAAAATCAGACTGGTCAGCAAGCAGAGGAGCGTTACGGACTCGAAACGTTAACTGTGTTCCTCTCCGCAGATGCTGTCAGACCTGCTGAGTTTTAATGATGTTGGTTGAGGGACCAATGATGGTCAGGATACCAGGGTGGGGATGAACTCTGCTGCTCACCTTCAAAATGGGACCTCGATTTAGCATCTCATCTTGAAAAGGTTGTGCCTCCGACAGCGCAGCACTCCCCCAGTGCTTCACTTGAGTGTTAAATTAGGATAGTTGACTGTGGAGAACTGCCCTGTTCTGGTTTGAATAGTGAGATCTTTTACATCCACCTGAGAGGGCAGAACACAACCTTGGTTTAAGATCTCATGTGGGAAATGGCGTCGGGTTTCAGCATCTGACCAACCGAATTGGACGATAAAGATAAATGTGTCCAACTGGTCACTCGTCAACGTTGTGGTCAAACATCACAATGTCGGATTAGGGATAGAAAATGCAGTTTGGATGGGACTGGATGCTTTTGTCAGAAGGATAGAGTTGATCAGCCCCTCAGCTTCCAACTTAAATATAATTTAGGAGAAACATCTCCATCCAGAGAGTAGTAAGAATGCGGCACTCATAAGAAAAAAGGAAATTGGAGCTGAGTGGACTATTTGGCCCTTTGTACCCTCACTGCCATTCAACAAGTTTATTGCTGATTTTCTACCTCAACCCCAACTTCCTGTGTTATCCACATTCCCTTAGAACCCAAAAATCTATCAACCTCTGTCTTGAAAATATTCAACTTCTTACCACATGGAGTATTTGAGACGAATAACATGGATGCAGTTAAGGGAAAGCTGCTTAAGCATATGAAGGAAGAAGTAAGTAACGCAAGGTTATGATGGTGGCATTCGACCAGGAGGGGCGAGAGGTTGATCATCTATAGCATATAAACCAGCACGGACCTGTTGGGCCAGTTGACCTGTAATGTGCTTTAAATGCCCTGTAATTTGCAAAGAGAGCAGCAAGTGTTTGGGGCGGAGTAGGACACGGTCACAATAACAAGGAAACACAATGTCTCAAGATTGATTGAACCGCTAACAAGACAGAAAGACATTATTTGTCACTTCTAGCCATTTGTAAAGAGTAACCTCCTCCATCGCGCACACTCCTCCTTGTCGCGAAACTGCACTAGCTGCTCTATTGTGTCTCTACACAAGCCAAGAGAAAAGAGTAAAGTGGCCCCCACTGCTGCAGACTGTAACACGATAGCTGGGGAGACTAAGCAAATGAGCACATTGCTGAAAGAATGACAGCTTTGATTTTCTGCTCCCTTCAAATGCTTGAAGCTCTACTCTAGTTATTCAGCATTCAAATCCAGCGGTTAGCTAGCCAGCTCGCTGTCCCATTGTGTTCATTTGAAAGCTTTTACAAACACACGGGGAGTGCAAAGTTTTAGTCAGCATCTCCTTCCTTTCAGCTGCTTGTTGCCAATAATCAGCCCCCATTGCTAATGCTAATTTCTATTGAAACTGCCTCCCTCTCCCTGTCAGTCACACACTTCACACACACGCCAGAGCCACAGAAGCTTACAACGGTTAGCTAATACCCCATAGACCGCCAGCTGCAGCACTAGCTCTGGCAAACACAACCTTGTTAATGGTAGCACTCTTGCCTCTGAGCCAGACTTGGAGGTTCAAGTCCTGCTCTAGGCATTCCCTGAACAGCAATGTGATAATGACCAGATAAACAGATTTTTAATGATAAAATCAAAAAAAAAACTGCGGATGCTGGAAATCCAAAACAAAAACAAAAGTACCAGGAAAAACTCAGCAGGTCTGACAGCATCTGCGGAGAGGGACACAGTTAACGTTTCGAGTCCGTATGACTCTTGTTCTGTTCAACAGAAGATGCTCCGCAGATGCTGTCAGACCTGCTGAGTTTTAATGATGTTGTTTGAGAGACCAATGATGGTCAGGATACCAGGGTGGGGATGAACTCTGCTGCTCACCTTCAAAACGGGCCCTTAATTTAGCATCTCATCTTGCAAAGGTTGTGCCTCCGACAACGCAGCACTCCCCCAGTGCTTCACTCGAGTGTTAAATTAAGATAGTTGAACTCCCTGGGGATGAATTTTCTGTCTTCGGGCGGGCTCGCTGGGGGCGGACAGGGATGGTCGAGAAGCTGACTGCCCCCCCCGTGATCGGGGCTGGGCCGCGAATTCACGCTGGCCGGCCAACCGAGGCCCACCCAGCGTGAAATGCCCGCAGCGGCGCTTCCAGTGTGAGGCGGAGGAGGGCCGAGAGCGCACAAGTTCGCATTCGCACATGCGCGCGCGGGAACATGTTGGAAAAGCTCCCTGAGGCGAAGAGCTGACTCGGGGCGATGAAGAGTTTGGAACATTAAAAATAAAGATTTTTAAAACGTTAGAAAACATGTCCCTTCTGGTCACACGAGCAGGGGCACGTGGTTGTTGATGAAACGTTAAAATTTACATTTTATTTTGATTCGCTGTTGGAAACCTCATCCCGCCTGTGGATGAGCTTTCCTAAAAAAATTTGCAAAGGCCGCCTTTGGCCTCTTCGTCTTGCCAGCCAACCGTAAGGCTGGACGAAAAGTTTCTTTCCATTATAAACTTTAGTTGCCTCCACAGGCCTTTTAATTGTCAGGGGGCAGGAAGTCTGCTGCCCGCTGACTGAAATATCACGCAAGCGTGCGGTGACATCAGGACGCTCGCCCCCGATGTGCATCACTTTACGCCCGGTTGGGTCGGATGCGTGCCCGCCTGACGCTATATCCTGGCACCCCCCCACCCCCTCCCGCCCCCGTATTATGCCCAGTCATTCACCCTAACCGCATCCTTCGTACCCACTGAAAACAGCTCTGCATCCAACGAGCCGTTGTGTGTGTGTGTGTGTGTGTGTGTGTGTGTGTGTGTGTGTGCGCGCGTAGGACCCTTGAGCTTTCCCACTGTCGTCATGTCGTGGTACAAAATCATTATCCAGCAAGATGGTATTTTAATAGCTGTAGCGTAATAGCCCCTTCCATTCATAATAAGCTCTTTATATGAGTATAACAACGCTTCAAATTGCAGTGCGCAGAAATCATTCCCATATCGCTACGATTAAAATTGAAAACTGCAGCAATATTTTAAGTGTTCGACCACTTAATTGAAAACCCAAGGCAATGTGAGATTTAGAAAGGATTTGTCATAAAGATATTGCTCCTTTATGAAAAAAGAATGTACGGAATGAAAGTCATTTCTGAGCCAAGTGTATTTCCAAATACTGGTCCCTAAACTGTGCTGAGATAGATGACGTCATTTTGGACAACAGTGTTGTTGCTACAATGAACCATATTTTCCTGGGTGAGGGAAGTGTTGTGTTTTTATAATGATATAAAGGCACCGATCGCTCTTTAGGGATTGTGTAAACACATTGCAGGCTCATTTATTTAGACCAGGCACATGAGATCATTTAGACATGGATAGAAAGCTTGAAGACATTAGGGCTGTGTTTGTGCGCTCTGCTCACAGGCAAAAGGGAAACAAAAACTGGATCACATGACAACTTCTCTTCTAGCAACGTCATGCTGCTATCCCTCAAAGATATATTACAAGAGGAGGAGGATACTGAGGGGATCAAATCCACCCGTGGTAGCTGAGGGAATTTAAGTACCATTAATAAATCTGGAATTGAAAGCTAGACTCAGTCATGGTGACTATCACTATTACTGATTATTGTAAAATCACCTGGTTCGATAATTTACTTTAGGGAAGGAAACCTGCTGGCCTTACCCAATCTGCTCTACATTTGACTCCAGACTCAGAGCAACTTGGCTGATTCTTAACTGCCCTCTGAAATGGCCAAGCAAGCCATCCAGTTCTCGAGCAGTTAGGGATGGGCAAGAAATGCTGGCCATGCCAGCGTGAACCACTCCCCATCAAAGAGTGAAGGAAAAAAGAACTCCTCCACTCACCCAATTTGCAGAATGATGGGAGGACCTTGCTGAGATCAAAATGATATGCTTCACAGTGAAATATGCAGGCAGTGGATTTAGAGTGTCAATACTTGAATTGTCCTTCAATGCCTGTGGTGTGCGGTAGCCCATTTCTCTCATTGATGGGCACACGATCACTGGACTTGCTCAGTCCTGCAGTCTGATGGGTGGCCACATTTACTGCCACACTGGAAACACATTCTGAGACTAGCCTTGTGATTTTTGCTAGGGAAAATGAGCTGCTTGAAAAAGGGGTGGAAACAGATTCAGGAGGACCGTTCAAAATGGAACTGGACAAATACTTGAAGGGAAACGCTTCGGGGAAAGAGCAGAGGGAGTGGAGCTAATTGGGTAGGTCTTTAGAAGAGGAGGCAGAGCTATGATGGGCTGAACAGCCTCCTCCTGTGCTATATCGTTCTATTGTGATATTTATCTTTGGTAGCACTTCACCTGGAATAGGATTTGCTGCTGTGTCTCACTGATTTAAGGGTATGAAGGAACTGCCACTCACCATGCCTGAGCCCAATGGGGTCAGTGATGTCCTGTCAGAATGGCTGATTCTCTCCCTACTCCTATAATTCTGGCATCATCCTTGTAAATCTTTTACTGAACCTTCTCTAATATTTCTAAGCCATTTTTATGATTATGGAGGCCAGAACTGTGCATAGTACTCCAAGTGCAGTCTAACTTAGCTTTGTTGCAAGATTAACACAACTTCTTGGCTTTTCAATTTAATCCCTCTAGAAATGAACCCCAGTGATTTTTTTTTTTGCTTTTTGCTGGTCTGCATCACTACTTTTAGTAATTTGTGCATCTATAGACTATAGAGCAGTCTATATTCGTATTATATGAAATATTTTGACCAGGGCATTCTCTCTTTATCTCACAAATCATTGTCTGTTCAGTTTTGTATCAGTTGGTTATGTACTGCAAGATTCTTTGTATCAAGGAACAATTTAAAGTGAAATAGGCAGGGTTTGGACGTGTTAGACATTTGCGTAATTATTTTTCTCCTTCTAGTTATTTATATTCCATGAATATTCACGGCCACAGTGAGCTGTTTTCAAACTCTTCTGTCTCTATTGTTTGACTTGTGGTGGAGTGTGTGTGGTATTTAACTGTGTATCCGTCTGTATACGGAGTATTGTACATGTGGCACTGTGTGATGGGTACACTGGGATAGGCTTGGTAAAGCAGTATAGAAGGGGTGAGAGTGCTTCAGCAACTGTTGTACATCATTCCTGATTTGTATTTGAAGTCAATAGCCATCGATTGACAATCATTCATTCTAATCCATGGCAGGAAGTTATGATCTGCCCCCGCTGTGGACAGCAGGGGTTTATGTCTTAATGCCTCTTCTCCAAACGCTGCTCCACATCACACAGATTCACATAGACCCATGGGTTACGTGGAACAAGGAATCTGGTCAGTGAAAGCCAGGCAACTCGAGCCTGGTTGCACTTGTATTTCTCCCACTCGTTGGCTTATTCTGTCTGAATTTTGAGGACTGGAGAGTTTGCAGAGGGTTTATTTTTTGCAATGATTCCTTCTCGGGGTCTGGGCATCACTGGCACTGGTTATTGCCTGTATCACTGGTTGCCCTTCTTGAATCACTGTCGTCTTTGCCATAAGCAGTTTTAATACAACTGAATGGCTTGCCTTTGCCACGACAGAAGGCAGCTAAGATTCAACCAGATTGGTGTACGACCGGTCTCAGATATACATTACGTAGCATTACATAGAATTTAAAGAACAGAAGCAGGCTCTTTGGCCTAGCTGGTCTCTACTAGTTTTTATGCCCCACCCAAACCTTCTCCCACCTTACTAGTATATCGTTTCAACCTATCAATTTAACTAAACTATTCCTTTCTCCCTCATACAATTATCGAGCCTCCCCTAAATGCATCTCAGCTATTTGCTTCAACTACTCCTTCTGGTAGTGAGTCCCACATTCTCATCAGTAAAGATGTTTCTCCTGAATTCCCTGTTGGGTTTATAAGTGACCATCTTATGACATTTGCCAGGTCTACCCGGCAATGAATGCATATTCTGTACAACCATCCTATCGAATCCCTTCACAATTTTGAGGAAAAGAGCCCTGTACCCTGTTCAATCTTTCTTGACACCAGCTTTTTTATTTCCAGATTTTTCTCTTATGACTGTTCTCATCCTGATAAACAGCTCTTACCATCAGAACAGAAAGCTCTGTTGGTGCACTTTCAGTTCATGAAATACCAAGTTAATCAGAGACTAGTATGCAGAAACCGCCATTGAATATTCACAGTCAGGCTTAAAGCCGCAGTTAGGCCCCTGGTTGGCAGAAGCATTTTTTCCCTCATTTGTCAAGGCATTGATGTTTTCATGCAGAGATTTGATTCTGTTCTGCTGAATGATACCTATTACCCGTGATTTCTCCAGTTTTAATTGACAGGAGTGTGGGATTTTGGTAAGAGAAGAAACAAATTAATTACATTTACACAGCACCTTTCACAATCTCAAGTGCTTTAATCCCCACAGTGCTTTACGATGGAAGTAGATAGATTCTTGTTAGGCAAGGAGTCAAAGGTTATGGAGGGGGTTGATGGGAATGTGGAATTTGAACAATAAACAGATCAGCCATGATTTTATTGAATAGTGAAATAGGCTCACGGGGCCAAATGGCCTACTTCTGCTCCTATTTCGTATGTTTGTATGACACTGGAGAGAACTCCGCATGTTCTCCTTTGAAATAGCGTCATGGGACCAGCTTTTACATGCCCCTCAGAGGGCAGTCAGAACCTCAATTCAGTGCCTCATCCAAAAGGCAACACCTTTGATAGTGCAGAACTCAGTTTTTAATACTCCCTGCAATTTATCTTCTGGGTTTTGCTTGAAAGCAGTGTCCAGGAGATTAAACTTTAATTCCTGGATACTCCAAAAAGGCAACTGACAGGGAGGCAAGCAAGATGTGAGGAGGATACGAAGCATCAGCGAAGGGATACAGCTAGGCTAAACGACTAGGCAAAAACTTGGCGGCTGGAGTATAATGTGGGAAAATGTGAGGTTGTCCACTTTGGCAGAGAGAATAGAAAAGCAGAATATTACGTAAATGGAGAGAGAGACTGCAGAATGCTGTGGTCCAGAGGGATCTGGATAGCCTCCTACATGAATCACAAAAAGTCAGCATGCAGGTACAGCAATTAATTAGGAAGACAAATGGAAAGTTGGTCTTTATTGCAAGAGAGATGAAGCAGTAAAGTAGAGAAGTCTTGCTAGAATAGTACAGGCCACTGGGGAGATGACACCTAGACTGCTGTATACAATTTTGGTCTCCTTAATTAAGGAGGGAAAAACTGACATTAGAAGCAGTTCCGGGAAAGTTCACTAGGCTGATTCCTAGGATGATTGGGTTTGTCTTATGAGGAAGGGTTGAGCAGGTTGGGCCTATACTCATTGGAGTTTAAAAGAATGGGAGTCACCTTATTGAGATTCTGAAGGGGCTTGATAGGGCTGATATTTCCATTTGTGTGGGAAATCTCAAACTTGGGGCACAGTTTAAAAATAAAGTTTCCCATTTAAGACTGAGATGAGGAGAATTTTTTTCCTCTCAGAGAGCCATTCGTCTTGGGAACTCTCTTCCGCAGAGAGCAATGGAGACTGAGTCATTGAACATATTCAAGGCTGAGTTTCAGATTTTTGACCTGCAAGGGAGTCTAGGGTTGTGTGGGACAAGCAAGAAAGTGGTGCTAAGGCCACAAGAAAATCAGGCATCCTCTTATGGAATGGTGGAGGAGGCTCGATGGACCGAATGGCACACTCCTGCTCCTATATCTTATGATCTTATGGTTGTCTTCCTTACCTATAATATGGAATCCCTTGCCTTTCATATGATAAAGGACAAAGACCTGACAAACAGCTGAAGTTGAAAAGAATTGGAGAGCAGACAAGGTCATTTGGGAAGTATTAAGTTCTAAAATTCCTAAAATTGGGAAGAGAGGACATGGCCTCGGCCCTTCACCTGACTTTTTCAGCAAATCAATTAGAACTCATAACTTGTATAGACACAGCTCAGTGCCAGAAATGGAAGCTTAACATATGGAGGTCTTGGCAGATTGCATTCTCTATGTTATTTCTTGTAAATTTGTAAAAACATTGTTGAATGTTCCTTTTGGGTGCTGTTTACATAGTACTTCATCCATTTATGAATCAAATAATGAGTAAACAAAGCAAGACTAGGCTGTCACTGCCTAAGTAAGGGGACAACACAATTCTTGAGACAAATGAGATTGATTGGTGGGCATGATGACCATTTTTCTTAGCGAGTTTGATGTTCAGTCGGCAGTAAACTGCTCCCCCTGGCCTGGTTACATGACCAGAGAAAATATGATGAAATATT
The DNA here is from genome assembly GCF_017639515.1 of Carcharodon carcharias. Lineage (NCBI taxonomy): Eukaryota > Metazoa > Chordata > Chondrichthyes > Lamniformes > Lamnidae > Carcharodon > Carcharodon carcharias. Next base: position 16,471,489 of record NC_054468.1, on the reverse strand, counting down.
CACCAGGTCAACACGTTAGCTACCAACTTGAGTTCAAACATCAGTGTAAGGATAAATGTATATTTACTCAGTGTTGTCCCTTTATTGTGGAGATGCATAATAGATCTCTATGTGGTGCTGTGGTTCAGTAGGACTCTCACCTCTGACTTTGAGGGCTGGATTTTCATCTGCAAGGGATGTAAGCAGCAGACGGAGAATTTCCTGACTCGGAGAAATTACCTGCAAAGACAGAAATTACATTCCAGGGGGACAGGTGGTATCTGAAGTCAGGCCTGTCGCCTCCCCCCAGAAAGTGTATAGAGGCATCCCACAGGAGCAGGCTGCTGCTGAGGCAGGCTTTTTTAAAGGCCCCCCCCCCCACCGCAGTGCTTTGAGACTTCATCCCAGTAACATGAAACCAATAAAAAAAATCAGCCCTCTAACCATCGCCCATCAGACCCACTCAGCCCCTCACACACTCCCCATGTCCTATCCTATCCAACTCATGCCACCTCATGTCCCCCCCCCCACCCAGTCCCCATAGCCCTTTATTATGCAGTCCATGTCCAAATGTAGCAAGACCTGGACAATATCCAGGCTTGGGCTGACAAGGGGCAAGTAACATTTGCACCACGCAAGCGTCAGACAATGAAAATCTCCAACAAAATCACCAACTGTTGCCCCTTGATGTTCAGTGGCACTACCATTGAATGAATCCCCCACTGTCAACATCCTGGGGGTCACTATTGACCAGAAACTGAACTGGACTAGCCATACAAATACTGTGGCTACAAGAGCAGGTCAGAGGCTAGGAATTGTGCAACGAGTAACTCACCTCCTGACTCCCCAAAGCCTGTCCACAGGTCAGGAGTGTGATGGAATATTCCCCACTTGCCTGGATGAGTTCAGCTCCCACAACACTCAAGAAGCTTGACAATGTCCAGGACAAAGCACCCTGCTTGATTGGCACCACATCCATAAACATACACTCCCTCTACCACCAACGCCCAATAGCAGCAGTGTGTACCATGTACAAGATGCACTGCAGGAATTCACCAAGGATCCTTAGACAGCACCTTCCAAACCTACGATCACCTTGAAGGACAAGTGCAGCAGATAGATGGGAACACCACTATCTGGAAGTTCCCCTCCAAGTCACTCACCATCCTGACTTGTAAATATATCGTCGTTCCTTCACTGTTGCTGGGTCAAAATCCTGGAACACCCTTCCTAACAGCACTGTGGGTGTACCTACACCACATGGACTGCACCGGTTCAAGAAGGAAGCTCACCAGCACCTTCTCAAGGGCAACTAAGCATGGGCAATAAATGCTGGCCCAGCCAGTGCAGCCCACATCCCATGAATGAATTTAAAAAAAAATCTTGGCTGAAAGCCCAAACATCCAATACTCTGTTGAAACAGCTGTACCCCAAGGAAACCATTGCTTGATTGACAGCTCTTTCTCCCTGACCTATTCTGTCAAATACAAAATGTTTATTTACACAAGACAAAGAGATTTCAAGTGCTTGCAGTTTCTGCTGCTGATACTCTAAAGGGTCTGGATGATTAACATTTTTTTAGGCGGCATTAAAAGAATTTTTAATGGATGTGTGGCTTAAAAAAAACTTTTTTACACCTGTTATTGTTATTAAAGGGTTCGGTGGTTCTGCACAGATTTTGTTTTGAATAAATGGGCTGGGAAGTAGGGAGGTAGGTTGGCATGGAGGGTATGAGGGCTTATGTGAGGTGGGTGGAGGGGCAGAGGTTGGCATGTAGGGTATCGGGACCATAGTGGGTGGGGGGTCATAGGTTGGCATGTGGGCATGGGTAAGACTTTTTGAACTTATCTTTCTAAAAGTTCCCTCATCCAGACTTTGGCTGGTGACACTGCGGAGGTGTCGTGAGCCACGACTCTTTCAAAAGCTGGCCCGACTCCAGGAGAAGTGTGCCGAGCTACTGAGCCAGCCAGGTCGGGTGTGCCCTCACCAGCCCTCACCTTTATCCTGTGCTGATAAAAATTCGGGGTGCTGGGGATGGGGCCAGGAATCCCAGGGACCGGGCCCTGGATGCCGTTTGTAAAGGCTTGTGGAGTCTCCCCGACTCCGTGAGAATCCAGCCCAGTGCATCTGGTCATTACCACGTAGCTGATTGTGGAATCTTGCTGTGCACAAATCCAAAAATGACCTCAGTACAAAAGAAGCTCATTGGCTGTGAAGCTGCTTTGGGGCACCCTTGGGTTGTGTCAGGTGTTGTAGAAACGCAAATTATTTATTCCTTTATTCCAACCTTGACCCTCAGTGGGGAAGACAGGGACAGCGCATGTTCTAATTTTAACAGAAGTGTTTTACGTCAGGGAAAGGTCTTAAAATTTATTTGACCTTGTGAGCTGAAGCAAAGCTCTTCAAAACTTTTCTTCTTGCTCCGTGTTTCCCCCTTTCTGCCCCTGATATGACCTGCAGATCTGTCAGGAAAGCAAGAGTCGGCAAGGGGGCTGGAGGCGGATGAGAGAGTTACCGAAAGCCGAGGCTAAAGGTTGAATCAAAACTCACCTTCAGAAACACTGCGAAGGCAAGGCCTTCGTCAGGAAGCTAGTTTTCACAACCTCTAAAGAGAAAAACCACCTTCTATTTGCAAATGTAAATTAACTAGAGGTAGGTATTCTTTGACAATTATAGGTTAGAGCTTTTAAGGCCTTAGCTTGGAGCATTTCTTGAGGACCACAGATGGAGTATGGTGAAAGATAATCCTGTATAATTGCAGGATATGATACCCATTTACCTTTCAGTTTCCACAATTTATCTAATAACATCCCTTTTGCATGGGTGCCCTGAGCAATTCTGGTGTGACTTGCTCCCATTAATGCAGTGATAATGATCTGCACTGCTCTGTGTACATGTCAGGCAATGAACAGCCTTTGACATGAGCAAGCAATTGCGAAGCAGGTTGTGCGTAAGTGTCTGTATGCTCCTGAAAGCCAGCTCTTCACCACAGACTAACTGGATTTCAGGGCAATACTAATGTGTCAGCTGTGGGTCAGTGGGTAGTGCGCTTGTCTCTGAGTCAGATGGTTGTGGGTTTCAATTCCTACTCCAGAGACTTGAGTGTAAATTTTAGACTGACATTCCCAGTGCAGTACTGGGGAGGTGCGACGCTGTCGGAGGTGCCTTGTTTTGGATGTGACATTGTAACAAATGTTCCATCTTCCCTGGGGTAGATGTAAATGATCTCCAAGCACTATTTTGAAGAATAGCAGGGGAGTTCTCCAGTGCCCTGGCCAATAATCCCTCAAGCAACGTCATTAAAAACGGATTAGCTGGCTAGTGTTGTATGTGGAACCTTGCTGTGTGCAAATTAGGTGCTGCATTTCCTACTTGACAGCAGTGACGAAACTTCATTGGCTGTAAAGTGCTTTGGCACTTCCTGAGGTTGTATGTATGTATGAAAATCTTCTAAGTCTTTGATTTTACCAGAAGACACCAGACCAGGCATGGGAAAGTGGGATTAAAATGAGGGGCTGGTTCCTTTTTTTCCCTCTTTTTGGGATGCCGCAGACATGATGGGCTGAATGATCTCTTTCTGCGCCATAGCTCTTCTATGGTTCTATGGTTCTAAAGGCTACTGATGCAGTTCTGTGGTGAGTGAGTAAAGGAGTTTGCCATCTTATTGCCTTGAATCCAAAACCAAAATCACAGCCTCCAGTTTATGGTCATGGGCTTTCCCGGATTTCCACTTTTCCTCCCTACAAGATGTTGTCTCTTGTTGGTGACAGATCCATGGCCTTATCCAAATGGCCATTCCCCATGTCTCCATCTGGACAATAAAGCCTAATTTTTTTTTCCAATCCCTGTTATTTTACCATCAGCATTAACTAAATGAACAAAAACAACTTGCATTTATATAGCACCCACAAAATATCCCAGGGAGCTTCACACAAAATTGGACATACAAAATTAGACACTGAGTTTCATAAGGAGATATTAGGGCAGAAGGCCAAAAGTTTGGTCAAAGAGTTAGGTTTGAAGGAAAGCCTTAAAGGGGGAAAGAGTGAGCGATGGAGAATTTTTTTGGAGAGAATTTCAGAGCTTAGGATCTAGGCAGCTGAAGGCATGGTCACCATTGATGAAATATTTAAAATCAAGGATGCACAAGAGGCCAGAATTAGAGGAGCACAGGTACTTTGGAGGATTGTGGGAATGGGAGAGGTTACAGAGGTAGAGAGGGATGAGGCTACAGAGGGATTTAAAAACAAGTATGATAATTTTTAAATCGAGGCGTTTCTTAACTGGATGCCAACGCTAAAATAACCAGATGTAAAATAACATCAATCAGTAAATACAGGCTTTGGTGCTGGCAGGCTATTTTTTTTATTGTTTTTCATTTACAGGGCGTGGGCTGCGCTGGCTAAACCAACATTTATTGCCCATCCCTAATTGCCCTTGAGAAGGTGGTGGTGAGCTGCCTTGTTGGGCTCAGTGAGAAGGGAAGGCATTACCTTGCAAGCCTAGCCTCACCTTATCCCAGGCACATTCCCACCAAGGATCATCGGAGTGCAATCAGAACTAGGATTCCTTCCCTGGCTTAGAAATACAGAGTCACTACTACCTGCACTGGCGAAGTAGGTTGACATAGGATCATCCCACAACATCTGGCCCCTATATGCTTTTTACTACACTGGATTGTGCCCATTCTAACTAGCAGTGTCAATCCTCCTCCGGAGTCTACTGAGAACTAAAGAGCTGTGAGGAACCCAGGAGAAAAAGAGTCAATGGGGCACGAATGTTCTTTTATGAGTTAGTACAAGAGGAGAGAAAAAAAGACTATTTGACTGTGAGGGGAAGTTGGAGATGGGAGATCATGTGATGAAACCTTTACCAATACGCCCCCCCCCAAGAGTTGGCAGCACCCACAAAGGTGAGAAGCAGTGATGGAGGCTTCTTGCTCTGGTCTCCTGGTGCAGAATAGGAGGACCCCGCCCAGTGAAACACAGTGAGGGAAAAGAAAGAAACCGCTGTGTAAACCAAAATAAGAACAGAAAATTCTGGAAAAAACTCAGCAGGTCTGGCGGCATCCGTGAAGCGAGAAACAGAGTTAACGTTTCGAGTCGGCATGACCCTTTCGCAGAGCAGTGGAAATCGGCTGGCCAGCGCCCACCAAATGGCCTGCTTGTTGGTACTGGTGCCACTGGCAGTTAAAATGCCACTTGCGCATCACGTCAAGCAGCGCAGGAGATGTAATTGGATCATGTGTCATCTGAACCAGCGGACCACGTGCAATTGACGGGGCACAACCCGAGTTCTGGGATCATTTTCACCCAATGTATTTTAATGGAAGTTCCTGGGGTAAAAATAGAGAGGCACAACAGGTGCCTGCGAGGTTCCTGTCTGAAAGGAAGTATTTATACTGCAGTCATGTATCTGTTGTGATACCTTATTGAGCGAGGGTCGTTGCTTCCCATTTGGGTATTTTTTTTTCTCTGCTCTGTTTGGTGAGATGCAATAAAACGCCCCTCGGACTGGATGGGTTTTTTGCAGGACAAAGAGCCGAGAAGCTCATTTGCTCCGATAGGCAGACAATGTTTAAGACCAATTTGGCAGCCCCGTAACCTAAAGATGTGAAATTTAATCTGTTTTAAAAGGCCCTGCTTCTAATTAGTACTCCCTCCCCAGCCGCCAAGCACACTGCAAAGTGCTGACTGCTGCTCTAGGTCATGCAAGGGGACTTGCAGTAAAGTTTTCAGACAGCACCAGCTGGTTGTTACTGATGGAGGCCATTAGCCCGGTTCTTAAAGGCACATTGCGTCATAATAAACCATGATGGAGTTTTCAAAGCCCTCTCACAACTAGTGTAAATGTATAATATATTACACTGTGCTTCAGTGGGCCTTATGTTAACGGCAAAGACGCTTTCTTTAGAGTGAAGCAATGAGGCATTCAGTGAAACAACCAAGTCATTACGACAATGATGGCATCTATCATGTCTTATCGCATATTATGGTTAGATTTCTGAAATGAAATGCCAAGGATTGATGGAACAATATGGAAATGCTGACAAACAAGCCAGGCCACCCTCAATAGCTTTGAGTTTAAATTAATCACATGGGCCTGAATTTTATGCTCCCTTGCCGGCAGCTTTGGAGGCGGGGGTTGGGTTGGGTTGGGTTGGGTTGGGTGTGGGTGGAGGGGGTGGGGGGTGGTGGGGGGGTGGGGTGTGGTGAGTGTGAAATATCGCGGATGGGCTTCCTGCTGGATTCCCGCCCACCCCGGTCACTGGGGCGGGCGAGGCTTCAGACCGACCTCTTGCCTTTACCCCAGTTGAGGCCCTTAAGTGGCCAATTACTGGCCAGTTAAGGGACGTTCCCCGCCCAGCCTCAACTTGTATGCTGGCGAGAGGAGTTACCGGTTATGGGGGAAGCCCGAAAATAATTGGGTTCAGACCTTGGGCAGGAAGTGGGGGAGGGGCCTGCGTATCCATCAGAAGCTCCCTTTCAACTTTGAGCGCCCCTCCTCACCACCACCTTAAGTCCTGGTACTCGCAGGACCTCCCTCCACCTCCTCCTCATCCCCTGGCCTGTCCCCCAACACCCCAATCCCCTGCTGCCTAGAAAGTTCAAAGTGAGGGAGGGGGAAAATCAAACAGGTTTCCTGCTCTTGAACGATATTCATTGACTTCTTTCCTTCCACCCCTATCCTGACCCTCCCCCACCATCGCAATGCTCTCTCAATCGGACTTTGAAGTGGGAGTGGGCAGATTTTTGGGCTTGTCAAAGGGGTCGGTGAGCTGGGGTTTTGAAAGACTTTCAGCGGAAGGCAAGACTGAGGGAGGTGAGTAGTCCCACAGTTCCGTCAAAGAAGGTGTTAGCAAAGCAAATGATGTAACATCAAAGTGCATTCAAAGCTCAGGAAGGAGCAATTATCGTGGTGAGAGTGATTAAAATGGAGGTAGGATTAGAAAGACTGTCGGTGAGAGAAGGGAACTATCTACTGTGTATATTCCTGTAAAGCATCACTTATATAAACAAAAACCTTCTCCCAAAGAAAGCACTGAGCAATAATCAGTTTCCATCCTACAAGATGAAGGTGATCATTACGAAGCTTCTGTCTAACCTTTGCTTTGTTGCCATCTGCTAGTAAATCTTCTTGCTTTTTCTCATTTTGACCAGCGCACTCCCATCAAATGCTAACTCCACGCCTCGGAGGATGTAATATTTAAAGGGCCGCTCTCCCACTCTCCTTCCGTGCTCGTGTCAGTCCTGGCTCCACACTGCTGGTTTAAACTCTCCTCTCCTTCTACTTATCCTGCTGGACTATCACTGATTTTAAGTCAGGCTTGAGAAGTTGGGCAACAAAGTGCCATTTACGTAGCACGGGGTTTAATGAAGGGGTTAGCAAGCTGATAATGAGGAGGGCGTTAGTGTGATGCTCCCGGTTTCATCATTACTAGGGGCAAGAGGCAAAGAGCTTGCATTTATATAGAGCTTTTCAGGGCATCCCAGAGCATCTTACACACACTGAAGCAGAATCTGAATTGTAGTCACCACTGTTACTATTGGAAACATGGCAACTGATTCATACACAGCAAGATCCCACACACAGCAGTGATAGCCAGACAATTGGCCTTTCCATGATGTTGATTTGAGGGATAAATATTGGCCAGGGCACAACTGCCCTGACATTGAAATCTTTTTAATGGCAACCTGAGGTGGCAACATCTCATCCAAAAGATGCACCTCCAGCAGTGAAGCACTCCCTCAGTCAGTTCTGCACTCAAGTCTCTGGTATGTGATTGAACCCACGACTTTCTGATTCTGAGGCAAGAGATGTACCACTGAGCCAAAGCTGACACCCAAAGGTATTGGAGAAGTTGTCTGGAAAGGATAACAAACGAAGGATATTATCTGGGTACAAAATTAACCCCTGCATTTTAACCCCAGGACAGGTTCTTTTATACTTATCCCTGAGCCTATGTTGTACATCACATCAAATTTAAGACCCGATCTTAGAGCTATAGAGTGTGGTGGTCTCTCAGGTCTGACTTGAATCAATGATACTGTACCCCATGATTCAGCAGTGATGGCCAAATTACATTTACCAATTTATGGGAGAACGTGTTCTTAGATCCCAGACTGAGAAGTTCTTGTGGTGCAGTGAGTAGTGTTCTTGCCTCTGAGCCAGAAGCTGTCTGTGACTTGATGGCCACAGAAGGAATGCGCATTTTTGCATGTAGGATGTAATTATTTGGCACTTTCCATTGCCTCTTGGATAAAGTTTTGTCACTTTTTGAGTGACAATCTGGCTGCAAATATCTATTTTTAATTAATTTATGGGATGCAGACGTCAATGGGAAAGCCAGCATTCATTACCCATTCCTAATTGCCATTGGGAAGGTGGTGGTGAGCTGCCATCCTGAATACCACTGAGTGGCTTGCGAGGTCATTTCAAAGAGCAGTTAAGAGCTTAGCAACTTGCTGTGGGTCTGGAGTCACACGTAGGCCAGACCAGGTAAGGATGGCAGATTCCCCTTCCCTAAAGGACATAAATGAACCAGATGGATTTTAATGACAATCCAGCCATTGCATGGTCACCATTTAACAATTTAATTCAACATGTTATTTAATCACCATATTATTTAATGAATTGAATTTAAATTCTCCACCGTGATGGAATTTGAACTGAAGTGTCCCAAGGACAACAGTTCAAGCTGCAGCATTATTAAGCACAGTTACATGGCCACTATTCTAGCACTCACCATGCCTATCCTGATTCTGATTAGGTTTATGGGCATTCCACAAAGTCATTGGGATATAATAACAAACTCATGAGTGCATGTGTACGCTTGCACCTGCCTCCATCTGCTGCTGGCAACAGCCAGCTGGGTTCACAGGACATGCTTCGGCTTTCAGCACCGTCAGCTTTTAGTCTAACCAGCGCTTGCTTTGGCTACAGGCCATTTAGCCGGCTGGGAAAAGGAAGCCAATGGCTGCACAAGCTCTGTCACCGCCTCCAGCAGGGGCATGCGGGTTCCATTTACCACCCGACTTCAGCAGCGGCAATACTTGCTTTGAAGGCCAGTATCTCTTTAATATAGGACATAGCGGGTGAGAAACACCGAGAGAAGAACAGCTACAAAAGGGGAATGCAATGTGAACACGAGGGTAACAGAACTCCCTCCCTAACAGCACAGTGGGTGTACCTACACCACATGGACGGCAGCGGTTCAAGAAGGCAGCTCACCGCCACCTTCTCAAGTGCAACTAAAGGGAGGCAATAAATGCTGGCCCAGCCAGCGCACCCCACATCCCATGAGTGAATTTTTAAAAATCAGATAAATAAAAGGAGTTCGAAATGCACTAAACTGCAATTTATTTCTGGCCAACTTAAACCTCCCCCCCCCGCCCCCAACCACCCCACCCAACCCCAACCTCATCCCACTCTCACACACTCTTTCCCTCCAGCTTCTGACAGGGGCAATCTCTTCCAGGGATATAACTCCATGAATCCTGGTTATCCTCCAGCACTTTGCCCAGTAAAGCATAATCCACAGGTGGCGAATGTTCAAAAATTACAGGACTGCTAATTAACCTGGTTCCACCTTAGTTAAGCAATTGTGCACACACACACTTCCATCAGACGTCATAGGGATCAAGGCAGAAGCTGTGGCTGACTGGCTCCAAGTTCCTCTTCCTGTTAATAGTGAGGATAACTCCAGATGGTTCCGTGTTGCTCCATTGCAATCATCCAACTCAGCACAGGCCCTCAATCGAAACTCAAACCTTTCAGCATTGTTTAGCTGTCAGCAATGCCTCAGTGGGTCGCGCTCTCAACTCTTAAGTGAAAAGGTTGTAGGGTCAAGTCCCACTCCAGAAACATAAATGTAAAAATCTAGGCTGATGATCCCAGTGCTGTACTGAGGGAGCGCTGCACAGTCGATGGAGCTGCCTTTCAGTTGAGGTGCCAGACCGAGACCCCACTTGTCCTCATTAAACCCTAACACAGCTTCTGAAAGAAGATGGTGGGAGTCGGCCCCAGTGTTCTGGCCAATGTTATCCCTCAACCCAACATCCCTGAAAAACAAAATATTTGGCCATTATTGGATTGCTTTTTGTGGGAGCTTGCTGTGCTCAATTTGGCTGTCATGTTTCCTAAATCACGACAGTGTCTACGCTTGAAAAATGGCTCATTGGCTCTTTGGTACGGTCTGAAGTCATGAAAGGAGCTCCGTAAATGCAAAGTATTTTTCTCTCTCTTGTGTACCTGCAACAGATAAATTGCTGAGTCTTTTGGGGAGATGTAAGTATGCGGACGAATAACTGCTTTTAATATTAAAACAAATGCTATGTACTGCAGATGCTGGAAATCTGAAATAAGAATAGAAAGTGCTGGAAACATTCAGCAGGTCATGCAGCACCTGACCTCCAACCCCCCGGCCGACCCTGTCCTTCTCCCCGCCCCACCCCCCCAACCCCCCTCCCCACCCTCCCGCCACCACCCCCCCCCCCCCCCACCCCACCCCCACCCCCGCTCCCGCTCCTTCTCCCTTCCTCTCCTTCATCAGAACTGGTTGAAAGGTCATCGATCTTAAAACGTTAACTCTGCCTTTCTCTCCGCAGATACTGCCTGATCTGCTGAACGTTTCCTGCAATTTTTTTGTTATTTTGAGTCTCACCTTGTTCCCCGGCCCTTGTCTGCCCAAGTTGGGGCTGAAGTACTAAGCCAGCAGCTCGGAGCTTTCTAAATTATGAATCAGACATCAAGAAGTGCGTTGTTTCAAATTTTATTAAATCAGTAATTCGCCCTCCCACTTACTCGTTCGATTTTAAATATAGAGACATCCTTTATTCATTTTGTTAGGGTTTTCAATTCTGACCACTTGAACATCCCCGGTTTTTATCGCTCCATCGTTTGGCAGCTGAGCCTTTAGCTGCCTGGGCTCTGGAATTCCCTCCCTAAACGTTTGTGCCTAAGTACCTCCTTGTCATCTTTTAAAGATGCTGCTTAAGGCCTACTTGCCCTAATATCAACTATCGTGGCTCAGAATCAATTTTTGTTTGATCATGCTCCAGTGAAGTGCTTGTACACATTTTACTAGGTTAAAGGCACTATACAAATGCAAGTTGTTGTTTTGCACCAATGAAAAGCATCAGAACTGAGAATAACACCAGTGTCAGCCTTGATTTACCTCATATTTGGTCTTAACCTTGACATAAGATGGATACCCCAGTCTTTAATACAGTGCAGTATTGCATTATTCTCGTCTGTTGTATGCATTATACCTGTGTGTGCGCGACAGTGAGAAACAAGGACCAATGGCAAAATGGCAATCAAAACAAAAAATTATCAGTCACTTAACAAATGAAAAACAATTCTTCTTTTTTCAGTTTACATTACCATGTAATGGATGCCAGATGGTTCTATAATGCGCACTGTATATCATTTAAATGATTTATCTGTATAATGAATATCCACTTAAGTGCATTTTAAAGACTCGAAATAGCTACATTCTGGGAGGAATTAAAGCCTGACACAGTCTTCCCTCATATTAATGTGTTACTGCAAATGTATCACTTTGGTTTATAATGTATATAAAATGTGAGCATTTATCTATCTATCTTTGTATTTTTATCTCAAGGGGGTTGGGAATATAAAGAGGAGGAAGTGGTTCTTCAGTTGTACAGAGCCTCGGTCAGACCCCCACCTGGTGCACTGGGTTCGGGTTTGAGCTCCACCCGTGAGGTAGGATATATTGATCTCGGAGAGATTGCAGTACAGATTCACCGGAAGGACGCAGGGATTAAAAGACCTACATTATGTGGGTCATATTTCCTTGAGTGTAGAAGATTGAAGGCTGACCTGATCGAGATATTAAAAATGTAAAAATAATTCAGTCAGGTACATACAGAGTGGGCATAATATTAATATTAGAATGTATTTTGTTCATTCATGGAATGTGGGCGTCGCTGGCTGGGCCAGCATTTATTGCCCATCCCTAATTGTCCTTGAGAAGGTGCCTTCTTAAGCTACTGCAGTCCACGTGGTGTTGGTACACCCACAGTGCTGCTGGGAGGAAGTTCCAGAGTTTTGATCCAGCAACAATGAAGGAACGGCAATATATTTCCAAGTCAGGATGGTGAGTGGCTTGGAGGGGAATTACAGGCTGTGGTGTTCTCACGTGTCTGCTGCCCTTGTCCTTCTAGGTGGTAGTGATCATGGGTTTGGGAGGTGCTACCTAAGGAACCTTGGTGAATTTCTGCAGTGCATCTTGTAGATGGTATACACTGCTGCTATTGTGCATTGATGGTGGAGGGAGTGAATGTTTATGGATGGGGTGCCAATCAAGCAGACTGCTTTGTCCTGGATGGTGTCAAGCTTCTTGAGTGTTGTTGGAGCTGCACTCATCCAGGCAAGTGGAGAGTATTCCATCACACTCCTGACTTGTGCCTTGTAGATGGCGGACAGGCTTTGGAGAGTCAGGAAGTGAGTTACTCGCCGCAGGATTCCTAGCCTTTGACCTGCTCTTGTAGCCATAGTATTGAGCAGGCCATTCAGGAGTGAAATCGGAATGAACATTTTCACACAAAGGGTGGTAGAGTTCTGGAACTTTCTTACCCAAAAGTCTGTGGGTGCGGGGGCCAAATCTGAGCTTTCAAGACTGGGATTGATAGATTTTTGTTAGGTAAAGGTATCTGGGGTGAAGATGCTTAAACGGATTTGAGCTATAGATCTTTTTGTCCATCCATCCATTCATCCATCCATCCATCCATCGATTCATCCATCTATCTGTCCATGTCCTGCAACTTCACAGCAAAGTTCAGTCATTCGCTGTTTATTGGATCTTGCTGTGCACGAAATAGCTGCCGCAGCCACATACATAATACCAGTGACTGCACTCCAACAATAGCTCCACACACTCAAAGAGCTTCGGTCTGCCTTGAGAATGTGGCGAGGTGTTATGTAAATCCAAGTTTCTTCATTCTCCCTTTTAAAACCAATTTCTTTATCCTGAACACATGATGGATTATTTAGATCCAAACCATTCAATCAAATGACTGGAACTTTGAAACTCTGTTGCCAGATGCAGTTGTTACAACGTATAATTTGTAAATTACACATAACTTTAGTTCTCCATTGTACATGCAGTTTAAATATAGACAGAAGTATTTTCCTATTATGTGGTACCCACCATTGGAAAAACGCTTAGTCGCTTGGTTGTCTTAATCATTGAAAAGGCAGCATCTAGTTGAGAAAGAATGTGGCAATTTTTCTTTGACGTGTGGGTTTTTAATCATGAGATTCGCATTGGACACATTTTTGTGCTGCTTGCCTTTTGACTTTATCACCGGGAATCTCTCTGTTCCTGTTTATCCCTTTGCAGTGTCAGTTGTGTCTCAGTCTGGGTAGCTCCCTTACCTCTGAGTCAGAAAGTTGAGGGTTCATGAACTGAGTACAAAATCTAGGCAGTAACTCCAAGTGTGGCGAAGGGAGAGTGTTGCACTGTTAGTAAATGCTGTCTGTTTGGCTGTGAGCTCAAATCAGATTAGGTTAAACAAGGTTAGGTTGGATAAAAAAAAAGCAAACTAAAGACAAAATACTGCGGATGCTGGAAATCTGAAATAAAAAATGCTGCAAAAACTCAGCCGGTCTGGCACCATCCGTGGAGAGAGAAACGGAGTTAACGTTTCGAGTCCGCATGACTCTTCTTCAGAGCTCTCTTTCTTCAGGGGTTGGTGAAACTAGGGTTGTTCTCCTTGGAGCAAAGGAGATGGGGGTTGGGGGGGAGATTTGATAGAGGTGCACAAGTTTATGGTCGTCAAGGAAAAACTTTTCCCATTAGCAGATGAGATAAGGACAAGGGACACAGATTTAAGGCTTTGGGTAAGAGACACGGGGGGGGAACGTGAGGAAGAACCTTTTTTACGAACCACATGGTAATGCCCTGGAACTCGCCACCTAAGGCGGTGGTGCAGGAGGAAATGATCGATGATTTCAGGAAGAAATTGGGTGGGCACTTGAAGGGTATAAACTTACAGGGCTGCAGGGATAGAGTGGGAGAATGGGACTGACAGGTTTGCTTTTTGAGAGTCGGCATGGGCTTGATAGCCTGAATGGTCCCCTTCTGTGTTATTAATGACTCTATAGCTCTACTGGAATACAATTTCCTGTATATCCACTCAAGTGAATGTGAAAGACTGCACAGCACTATTTCAAAGATGAGCGGGAGAGTTCTCCCTGGGTTGCCTTGCCCATGTTTATCTCTCAAACAACATCACTAAAATAAAGCAGATCATCTGATTATTTTCTCATTGCTGGTTATGGGCGCTTGCTGCACAAAAATTGACCGTTGCACTTCCAATATTAAAACACCAACTACAATCCAAAATATTTCATTGGCCTGTAAAGAGCTTTGGGACACCATGAGGTTGTACTGTATAAATGCAAGTCTTGCCTTTTCTTTTAAAGAGAATTCAAGCCCAGTGCTTCCAATTGTCAAACATAATGCAGTTCTTTTTTACTTCCTAATTTACAAATATAGCATTTCGTTGGACCTTTCCATCCCCTTTCCTTTCCTCTCCATTAGCTTGGGTAGCTTTATACTGATGTCTACTGGCAGAGAAACTTAACCCCTTTCGCCACACTCAAAAGAGATGACCAGCAATGTAGTTCAATTTCCCACACTAACTTCTGGCCTCTACAGTTGGGAATGTTCCCTGACATTCACTCCCTCCACCACCGTTGAACAGTGGCAGCAGTGTGCACCATCTACAAGATGCACTGCAGAAACTCATCAAGTCTCCTTAGGCAGCACCTTCCAAACCCATGACCGCTACCATCTAGCAGGATAAGGGCAGTAGACACGTGGGAACGCCACCACCTGGAAGTTCCCCTCCATCCTGACTTGGAAATATATCGCTGTTCCCCCACTGTCACTGGGTCAAAATCCTCGAACTCCCTCCCTAACAGCACTGTGGGTGTATCTACACCACAGGGACTGCAGCGGTTCAAGAAGGCAGCTCACCACCAACTTCTCAAGGGCAACTAGGGATAGGCAATAAATGGCAGGCTAGCCAGTGATATCACATCCTGTAAACAAATCTTAACAAGTTCTAATTAATGGTGCGTCCTGGGTAGGATTTGAGTCCTGTCCTTAACTCTCCTGGCTGAAGAAGTGAATTTTGGCCAAACACATGTGTTCAACTTTAAACCTGGAAGCTGTTTGAGAGAATCGGCCAACAAAACAAGATTGTGGTGTTGAACCGCCAGTGTTCTGAGAGACTAGAGAAATTGCGGCTCCCTTCACCAGAACAGAGAGGGTTGGTAAGAGATCAAATGCAGATGTTCAAAAATCATGAAAGACTTGCATTTATAAATCATCTTTCACAATATCAAGATATCTCAAAGTATTTTGCAGCCCATGAAGTGCTTTTAGGAATGTAGCTACTGTTGCAATGTAGGGAATTGTGGCAGACAGTTTGCATGCTGCAAGCTCCCACAAGCAGCAATGTGATAAATGACTAGGTAACCCCACCTTACTTGAATATAAAATACTGCAGATGCTGGAAATCTGAGATAAAAACAGAAAATGTTGAAAATACTCAGCAGGTCAGACAGCATCTGTGGAGAGAGAAACAGAGTTAACGTTTCACGTTGATGACCGTTTATCAGATGACATTAACTATTGACATTTGTGGGGGAAATATGGGCCTTTGAAATAGTGCCATGGGGTTACTTGCTTCCGCCTGAGAGGGCAGATGGGGCATCGATTTAACTTCTCATTAGAAAGAGAGCTGTCAGTACTGAAGTGTCAGTCCAGATATTTGTGTTCAAGCCTCTGGATTGGGACCGAACTCCACGACGTTCAGACTCAAGAGGCGAAATGGCTTCCTGCTGATCCACAGCTAACAATGAGTCAGTAACTAAGTGAGATAAATTTAAGACTTTCATCAAATAAATAGAAGGGAGGGTGAGGAGATTTTGTGTTTTACACAAAGAATTGCTAGGACATGGAAACAACCTGGGATTATTAGTCCAGTACCATAAACAGGAGCCTGCTGGAGTTAGACTTCATAAACTGCATTCTCCTCACCTAGGGGCAAGAGAAGGAATCAGCCAACCGATCAATTAGATATTCCCAGTGACTCCTGATAGAGAGTACATGTGGGTGAGGGAGGGCAAGATGGCGATTGGCTGCGTTGCTTCCTGCCTACCACAGCCAAATAGCTCTCCTACACTTGGTTTAGAAAGACTTGCATTTATACAGCGCTTTTCAGCTAATGAAGTACTTTTGAAATGTAGTCTTTGTTGTATTGTAGGAAATGTAGGAAATGCAGCAGCCAATTTGCTCGCAGCAAGCTCCTACAAACAGCAATGTGATAATGACCAGATAATCCATTTTTGTAATGTCAGTTGAGGGATAAACTTCAGCCAAGGCACTGGGAAGAACTCCCATGCTCTCCATTGAAATAGTGCTCTGGGATCGTTTTCATCCACCAAGAGGGAGTTTTAGTTTAACATTTCATCCAAAAGCCAGCACCTCTGCCAGTACAGCACGCCCTCAGTACTGCACTGAAGTGCCAGCCTCGATTTTGAGGCCAGCCCTGGAGTGGAACTTGAACCAGATTGAACTTGATTGAGAGACCAGGGTGCTAGCAACTGAGCCACAACTCGTCACACTGTTTCAGCTCACTATGATGAATAGCGGCTTGAATCAATCAATACCTTTAGGTTTCCTCCCAATGATTAAATTGTCTGCTAACGTCCAATGCGATGGCCCTCTTTCCATGATAGCTCACCATGGGTGCATGGAAAGTTGTGCCCCCCCCAGTCGTGATATGTTGCTACATCATCAGCATTTTGCTTTGAGAGGGTCGATCCAAATTTGCAAGATTAATGCCACTGCTCCAGGCTGTGAGCTAACCCCACCTCCTGGGCCATGCATATCCGTTCAATTGTCAGTCTCTTCAGCTGGAAGTGGACATTGGCTGTGGTTATTCACATTCCTTAATGCAGGAGGTTTTAACAAGAGGAGGGAGGAATCATGAGGGCCTAAAGGTCTGATGGATGCATTTAATATGCAAAAATTGAGCAGACAGCTGTGATCATGTTTTCTTGTTCCGGGTTTTTTGACTGGCTGCATTCATATAATTACCAATTGGGAATGGAAGTAACACTGAAGATGCCCATCACACTACTCCTCCCCGATCCAGATCATTAGTTCCAGCGCTTTATTGCGTGGGTGTTATTAAGACTGTGATAATTAGCTACGCTGAATATGAGTGATTGACTCATGTGAAGTTGATCACTGCCTAAAGGCCTGCACAGAACACAATGTTCCAAAATGTGTTTAATAGTGAGCCCATGTATTCTCTGGTAATCGAGTGTGACTGTCAGTCAGACACGACTCACTTGGGCTCACAGCCTCTGTGTCCTTTGTGGGTCTGTGCTCTTACATCACGGCATTGCAAAAATCCTAACTGCCACCTGAAACAATCTAGTCTGCTGCTCCCCACTCCTTCTCCCAGCCCCATCCTCTCTTCTGCTCTTCTTCCTTGCCTATTCTCCCTTCCTTCTTTCCCCTCCTTGCCTTCCTCCTCTGACCTCCCTTCCTCCTCTTCCTTTCTTCTCCTCTGCTATCCCTATCTTCCTGCTACTCTTCTCTCCCCACCTCCTCTTCCATCCACCCCCCCCACCCTACTCTCCCTCCCCCTCTTCCCCTCCTCTTCCCTTTATTCCCGTTGGCTCTGCCTGCTCCCTCTTCCGCTGCATCCTACCAGCTCTCCTCCAGCCTATTTTCTCTCTTCTTCCCCTCCCCCCTCCCCTCCCATTGCCTCGTTTTCCTCTCTACTCCCTCCCTCTTCTCCACCCACCCTCTTTCCCACCTCCCCTCCTCATGTACAAGGTGTCGATAGCCTGTTTCTGGTGCAAGCTCTGGTACCTGGTGAGGAGCCTTTGCCAGTATGATGAGCAGCACACTTCCACAGTGGAATGAGCATGTGCACACTCCCTGCCATATTGGACTCTTAAGTCTGATCCAATTCCTAGGCCTATAAAGTTGTAAGGTTATGTAGAGTGGATTATGGACATATGTAGAATGAATAAGCTACATTGAGATATCTTTATAACATTATTAACTCTTAGACATCAAAGGGAAGTAACTTTGTCCCTGGGCCAAGTGTTTTTGCTTTATCTCAGCTGATGTCCTGTGAAAACAGCAACCCTTGTGACCCTTGAAGTGTTGCTGTTTGTCAGCTACCTGGGTCTGGAATTCCCTCTTTACACCTCCCCACTTCTCTTCCTCTCGCTCCTCCTTTAAGAAGCTGCTTAAAGCCTACCCCTTTGACCATGCTTTTGCCGGCCTGCCCTAATATCTCCTCACGTGGCTCGGTGTCATATCTTGCTTGAGGATCACTACTACATTGAAGGCGCTATATAAACGCAGGTTGCTGTTGTCGCCATCCGAGACCACCACAGCCTAACTATAGCACCATACCCGCCAAACCCCCCCCCGCCCCTGCTTCACCCCAGGGCAAGTGGGCACGAGCCCCTAAGAGTTAAAAACAAAACGATTCCCCCCCCCCCTCCCACCAACAACGAAAAATAAAATCACCAAGGCAGGTTTGCCATCACAACAATTTTACTATTCATGGAGAAAGACATTTGGAATTCTGCCTCGGCTCTGAGATCGCCCTCTGAGGACTGCAGTGACATTGTCTGCCCCGCGTATTAAAGGATACCGAATCCCTGCGCAGGCCATGGATTGAAGCCAGATTGAACCAGGGCCAAAATAAAACTGCTAATTAGCCAGACTCCCTCGGAACAGGCAGAACGTGCTGGGACTGCGCAACAGGCCAGTCGGTGTCTGAAAGAGCACAGCACTCATCAATGGTTAGAAAAGAGGAGGCCATTTGTCCCATCAAGCCTGTGCTGGCTCTTTGGAAGAGCTATTCAGTTAGTCCCATCCTCCTATGTTCCCTTCTGGCCCTGAAACTGATTCCTTTTTAAATAGCGATGCAACGTCCTCGTGCAAATTACCATGGGATCTGCTTCCACCACCTTGTCAAGCTGTGCATTCCAGATCGTAACCACACGCTGCATCATAAAAATTCTCCTCATCTCACCTCCAGTTAAATATTTAAACTGTGCTAGTGATCCTCGTGCCACTGGAACTGGTTTTCTCGCTGTGCAAACCTCTCGTGATTGTGAGGTAGGACCTTTCGCAGAATGATTCACCTGAAGTTTTCATCTGGAAAAATAAGCCTACATTTGCCTTTTAGATTCTGACTAACATGCCACATATTCCTGACTTCCAGCATTTATTTCAAACTTGCAGCGTTTGTGGGGTTTTTTTTTATTATTTAGAAAGAGGTCAGCCCTCGTGTTATTGGAAACAACTTGAGATTTGTACGCATGGGTGCTATATTCACATGTCTTTACTGTGTAACATGATTCCTGCCTCTTTCTCAATACAAGAGTGGAATTAATTAAATGTTCAGTAATTACACACAGCTCCCTTACTGTAATAGCCACCCCCGCCAAAAAAAAATACTCGCGTTAATTCTACACACACCATGTGCCAGAAATGATCTCATCTGAAAGTAGAAAAGTGCAGGAGGTGTTTAGCATTTGATCAATTATGGTCTGCCACTCATTATCACTCATTATGAGAATTGAAGTCAAAACAATCTCAAAACAACTGATCGTCTTAATGGTGATTCATTAAGCTGTGTGAATAATAGTATTTATACTCTGCAGCAGAGAGGAATGTGCACATTACTCATCTTAGAATGTATTCTACCAGAACTGTAGCAATCTGTCTCTATTCCGCTACTTTTATAAGCCAATCTCATTGCCACACCATATTTTTTTTTTATTCATTCACGGGATGTGGGCATCACTAGCTAGCGTTTGTGGCCCATCCCTAATTAGGAACATAGGAGCATGAGTAGGCCATTTGGTCCATCAAGCCTGTTTCGCCATTCAAACAGATCATGGTTGACCTCAGTGCCATTTTTCCCCTCTATCCCCATATCCCTTGATGTCATTAATATCTAGAAATCTATCGATTTCTGTCTTGAACATGCTCAATGATTGAGCTTCCACAGCCCTCTGGGGTAGAGAACGCCAAAGATTCACCACCCTCTGAGTGAAGAAATTCCTCCTCATCTCAGTCTTAAATGGCCTGCCCCTTTTTCTGAGAGTGCCCCCTGGCTCTAGACTCACCGACCAGGGGAAACATCCTATCCACATTTACCCTGTCACGCCCTGTGAGCATTTTGTCAGTTTCAATGAGATCACCTCTTATCCATCAAAACTCTGGAGAATACAGGCCCAGTTTCCTCAATCTCTCCTCATAAAACAATCCTGCCATTCGAGGGATTAGTGTGGTGAGCTTCCTTTGCACCTCCCTTAGATAAGGAGACCAAAACTGCACACAATACTCCAGGTGGGGTCTCACCAAGTCTACACACAATAGCATGAAAGGCATCTTTAATCCTGTACTCAAATCCTCCTGTGATGAAGCCCAACATACCATTTGCCTTCCTAATTGCTTGCTGCACCTTCATGCTAGCTTTAAGTGACTCATTAACATGGAGACCCACATCCCTTTCGACATCAAACTCTCACCATTTAAGAGATACTCTATCTTTGTGGGGTTTTTTTTCTACAAAAGTGGATAACTTCATACTTATTCACGTTATATTCCATCTGCCATGTTCTTGCCCACTCACTTAGTCTGTCCAAATCCACTTGAAGCCTCCTTGCAATCTCCTCACAACTCACATTCCCACCTAGTTTTGTGTCAAAGGCAAATTTTGGAATATTACATTCAATCCAAATCATTTATGTAGAATGTTAACAGCTGTGGCCCAAGCACTGATCCTTGTAGTACCCCACCAGTAACAACCTGCCTTTTTGAGAATGGTCCATTTATTCCTACTCCCTGTTTTCTTTCTGTTAATCTACTCTCAATCCATAGCACTATATTACCCCTAATCTCATGATTGCCCTTGCGAAGGTGTGGTGAACCACCATCATGAGCTGCCGCAGTCCATGTGTTGCAGATACACACACAGTGCTGTTAGAAAGGGAGTTTCAGGATTTTGACCCCGCAACATGAAGCAATGGGGATATAGTTACGCGTCAGGATGCGGTGTCATTTGGAGGGGATTTTGCAGGTGATGGTGTTCCCATGTTTCTGTTGCCCTGTCCTTATAGGTGGCAGAGATTTCAGGTTGGGAATGCGCTGTTGAAGGAACCTTGGCGAGCTGCTGCAGTGCATCTTGAGCTATCTCTTCATTCTTTTTTAAACAATGGTACCATATTAGCAGACTTCCAATTCTCAGGCATCATGCCTGTAGATAGAGAATATTAGAAAATGATGATCAAAATCTTCACTTCTTTCTCCCTCTCTCCTAACAGTCTGGGATATAATTCATCTTGGTCTGGCGAACTATCATTTCAAATTTCAAATTTAATATTTCATTTTTCATTATGTTTATCTCAACCAATATTTCACAGTCCTCCTTCTCCTTAATTATGATGTTTTTGTGAAGACAGGCACAAAGTATTCATTAAGAACCAAGCCTATGTCTTCCATGATCTGGATCCCAAACCAGATGGTGAAATATGAAATTAGACACAAATCCTTTTCTTGACATTTGGTTTATTTACAGATTGCAGAATTAAGTATCTCTCCCTCTTACCTACTAACCCAGTGTTCTAGCAATCTCTCTTTATAAGTGCTCTAAGTATTTAATCAAACAATACCCTTTACCAGTGTATCTTAACAATATAATAACATATCATTAACATTCTGCCTCCACTAAAATGGCAGGGGCATGAAAGAAAAAATACATTTTCTTTGAGCACTTGTTTGTTACTAATCATAAAAATGTTGGAGTTGGGTTTGAAAAGGCTGACTTGACTGACAGCCAAGCATAATCCAAACTGGAAAAGAACAATCTACCTTTTCCAATTGAAAGACTTTGCGCCATAAGAATGGAGATGTTGGGTGACCAGTGGAAGGGGGAGGGTTGGGGCAGAGCAGCTGGAGGGAGGAAGCAACCCCTAGGGTTACAGCCACCCAGAGTGGGAAAGCCTAATATCAATGGCCATCACTCACTTTGGATTAGGAATATAGCCTTTTATGGTGTATGGCACTCCTTAAGAAGCGGTCATATCTCCACAAAGCCTAGAGATTTCTTTGGGAACAATACCTGACGAAGACTTAAGTGATCCAATGACATTCCTCCATTTACTATTTTCATAGGGATTTATTTGTAGATAAGGCGATAAGCAGTTGTGTGCTGATATTGTGACTAATTTCTAAGGTCGTGTATTGAAATGGGTTCAGGTTTTGCCTCCTTCCTTCTGTGATTGTAAAACCTGACTCCAATTGGGCATCTCTGCTGGAGGCCTCCTCACAAGACTCCCTGCTTCTTACTGACCTTTTGCCTGATGTTGGCCACCTACCATGTCCACCCACCTTTCCACACCAATTGGAAGGCCGACAGACCCTTTGTTCCCTGATTGGATGACTCTTGACTGTCAGTCAAGATCCTATTTTGCCATCTCAAATAGTTTTTTTGATTCCTGATTCCTTGTTAACATA
The DNA here is from genome assembly GCF_017639515.1 of Carcharodon carcharias. Classification (NCBI taxonomy): domain Eukaryota; kingdom Metazoa; phylum Chordata; class Chondrichthyes; order Lamniformes; family Lamnidae; genus Carcharodon; species Carcharodon carcharias. The sequence goes on along the minus strand of NC_054468.1, from coordinate 16,448,907 downwards.
ACTGAGTTCACGTGACATTGTGATTGTTAATTTTTGGGAAAACCTCAACCACAGATGTCCCCCTACAGAGAACAAGTTAAAAGAGTTAAGAGTGATTGGTATTCAACAGTTCCCGTGTGGACAGGATCAGGCGCCCCTGTGACTGGGGCTGCCAGCCCTCCAGGATTGTCCTGGATCCTCTGCGAATTGACGGTATTAGAGTATGGCTGCGAACAGAACCCAAGAGAAAAATTCTGAGGGCAGAATTTTCCCTTTGTCGTGCGGGGGTTGGCCTCTCACGTCCACGCATAATTTTTTTTTTTGCATCTTTTCATTTTTCACGAGCACCGGATGTCTCAAAGCACTTTACAGCCAAATGCCTTTTGAAGTGTATTCACTCTTGTGATGTGGGAAACTTGGCAGATAATTTTCACTCAGCAAACTCCCACCAAGAGCAATGTGATAATGACCAGATAATCAGGTTCTTGTGATGTTGATTGAGGGATAAACATTTACCAGGGATAACTCTGCTGCTCTTTTTTAAAAGTAGTGCCATGGTATCTTTTACTTCCACCCAAGCAAGCGGTTGGGTCCTCATTTTAACAACCATTCTGAAAGACCGTACCTTGGACAGTGCAGCACTCCCTCAGCACTGCGCTGGAGCATCAGCCTTGCTTTTTCTGGTCAAGCTCTGGTGTGGAACCCAAGGCCTTTCGATTCGGGGGGGTGTGGGGGGGGTTGGTGTGTGCTGCCAACTGAATGCAACAGACACACCTTTGCTTGGTGGTTCTAAAAATATTGGGGCATGCATGAAAGAGGCTTTTTGACCAGGATTGGGAGGGCATGCAGTTAGAGGCAGAGGTCATGTGATAAGATTGCCAGGAATATGTGCATACAGACAATGTTTTTCAAACATTAATTGCTGTGAGCAATCCAGAAATTAAGCTTGTCTAGAAATTCCAGGCCAAATGGCCTCTCAACCTTTCAACCCAAGGCAAATTAATCCAAATATTTGAAACGTTGACTTTTGAGCACGGGCATCATGCCTACACTAAAACTGAACAAAATCATTTCGAGGATAATTTTAACTGCACTCAGTGTGTGTGAGGCCCACAGGATTCGGGTGGAATGCTGGTTTTACATCCCGCCCAATATCACTCTCCATTCACTTTGATCGCACCCAAGCCCAAAAGCTTCCCAATAAGCAGAGTCAAGTTAAAATTTTCCCTCACTGTCAAGGGCCTCACCTTCACAAGGCTGCAGTGGGAAGTGCGGGCTTCTGGGAGTGAGTCATTGGGGCTAATTTTTGAAAAATTCATTCATGGGATGTGAGCATCGCTGGCTAGGCCAGCATTTATTGCCCATCCTTGATTGCCCTTGTTCAGAGGGCTTTTAAGAGTCAACCACATTGCTGTGGGTCTGGAGCCACATGTAGGCCAGACCAGGTAAGGACGACAAATTTCCTTCCCTAAAGGACATTAGTGAACCAGATGGGAAATGGAGGAGATGTCAGAAAGTCAACTGTTCCATATTTAAGGGATTGTTCCTTTTGTCCTTTATTTCTAGGGCAGCGTGTGGAGCTCTGAGCCTGGGAGTCTCCCCTCGCCTTTCCCTGTTTGGTCTTTTTTGAGAGCATGTGCACTGTGGCTGATGGTCACCAGGGGGAGTTATGGTCACCAACATTATGGCCACCGTCCCCCAGCCCCGGCCAACATGTGCCTTATTTTGCTTTGTAAGGGCTGAACACCCTGTGGAAAATTCAAGTTGATGATCACCCCAGAGAGGCTAAAAGTCTTGAGCTCTCTCCCTGATACCTGATAGTTTTCCATATTGGTCTGTAGACTTTAATTGTGTTCGTGAGCTTTGATTTCTGCCCATGTCAGCTGCCTGTGCACCACTATTAGTCACTGTAAGGGTGCTAATACTCCTGGCATGGACAAAATTGTCTAAATAATTTAAATCCTCCTGTTAAATGCTCGGGCTGTAAATTAAGAGACAAGTGCCAATTGGTGCTGATGTGACATTTGCAACTCTTCAGCAAAAGGATGGCTGCTCCTATTACACATCCCAGTTGGGTGGTGTTCAGTGTCAGTTTGTTCTGTTACGATCCCCATAGAGACCGATAACTTTTAAAAGAAATGAACCCTCGTGAAGCCCTTGGAAAGAAAACCAACGGGCAAGGTTTCACTTTTTGAAACTTCTTTTGTAGCAAACCAACTAGGTTCAACATAATTCAAGCATTAAATTAACAGGCGAAGGACATTTCGAACAAAGAGGTAAATTTCACTTTAAATAGTCAATGCAACTAAGATACGCCTTTACAAATTACAGGCACTCGCATTACTTCCTGCACAAACATGGCACCACTTGCAATCTCACAGTCTTTCCAACTCGACCTTCTTTACGCAGGATTCCTCACTTCCCACTCAATCGTTTTGGCTTTTGAGTTCCATCACCAGCAGCCGTATTCTATCTGAATTTCCAGTACACGGTTAACACCAACCAGGTGTATGTCCACAAACCCTCTTTCACTTGGGTCACAACAAAATCCCCAGAGACTCCCTTCTCTGAGCCCTTTAAATAGTCTGGTGGGTTCTGACATCATTGAAATGGCAACAATTGTCCCATTGTCTTCTTTAGCCAGAGAGTGGTGAGTCTACGGAATTCGTTGCCACGGAAGGCTGTGGAGGCCAGGTCATTGAGTGTATTTAAGACCGAGATAGATAGGTTCTTGATTGGTAAGGGGATCAAAGGTAACGGGGAGAAGGCAGGAGAATGCGGTTGAGAAACTTATCAGCCATGATTGAATGGCGGAGCAGACTTGATGGGTCGAATGGCCTAATTTATGCTCCTATGTCTTATGGTCTTACTTGTTCTTCCTGCCTTCCGTTCTCTACCTTTCCAACCGTATAACACACACAGTAAGACAGGACGGGATTTTCTGGCCCTGTTATGGTGGGACCTGCCGCAGGTGATTCAGCGGCCCAGTCCAAAGTCCATCGACTTTGGGCGATCCCAGCAGCGGACGGAGCTGGAAAATCCTGCTCATAGTCTCTGCTCTATTCTGAGAGACCTGCTTCAACATTAGGATCTGTTCTGAATATCAAACAGAAAACTATTTCAGTGAGAGTCTTGTTTGTTTCCTCTTGCACAAATTCTCAAAGTGTCTGACCTGCTTGCCACCACACAGGCTGAAATCTGACTCCACTGCAATTAGCTGTCTGTTTACCCTTTGCTTCTTGGATTTTGGCTACCTGGGCATTTCTTAGAACCTAATGATGTCATAATCAAGGAACCAATTAACCATCTTTTGGAATACTCCCCAGTTCACCTTGATCTTAAAGGAGACATCGCACATATAGAAAATACAAGCTTTTCATAAAGCACTTGGGTCAACATAGTTGGTAGCTAGTCTCTCAGTCAGAGATTATGCATACAATCTCTATGATTCAACACAGTATTGAGGGAGTGCTGCATTGGTGTTGTTGAGCTGCTGTCTCTTGGATGAGATGTTAAACTGAGGCCTGGTTCAGTTGGACCTCCGAGATCCCATGATTTTCATCCAGATCTAGCAGGCTGGTGCCATGTCCTCCTTACACATGCTGCACCATTATCCCTCTCATTGCTGTTTGTGAGATCATCCTGTGTGCAAAACAGCTAGCTGCCATTGATTGTGCAACAGCAAAGCTGAGAGATTTGATCAAGGTGCTTAACATCATGAAGAGTTTAGATAGAGTAAATAAAGAGAAACAGATTCTAATGGCTGAAGGGTCGATATAACCAGAGGGCACAGATTTAAGGTGATTGGCAAAAGGACTAGGAACGACATGAGAGAAAACTTTTATGCAACAAGTGGGTAGGATTTGGAATTGTAGGTTGATGGTTACAGATGTAAGAGTTGCCTTCTGAAAGGAATTGGATAAATACTTGAAGGAGAAGAACAATGCAGGGATATGGAGAAACAGCAGAGGACTGGGGCTAGCTGGATTGATCTTTGAAAGAGCCAGCACAGAGTCGATGGGCCAAATGACCCATTTTGTGTTGCGCTTTTCTGTGATTCTAACAGCTGGAGTGCTTCAAAATAATTCATTATCCTAGTGATTGTTTGAGATATTTTTGAAAGGCGGGATGAATATCAGGGCAGAATTTTTGCTGCCATATAGGAACAGAGGCAGGCTTATAATTTTGCGGATGTGCTGATTTTCCATCACCATCCCACTCCTGAGCCATTTTCCCAGATGTGGGTAGCTATCTGAGGTAGATTAACATCAATTATCAGAGGCTCCATATTTTCCAGTCAGCCAGAGAGTCTCCGGGGCGCTGGGGACAGACCAGTGGCCTGAACATAGCCTGTCAGCAGCAGACTGGAGGCCAGTGCTCTAGTCAGGCTTTTCGGCCCTCCCCTTCTACCTGGGCCAGAGCTGCTGCCATAGGACTGTCCCTTTATAGTGGTGACCTAGCAGCTGGGGCTATTTTAAAATTTATAGAAGGAGATGCCCTGTCTCTTCCTTACCTGCAACAACAGGCTGCTTTCCTGCTAGAGGGCTGCTTATTGCCCCTCAGCTTCGAGAGTACCTACGCCATCTTTAATTGCATGGCGGACACGTCCTCAGGCCACCAAATGGCCAGTTCAGGAAAAATCACTGCTGGGATATTCCTGACACAGTGTGTTGTCAGGACCCCCAGTTGACCTCGACGTTAGAGCCCCAACTCAAACCCTCAATCCTGCCCCCCAGTCTCCCTTGGTACCTTTGCTTAAGATTGAGGTTGTGGCATGAAGGGGGTTAACCTCAGTGAGACTGGCTACTTAGAACATTCTGGGCTTGTTGCCGCCAAGTTGTTGACGTGTTGGTTGAGGAAAACATCATGTGGTGTCTGTGTCTCACCCCTCTCACTTTCACATTCCAATTTTGTTACCTCCATAACTAACTTTACCAATGCCAGTTCATGATCTGCAGGTCACACAGGGCCGTTTGATTCAGATTTCCCATGTTACTGACTGCCTCTAAGCACCCAACCCTTCAAAAGAACTGACTGGCGTCAGAGGCACTGTAGGTTATTAGCATCATCATCAACAAAAGGTTACTTAATAGTAATCTCCAGAAAAAAAAACAGACACCTGCTTGCTTTTAAGATATTCCATTGAATTGGAAAGGCTGGCATTCAAAACCATCGCTTTTACCTCTGTTGTGTGGAAAACTGGTAAAACTGAGATTATTCTCCCTACAAGAGAGATGATTGAGGGGAAAGTTAGTGAAGGTGTTCAAAATGATGGGGCGGTGGGAAGGTGGTTGGGGGGGGAGGGTGTTATTGATGGAGTAAATAAGGATAAACTGTTTCCACTGGCAGGATGGTTGGAAACCAGAGGACACAGGTTTAAGGCATTGGCAAAAGAACCAGAGGGGCAGGTGAGGAGAATTCTTTTCATGCAGTGAGTTGATCTGACACGCACTGCCAAGAATGCTGGAAATAGATTCAGTGGTGACTTTCAAAAGAGGATTTGATGCATACTCAAGACGTAAAACAATTGTGGGGATGTGGGGAAAGAGAGTTGGTGTGGGAGGAGTCAAATAGCTTTTCCAAAGAGCACAATGGGCAAAATGACATCCTGCTCTGCTGTAAAATTCGATGGCTGGACCGCGATGTCATGCGGGCTGGCCAGTTAATGGCCAAGCCAGCGGGAAACGTGCACTGAAGAGGGAGGGGCGCAGAAGTTCACACATGTGCGCGGGTGCGTGCAGGAGAAAGCTCCCTGAGGTACAGAGCTGCCTCACCGAGTTGAAGGTTCTTAAAATAAAAAAAATAAAGCAACTAGAAACGTTAAAAACATGCCCCCACATGTGACGCTGTCACATGAGCAGGGGACATGTTAGAGATGAATTTGAAAGGTTTTTTTTTAAAATCACTGGTTGAAACCTCATCCCGCCCGTGAATGAAGTTTCGCCAAATAATGCAAAGGCTGCTTGGCCTTTTCGCCCACCCGTCAACCAAACAGTTGGATGGGCAGCGAAAAATTTCAATCAATTAGTTAATTAAGGGCCTTAATACACCGCTCAGTTGTTGACAGGCGCGCTGCCGACTTCCACGTGCACCCACCGACTGGAATATTGCGCTTGCCCAATGTCATATCACATCATTTTACACTCGTTTGGGTTGGGCGCATGCCTGGCATGACAAGCACAATATTCTGCCCTATGATTCTAGTTGTTTAATCATTTACATCATAGACTTAGTTGACGTTATTTTACTTATTCTCTGGCTTTCTTCAAGCCTCCCTCAGTCCACATCACAATATTATCCACCCATCTGATTTTTCTTCTTCCACTTCTGTTTTACCCTCAATTTCTCCCTCAGTTGTTGCCAGTACAAGGCTCTCAGGTCTTCATTTCCAATGCCCATACTTGCCTAGCTTTCTCTCTCTAACTGTACTTAGCAATCTTTTTGATTCCCGTGCTACCACTCTGGATCTAACTGACTTCTTTGTTCTTTCTGTTCATCCATTCTATGATTCTATAGGGCATGGCAATCTCAGTCAGAAAAAAATGTTTGCAATCTGTCAGCTGTCAACTGCACTATCCAGTTTTTGCTGTAGACAGGCATCCCATCTGCAATCTCTTCTATAACACCGAGGCTTTTAAGTGAAGCACTCCACTAGATAGACAGACCTCCTAACCAATCTATGGAAATCTGGCATGAGAGATCACTATCTCTCAAGAGTGTTTACTGTGCTGATAATTCCCAGCCTTCTTTTACTTTATGAAACTGGAGAGCAAGAGGAAGCAAAAGGACTACCATGGAGGCATGGCTATCCCAGAATTCATAGCAAAAGTGAAATCCCTCTATTAAACCAATTGTGTTACCGGAGGGCTCCTGCTTCAATCAGGAATCCTGGGCTAGCCTGAGCCCTTCCAGTAACCTCTTGCTCTCCCACAGGAGAATGCATAGGCAAATCCTGTAGCCAGGCAGTGTGTGAAAAGAGAAGGAGGGAGACAATGAAAGCAAAAAGGAATGCCACTTGGCTGTGGTCCATGTGGCACTGATGCAGCTAGCCATTTATAGTTTTTGAAAGTGCCAACGTAGATTACATGCTCAAATCCCAGTGTAAGACTTGAACCCACAGCTATCTGACTCAGTGCTCAGAGTCAGTGTGCTACCAGCTGATCAAATTCTGCAGGATTACTAAAAATTACAAAGCTGGATAGAAATTCATGATTTCATGTTCACAATCAGGGCTGCCTGCTTCTGCACACAAGTGCATTGAAAGTTACAACCCAGAAACAGGACAAATAGTCTGAGCACATTTCACCAACCAGTTCCCACATTCCCTTTATTTCATTCACCCATCCAGCCTATTCTCAAGTTGACATTGGTCTCATTAAAGGGGGTGGGTAGGCAATCACAAACTGCCAGGACAAAACGAACCTAACCCATCCATTCAGAGATGAATGGCATCGAGTGGAACACAGGTTTATGCACCACGCCCTGTTTTCTATCCTCCATTGAAGTTGATGAGGCACCATATTGGGCAGGGTGTAAAACAAATGTTCACATGATCCCATGGCCTTCCCACTAGGTCCTGTAGGAGCTCTGCCTGGTGAGTCAGATCTAAATGACATGTCACATGGCACATAGCTTTGAAGGAAAAAGCCCTTGGACAAAGCCTCCATGTGATGTTTGCAATAGCTGGCTGGCATGTCCTGTTTGTGGAATGGGGTATTTGCAGTCTCAGGTTGCAAGAGTGCTGAATATCCATTCTGACTAATCCACCATTTTCTCAAGGGCGTGTGCTATAATTTCAAGGGCTGAGTCATGCAATTGGAAATGTGAGGTCAGTGTATTTAATGCCTTATGATATTAGGACTCCAGTGAAAGTACATTCCTGTGTGACTCAGATTGCTGCTTTCAGAGATGAAATCCATGTGATTGAAGGTTATCAAGTGGATTCTTTGCCGGACAGTTTAAATTATATGTGTACATTTATATCAGGGAAAAGATTATCAAAGGTAAATGATTTTAAACAAGTCTTTCAGAGGCTGTGGAAGCTGTGCATGATGGGTGTGAAAGGGTCAACAATGGTCAACAAGCTTTTTTTATGGGTGTCCTTTAACAGTATTATTCCATAATGCAGACAATATAGTAGCCTTGAACTCTTCAGTACATTTGGGTGTCTTTGTTTCAATGGGCTAGAATGAATGAAGGAATGTACTGTGCAGAGATGTGCAAATATCTTGTTATCATCTGCCACTTAAATGGAGATCAGTTCAACATGTTAACCAATATGTTAGCCCCCTTAAGGTTATGCAGCTCTCCCCTCACCTAATTTTCCTCTTTTCCCTCTGTCCAAGCAGTGGCATTAATCATTTTAATGATTTATACAATTAGTTACACACAGTAATGAGACAGTCAGTGCAATGGATGGATACAGCCCCAAATCCTTTCAAGAAAAAGGTGACCACGTGTCGAAACGGTTTGAATTTTGCTCTTGTGCAGTCCTCCCTCCCTAACTCCATGCAGTACCCATAAGGCCCTGGCGTTATCTCGCCCTCAGTTAATCAGTGGCATTTTAGTCCATTTAACCCATTGATGAGCTTTCTCCCACTTGTTCCTCCCTGACTCTTGGCAGCAGTTTCTCAGCAAGTCAAACTGAAATAAAACTGTGGTAAGGCAGTTTAGGGTCACAAGGTGCAGAGCATGAAGCTTCAAGCATCTTATGAAAGGGCTAATGCTGTGTCCTGAACCAGGCACACAGAGCGGCCATCTTTGTCGAATTGCCTTTGACACAAGGTTCCTTAAAGCATAGACCAAGATGGTTAATTTCTCTCTTCTATCTAGCTTAAATTCATGTCCTTACACATGCACAAGTTTCTGATGCTGACTGTTGTACATGTTTTGATTTAGGATGTGTCTTGATGTTCTAATTCAGGGCTCACCGTGCTATTCATATTTGGATTAGTCCTCCAATCAGGGAACGATATTGAAATCAGCCTTTCCCGTTAAACTTCAATATTCAAATGAGTTGGAAATATAAGGGAAGATTTTCCGGGCAGTAAGAAGCACATCCCTGTAAGGGAGGGCTCGTTTATAACTGTGCGGTTTTCTTCTTGCCCCGAACCACCCGATTACCTTCTATTTGCTGTACTCAAACAATCTGTTATGTTCAATCCCAACACGTTTTGGGAGCTCAGGTACCAAATCATAGGCTCCCACAGGAATTCCTCTTCATTATTGATGGGGTGCACTGGCCTCCAGGCCCAAATTGCCAATGCAGGGAAATATGCCCCAACAGTGCCAGTTAGAAATACCTCTAGGCTTTAGTGTCAGCTGTAGCATTGTCACACCTGAGTCATGCAGATGATGAGTTCAGGTCGCTCTCCAGACATTTGAATGCAAAGTCCACGCTGACACTCCTAGTGCAGTACTGAGGGAGTGCCACGCTGTCAGGCGCACTATTTCTTGGATGAGACAATAAACAGAGGCCCCACTCAGGGACGGGACTTCCGCCCACTGAGGGATGGAAGTCCCACCCTCAGCTTGTTTAGGCTGCCCAGAGTGCTTCATTGTTGCCGGGCATCCTTAAAGTTGATCGGTTTGGAAGTTACTTTCCTTCCAGGTACGCTTCCCCCCTAACCCGCCATAAAATCCAGTCTGTTATCACGCTGCCATATGCAAAATAGCTGCCGTGTTTCCTACATTGCAACAGTGACTACACTTCAAAACCTACTTCTTTGGTTGTGAAGCACTTTGAGATGTCCTAAGGTTAAGGCGCTGTATAAAGCTAATCTTTCTTTTGTTTTTGAGGAGGCATGAGGCCCTATAATTTGACCATTCAGATTTTGACTAAGTTTGCAGATCATTTTAATTTAATATACGAGCCCAGATGATATCAATTTATCTTGCTTTATTCTCATACTTTTCGGATTGAATAAATTTTGTGTTCTGTCTTAAAATTCTGATGCCATCTCAAACCTTTGATCCTATTGCAACTTTGCTACGCAGTCAGATTGGAAGAGGTGATCGATCAGTGAAAAGAGCCCCATCTGCTCTGGGTTTTGAAATTAAATTGTGGCAAAATTCGCTTACCAACAGTTGATGTATCAGTACAATATCCCTTTGTCCACTATTTCCATAGAGGCATTAAATCATTTCCCTCTCCTCTTTGGTCGTGGCTGATGTTCTGTTACAAGCTGGCTGAGTTCAAACCCCACCCAGCGATGACCTTTGTTACACCAAATGAATGCTTCATTATCGAGGCAAGGATCCCATGGCACTGTTTGTAAGGGATTGTGATCTACTCTGACAAAGAACGCATCTGTATTAGTGCGTTTGCATTCACAGGAGCGATAACGTCTCCTAGATGTGACGATCACTTATGTAAAACAGTGACGGATCGGAGCAAAAAAGGATAAATCATATCTTTTCCAAGTAGTCCACAGAACACACCTCTTGGAGAGGAGCTTTGCTGTTGTATGATGTTGTATGTGCTTGCATGCTATTCTAAGGTAAAGGTACTCAGCAGAGCAAGGGTTATGTGGGACGGGAGAATAACACTGCCCACAGTATGATGTATAGAGTTACATGGCATTAGACTGGTAGAACATTCTAGAAGCAGCCTACCAGCATGGCAGCAGCAGCATGCACAGCAGTAGTCTTGGATCTGTACATAGTTAAAAGATCAACATTAAGTTGTTCACGTTTAAACATAAAGGTCTCGAAATCTTATTGTTGAGACACAACAGCTGGCACCAGAATGCATTATGGTGATCAGTGGTGATAACACAACATGGTGATTAGCGGTGATAATGTAACATTCACCTTGCTAACAACATGATGCCTCGTAGCTGTTTCTGAGGGGCTTTTATAACAGACCCAACGACAATGATATCGGGGAGGCCCCAGAGAGTTTCAGCTGATTAACCTACAACAGAAATGTGAACTCTTTTAAACGTGTTGATTTAATGTTGGGTTTGATTAATTGGAGTGTGCATCAGGAATTTGAGCACTTAGGCACAGGGACCCATGGGGTTGTTTTGATCATTAATAGATTGATAACCTTGCTCAGATCCACAAACCACAATGGTATAATTCCTGAAATGCGTTTCCAGCCTGTGAAACTCCACAACTCAATCCTAGATTGGTAATGTCTATGCTTCCAAGTCATGTGTAATGGCTTCTGTAAGCTTCAGAGTTAGAGAAAGCTGAACCCTTCACCAATCCTGTAACCTCCTACAGCCCTAAAACTTTCTGAGATATCTGCACTCCTTCAGTTTGTTGTTCCTGAGCATCCCTCGTTTTAATTGTTCTACCTATTGACAGCCATACCTTCAGCTGCCTAGGTCCTAAGCTCTGGAATTCCCTTCTCAACCTCTCTATCTCTCTCTCCTCCTTTAAGATCTCCTTTATGCCTAACAAGTTGACTAAGTTATCTGCTGAAATATCTCCTTATGTGGCTCAGTGTCCAATGTTGTTTGAAATGACCATATGAAGTGGTTTAGGATGTTTTTATTACATTAAAGATGCTATAAAAATGCAATTTATTATTGTCAGACCAGGTCTAAATTTAATCTGTATCCAAAATTTATAGGGGAGTGAGGAGAAAGTTGAGATGATGCCAGTCAGTTAAATTCAAGTCTCATCCCACATACAGGGTATAAATGAGGTAATTGGTTTACCAGAGGATTGAGTCAGCTCAGAAAGTATATATCTTGCCTGCAAATTGGTCTGGATACCCAAACTAGGGCTGAGATGGACACCGGTCAATTGGAAGAATGGAACTAACATTGTTTATAAAGCAAACGTTGTGCTATGATTCTTTGAAACTTTCCCATGCCAGCTGCAGAGGGTAAAACGAGTATTGTCAAAGGAGCTGGCAATGCAGGTGAATGAGCTAGGTTTACTCAAACTCCATCAGGAGCCCGGTAGACCCCTTGTAAACCAGCAAGGACCAGGCTGAGCTGGGTCTCTGCCACTCCTGAGGTTGAACTGTCAGACTTGCAAGGGCTGGGACACAGATTGCCAGCTCCAGCTGGACATATTCCTGGAGGTTTCATCACATGGTCGCACGCCTCAAACTGCTCCGCCTCTGTACTCATACCATTAGTTGCTGAAGACATCATCCCCACAGCCCTGCGCCCCTCCCCCCCCGACCCCCACCCTTCCCACACCAATTGGAAAGCAAACAGGCTCCTAATTACCTCCTTGGATGATGCTTGCCTGACAGTCAAACTGTTTTTTTACTTTATACATTTATAAGAAGTTACTTATGTGTATAAACAATGCATTTCCGAAGGAAGTCAACTACGAACACACACTTTCTTTTAATGCCCCTGTGATCTTTCTTCTGGGCTTTACTCAGGGAAGTGTTCAGGAGATTCACCTTTAATTCTTGGAAAGCCAGGGGTTTCCAACCTGAGGCAGACTTCTGCCTGCCCCTTTTGAGTCCAATGACAATAAATGGTGACTCCCTGTGACGGGGGTTCTTACTTTTCCTATTCAGTTGGGACCCAGTGTAGGAAGGGAGGTTGCTACATGAGTGGAATCGCCAGAGGTTCTGGTGATCTACACCAGAAAAAAGCTTAGACTTTCAATAATAGCTTTTTTATTTGGATTGGATCGTTTATGCAAACATTGAGATGGAAACTATGAACTAGGGATCATAAATACAAGATAGTCATCAGTAAACCCAAGAAGGAATTCAGGACAAATTTCCTTACTCGGAGAGAAGTGAGAATGTGGAATTCGCTACCACGAGGAGTAGCTGAAGTGAATGATATACATGCATTGAAGGGGAAACTACATACCCACATGAGGGAGAAAGGAATAGAAGGATATGTTTATAGCATTACACAAGAACATAAGAACACAAGAAATATGAGCACGAGCAGACCATTTGGCCATTCAATATGATCATGACTGATCTTGGGCTTCGACTCCACTTTCCTGCCTGCGCCCTTGATTCCCAAAGAAACCACTAATCTGTTTATCTCAGCCTTAAATACAGTTAACGATGGAGCATCCACAGCCCTCTAGGGTAGAGAATTCCAAAGATTCACAACCCTTATCTTAGTCCTAAATGATTGAAACCCCTTACCCTGAGACTGTGACCCCGTGTTCTAGGTTAGGGGAAATAACTTCTCATTTCTGCCCCTGTCAAGCCTGTTTGGAATCGTGTAGTTTTCACTGAGATCACCTCTCATTTTTCTAAGCTCCATAGAATATAGGTCCAGTTTACTCAGCATCTCATCACACAGAGATGGGAGGTGGTTGGTTTGAAGCATAGACACCATCACAGACTGAATGGCCCATTTCTTTGCTGTGCATTGTATATAAAATAGAAAAGAAGAAATGAATGTTCTCCACTCGCTGTTGCTCTGAGAAAATTGGTGAAATTTTCGCCTGAAAACTGGCCCTGCAAATGTTGAGAATTATGCGTAATGAGAAACAAATGCTACTAGACCTCATATGCACCAGTTTTAAAAAGGGTTGCCAGTACGGTGGCAAACCTGAAAGTCTGGGCAGTACTTCAGGAATATTCTCGGAGTTCTCGTAATCCTGGCCAAAACCTGACCTGATCCACTATCTGGCCACCGGGTGGATGAGAACAGAATGTCCTCATGCTTGTAAGTGGATTTGGCATAATTTTAACCCCTCCCATGGCTGGGGTGGGGGGGGCGGGGGGGGGGGGGGGGGGGGGGGGGGGGGGGGGGGGGTGGGGGGGGGGGCGGGGGGATGGGGGGGTTAGTGGATAGTGTGGTGATGTTTAATATCAAGCCCGATCATCTCTGCGAACTGACAGCCAGTAACTGAAGAGAAAATGTTAATATGTGTTGTTGTAACTCGATTCAGGTGTTGTGTTTGGGGGGGCTCAAATGCATTTGGTCTTAACTGTGTTGTTGCTCCTCTTTATCTTCCTCAGGGTCGCTGCTCCAGAGAAAACTGCAAGTACCTTCACCCTCCACCCCACTTAAAAACACAGCTGGAGATAAATGGACGCAATAACCTGATACAGCAGAAAAACATGGCCATGCTGGCCCAGCAGATGCAGTTAGCTAACGCCATGATGCCTGGGACCCCGCTGCAACCTGTGGTGAGCATGTTCAAATTGCCTTTTGAACCCAGCTTAGAATGATTACATTGCAGGTTGTTTAAGAAGTTGAGGTCGCATCACCCAGTACATTTAGAGAAAAAAAAAATCAGTCCCCCTTGCCTTTGATTGTTTGTCGTGTTAGGTTAGGCGGGTGTCTTTTTTGTGTGTCAGTGTAGTATGCCAGCCTCCACTCCCATCCACCATTCAGTATCCCCAAGTCTGGTTAGGTTTGGGATCTCCACGTAGCTCTCTAACCGGCAGTAGTTTGGTGGAACCCACCAGAATCCAACAAGTACGCAGTCATATCACATTCCTGTACTGGTGACCTTGTAAAGGCCAGAACCAATGTCCACCACTATCAAGCCCAGTGACCCGACGTTATTTTGGGTCTTGAGGTGGCCCAGGTGCGCGGTGGTCTTCCTTCTGAACGTTCCCCTGTTCGGACAGAATTCCACATTGGCCCCAAGCCCCGAAACCTCCCTCGGGTGCTGGTGCCCCGCAATATGAGCCGCCTCGGGGACATGCCCTCCGTGCCTTTTGGCACGGCAAAGAGGGGCTTTTTGTACGGACTGCTGCTGCACACCTTCCATTTTCTCACCCTTGTCCGTCGACCGGACACGCCCTGGCATGCCTTGTTGCCGTCCGGCGGCGGAGGCCCCCGATGGGAGGCCCTCTACGGAGGTGTCCTCCCCCTTTCTATCGGGGACCTGGGTTGGGGGGTGTTGCATGCAGCAGTCCCCTATAATAAGAGGATGCATAGGTTCACGGACTCTCAGGACACGTGCCCTTTTTGCGGTCTTGTGGAGTCCGTGGACCATGTATACATAGGGTGTTGTAGGCTGCACTCCCTTTTTAGTTATTTGAAAAACCTTTTATTGATGTTTTGTTTGCACTTCAGCCCCACGCTCCTGATCTATGGGCACCCGGTGCGGAAGGGGGTTGGGAAGGAGGAGGACCTCCTCGTGAACCTGCTCCTGGGCCTGGCCAAGTTGGCCATTAACAGGTCCAGGCAGCGGGCGATCGACGGGGGAGTCCCGCCCGATTGTTTGTCCCTCTTCTGCGGCTACGTTCGCTGCCGGATGTCCCTGGATAGGGAACACGCGGTGTCTGCTGGCACTCTCGAGGCCTTCCGTGCTCGGTGGGCACCGCGGGGCCTGGGGTGTTTTGTTGACCCCTTTAATCACATTTTGATTTAAAGTTTGTAAGGTTCCTTTAAACTTTTGTCCTTGGTTTTACAGCTGACCTGAATTAGGGGCTGTGCCTGATTTATCCCAATTTTGTTGATTTGATTTTCATTTAAAAGATTATCAAACCCAGTGACATCAGGAGGTGCACATGTAGCATTATTGACCTAACTAACTGTTACATTATTGACCCAACCAACCAATAGAGTATTGATCCAACCAATGAGCAGATGATTGGCCCAACCAACCAACAGATTATTAGTCCAGCCAACCAATAGATTATTAGCAAAACTAACTAGTAGATTATAGGCCCAACCAACCAATAGATTATTATCCCAGCCAACCTATAGATTCTTGATACAACCAACTACAAGATTATAGGCCCAAGCGACCAATAGATTACTAGCTCAGTCAACCAAATGGTTATTGTAGCGAATCAAGCAGTAGATTATTAACCCAAACAACAAGTAGGAGCAAGATACTGTGGCTGAGAGGAGGTTACTAGGAGGACTTTAAAATATTAGAGGAAATTAACATAGAGAGAGAGAGGAGATACTAGTTGCCTTAAAAGTGGATAAATCCACAGGCCCAGACGAGGTGTATCCCAGGCTTTTGAGGGAGGTAAGAGAAGAGATATCAAGGGCCCTGGCAGTAATTTTCAAACCCTATCTGGCCTCAGGTGAGGTGCCAGAGGACTGGAGGACTGCTAGTTTTGTCCCTTTATTTAAAAAGTGAGGAATGGATAGACCAGGAAATTATAGGCCAGTCAGTCTAACCTCAGTGGTGGGGAAGTTACTAGAAAGAATTGAGCGACAGAATATATCTGCACTTGGAGAGTCATGGATTAATCAGGGATAGTCAGCATGGATTTGATAAAGAAATGTTGTGTTTGACAAATTTGATTGAATTTTTTGATGAGTTAACCAGGAGTGTTGATGAGGGTAATGCATTTGATGTAGTCCACATGGACTTCAGCAAGGCTTTTGATAAAGTCCCTCATGGCAGACTGGTCAAGAAAGTAAGAACCCATGAGATCCAAGGCAAAGTGAAACGTTGGATTCAAAATTGGCTGAGAGGCAAGAAGCAGAGGATGATGATGGCAGAAGGTGTTTCTATGACTGGAAGTCTGTTTCCAATGGGACTCTGCAGAGCTGGGTGCTGGGGCCCTTGCTGTTTATGGTGTACATAAATGATTTGGACTTAAATGTAGGGGGTATGATCAAGAAGTTTGCGGATGACACAAAAAATTGGTAGGGTGGTAAAAGTGAGGAGGATAGCCATAGCAGGGGGATATCAATGGACTGGTCAGGTAGGCAGAGCTGTGGCAAATGGAATTCAACCTGGAAAAGTGTGAGGTAATGCACTTTGGGAGGGCTAACAAGGCAAAGGATTGCACAATGAATGGTAGGACCCTGGAAAGTACTGAAGATCCAGGTGTACACATCCACAGATCCCTGAAGGTAGCAGGGCAGGTAGATAAGATGGTTAAGAAGGCATATGGGATATTTGCCTTTATTAGCTGAGGCATAGAATGAAGAGCAGGGAGGTTATGCTGGAACTGTATAAAAAGCTGGTTAGGCCACAACTGGAGTACTGTGTGCAGTTCTGGTCACCACATTATAGGAAGGATGTGATTGCACTGGAGATGGTGCAGAGGAGATTTACCAGGATGCTGTCTGGGCTGGAGGGTCTGAGCTATGAGGAAAGATTGGATAGGCTGGGGTTGTTTTCCTTGGAGCAGTGAAGGTTGAGAGGGGACCTGATAGAGGTGTATAAGATTGAGGGGCATAGATAGGGTGGATAGGAAAGCACTTTTTCCATTAGTAGGGGGGTCAATAACCAGGGTGCATAGTAAGTGGTAGAAGGCTAAGAGGGGAGTTGAGGAGAAATTTCTTCACCCAAAGGGTAGTGGCAGTTCAGAACTCTCTGCCTGAAAGGGTGGTTGAGTCAGAAACTCTCATAACATTTAAGAAGTATTTAGATATTCACTTGCATTGCCATAGCCTCTAGGGCAATGGGCCAAGTGCTGGAAAATGGGATTGGTGGAGTCAGATCTTTGTTGACCGGCTTGGACATGATGGGCTGAATGGCCTCCTTCTGTGCTGTAAACATCTGAGTCTATAAGATACCAACTCAATGACAAATGTTCCCCCAGGTCTTCTTTACTAAGCCCAGCCTTTTCCCCCTCCAGCCTTGAACCTTGTGAGAGAGTTCCTGGCCTCTGCCTCTCATCTCCCCAAATACAGAGAGTTCAACACAGCATGGTGTGCTCTACTCTGTAGCACCCGACTTCTTCTGTGTTATTTATGGTTGCAGAAGCACAGCCAGGGCTGACACAAGTGACACTATCATTGATTGTTATAAAAACCCATCTGGTTCACTAATGCCCTTTAGGGAAAGAAATCTGCCATCCTTACCTGATCTGGCCTACATGTGACCCACAGCAGTTTGGTTAACTCTTAACTCCCCTCTGTAAATGAGTGGATTGCTAGGCCATTTCAAGGGCAATTAGGGATGGGCAACAAATGCTGGCCTTAGCGGCAATGTCCACATTCCATGAAAGAATAAAATAAAAGTAAGCATTCAGTGAAAAGGAATGTACTTCTCAATGCATGCAAAGTCAAACGTAATGCTAACCTTAATCCTTAACTAAAGACATTGTGAATATCTTCAGGCCAGTTTTTGTGTGCAGAGCAGTTCAGGAAAAGACAACAGTAGCTTCAACACTGGGGATTTGAACTCAGATTCTCTAGATTAGTCAAGGGTTCCAGATTGCTTGCCCAGTTATATCAATACTACACCACGTTCCGTTAATCACTTTGTTTTCTCAGCGTAGGAGTTTAGACAATGAATAGTGGAGACTATAAATATAGTTTAGGAAAATACCAGGCTTGAGAGTTTGCTCTTTGCTAGGTTAGTAGGTCTCAGTCAGGGCAATAACAGAGGTGCAACAATTGCCTTCAGCCCCCCTGGAGTTGAGAGACAAAAATCACCCAGAGATTGTGTTCCTGTTTGCTCCTCACACCCCACTGTTGGAAGTTGTGTCAGATGAGATAGTATTGCACAGGGAGCATACTGCGGATGCTTTTCCTGCTGACCCTCACATATAATCAATTGCCACTTGAATGACGAAACAAAGATTGGTTGGCGTCTATGGGCTTGTTCGCTGGTAAGAAACCACCGCCTTTAGGAGAGAAGTGAAAAAGTTGACATTTAAGTGAGAACCAGTGTGAGAATTGTCAATTCTACTCAGACATCAAATGACAAGGTGCAGAGGCAGGTAAATGGAGTCAAAGTACAGTTCAGCCATAATCAAACTCAATGGCAGAACAGGCACCAGGTGTTCAATGATGTACTCCTGTTTCTTTTTTCCCCATTGCTCCCAAAGTGAAAGCACCGTGGCTGTTCATACTCACAACAGCAACCCGTATCTATATTGTACATTTAATGTAATAAAACATCCCAAGGCACTTTACAGGACACTGAGTCACATAAGGAGCTGTTGGTTAAAGAGATAGGTTTGACAAACGTCTTAAAGGAGGAGAGTGCACTAGAGAGCTGAGGAGGTTTACGTGGGGAATTCCATAACTGAGGGCCGAAGCAGCTGATGATATCTGTCAGTGGTGGGATGATGAAAATTGGGTTGGGGAAACATCCTTTTTCTCCTTCACAACTATATTTTGCACCTCTGACACCTGAGCAATGGAAATTTTACTTCAGTATCAGTAAATAATAAATAATTTACAATCCTCATCATTCCTCTTACACCCAACAAAGTTACAGAGTTCACATTAAAAAATTGTTTTTACATAGTGCTTTTCGCAACCTCAGGATGCCCCAAAGCTCTTTATGTCTAAGCAGATACTTTTGGAGAATGGTCACGAGATCATGTGCTCGAAGACCTGGAGTGGGAATTAGGGCCCTGCCCAATGAGCCATGGCTGGCACCTTCTATATGAGCTCAGTCGTTGGCAGCAGAAGCACTTCAATGGAGCGCTTCAGGGTGAGAGAGAGGCCAGAGCTTCTGTGCCTTATCACTGCCGTTAGAAAGCACCCATCTAGATAGGTGAGTGAGCAGACTGACTGCAGTTGGCGATGATGCCCCTCAACCAGTTGAATAGTCACCAGTCTGGATTCACATGTGAAGAATGATGACTCAACCATAACTAGTGAGCAGGTCATGAGGGTGGTGGTGGTGGTTTTTGGGGGGGGGGGGTGGTGGTGGCGGGGGGGGGATGAAGGCACATTGGATAGGTGATCATGGAACCTCCAACTCTGCTGCCCATATCCTAACTCGTGCCAAATCTTGTTACACTTTGTCCCCATGCTCAATGACCTACATTGGCTCACAGTTAATCAACGCCTGAATTTTAAACGCCATGGGAAAGAGTGGGAAGAGTGGAGACTATAGTTTGATAGCTCTCGAGGGCCGAATGGCCGCCTCCTGTGCCATTGCATTCTTTCTGTGGTTTCGGACAACAGGCGTGCCCCTGTCGGTTTCTGTGTTTGTGTGCAGACTTTCAATGTCCATCGTTGTTCAGATCCCCCCATGGCCTCGATCCTCCCTATCTCTTTAGCTTCTTCCAGATCTAAAACCCCCCCATGATCTTTGCGCCCCACCAATACTGGATTCTTGTGCATGCCTGATTTTAATCCTTCCAGCATTGACAGCTGTGCTTCAGTTGCCTAGGTACAACATGTTGGAATTCCCTCCCTAAACCTCTCCACCTCCCTATCTCCCTTCCCTCCACTTAAGACTCTCCTTAAAAATGATCTCTTTGACCAACTGCTCCTAAAAACCCTTTGTGTTTTGGTGCCAAACTTTATTTGAAAGCAGTCCTGCCAAGTACATTAAGATGTTTTACAATGTTAAAGGTGCGATATTAGCGCAAATTGTTTTTATTACCATTGTTGTTGAGAGAGTATTGGAGCCCGCAGGAGAGAACATAGGATTTAAGAAACGGAGCCAGGATTTACCTCTGATTTAGAGGAAGGAGGCTTCTTAGCATTTAGGTCCCTGCAGCAATCAGAATGGAGCCAGAAGGTTTCAGCCAAAGCCTAACACTATTGTACGATATAATCAGCAGAGCTGGCTGGATCCCAACAGCCGATTAGAAAGTAGGTCTAAAAAAGTGGATCCTGTGAGTCAACCAGGCTTCATTTTTCAATCCTGGGTAGAATTTCCATGCACTGATATCACATTGCCGACTGCTAATCATTGGCTCTGTGCCAGTGAGACATTTTTACTTGTCACTTGTTTACTTGGCTGCATGAACACTGTAAAACACTGCATCAATTAGTCAGGCCTTATCATTTTATTAATCATTAGGTAAGAAAGAAACGGAAGGAAACACCTGCATTTATATAGCGGCTTTCATATGCTCAGGACATCCCAATGCACTTTATAGTCAATTGGTATAATCTCAGTCGAGACCAGTAACTTTTTTTTAAAAACAGAAATCCAAAATCCCAGATATTTACTGAAAGAATTAAGACACAAGATTCCATGATTTAAACAAAGTAATTTTTACTATACAAGAGTCAAACAAAGCAAACACTAAACACTATCTTAGCTAACCCCCTATACTCTTAAAACCCAGAATCAACATGTTAAACATAAATTAACAAGCAAATTGCGGCCAATTATAAATTACACATTGAATGGCAGATACAACTAAGACAGATCTTACAAATGGGCTCAGCATTCCACTCAGCATATATGTCATCGATCTCAGTCACAAGTCCTTCAGAACTCAGTCATCCTCACGAAGAATTCCAGCTCTTCTTTTAGGACTAGCCTGATTCCTAGCCGACAGCAGCGCACAACCAACCTGAGTTCCGCCGGCATGGTCTCCAGTGAAGTTGGCACCCGTCTGCAGAACCACCTCAACTGGGTCCGGATGGTTTAGATCCACTAATGTTATCTTCAGGTCACAGAAACAGTGACTGCAACAACTGTACCTTTGCTTATTCTCAGCTTCTGGATCTAGCCTCTGTCTTCTTCAGCCTGTCTGTACTGCACCAGTGGACCCATCAACTACTGAGCTCTGATGACTCTGTCTCCTTTTACAACCAGGAGTTTTGGTTTCCAATCTCAGTTTCAGTCTTAGTTTCCTTAGAAAATGGGAGGGGTAGTTTACTTCCTCCTTTCCCATTTTCAGTTTCCTGTTCCAAGTAAGGTCTGTATCAAAAATACAAGCTTTGACACTTGGAAAGTGTTGCACACTTCAGCACTGTACCTTCTGAAGCATAGTCACTGTCATAATGTAGGAAGTATGGCAGCCAATTTTCACACAGACCTTGATGTTGTAGTGACCAGATAATTTGTTTTAAGGTGATATTGGTCGAGGGATGAATATAGGACACCAAGGGAGTACTCCACTGCTCTTCTTCAAAAACAGTGCCATGACATCTTTTAGTAACTAGCTTCCATTGCAGAACAATTCAGGTTAGGAATAATGATTGTGCTCTTCTAAGTAGACATTTGGCCTCTTGTGAAAATTCTACAGACTCTGCGCTACTCTGACCCACTACCTTTAAAACACTCCATAAAACCTACTTCTTTGACCAAGCCTTTGGTTACCAGATCTATCATCTTCTTATGTAATTTGGTGTGAACTTCTGTTTGATAACACTCCTGGAAAGTGCCTTGGGATGATTGCCACTTTAGAGGCGCTACATGAATGCAAGTTGTTCGCGCTTCTCTTTTTATTCATTCATGGGATCTGGGCATTGCCAGCTAGGCCAGCATTTATTGCCCATCCCTAATTGCCCCTGTTCAGAGGGCATTTAAGAGTCAACCACATTGCTGTGGGTCTGGAGTCACGTGTACGCCAGACCAGCTAAGGGCAGCAGATTTCCTTCCCTAAAGGACATTAGTGAACCAGATGGGTTTTTACAACAATCAGCAATGGTTTCACGGTCATTTAATTCCAGATTTTTATTGAATTCAAATTTCACCATCTGCCGTGGTGGGATTCGAAACCCGGGTCCCATTTCAAGGTTGCATTCAAACCCTTATTTTCAAAACTGCTACTATTGAGTTTGCTTCATGACAATCGATCACCTGAAAAGCCACCTTGCACTGTTCGCTCATCTAGACATGTTGATTTGTCTGAATGATCACCGGGAAACTGCGGAACTTGAATCACAGCCTCAAGAATTTGGAAGGCCATCGAAAGGGAGATGATTCATGTCCTTTCTGAAGGAGTTCTCATCAGAGTCTGTTGGGAGTGCCTATATAGATCTTGGCTTGATCCCAACTTCCAGCAATTGTCCCCAACTCATCAGAATAGAATTCTAGGATCATTTTTGACTTGCCAGTTGTAAAAAAAAAATGAACTTGCATTTATAAAGTAGCTTACACGATGCCTGAAAGTGTCACTGTGCATTGGTGGTGAAGGACTGAATGTTTGAAGTGTTGGATGAGGTGCCAGTCAAGCAGGCTGCACTCATCCAGCAAGCGGAGAATATTCCGTCACACTCCTGATGTGTGCCTTGTAGATGATGATCAGGCTTTGGGAGTCAGGAGGTGAGATGACTCCAACCGGTGGAAAGTTTTCTCCCTGATTACTTCAGTTTTGCTAGGTTTCCTTGATGCCACACTCGATCAAATACTTTGATGTCAAGGGCAGTCACTCTCACCTCATCTCTTGAATTCAGCTCCTTTGTCCATGTTTGGATCAGGGCTGTAATTAACTTAGGAGCTGAGTGGCCCTGGTGGAACCCAAAATCAGCCCTTCTGTCAATTGGTGTTCAACAGGAGGAGTGCTGATTCATCAAATGAGTTGGTGGGAGGGGTTGGCAGGGGCAGCAGGTGGTAGTCAGCAGGAGGTTTCCTTGCCCATGTTAGACCTGATGTCATGAGGCTCCATAGGTTCCGGAGTCAATGTTGAGGACTCCCAGGGCAACTCCCTCCTGTCTGTATACCACTGTGCCGCAACCTCTGGTGGGCCTGCCTTGCCGGTGAGACAGGACTTACCCAGGGATGGTGATGATGGTGCCTGGAAGATTGTATGTATGATTGTATGAGTATGACTATGTCAGGCTGTTGTTAAACTAGTCTGTGGGACAGCTCTCCCAATTCTGGCTCAAGCATCCAGATGTTAGTAAAGAGGGCTTTGCGGCTCAACAGAGCTGGCTTTGCCATTGCCATTTCCAGTGTCTAGGTTGATGCTGGGTGGACCATCCAGTTTCATTCCATTTTTAGACATTGTAGCAGTTTGGTGTCTTGTTAGGCCATTTCAGAGGGCATTTAAGAGTCAACCATGATCTTATTAAATGGCAGATCAGGCTCGAGGGCTGAATGACCTAATCCTGCTCCTTGTTCGTATGTATATGTTCATAACCACATTGCTGTGGGTCTGGAGTCACATGTAGGCCAGACAAGGGAAGGACAGCAGAGTTCTTTCCTGAAAGGATATTAGATGGGTTTTTACGATAATCGACAATGGTTTCATAGTCACCACTTTGATGTTCTTATCCTGTATATGCCGTGGGATCCTCAATTGATAGCTGAGAGGCCAGAAAGAGCCTTCATTTAGTGTCTCACCCGCATCGTTGCAAACTTAGAGTTAGAGTCCTGCTACTGAACCACAGCTGCCAGAGCAACCCCCGGTGTGAATTCATGTCTCATGCACAGCCACACCGATCATCATTCTTAAATTCCGATTTGGATCAAGTTGCCAGTCTCATCACTACCTTAAAATCAGCGATAAGCTATCAAAAGCCTCCAAGTTCTCCTTTGCACAAAAAAATTTAAGCTTGGGGGTAAATGTATATCGCTTTGCAATTTATTCAACATGTATAATAATCAAATTACAAAGATTAGGCATCCTTATGTTGAAAAGAATCACCTCCAGGATGTTTGCAGCATTTTGGAATTGTGGAACATTATCCTGGTTGAGGGGGGTGGGGGGGTTGGCACGCTGTCACTTAAAGTAAAGTTATTTGATGGGTATATAACCCAGTGTAAATCACTGGATGCTGAATTGGGAATGGAAAGCCAGCTGCCTGAGTAGCTTTGGACAGTTAAGAATTAAAGATAATGGTTTAAAGTCACTTTCAAATGTCCGTCTTTATTGTGTTGCCAGTCAGGGATATGAAACAGTGCTATCTAATATCTTACATTTTGAACTTAATTAACCTACTTATGTTTCTGTGAATTGAATGACATATCTATGGAAGTTAAGGTCATCACTGCTGATCTCTCTTCTTGTTCCTCCTTTCCACTTGTCCACGGATGGTGCGCTGCATGACCATCTGAACTCCCCAAATTTCCCCAATTCGACAATTAGTTTTATTCACCTTTCTCTTGCAAATTTTCTCTACTAATTTTCTCCCCTTTTTGTTTTCAGATCCTTCCATGGACACCCCGCCCTCACCACCCAATCCTCTAACCCTAGAACCTTCCCAGGACTCTATGTCCTTCGTGCTTCTCTCTGTTTCTTTCATCCCATTACTGGTGGCTGTGCCTTCAGCTGCTTAGGTCCTAACCTCTGGAATTTCCTTCCTCAGCCTCTTCACCTATCCACCGCTTTTGTTTAAGATGTTCCTTAAAATCTACTTCTTCTGTGACTAAGATTTTTGTCACCGGTCCTAACATCTCATTCTGTGCCACAGTGCTAAATGTAATCTGATAACGTCCCTGTGAAGTGCCTTGGGATGTTTTACTTCATTACAAATGTAATATAAATGGAAGCTGCTGCTTCTACCTGAAGGCATTGACTCCTCCTGGGGTACAATTCCATGTTCAGTAGTCATCATCTGATACCTCATGCAAGAGACATGTGGCTATAGCTCAACTCGTCAGCGACCAAGCTGAAGCCTGCTTTTACATGACATCCACACTTGCACCTTTCCAACAAGCGTCACTGGATAGTGATTAAAGCTGGGTATGCTGGCTAATTTTACCCTTTTTAACCCCAGGGAAATATAGCCAATTTTAGCAAGTAGTGAACTCGCCTGAAACCATGAACTATATCCAGGGCTTTGATCTTGAAGTTGTGAGTGACTCAATATCAGTGCAAATGCCTTCTCTAGTCACTAGTTAAACACACTGAGCCATTGCTGGAACTTAAGTGGCTGATTTTGAATGCTGAGGTTTTTGGATATTGTGAGATGAACAATCAAGCATAGTAATTCAAAAATGTATTTTTAAAAATTCCTTCACGGAATGTGAGCGTCGCTGGCAAGTCCATCATTTATTACCCATACCTAATTGTCCTTGAGAGGGTGGCGATGAGCTGCCTTATTTAACCGCTGCATTGAATGTGGTGTAGGTACACCCACAGTGTTGTTAGGAAGGGGGTAATCTCTCTATAATCTCCCTTTCTTTTTATTCATTCACGGATGTGGGCTTCGCTGGCAAGTCCATCATTTATTGCCCATCCCTAATTTCCCTTGAGAAGGTGGTGGTGAGCTGCCTTCTTGAACCGCTGCAGCTCATGTTGTGTAGGTACACCCACAGTGCTGTTAGGAAAGGAGTTCCAGGATTTTGACCCATGACAGTGAAGGAATGGCGATATATTTCCAAGTCAGGATGGTGAGTGACTTTGATGGGAACTTCCAGGTGGTGGTGTTCCCATCTATCTGTTGCCCTTGTCCTTCTAGATGGTAGTGGTTGTGGGTTTGGAAGGTGCTGTCTAAGGAGCCTTGGTGAATTCCTGCAATGCATCTTGTAGATGGTACACACTGCTGCTATTGCGTCAGTGGTGGAGGGAGTGAATGTTTGTGGAAGGGGTGCCAATTAAGTGGGCTGCTTTGTCCTGGATGGTGTCAAACTTCCTGAGTGTTGTGGAAGCTGCACTCATCCAGGCCAGTGGGGATTATTTCACCACATTCCTGACTTGTGCCTTGTAGATGATGGACAGGCTTTGGGGAGTCAGGAATTGAGTTACTCGTCACAGGATTCCTATCCTCTGGCCTGCTATTGTAGCCACAATATTCGCATGGCTGGTCCAGTTCAGTTTCTGGTCAGTGGTAACCCCAGGATGTTGATAGTGGGGGATTCCGTGATGGTAATCCCATTGAACGTCAAGGGGTGATGGTTAGATTCTCTCTTGTTGGAGATGGTCATTGCCTGGCACTTGTGTGGTGTTAATGTTATGTGTTACTTGTCAGTCCAAGCCTGGATGTTGCCCAGGTCTTGCTGCATTTGGACATGGACTGCTTCAGTATATGAGGAGTCACAAATGGTGTTGATCGTTGTGCAATCATCAGTGAACATCCCCACTTCTGATCTTATGATGGAAGGAAGGTCATTGATGAAGCAGCTGAAGATGGTTGAGCCAAGGACACTACCCTGAGGAACTCCTGCAGTGATGTCCTGGAGCTGAGATGACTGACCTCCAACAAGCACAACCATCTTCCTTTGTGCTCGGTATGACTCCAACCAGTGGAGTGTTTTCCCCCTGATTCCCATTGACTCCAGTTTTGCTAGGGCTCCTTGATGCCACACTCGACCAAATGCGGCCTTGATGTCAAGGGCAGTCACTCTCACCTCACCTCGGGATTTCAGCTCTTTTGTCCATGTTTGAACCAAGGCTGTAATGAGGTCAGGAGCCAAGTGGCCCTGGCAGAACCCAAACTGGGCATCAGTGAGCAGGTTATTGTTAAGCAAGTGCCACTTGATAGCACTGTTGATGACCCCTTCCATCACTTTACTGATGATCAAGAGTGAACTGATGGGGTGGTAATTGGCTGGGTTGGATTTGGGTCCTACTTTTTGTGTACAGGACGTACCTGGGCAATTTTCCACATTGCTGGATAGATGCCAGCATTTGTAGCTGTACTGGAACAGCTTGGCTAGGGGCACGGCAAGTTCTGAAGACAAGCCTTCTGTATTATTGCCCAAATATTATCAGACCTCATAGCCTTTGCAGTATCCAATGCCTTCAGCCATTTCTTGATATCAGGTGGAGTGAATTGAATTGGCTGAAGTCTGTGATGCTGGGGATCTCTGGAGGAGGCCGGGATGTATCATTCATTCAGCTCTTCTGGCTGAAGATCGTAGCAAATGCTTCAGCCTTACCTTTTGCACGGACACGCTGGGCTCTCCCATTGTTGATGATGGGGATATATTTGTGCAGCCTTCTCAACAGAGTCACCTAGGATTTGAATGGCACTGCACACTCACCGAGGGTGAGTTTGTTTGACGAATTTGGAAGCACAGGACAAAAGAAACAAAAAAATCAAATGGTCAAAGCAGAGAATTGAAAAGCGAATGCATATGTTTAGGGGGGAGAAATGTGTTTGTGTCGTGCTGCTGTGAATAACGCTCTGCAGACTACATCAGTTCCCCAGGGTCGGACAGTGCAATGAGACTCTATCTGCATGACTCACATGGCATTCACCATTGATGTCAGGTCTGGAAATCCTTTCCTAAACCTCTCGGCCTCTCTCCCCTCCTTTAAGATACTCCTTACCACCTACTTCCCTGACCAAGCTTTTAGTTACCTGTCCAAATGTCTCCTTATGCACCCAGTGTCCAAATATTGCTTGATAATGTTCCATGAAATGCTTTGGAATGTTTTGTTAGTTAAAGGCACTGTGGATGTTACATATTATCTGTGGTTAAGTAGAATTTCCAGCACAGAAACAGGTTTATACAGTGATCGTTGCTCATGCGTGAATCTAGGCAGTGAGTCTCTTCAACCGTGAGGGGTGTCCTGCACTCAACTACCATCTAGAGGCATAGGCCTGGATTTCCGTCCTTGAGGGGGTTAGGAGAAGCTGGGACAGTTCCCACTCAGCCCGCCTGCTTCGGGAGGAAGTGGTCGCAAAGCTTGGCATGAGGGTCATAGGAGGTGGGTGGGGAGCCATAACTTGTCAGAGGGGGCATGAGGGAACATGGGGTGGGTGGAAGGGCAGAGCTTAGCATAGGGGGCATGAGGAGGCATAGGGAATAAGTAGATCTTCATTGCTGGGGGCCGGATGCGGGCTGGAGTCAAGCCACCTGATCCAGGAAGAAGTGCAGAGGCAGCCACAAGGGCTGCCGGGTGCTGAGTCTGGCTGCTTAAAAGGCCCGTCTCAGCGCCATGGGACTTTGTCCCAGTGAAAAAAAACACAAAGATGCTCCAACCCTTCATCCCTCGCACCCCTTCACCCTCCAAACACCACCCCCCCCCCCGCATCCATGCCACCTCATGCACCCTCACCTGCCCCATGTCCCCTCATACTCCCATGCCAAGCTCTGCCCTTCTACTCATTCCCTATGCCTCCTCATGCCCCCTATGCTAAGTTCTGCCCTTCCATACACACCTCATGCTCCCTATGACAAGTTATGACTCCCCACCCACCTCCTATGACCCTCATGCCCCCATGCCAAGCTCTGACACTTCCAAGCCCATTAACCCACTGTACACTTTCTAGAAACAATGAAAATCACAGTGTAAATGGGATTGGTAAAAAAAGAAAGACTTTAAAAAAATGTAATCCATTGATAAATTTCTCCAATGCTTGAAAATAAAAGCCTGGACCAAGCTAACAAAAGTATTAAGAGAGGGAGTCCTAGAATTGTGACAGTGAAGGAGCAGTAATATTGTTCCAAGGCGGGATGGTGAGTAGTTTTTAGGGGAGTAGTTGTCCTCAGACACCTGCTGCCTTTGTCCGTCTGGATGGCAGTGGTCACATGTTTGGGGGGCGCTGTCAAAGGAGCGTTGACGAGTTGCTGCAGTACATTTTGTACATGGTTCACATAGCTGTTACTGTGCACTGGTGGTGGAGGGAGTGAATGTGGCAGATGCCATATCAATCAAGTGGCCTGCTTTGTCCTGGATGGTGTTGAGTATCTTGAGAGTTTCATTCAGGCAAGCAAAGAGTTTGCCATGACACTCCCGACTTGTATCTTATAGGTAGTGGAGAGGCTTTGGGGAATCAGGACATGAATCCTTCACCATAGATTACCCAGCCTCTGAGTGTTCTTGTAGCAACAGTGGCCTGAATTTTACCTTTTGGCGGGCGCACCCAATTTGTTGGCCTGGGAGAGGTTGGGAAATGGGCCCCTGATCACGGCCGGCCCCCAACCACAATTTCACGCTGGCTGGCCAGTTAGCAGCCAGCCATTGTGAAACTCACACTGAAAAGCTTGGCACCACCAGGGTGAGGGCAGGAAGAGGGCGGGCAATAACGCTTCCGTGGGCGCGGGTGAGCGCTGCGAGAGAGCTCGCTGAAGGCAGGCCTCAGGGAAGCTGGGGGGGCATGAAAAAGATGAAATATAGCTTTCAAAAGCTGAAAAAAAAGCCCATGCATCACAATCAATCACAACAGCTGATAAAAGTCCTGTCCACAGATACTGATTTATATTTTATTTCATGGCGGAAATTTCATCCCGCCTTTGGACGAGGTTTGATGAAAAATGCAAATGTTGCTTGGCTGATTCGCCCGTCCGCTAACTGGAAGGTTGGACGCGCCACGAACAATCGGAGACAATTGCGCCATTAAGGAGCTTGATTGACCTCTTAATTGTCGGCAGGCGTGCTCCCAACTTTTGCACGTGCCTGTCGAGCGCAATATTGCGCGAGTGCATGATGATGTCGGGACCACGCGCCCGATGCCTTCGCACACGATTTTACAGCCGATCGGGTTGGGCACGTAAAGTTCTGCCCAGCATTTATGCCATTGGTCCATTTAAGTTTCAGGTCATTGGGTAAACCCCAGGATGTTGATAATGGGTGACTCAGGAATAGTCATATGATTGAATGTCAGAGGGAAGTAGTTAGATTCTCTCTTGTTGGAGATAGTCACTGCCTGGCACTTTTGTAGAAGGAAAGTTACTTGCCACTTGTCAGCCCAAGCCTGAAGGTTATCCAGGTCTTGCTATATGTGGCCACACACTGCTTTAGTATCTGAGAAGCTATGGGTGGTATTGAACATTGTGCAATCATCTGCAAACATCCCCATTTCTGACCTTATGATGGAGGGTCATTGATGAAGCAGCCCAAGATGGTTGGGCGTAGGGCACTACCCTGAGGAACTCCTGTAGGGATGTCCTGGCAATGAGATGATTGGCCTCCAACATTTACAATCACCTTCCTCTGTGCTAGGTACGACTTCAACCAGTGGAGAGTTTTCTCCCTGATTCCTGTTGACTTCAATTTTACTTAGGTCCTTCATGCCATACCTTGTCAAATGCTACATGTGTTATGGCACAGTGGTAGCAAATGCTGAGCTGTTCAAATCCCAGAGGGACAGTTGAAACAACTGCCACAACTATTTTACAGTTTGTTTTTATTTTGAGACGTGTGCCTTGAACTCAATAGTAATAAGACCACTGAGTCTTATAGGTTTTGTACAAACCTAAATTAAATCTTTATTATTAAAAACATGATTTTTACACACAGGTTTACAAATTCCAACTATGATAACTCCTAGCTCCCCTAGTTAATAAAACTCCCAGTTACACCTCCATTAAGGCAACAATAAAACACATCGATTTTAAAAGATCCAGGCAAAGTAACACGATACCCTGAACAATCGAATTCAAAGTGAGTTTTCTTCACTCTGTGTAGACAGCAACTTGATGCTTAGAGGGTGGAGGCTTTTCACACTTGTTAGACCTTAGAATGCCTTCCTCTTCCACATAACCTTATCTCCTTTATACAGGTTTCTCCCTTCTTAATATAAATCCCATTTCCCAATATGTCTTTTCAACTCTACTTTTCTAATAATAAAAATCTTTCATAGTACCAATTTTATTAATAAGCTTTTGGAAAAATAAACACACTGTTTGGCTTCTTCCGGCTAAGTGTAACATTTCACCATCTCTTTTGACATTTGAATTGCTCTGGTTTATCTAAAATTAAAAATTTTCCCTTTACACTTCACATCCTAAAACTTCAGCCATGTTTACCTGTTTATACACACATACACACAGACACACAAACACCCCAACCCCACTATTCCGCCTTAAAATAAACCCCAATAACATTATGAAAATGATTATATTTTTCTGACAGTGTGTGGAAGTCAGTGAAGGGCTGAAGTACCCTTCACTGTGGTGTCCTCTATTATTGCAGAGCCAGCCCAACGCTGCCTAGGCTAAGATGAGGGATTGCTGTTTGAGGGAAGCCAGTGGAACTTTACTGCAGCAAAACTCAACACCTTCAAGAGCTGAGAGTAGGAAAAATTAAAACTGGAAAGTAGCAGTTTAGATTGGAGAAGGGAACAGTTAACGTCCACCGGAAGGACTTGTAAAAAAACACTTGAGTGTGACCCTACTCCATACAGTGGCGGTATGTTTGTAATGGTGGCTGTTAGGGGCACTGCAATCTCACTGTGTTTCTTCAGAGCCAACGCCGCACTACACCGCACTCCCCCCTCACCCCCCGCCTCACACACTCCCCTGCCTCTCTGTCCATTCCAAGCCACTCTGACAGGTGCATGTTGAGAGTTGTAAAATGAACTGGTAATATGATACCTAAAGCGGGGTAAGACGATGTCAACTGTTAGGCTTATCAGAAGAAAATTTGCATTTGTGCGGTTATTCATTAGACAGGCAAGGATTATTTAAAAAACTGCCTGACTGATATTGCTCAAAGCATTTGCCATGCAATCTGATCTCAACTCATCTGTTGCTGGCATTAACCCTGATGCACACTAATACTAACACAGTCTCTACATGCAAGGTTCTGTATTTTGCCTTTACCCTCTTTTAGAGGTATCCAGGCTGTGTAATATATTCATATTTAATGGCCGCTTTGAAAAAAGGGCTTCATATCCAATTTGTAAGTGGCGCAGTGGGTAATGTCCCTGTCTCTGAGCCAGAGGCTCTGGGTTTGAGTCCCGATCCAGGACTTGATGGCCAAGGAAGGTGTGTTCATAACGCGGCCAAATAGATTGAGTATCAGCCTGCAAATCCTTCCAACACACGCCAATGGCAGGTGGTAGGAGTGAGAGTGACTCCTGGTCAGCCATGTGATGGAAAGAAAGCCTCTACCATCACTATCCACAGCTCCAGACTACAACATGCCATAAAAGCGTATGCGTTGCCACAGCGACTCAGACTCCTTGAGTGACCTGTAACCCATCATCCATCGTATCCCTTCTGACTCTTGTTCATACAGTTCTGTAGGTGGCAGAGGCTGTGAATGCCTGAAGCACAGGAGCAGGTCATTCAGCCCCTTGAGGCTGTTCCACTATCCACTGTAGTTAGGATTGATCTATATCTTAACTCCATCCAACTAACTTAGCTCCATACCCTTTTATACCCTCATCTGGCAAAAACGTGTTGATCGCCAGTTTGAAATCATTAATTGAGTTCGCATCACTGCTTGTTTTTGCAGAAGAGAGTTTCACACTTCTGCCATCCTTTGCGTGAAGAAGTGTTTCCTAACTTTGCTGTTGAATGGTCTGGTTCGGATGTTAAGATTATGCCCACTCGCTGTAAATGATCACCCATCATCTGTGTGTCCAGGCAGTGTTGGAAGGGCAGGGGGGAGGTGGGGGGGGGGGAAGTGTGGGGGTGGGGGGTGGTGTTGGTGGTGAGGTGCTATTTAATTATGAGCTGAGGCCAATCGCACCATTGCCTGAAGAAATGAGAACTTGCTATAAGCTAGGACTGCCCATGTCCTAGGTGCATCCCAATTCAATTGTCAACCCACGGGCGGCCTTCTTAGTGTAATCATTGTTGTTATGTAGGTAGATGTGACAGCAACATTTGCATAGCAAGATCCCATCAGCAACAAGGAAATGGTTGGTGGTGAATCTGTACTTCTGGAAGAGTGTTCACCAGGGCCTGGTTCTTCAAATCATGGTCTCAGGTCTGTTTTTACATCCTTTTGGCCTTCTATGCCAGATGGGCACACCTCCCTCTCCCCATCCCCAACTCCGCCAGGACAAGACTGAGGTGCCAATTTCCATTGTTTGCTCAGTAGCTGGACCGTTGCTGGGTCTCCTGACTCAACAACAGCAGCAGCTTTCATTTATATAGCACCTTGAGTGTAATAAGATGTCCCAAGGCATTTCAGAGGAGCATTCCCAAACAAAATTTGACACCAAACTTCATAAGGAGATATTAGGACAGGTGATCAAAAGTTCGGTCAAAGCAGTAGGTCTTAAGGAAAGCCTTAAAGAAGGGCACCGAGGAAGAGAAACAGGGAGGGCTAGTGAGGGAATTCCATCACTTTGAACCCAGGCAGCTGCATACAGAGCCACCAGTGGTGGGGTGAAGGCAGGAGACGCGCAAGAGGCCAGAATTGGGGGAAATGGAGAGTTCTCAGCTCAAAGAGCCCAATGGTGAGAGATTGAGCACAGGGATCAACAGGTAGAAGATAGGCTGTCTTAATTATCTCTCCTCATTGGAGAAGGCTGAAGATAATTGAGCCTTCGAGGCCAAGTGGGCCTCAGGTTTGATCCATAGTCTGTGTGGCCTCAAGCCATCTCAGTTATTTGGGAAGGGGCAGGTGGGTGATGGTTACAGCCGTAAGCTACTATGGAGAGGGAAATGAGAGGGGGATATGAGGATAGGGGGAACCTCCGCATGATCCCCCACTTCCTAACCATTATCGTTAGTTGCAAAATGTGCGCGTTTAGACACTGGGTAAGGAGACGGTTGTGATGACCCTGGTATTCACAAAGCAAACCAGCAGGCACCATCCTGGCTCAAGACAGCTTTGCTAGGTAAGGTGAGTCTAACTGAGGAGCTACAGCCCCAGCAGGAATCAGTGACGATAAATGGGGTAAAATGCTGAGCACAATTGGAGGAAACTGCAGCTCAGTAAATTCAGCATAAACTACAGCTGTTTTTTTTCTGAACTTGAATGACATTTGATGTTAGTATTAAGGAACATTCAGAATGTCTAGACTGTAAGTGTGATTGCAGCTGAAGTCATGTTCTGTAGCTCTACCTCACAGTAGCATGTAACCTATTTCTGTAGACATATATTTATCTATATAGAGGGTTTTTGTGTCTCTTTACATTACCCACTCCCCCACCTTCAAACCCTGATATTCACATGTTATTTTCTCCCCCTCTCTTTAGGTTCAGCTGAGCCAGGCACAGTTTTCTGACTGAACATATGGGGTCAATGATGGGCTCCCAATTTTCTGCCCAGTGCTGCCCTCGAGCTTGACTGCAACAGGTGCCGAGGGAGCGGCATCAGTTGATTGACCATCTGATTTAGCCTCCCTCCATCTCTCTCACTGGTGATGGGAGGTGAGGGGGTTGAGGGGGAAGTGAGCAGATGGAAACATAACTCAGCTCTGGTCAGCACTTACCCAAGGGGGTCATCACTTGAAACCAGGAGCCAGCGGTCTTGCGTCTTGATGCCCTTGCAGTGCCATGTGCTTTCGGGCCCATGGCATTGCAGGGCAGGGTATCTCCTCAGAATGCACAAAGGTGTCGCCTGTGCCACCAGGTGGCAGTCTCACCAAACCTTGGCGTAACCAAGGTGACATTCCACCAAACAGCCCATATCACATCTCCCCCTCCCCACCCCCACTAACCCCCCACACCCACCCTCCACTCACCAATGCCCGCTCACCCTACCCCTGCTCAATAAGAGAGCGAGAGGTACACTGGATCACTGGATTACAACGCTGCATGCTCTTTTCCGGTTCTGGTTCTAACACAGCACGGAGAGGAAAGCCATCTGTTTCTGCTGGTTAGCAGGGCCCCTGCCTGAGATGGTCAGCCCCCAGCCATTCAGGAAAGTGTAAGAAACTCCCACAACGTGGTACTCAGCGATGTGGGAAATGGTATGTCAGACTGGAGCTCTGGGAGTTGAGGTGTGTTTTTCGGACAGAGTAAGAGGAGCGTTACTCTGTCTCTAATCAATGCCCTACCTCATCTGAGAGTGCTCTGCTGCCAATACCGAGGGTAACAGTTGGGCGTGAATTTTGATTTCCCTGGTGCTGACGCCTTTCCTGTTGAATGAGTGCAAGAATACAAATGTGTAATGTCATAGTGAGCATGCTCAGTAGTAATCAGTGTGCTGTTGTAAGCAGGGAAAACTCACTTTCAGCAATACCTATTTGTTCTTCTGATGTGTTGGCAGATGACCGATGGTGGACAGCGAGGGTGGTGGTTTAACGAGGTAAATACACTGGGAAGGAAATCCGTTTCTACCCATTATTTTTGTACCAATATACAGGTTGGGTGGGGGAAGGGAACTGATACGCATCCAGTGGGAGAGGTTTCACTCGTGATAACAAAATGGCACTTTGACAGCAGCTGGAACTTAGCCTCATAGGAAGAATCATTTTTTTTAATATATTTTATATATTCATTCATGGGATGTGGGCAGCACTGGTTAGGCCATCATCCATTGCCCACCCTCAGAGGGCATTTAAGAGTCAACCGCATTGCTGTGGGTCTGGAGTCACATGTAGGCCAGACCACATAAAAACAGCAGATCTCCTTCCCTAGAGAACCAGATGGGTTTTTACAGCAATGGTTTCATAGTCATCATCAGACTTCTAACTCCAGATTTCTATTGCATTCAAGTTTGACCACCTGCTGTGGTGGGATTCAAACCCCAGTTCCCCAGAGCATTACGCATGATCTCTGGAATCCTAGTCCTGTGACAATACCACTTTGCCACTGCCTCACCGGCACAGCACAGGAGGCCTTTCAGCCCATTGTGCCTGTGACGCCTCTTTGAAAGAGCTATCCAAATACTCCCACTCCCCTGCTCTCTCACCACAACTCTGCATTTTTTTTTACTTTTATTTACCTCTCCATCCACATCACTTTTGAACATTACTATTGAATGTCCTCCACCTCACTTTCAGGCAGTGCTTTCCAGATTACAACAACTCGCTGAGTAAAAACAATTCTCCTCCGCTCCCAGTGTGGCTCTTTTGCCAATTATCTTAAATCTGTGTTCCCTCATTACTGACCCTCCTGGTTGTGGAAACAATTTCTCCCTATCTACCCTATCAAAGCCCCTTACAACTTTGAACACAAGCATGTCTTAATAATGATATCAAGGGCAGACAAACATCAGAGCTTTTTATTAATTATTATTTTTGATTAACTAAGTCAAGCATGGAGAGGATTTAAAACATAATTTTGTCACACATGGTTTTATATAATCTGGAGCTGCATTGTGAAGCGATTGGTGACAGAAATGGGCAGAGTTCTGGGAATGTTTCAGTTGCTATTGAAGTAAATTGGACACAAGTCATTAATATTCCAGAGTGCTGATATGAATAATAATTGAAAGAAATATAAATTACCATTAGATTATTCCAGGGGTGTTACAATTAATTTCAATCGTTTAGTATGTCCCAATGATAATTCAGTTCAGTAGTTTATCCTGTAAAAATATAAGAATATAAGAAATAGGAGCAGATGAAGGCCATTCGGCCCATTATGGCTGACCTTCCACCTCAACTCCATCTTCTCGTACTATCCCATAACCTTAATTTCCTCAGCATCCAAAAATCCATTGCTATCCATCTTGACTGAGCATCCACAGCTTTGTCAGGTAGAGAATTCCAAAGATTCACAACCTTCACAAATTTCTCCTCCTCTCAGTCCTAACTGGCCTCTTCATTATCCTGAGACTGCGACCCCACGTTCTAGGTACCCCGGCCAACAGAAACATCCTCCCAGCATCAAGTGTGTCAAACCCTTCAAGAACTTTATATGCTCCAATGAGATCATCTTTCATTCTTCTAGCCTACTCGATCTCTGTTCATAGAATAATGCTGACAAATAGCTGAATAAAACCATGGAGTAATTGGAATATTGTAGCATTGACTGCCTGAACAACATTTTCATTTCTCCCAGGGCCTTAAATACCATGTAAGTGACCTCAACCCAGAACTTTGGAAGCTTCCTTGTTTAATTACCCATTGAAAGGCTCACATTGATTTTACCTTCACTTTTATTTTTCTGTTCACTACACACTGACATAATTAGCACATTATTCTTCCCCAATCCACTCTTTCTCTTAAACTTCCTCTGTGCACAATTCTCTCACCTCCTTGCCTTGAAGGTGCTGACTGGTTAATACCGGGGGATGCAACTCCCCCACCTGCCCACCCCCATACCTGTCCGGACAAGTGCCAGAAACCCTCCAGCCCCTCATCCCAAACAGCCACTAATCATGAAAGCAAAACACCGTGGATGCTGGAAACCTGAAATGGAAACAGAAAACCTTGGAGAATCTCAGCAGGTCTGGCAGCATCTGTGGAGAGAGAAACAGTTAATGTTTCAAATCGGTGTGACTCTTCTTCAGAGTCACGTGGACTCGAAACATTAACTCTGGTCACTTATCAGCCTCGATCGAGAATTTGGCCAGGTGCACATCACATGTGACACCAGTTTTGCCTCGTTGCACACGGAGTCTCCACTGAGACTGATCTCCACCTCTGTCCTCGGGTGAGAAACAGGAAGGGCCCTTGTTGCTGCCCCAATGACCAACACAGACCAGGAGTTAAAGCAGGTTTTCTCCCTGTGCTGTCGAGTTCAATATCGCTTCAAAGGGTGGGATTTACCCATTGAGGTATTTTTAAAAATTCGTTGCTATTCACCCATGACCAACATTTTGATTATTTCCCAGCAGCTTAGGCGGCCTGTAGGTGACCTGAACCCTGAACTTTGGAAGCTTTTCGTTCAATTACCCATTAGACAGCTCACATTGATTTTCACCTTTACTTTTATTTTGTTTTTTATTTCACTGTTTGGAAACACCCACCCTCTCTACCTGTCCTTGATAAGTTGAGTAAGATTGTCAGTTTTCCCTGATAGGAGAATCAGGCGCAGCCAGTATCTGGATCACCTGATGGGTTGTGCCACATCCGAACCAAATATAATCAGGCCATACCTCCTCTCACCTCACTGTAACAACCAGACAGGAAATCCAACTGGCCCAAGATGGGCTTTCCTTGTTCGGCAATGCCCATGCGTCACAAACACGCCGTTCAGTCAAGTGATGCCATTCCCTCCTAAAAGGTATAAGTACTTTCAAGGCATCCTCTCATTCACTGGTTAAACTTGCGAGAAGCCCAAAAACTCATTGCTTCTTCCAGATAACCACAGAATCAAGAAGCATAGAAGGAGGCCATTCCATCAATTGTTTCTGTTGTTGGTTTCTGGAAAGAGCTATTCAGTTAATCTCATTTCACTGCTCTTTTTCTATAGTCCTAAAAACACCAGCACGTCCTAAATTACATACCTATTATGTAATCCTAGAATGATATGGTATGGAAGGAGGCCATTCAGCCCTTTGTGCCTGTGCTGGCTCTTTGAACAAGCTTCCAATCAATTTCACTCCCTTCCTCTTTCCACAGAGCTCTGCAAATTTTCCCCACTGAAGTATTTATCTTTGAAAGTTATTATCGAATTTGCCTCTATCACCCTTTTAGAGAATGCATTCCAGATCCTAACAACTCATTGTTTTTGTTAAAAAAAAATCTAATTTTGCCTCTGGTTCTATTTCCAATAGCTCTACATTTATATCCTCTGTATACTGATCCTTCTGCCACTAGAAACAGTTTCTCCTTATTAACACTTCCAAAGCCCTTCAAGACTTTGAACACCCCTGTCAAATCTTCCCTTAACCTTCTCAGCTCAGTGAAGCCCCAGTTTCTTCGGTCACCCCACTTAGCTAAAGTCCTTCATTCCAGATACCATTCCAGTAAATCTCCTCTGTGCCATTCCTAAGGCCTTCCTAGTGTGGCGCCCAGAATTGGCCACAGTACTGAAGCTGGGACCTGACCCTGTAAACTACTTAATCACTTATTTTCCTGAGCGGACATGTACACTGGCTAGGCTGTAGACAGTGAAGCTGATATGTTGCTAATGTTCAGGGGAAGTCCACAAGTTAGCCGTGACGAAATTATGACCATTTGGCCAGATAGTTTAACTACTTGGTGATTAAACCCTTGTGTCTGCTCTTTCTGTCTTTCAGCCAATGTTCTCCGTCACACCAGGCCTAGCGACTAATCCCAACGCAGCCTTCAACCCCTACCTGGGACCTGTCTCCCCAAACTTGGTACCCGCTGAGATTCTACCTAGTGCGCCGATGCTAGTAACGGGGAATCACGCTGTTCCAGTCCACACTGCAGCTGCCGCACAGAAGCTGATGCGAACTGACCGTCTGGAGGTGAGCTCAAAGCCTCCTGTTTATTTTCTTCCTTGACGCCGAGGAGTCTTGGTGCTTTACATTGCGTAAAACCACTGTCACTGTGCAATGGCCATTTTGTGATTGGACACTGCAATTGACAGCAAAAAATTGACATCATCGGAACTAATTAGTTAGCACTGAAATACTCTGTTTTGGCTTATTTTTCCTGGACTAATAAGGACAACACTGGGATGCCCCAGGACCCAGCAAAATAAGTTCCCCTTTTGGAGGATTGATAAAATCGGAGATTGGTTTGGGTGATGTCAATTAGGCAGCTCTGTGCTTTGATCCATGCTCAGTACAAATTGATTATGGCTGTTCGAGCTCATTTCAGCTAGGCATTATTTGATGGGCCAGTAAGAGTGGCACTGGGTCACCCCAGGGTGACAAAACAAGAATGAGCACAACTGTTCCATTTGGGTCACCAGTAGCGTGGGAAAGAAATCAATCAAGCTAAAAGAAGCTCAACACAAGAGCAAAATAGTTCAGATAAAATCAAAAGGGAACCTGCCCAATGAAATCAGTGTATCTCCTGCGCTGCTATTGCCTGGCGGACACTGCAAGCTTCCTCACCAAGGTGACCTGGGCCACGGACAATGCCGCAGAAGATAGACGGGCAGACCGAGAGATCCCAGCCTCCCCCAAACACCGGCCCCATCCATCCTGGGCCAATAGATAGAAGGGGGTGGGCTCCAGTTTACACTTTTAATGATTGACTAGTATTTGGTATAAAGCTACAAAGTATCGGCTAACTTGTCGGTCCGGACAGTTGCTCAGGGCTTGAAAACATGTTGTGCAGTAGCAATGGCAAACACTCTAATACTTCTGTAAAAATTCGCTCCAGCACCTGTTTTAACAACACCTTTGTGACAATAATAGGGAGAGGAATTTTGCGCAAGCATATTAGTGTTTTCCCTAATATTGTCGCACACTAAAATTCCAACCCCTCGGTTACTTTGCAGCTTGGAGAACAAGTCTCTTCATTACATATGCTCCTGGGTTATCTATGAGTCTGACTAGTGTTAGCTATGGTTCAGCGGTGAGCTCTCTTGTCCTGAAGTTAGAAGGTATGTGTTCATGTCTCACTCCAGAGACTTGAGCACAAAGTTATAGACTGATTGTCCAGTGTGGGTGCTGAGGGAGTGCTGCAATGTTTTTTTCTGATGGAACCTTAAGCCAATGTCCTGTCTGCTCTCCCGGGTTGGGGTAAAAGAACTAATTCAAAAAAGAAAGTTGGGGCATTTTCCCCAGTGATCTGGCCAATATTGTATCCCTCAATCAACAACGAGGTTATCATGATCAGATTGCGGATTGTGGGAGTTTGCTGGGCTCAAATTGACTGCCATGTTTTCTACGTTACAACAATGACTACACTTCAGAAGTACTTCATAGGCTGTAAAGTGCTTTGGGACAACACAAGGTTGTGAAAGGAGTTTTTTTAATGCAAATTTCTTTCCAACACGTCAGGTAATTAACAGCTTTGAAGCTTTTAAAATACGGAGGGTTCATCTCATCTAATGCCCATCAAGTAATGATTCTCAGTAAGATCATAGCATAAGAACATTTCTAAGTAGATTTAATTGCCATACAGTTCTGAAAAAGTGATGCATTGTATCAGGGGAACAATAGAATCTGGATCAAACCTCAATCATTATGATTTGTGTGACTGAAGCAGAGGTAGATGAGGAGAATTATTTTTAAATGGAGTGAGTTGTTAAAATCTGAAATGGGCTGACTGTAAGGGTAGTGGAAGCAGATCAAACAGTAGTTTTCAAAAGGCAATTGGATAAATTTTTGAAACGGATCAAAAATATTTACTGGCCCATGGGGTAAAAAACAACGTGATTGGGACTAATCGGATAGCTCTTTCAAAGAGCTATCACAGTCAGGATGGGCCGAGTAGCCTCCTCCTGTGCTGTACAATTCTTTGATTCTATCTCCCCACAGTCTGAAGCCAAATGGTTGCAGTGACAGCCGAATGCAAATCTATTCTATCGAATTGAAGTTGCCTTAGTTGATGTGAGCCTTCTTCCTGTCTCTACAAGGCATGGCGATCAGATCCTGTGACACTGTAAGCACTCAATTTTAACTCCATGCAAGTTGATTGATTTTGAATGAGTTAAACATTGCCCATAGTATAAGTCTATGCAGCTTAAAGCAGGGCAGGTAACTGAGTGTTTTCAGTCTGCAAATTCAAATTATTTTAAGAGTGTAAGGCAAATACAGCTTTAAGAGTGAACGGAAGAGTTGGCAGTGTCTGGAGATCAGGGCAGTTAGTGTTATCCACTGTTCTCTCTCTCTCTCTCTCCCTCTGTTAAGAGGATTTGTTAAATCATTGAAGAGTCACGCAATAGAAAGAGAGACAACAGCCAAGAAGAATTTGCTGAAGCTATTCAGAGTCAATTGTAATACAACTGTATTAACTGCACTGAATCTCACCTACTGCAGAAAATCCTGGATCTTTTCTGAATGGGTGAGATGAGTTTAGGAGCAATCATTACTGTGGCTTCTGACTGACTGAAAATGACAGAATTATGGAATGACTGGAATTTAACACACATGAAGAGACAATTAGGCCCACAAAGCTTGCTGATTTTTTGATAGACCTCAGCCTTTCTCTACCTGTATTCTCGTGATACTTAACATGGCTCCTCTCTTCAGATATATGTGGCTGCTTGATTGTTGAGAGTATATTCAAGACAGAGTCAATAGAGTTTCGGGTGCTTAGGGAATCAAGGGACAGGGCAGGAAAGTGTGAACGATCAGCTATGA
Source organism: Carcharodon carcharias (assembly GCF_017639515.1). Lineage (NCBI taxonomy): Eukaryota > Metazoa > Chordata > Chondrichthyes > Lamniformes > Lamnidae > Carcharodon > Carcharodon carcharias. Next base: position 16,406,816 of record NC_054468.1, on the reverse strand, counting down.
TGGAGCAGGTTCAAGGGGACCTGAGAACCTGTGACCGCCTCCTGGAGCTATTTCCTCTGTTCAGATATGAAAGGAAGTTACTGTTTTATAATACTTTTCATTTCCTCAGAATGAGCTTCACAGCCATTGGAACATTTTTGAAATATAACTATTAAACGAAAATGCACCAAGCAGTTTATGCACATCAAACTCCCACCAATACCAATGGGCCAAGTGGCCATATATTCTGCTCTAGCAGTGAAGCTGAGGGATAAATGTTGGTCAAAACACGGAGAGAGCTACTGTTTTTCACATACTAGGATGGAATCTTTTCTGTCCACCCAAGTAGACAGCCAAGGCCTCAGATTAATGTTTCATCCAAAAGATGGTAACTAAGCATCGAACTAAACATCACCCCCTCAATTGTGGACTGAACTGTCAGCCTAACACGTGTGCTGGAGTCTTAGGGTGGAGTTTTGGCTATCTGACTGAGAGGTGAAAATATTACCCACTGAGCCAAGGCTGACACTTATGTAAACTCTTTATATTCCTTTCTTTAATGGTCTTCCCTAGTTACCTATAGCATGGGTAGTTCTAACATAAAAGAAGTCTAACTACGCTCCTCCCAAGGCAGGTATGCCTTGCTTGTAAGGTAGTTCAGTTCATTATCTCTGGGCAGCAACAATGCCTTTCTTGTGCCCACGTCATTTTGTTCCAGGAAAGCACCCCAAATCCGGATTTTGAATTTTCCAAGATCTTGGATGTCCATTCAGGCCTGTTGTTTTGTTATCGTGCAACAGCTTCAGTCATAGAGTTCAATACCTCAGGCTTTCATCCAGTTCTCGTGCAATATCGATCTTCAGTTAGCAGTTGCTGTCTGATATTTTACCCTTTTGAGTGCCTCAATCAGAAGCAGAGGGATTAAGCAATGATAGGTTCCTTGTCCTCTAAGCTAGAACCGATTCAGAGTGGGGCTCAGCCCGTACAGCCCCTGACCAGCACGTCATTTCAAAAATGCCTGGTTACTCAAATTAATTTATTCTTTTCTTTCTGGGCATCAATCTGTGCAAGCAGTTTTCAAGCAGACAAAAACCAGGGTTCAATGGCTCCAACAGTAAAGTTCCCCACGACAAAAGGTGTCCGGTTTTTGGACGTTGCCGGCTATCGGGTAGCCGGGCTTGAGGTGCTCCACCTATACTACAGATACCTGAGCATTGACCTTCACATAAAGGCCAGAACTGTGCTGCTAACATTACTGGCCAAGGGGAGAGTCCATAGACAGTAAGGTAAACAATTAAACCATTTGCATCTATATAGTGCCTTTAACGTAGTTTAAAAACAGCCTAAAGTCCTTCACAGGAGCAATTCTCAAACAAAATTTGATCCTGGGCCACATGAAGAAATAACTGTTCAGGAGGATGTAGGTTCTACAAGAGCTTTTTTTTTAAAGGAGGAGAGAGGTAGGTGGAAAGGTTTAGGGAGGAAATTCCAGAGATTAGAGCAGAGGCAGCTGGGCGCTGTATTGGAGCAGTGAAAAATGGCAATGCTCAAGGGGCCAGAATTGAAGGAGCGTAAATATCTCCGACGGTTGTAAGGCTGGAGAATATCACTGGAAATAGGGAGTGGAAAAGCCATGAGGGGATTTGAAAACAAGCAGGAGAATTTTAAAATCGAGGTGCTGGCAGACTGGGAGCAGTGCAGGTCAACAAGCACAGGGGTGATGGGTGAATGGGATTTGGTCTGGTGTCACGACTGTAATTTCCTCACAGTCACTGAATCTACCTCAAGGGACAAAGGGACCAAATTTGTTACATGGGGAATCCAGCTTCTAGGTATAGTTAAGGCACTATGATTCATTTCATGACTCATCTTTGTCCTGTGCTAAACTAAACACAGCTGTGTTAAGCCCCATGGTAAACATGAACCTTTGTGTTAATTTAATCATGAAATTAAAGATGCGAAGAGCATCATTCTTCCCCTGACTGCACTTAACTATAAACACAATAAATTAGGCAGTGACATACACATTGTGAATATAAATTACATCCTCTTTCTCTAAATTTATTAAAAATGGATTTTGTGTACAGTCAACACAAATGTCATGCACAACATCCACTTCCAGTCACATAGCAACTTCAGCTTAGCAACACCTTGTATTTACGTTTCACCTTTAACATAGGAAAGCAGCCCCAAGACAATTTGCTATCAAGCAAAATTTAGCACCAAGTCACACAAGAAGCCAAAAGGGGTAGATTTTAAGGAGTATCTTAAAAGAGGAGAGAGAGGTGAAGAGGCAAAGAGGTTTAGGGAGGGAATTCCAGAGCTAAAGGCCTAGGCAACTGAAGACAGGGCTGCCGTTGCAGCCAAAGATGCCAACATGCTTGACAAAAATAGATGGAAATGAAGAGCAAGCAAGGGTTAAGAGAAGGCTGTCATGGAGGGAGGGATGGATCACAGGAAGGAATGTTTAGAGAGTTCTGAGGTCCTGATGGTTGAAGGATCTGCTCTTGAGTTCAGTAGAGCAGAGAGGATGTGCAGTGGACCAAATACAGAGGAACTGAGGTTGTAAGTATTTTTTAAATTTAATCATCACTAGCAAGAATGTCACTAGCATCTGATCACTAGTTATGGGCCTTCTTCTTGAACCACTGCAGCCCATGCATACCAATGATGGTGTTAGATAGGGAGTTCCAGTGTATTGTTTGGACCAGATCTGAAAGCTAATACTAGGAAGTAATAACATTGTGAATTCTGATGCTCCTGTTGCCACTCTCCTTCCACTCTGTCCCTTTCCTCCTGATCTGGTCTTCAATTCTACCTAGAAACCTTAATGTTTAGATGGCATTTTACTCGACTGTTTTGGACTGTCTAAGTAACGAACCAGGGAAAGTTCAACTAATGATTCCATTATTCAACACAGGCCTAAATTCAAGTTTTAGCTGTAAGCCCAAACAGGAATAAAAGACAGTTGTGAAGGCAAGGTTGATCTTTGATAAAGCATAAAAAGTAGTGGAATTGGCAGGCTGCTTTACATCTCTTCCCATTTCTATTTCCAAATACGTCACTCATTTTACACTCTCACGCAAAGTCCGAATTGTCTGCTGGTTTATCCATTTAGAAAGCTGTAAACTATGAGGAGAGATTGGGTTGGTGAAGACTACATTTCTGGAATATAGAAGGATGAGAGCTGGTCTGATGGAAATATATAAGATTCTTGAAGATCTTGATAGGGTAGATGCTGGGAATTCGTTACCCCTTTGGGGAATCTAGACTATGATGTCAACCAATTAATACTGAGATGAGGAGAAAACTCCACTCAAGGGGTTATGGAGCTTTGGAATTCTCTACTTCAGAGGGCTGTGGGTGCTTAGTCATAGAACATAGTCAAGGCCGAGATCAATAGATTTTGGGATATAAAAGGAATTAAGGTACATGGGGATAGTGCAGGATGGTGGAATTGAGATAAAAGATCAGTCTGATCATATTGAATGATGGAGCACATTCAAAGGGCTGAATGGCCTACTCTTGCTCATTTTTCTTATGTTCTTATGCCCCTTGTTATTATAGTAATCCTAGTCATTTGTCCTCATCCAGCATATACAATATTTTTGATTATTGATGGAAATCCCATCGTCCCTTGAGTTTTCCATAATTCTTTGCTTCTGTTCAATGAATGGTTAAATGTTTGCATTGAAATGTGCATTGAGCTTCCTAAATTGCCTGGATCCTGCAGCGGAGGTTTAAACACATCATTGGCTTTCCTTCTCAGCTCAGTGTCTATTGAAACAAACGTGCGTTAGCACATATGGCAACTGTCATGACCAGGAATGAATTGCAATAGGTACATCTATCTGAACAGCTACCTCACAAACATATCAACACTGCAAGTGCATGGGGAGGATAGATGTAGGCTCTTATTGATGATCATGACATGTTCAGTTTTTATATGAGGCTAACAACATCTTAAAGGGACACCACCTTAATTAAAGAAAAGTGTGTAAACCTTACGGAACCCATGAACAAGTTTTCTGCTTCCACCTTAAGCTATGGAGGTACTGACGGACACTCAACTGTGATAACCCTACTAGGTTTGACCTCAGGTCAACGATGGGCCTGACTGTGTCTATGATGCTACCATGTCAAACAACAGAATCAAGGCTTCTGACCGAAGACAAGGTTGCAACTCATCTTTTTATAACCAATAAATGGCTGTTTCTAAAGCTTCCATCAAGGAGTCAAGAAAAGGTGAAAGGCAGCTTTACAAGTTGATCTATTGAGTAACTAAACTTTACAGATCCATCCTGATCCCTGATCTCTGCTTGGTTAGCAACCTTAGCTGGACTGGCAATAGGGGCAGAAGAATTAGATTCAGTGCTGCCTGGTTAAAGGGAGGTGAAAGTTGCTGAATTATTTTACCCCTGATCACTCTCTAGTAGTGCCTTGCTGGAAGTGCATGGACACAGGTGTGGAGTGGTAATAGGCCTATGCTTGGCAGCAGTATGCCTATCCTAGGGGAGATAGTGGAAATGGTACTGGACTCAAAATAGTCCAGAGGTCCAGGCTAATAATCGGGGGACATAGATTCAAATCCCACCAGGACAGCTGGCAGAATTTAAATTCAATTAAATAGTAAAAATTAAAAGCCAGTGTGAGGAACCCATGAAATGATTATCAATTCTTCCATGGTGCCTTCCCTTGAGGAGCTGTTGGTGACCATGGACTTTCACCTGGTGGTCCATTGTTACGCTTGATGAAGTACTGAAGTGGTATGCTGTTGCTTTCTGCAGAATGGCCGAGCAGGAAAATCTCCCACTCTTACCACCTGCCATTAGGTAGCATTGGAAGGATTTACTTGCTGATAACCAATGTTCGGCCACATTATGAACACCCCTTCCCTAGCCATCAGGTCATGAAGTGGGGCTTGAATCCAGAGCTTCTGGGGCAGAGATAAGGATGTTACCAGCGTGCCCTCCCCTATCATCAATTACCATAAAAAAAACATCTGACTCACTAAGGAAATCTGCCATGCTTACCTGGTCTGGCCTACCTGTGACTCCAGATTCACAGCAATGTGGCTAACTCTTAACTGCCCTCTGAAATGGCCTAGCCAACCACTCAGTTCAAGGGAAATTAGGGATGGGCAACAAATGCTGGCCTTGCCAGTGACACCCACACCCCATGAAAGAGTAAAAAAAAAAGCTACATTCCTTCCCATAGTCAGATAATCTGTTTTGTTTTTAATGATGTTAATTGAGGAGTTGGCCAATTATGGGTGATGCTTGAGTAAAGTTACGAGTACAAGACAAAAAGCTTCAGTAGAAGCTACATGAATTCATATTCAGAGAACTATCATCTGCAGACAAAAGGAACGTGCCCAGACATTGTACCTGTTTTGAATTAAACAAAAGCATGGGGGAACAATAGCTCCACAGCAACGCCTCCACCAATCGGAGCTGATTTGTCATCCAATCAACACCTTTTTCTCATGCAGTATAAATTGTTGTACCATCTACAAGATGAATTGCAGGAACTCACCAAGGCTCCTTTGACAACACCTTCTATACCCACGGCCACTACCATCTAGAAGGACAAGGGCAGCAGATAGATGGGAACACCACCACCTGGAAGTTCCCCTCCAAGTCACTCACCATCCTGGCTTGACAATATATCGCCGTTCCTTCACTGTCGCTGGGTCAAAATCCTGGAACTCCCTTCCTAACAGCACTGTGGGTGTACCTACACTACATGGACTGCAGAGGTTCAAGAAGGCAGCTCACCACCACCTTCTCAAGGGCAATTAGGGGTTGGGCAATAAATGCTGGCCCAGCCAGCGAAGCCCACATCCCATGAATGAATTTTTTTAAAAGTTTGAAATTTGACATCGTTGTGCTTGAGAACTAAAACTAGATGAGTGAAATTTCTTTTGTGCAGCAAGTTGCTACGACCTTGAGTGTGCTGCTTGAAAGGATGATAGAAACACATTGAACAGTAACTTTCCAAAGGAAATTGGATAAATACTTGCAGGGCTGTGGAGCAAAGAAGTGGGTCTAATTGGGTAGCTCTTTCAAAGAGCCAGTACATGCATCATGGGCTGAATGGCCTCATTCAGTGCTGTATCATTCTAAGATTCAATGAAAGTACCAATTTTTTCAAAGACATGACTTGCGATGTGAATTTCCATCATCTGACAAATATACGTAACAATCAGTTCTTTCACACGATTGTAACTGGTCCAAAGAAAAGAGTTTCACGCAAAATGGGCGACTGTAGACACCTGTGAACGTTTACAGTGCCACACTTTCATGTGCTGAAAGGCTGGTGCCACTCGGTGGCAGGGATGAGAATTACCAGCAGACTGTAAGGAGACAGCTGCTTGACAATCCCTAAACCATTAGCTGCTTCTTGCCTGCAGTCACTCCAGGGTCAGGAGACCTGGCAGATTATATTTGATAAATGTTGACAGCACACGCTTTATCAGATGGATTACTGAAGAGTAAAATACATGGTGGAGATATAGATATACCAGCGATGATAAGCCAGGTTTCCATATGATCAATTATTTAGCAATGCTGCTGTCTTGTCTGCAAAACTCCTTACAGGATTTGTCTCTATTCTTCTCATCAATACTACACTTCGATTTGCTCAGGAACCTATTCTTCTTTCTGTCTCTCTCTCTCATTTTCACACAACGATTTTACAGATTGTTTCTCAGCCATCAGCTGTGTTTTGAAGCCTGACTAAAGAAGCCTCACAGTGAATGCTCCATCTAAATTCTCTCTCCTTCTCTTACTCCCTCTCTCTCTTTCTCCCCATCTCTCTTTCTCTTTCTCGATCTTTCCCTCTCTCTCTTTCTCTCTCCCTCTTTTTCTTTCTCTGTCTCTCCCTTTCTCTTTCTCTCTCTCTCTTTCTCTCAAGCTCTCTTTCGACCTTCCTCTCTCTCCCTCTCTTTTTCGCTTTCTCTGTCTCTCTCTATTTCTCTTTCTCTCTCTTTATTTCTCTCTCCCCCTTTCTCGTTCTCTCTCTTTCTCTTTCTGTTTTTCCGGACATCTTGCATGTGCTGTAGTTTCATTCTGTGAAAGTGATAAGACCATAAGACCATGAGGCATAGGAGCAGAAATTAGGCCATTCGGCCCATCGAGTCTGCTCCACCATTCAATCATGGCTAAGTTTCTCAACCCCTTCTCCCGCCTTCTCCCCGTAACCTTTGATCCCCTTACCAATCAAGAACCTATCTATCTCGGTCTTAAATACACTCAATGAACTGGCCTCCACAGCCTTCCGTGGCAATGAATTCCATAGATTCACCACTCTCTGGCTAAAGAAGTTTCTTCTCATCTCTGTTCTAAAAGGTCTTCCCTTTATTCTGAGGCTGTGCCCTCAGGTCCTAGTCTCTCCTACTAATGGAAACATCTTCCCCACGTCCACTCTATCCAGGCTTTTCAGTATTCTGTAAGTTTCAATCAGATCCCCCCCCGGTCCTTCTAAACTCCATCGAGTATAGACCCAGAGTCCTCAAACGTTCCTCATATGTTAAGCCTTTCATTCCTGGGATCGTTCTCGTGAACCGCCTCTGGACCCTCTCCAGGGCCAGAACATCCTTCCTGAGATACGGGGCCCAAAATTGCTCACAATATTCTAAATGTGATCTGACCAGAGCCTTACGAAGCCTCAGCAGCACATCCCTGCTTTTACATTCTAGTCCTCTCGAAATAAATGCCAACATCGCATTTGCCTTGCTAACTACCGACTCAACCTGCAAGCCATGTTATAACCAATAGAGCTGTCCAGTTTTACACCCCACTCAAGTTTTATTTCCGTTGAAGTCAATTGAAAAGAAAATTGAGCAGATTGTAATGTTGACAGCCGATTTACTGTTGCTTCCAACTTAAATGCATTTATACTGCAAAGTCTTGTAGGGACAAAGAGGCAGGGAGAGGCCCTCTGACCCACCCACCTTGCCCCGTGCAATCGGGGTCCCGTGTTACCTTGTGGAGCCGACGGGGGGTCTCGGCCTCCTGCTGGAGAGATCCCGGCGTTGCCTCTTTTCCGGAAGGCCCACCATATTAACAGGCCGGCTGCAGGGCTTCCAACAGGATCAAAGAACCCGGGGAGCAGGAGTCCTGCCCGCCAAGGGCTGGCGGCCAATCAGAGGCCGGCAGCTCTTTTGTACTTCTGGGGCGGAGATGAGGACAAATCGTTTTCTCTCGGTGGGGGTCTTGGGTCTTTGGAGCCCTCCTCCTCAGAGGGCAGTGGGCGCGGGGTCTCTGAATACTTTTAAGGCAGAGCTGGATATAGATTTTTTGATAAGCAAAGGGGGGGGGGCGGTGAAAGCTTATCGAGCGCCGGTGGGAACGTGGAGTTGAGGTTACACCCAGATCGGCCATGACCTTATTGAATGGCGGAGCAGGCTCGAGGGGCCGAATGGCCTACTCCTGCTCCTAACCCGTATGTTTTGAATGCACCAGCCAAACATGCGTCGGAGAAAGAGCCTCTATTCACCTTGCAGTGCCAGCAGCTGCTGGTGTGATATCTGAGCGCTTCCCCCTTCCTGATGGGCAGGTCCCTCCGTCAGGTTCTGAGTACCTTTGAAGGGACCCCTTCCTGCTGCCCCCAGGAGCCTGCCAACCAATACACCAGCTGCGGATGCTGGAAACCTGAAACAAAAACAAAAATACCTGGAAAAACTCAGCAGGTCTGACAGCGTCTGCGGAGTGGGACACAGTTAACGTTTCAAGTCCGTGTGACTCTTCAACAGAACTGAGGAAAAATAGAAAAGAGGTGAAATATAAGCTGGTTGAGGGAGGGTGGGACAGGTAGAGCTGGGTAGAGCCGAGGTAGCTGTGGGAGTCGGTAGGCCCGCAATGAGCATTGGCGGACAGTCCACCACCAGAAATTGAGGCAGAGGGGCCAAGGAAGGGGAGGGAAGTGCCAACGATGGACCACGTGAAATTGATGGAGGGGTGGAAATTGGAAGCAAAACTAATGCATTTTTCCAAGTCCAGACGAGAGCATGAAGCGGCACCGCAGCAGCCATTGATGCACCGGAGAAAGAGCCTCTATTCACCTCATTTCTATTTTTTCCTTAGTTCTGATGAAGAGTCATACGGACTCGAAACATTAACTGTGTTCCTTTCCGCAGATGCTGTCAGACCTGCTGAGTTTTTCCAGCTATTTTTGTTTTTGTAGCAAACACACCAGCATTTGCCTGTTATACTCCCCACATGTCGAGTCCCCTGCCAAAGGTTCCATGCAATATGGCAGGGCTCACTTCAGATTGGCCTCCACCAGCCCTACAACCCCCTGAGAACCCTCTGCTTTTCCAGTTCTAGCATCTTGTTCATTCCTCCTTGCATCAGCCAAACATGAGACCAAACATCTCGACCTCTCTCTCCTCAAAGACCCACCTGAAATACCTTGACCAATCTCTGGCTCGCTATCAATTTTTGTCTAACAACGGCTGATAACTGTGAAGCAACCTTGGGATGTTCTACGATTTGAAAGGCACTATATAAACGCAAGTGATTGCAGTTCCCCCTTGGCTGGAGTTAGTTCTAATGGCCTGGCCTTGTGCAGCTACTGCTGAGTCTGATTCGCAGCCAGTTAATTTCCCCGCTCCGTGCTGAGGTATGCGATCTCAGCCAGGTAGGCAATAGGTGTACTACAGGCCTCAGGACCGCTCAAGGTTCGGAAGGAGCATTTCGGACCCTGATCACAATCCAGTTACCCCTGCTCGAGGGCAGTCCTGTGTGGTCACTGGGTGAGGAAAGCATGTAGTTCAACCATGATGCCTCTCACGATCGCGCAACATGACACACTGTCTAGGCTCACACATGAAGGGTGAGCTTTTGCGTGAGGTACACCTGCTAGATTCAGCACCTTTTGAAGAGGAGTAGTGGGGTATTTTGAAAGGCAGGGGAAAAGAGGAAGAATTTAGCATCTAGCTTTGTAGATTGTATACCCGCGAAAGTGTGAATATTCTCTGAACTACAGATTCACACATTATGCAGACTTGGGCCTTTCTGCCACTTACAGACAAAATATCTTTTAATGAATTTGCACCATGGCTATCACAGTTAGCACTTGCAGCACTGAACTTATGAATCTGCAGAAGCAGAGTCTTCAGTCCCTACACCACAACACCGCACTCTCCAGGAACTCCACTTCTACTGGAATTCATGACTCATTGCTTTAAGCTGCAATTAAAGCCCTTCAAATAATACACACATACAAACACATTGACACTCTGTCTCTTGCACACACACATATACAAACACACACTCACACATACTCACACACATACATACACACAGCCAGACACACTCACACACACACACTCATATTATACAGTCATACAAACACACATATACAAACACACACATACAGTCTCACACTCACACAAACACATATGCACAAACACATACACACATGTAGACACATGCACTCACACTGACACATCGCACACGCACACATTCACTCATACACACACACACTCACTCACAAATGCACACTCACATTCTCACATACAAATGTACACACACTCGCTGACATACTTACATGCACACACACTCACACAAACATTCACAAACACACACACACAAACACACACGCATGCACACTCAGTCAAACACACCCACACACATACAAACACATTCATACACAAACAGTCACACACTCTCTCTCACACACGCACATGTACACAAATACTCTCAAACTCACACACACTGACACATGCACACATACTCATTCACACACATATTCACTCACACACACTCAAAAAAACAAATGCACACACACACACACACTTACGCACACTCATTCACACATGCACTCAGACACACACACTCACAGACACACACACACGCACACACACAGGCACACAGACTCACACATACTCATACACACATTGACACACACACATACTCACACACATTGACACACACACACTCACTAACACGCACATGCACACACGGACACACACTCACACACACACACACACACACACACACAGGGCAGAATTTTACATTCAGCATGTGGGTGTGGGCCCAACATGCCAGAAAGTAAAATGATGCGCGATGATGTTGGGCGTGCGCCCTGATGTCATCAAGCTGTCTCGCGATATTTCGTTCAGCAGGTACGTGCCAGAAGCGGCTGCGCGCCTGCCGATATTCAATAGGCCTTTAAAGGCCATAAATGAACTAACTAATTTCACATTTATGCTGCCCGTTCAACCTAAGGGTTGTCGGGCAGGCGAAAAGGCCATGAGCGGGATGAGGTTTCCTAAAGTTTTTACATCTTAAATGAAAACTTTCTTCGAAAAATGAAAACACCACATGACACAGTCACATGAGGGGACATGTTTCATTAAATTTTTTACTGCGCTTAGTTATTTTTTTAACAATCGCTTCAATCTCCCTGCTCCTCCCCCCCCCACTGAGCCCACCCTACCAATGAAAAATCCTGGCCCCACACTCAGACACTTACACACACACACACACACACACACACACACACACACACACACTCACGCACATAAGCACGCACGCACACAGCACCTGATACAGATATCACACCTTTAGCGTAACGAAACACCCACAGGAGCACTATAACACAAAGTGTGACACAGAAGCGTACAGGAGTATTAAGTTAGATCATGAAAAGCTTGGTCAAAGAGTTACATTTTAAGGTGCGGCTTAAACCGGGGAAGCGTGGTAGAGAAGCGGAGAGGGAAAGGAAGTCTATTCCAGAGCTTGCCATCCGGGGGGGAGCCGAGGATGCAGCGGCCAGCAATGGCGGAATGACTAGAATCAGGGATGCTCAAGAGGCCAGAAATGGAGGAGTGCAAACATTTTGGAGGGTTGTGGGGCTGGAGGAGATTCCAGAAATGGGCTCGAGTGGTGGGGGGGGTGGGGGGCAAGCGAGGCTATGAAAGGATTTGCAAAAAAGAATGAGAACTTTTAAAGCAAGATATTGCTTGACTGGGGACCCAATGATGACCATGGAGAAACAGGGTCATATTTGAGTGGGGCCTGCTGTTAAGTTAAGGCAGAGACAGCAGAGTTGCAGATGGCCTCAAGTTTACGGAAGGTAGAATGTGGGAGACCAGCCAGGAACGCATTGGAATAGTCGAGTCTAGAGGTAACAAAGGCATAAATGGGTGTTTCAGCAGCAGAGGAGCTGGGACAATGTCACGGAGATGGAAATAGGTGGCCTGGGTGATAGTGTGAATATTAGGTCAGAAGCTCACTTCAGGGTCAAATGTGACTCCGAGGTTGTGAACAGACTGCCTTAATGTCAGATTGTTGCCAGGGGGCAGGATGGAAGAGCTTGGTGTGTGGACCAAAAACAAACTGTTTCAGTCTTCCCATTATTTAACTGGAGGAAATTTCCGCTCATCCAGTACTGGAGGTTGGATAAGCAACCTGGTAACTTAGAAACAGTCAAGAGAGGTGGTAGTGAGGTACAGCTGAGTGTCATCAGGCTAGATGTGAAAACTTAAGCTGCGCTTTCAAATGATGTCACTGAGGGGCATGTAGACACACACACACACACACACACACACACACACACACGCACGCACATATACACACGCGCACACACACACACAGACACACACACACAGGCATGCACACACACACATACACATGCACGCACACACACACACACACGCACACACACACACATACGCATGCACGCACACACACACGCAGACACATACACGCGCACGCACACACACGCACACACATACACACATATATACATACATACACACATGCACACATACACACACGCACACATACACGCACACGCATGCATACACACACACACAGACGCACATATATACACACACACACCAACCACACACGCATACATACTCACACACATACACATGCACACACATGCATACATATACACACACACACACACACACACACACGCACACATCACAAATGCACGCGCGCGCGCACACACACACACACACACACACACACGTACACTTCAATGCAGGAATATCAAAAACAAAACCTTTCTTAATTGTAGCCTGTGTAATTTTGGCGAAACATTAGAACTTTTATCACAAGCTGGTTCCCTTTTTAAATCCATGACCTTTGCCCTATAAGTGTAAGGGGACACTATAATGTCCCTTTGAACTGCTACTTTCCTTCATGGAATAGCTGGCCTCATTTTTGCTTTTCAGATTGATTTTTAGTTGAAGGGATAAAGAGCAAAGGATTTGCTTTAAAGGGACCTTGATGTCAAGCAGAGGCATGCACTCTTCATGACCTTTTGATGTCATCTCACCAACAATGATGTGGTTAAAATTTTAACCCTTAGTCATTCAATATGACATTAAAAAAATACATAAAGAAGCTATTGGTCGGCCAGTGTATAGTCCTGTGTGGATAGGTGTCGTACAGGGCAGAATGGCCCAAGGAGCAGTCCATGCAGTGTGAATTGGTCTCCGTTAGCTAGTAATTAGCGGTGTTGCTTTTGCAGAGAGCCAGCACAGACACGACAGGCCAAATGGCCTCCTTTTGTGCTGTAACCGCTCTATGATCCTCTATTCCACCTGGTCTCAGTGATTCCTCCTTCAGCAAGGTAAATATAAAATCAGCGATACTGATATAATAGTGGCATTCTAGAATGATCGTGGAAATCTGGAATTCTCTTTTCCCCCAAAAGCTTGCTTGAAAAAAATTCCTTTATAGAACACCGGTTGGGTCCTAGCTGGGGTATTGTGGCCAATTCTGGGCACCACGCTTTAGGAAGGATGTCAAGGCCTTAAAGAGGGCGCAGAGGAGGTTAACGAGAATGGCACCAAGGGTGGAAGAAGGTTAATGAGAATGGCACCAAGGGTGGAAGAAGGTTAACGAGAATGGCAACAAGGGTGGAAGAAGGTTAACGAGAATGGCACCAAGGGTGGAAGAAGGTTAACGAGAATGGCACCAAGGGTGGAAGAAGGTTAACGAGAATGGCAGCAAGGGTGGAAGAAGGTTAACGAGAATGGTACCAAGGGTGGAAGGCTTCAATTACTTGGAGAGACTGGAAAAACTGAGCTTGTTCTCAGAGCGGAGGTTAAGGGAAGCTTTAATTGAGGTGTTCAAAATCATGAAGCCTTTTGACAGATTAAAGAAGGAGAAACTGAGAAACTATTGGCAGTAGCAGACGGGTCAGCTCGCAAGAGTTCACAGAAGTAAAGGAAAGAACCAAGGGTGACATGGGGGAAACAGTCTTTCCTGCGACGAGTGATTATGATCTGGAATGCACTGCCTGAAAGGGTGGTGGGAGCAGATTCAATAATCACTTTTAAAAGGGAATTGGATGAATATTTGAAAGAGGGATAGTTGCATGAGGGATAGGGCAAAAGCCAAAGAGTGAGACAAAATAGATCGCCCTCTTTTGCAGAGCTACTGTGGTCATGACGGGCAGAATGGTCTCCTTCTGTGCTGTAAGATTCTATGGATTCTGGGGGACAATTAGAGCTTCCAAGACTGAGATTGATGGGTATCAAGAAACATGGAACAAAGATGGGTATGTAGTGTTGGTCAGCCAGTATCTAACTGAAAGGTGGGGCAGGTTCAAGGGGCTGAATGGCCTACTCCTGTTCCAATATTCCTGTAAATAACCTGCTGACAATCTCTATCTGGATTCAGTTGCTTGGATGAGACAGTGGAGAGCATTGAGTTGCTGTATTCCTTTGTCCTAAACCCACCTATTCTGATGTCTTCCACAAACAGCACTGTGATAATGACCAGATAATCTGTCTTTTGGTGATGTTGATTGAGGGGTAAATAATAATCAGGACACCGGTGATAAGGCCCCTGCTTTTCTTCAGAACAATGCCATGGGATTTTTTTTTACAGCTGCCTGAGCAGGTGGTGACAGTGGTTCAGTGGTCATTTTCCTGGACTAATAATGCTCTGGGGATATGGGTTCAAATCTCACTCATGGCAGCTGGAGGAATTTAAATTCAATTAATTAAATCTGGAATAAATGGCAATTAATTCATCATTAAGTCCCTTTAGGAAAGGAAGTCTGATGCCCTTACATGTGACTTCAGACCCCCATCAATGTGATTGACCCTTAACTGCCCTCTGAAATGGCCTAGCAAGGCACTCAATCCAAGGGCAATTTAGGATTTGTTGTTCTGGTTGTCTGAGGAAGAGGTTCAGAGGCATAGAGTCTGAACAGTAACTATATATTGTGGAACATAACTATGTACAGATATACAGGACAGTAGGCTTCTTCATTCAAACCCATGAGCTACCCCCATTCAGATTACTCCTAGTTATGTGACTCCCTTTACATTATCATGTGGACGGTTCTGTTTTCCCAGAATTCCCAGTCCCACCTTAACCCTTTCAGTCCTGAACGCCCTAATACTAAGCGATGGGCAGCTAATACCGGGTTTGCTAGTGGTGCATGTGGGAATGGTTCGTTGTTATCTGGTTAGTCAGAAACCCACATACTTCTCTCACTTGTCAGCCACTCACTCCCTCTCTCTAGTAAATAACTTCCATTCCTTCTAAATGTGCTGGATGGCTCCTCAAACCATTCCTGCCTCCAGGGAAGTTTCCCAGGGTTGAGTTGGGACCTGGATTTTTTTTTTTTCAGTCCAAGGAGATGGGCAGCAAGTTTACTGGTTGAGTTTGCAAGATCATTGCCATTCTGCCAGAGGCAGGGCAGCCTCCCATTGGCTGGGGAGGTCACCAGCTAAATGGAGGCACTTACCTTTTTTGGCCCTTCTTATATCCCCACTTGTAGCTGTCAACTGGAAACAGAGGCGCTTTCACACTGCATAGTTCAGCAGTGCCCAACTCTGACAGTGGGGCTGCCGATCTTTCAGTATTGGACAGTCTCCTATTGGTCCTCCAGAACCAGCACCCTACCCAACGTCCTTAATTGGATGGTGGACCACCCCCCGCCCCCCCCCCCCCCCCCACCCCTTGCAAGTGAGGGCCTCAATTTGACTCCAACGTCAGGATCCCAAAGCCTGCAGGAACTATCTCCCACTATTGCCCGGCTGATAGGTTCAATATTATCAAAACTTAGAAACGCCATTGCAGCATCAAAGGCTGCTGAGGTGTGACTGCCCATTCCCCAGCGGTGGTCGTATTTGGATTCTGAGCCGTTCCTTCTTCGTCCCACGTTATGATGTAGCAGGAGAATTTCTATCTGCGGACAACGGACCTAAAAATAAGACCCAAATGAATTTAGATTTGCAGCTCGTTCATTTCTCTTCCAGTTGGTCAACATGCAGCGCGGGGGGATGGAGGGGGCTCACTGTTTGGAAACGCTGGGGGAGGTTCTACGTTCCAATCATCCTGGGTGCAACATCATTGCGGGTTCCTTGAAGCCAGCCACTGCTTGAAATTGCGGGACCTTGACAAAATGTTAATGATACTGCCCCTTTAAAACTTTAGTCAGGCATTTGGTATTTATACATTTCAACTGGTTTTATTTATTTATTTTTTACATTTTTTTCCTCTACTTTAATGCTGCAGGCAAAGCAGAGGTGTTGTGAGGTAGGTGGAAAGGTGCTAAATATGTTGGTGTGTTAGGAAAAACAAGTAGCTACCATCACATCCCTACACTCCTATAATGGCAGTCTAGAAAATGGCAAAATGTTGTGCTCATCGAAGAGAGAGGGATGTCAACATTGAGGAATCAGGAGAATATTAGGAAGTGTGACCAAAAGCTGGGATAGGTTTTAACGGAAAGAGAGGAGAGATAGGTGACGAGGTGATAGAGGGTTTGGAAACAAACTGCAGAACATGAGCCTAATTGGATGAAGGCCCATCTGCTAATGGTCAGGCAAAGAAATGGATAATGCTCAGGAGCCCAGAGCCAAAGGAACCAAAAATTCAAGAAATGAGCATTATAGCACTGGAGGGAATACAGAGTTATGGAGCAGTGATGCCATGGAAGTGTTTCAATACAAGAGTGAATATTTCGCTTTGATGCATTGGGGGCATGAGAATCAATGTAGATCAATGAGGATGGCAGTCATGGAGGAGGAGGACTTGGTACAGGAGAAAATATAGGCACCAGAGCTTTGGATGAACTGAAATGCATGGAAGGTGGATTGTGAAAGATCAGAGGTACAGGAGAGCATTGAAGTATTTCAGGTATTGAGCGTGAAGAATAAGCTGAGATAGGTCTAGAAGGAAGGGAAACTCCTCCCTGGGTCAAATAGGATTCAGAGATTGTGTGCTTTCTGGTTGGACCTGAAACAGTAGCAGGGAAGGAGACGGGGTTGCTGCGAGCATCCAGAGTTTGTGGCTGAGGCTGAAGATGATGATGACGCTTTTCCCAATGTTTAGCTGGAAGTGAATGTGGCTCATCCAAGACTGGATATTGGGCAAGTGGACTCACCAGGGTGAAGGCAGCTGAGAGAGTTGGTGGGGAGGTCAAGCACAATGTCATCAGTGTTAATGTGGAAGTGATTCCATGTTGCCAAAGGACAGCATGTAGATGAGGGACAGGCAAAGGTCAAATTTGGACTCCAGAGGTGATGGGTCTTTAAGTAACTCAACTGCAAACGCATTATAGCTGATCCTGAAACCACAAACAGGAAAATTGGAAGAGATTTATAAAGGATGACTGATATATACTCATTGACAGACCACACACTCACACACTTATCACACACACTTGCAGAGGAACACACACACACACATGCGCACACACTTACTACAGACACATGCACACACACACACACAGACATAAACAGGCACACACACGTTCACACAGAAACACTTACACACACAGACACACACACTTACCACAGACAAATGCACACACACACACACACACACACACACACAGAAACACACATACATGCACACACAGACACACAGACTTACCACAGACACATGCATACACACAGACACACACACACATACAATGAAACATGCACACACACATACAGAGAAACACACACCCCACACACACAGACACATACAAATGCATACACAGACCACACGCAAACACACACACACACACATTAACAAACAAACTTACCACAGACACATGCAAACACACACACAGAGACTCATCGACACACACACACACATAGAAGCATGTACACATGCACACAGACACACACTTACCACAGACACACACACACACACACACACACAGGCACACAGACACACACACACACACACAGACACACACACATGCACACGTGCATTAAGGGTCACTGGTTAGTGAATCAGGAACAGTCAGCCTGACTAATGGGCACCGAATCCTCTTTATCCTATTCCCTTTATCAGTCAGCACAGACTGAGATTGGAAGTAATGCTTTAAAGCAATAGGATACTGGATCATTGTCCCAAATAAAAATGGATCCTCAGGCCATGGAGACAGGAGGGTGCATGGAGGAAAGGTCAGGGCTCTGAAGGATGGGTGTTGGATGTTAGTGGAATCTTTTTGCACTGTGTTCAGTAGCAGGTTGCCAGGTCAGTGTTTGAAGCTGGGACTATGGATCCATTTAAGAGCCAGTTAGAACTATTATACTGGAAAGAGGTCAGGGGGGGGTATTCTGAAGGATGAGATCAAATGGGCTTGCTTGGACAATATTAGGGGGAGTTCCGGTCAATAAAATTGTTTTCTCGCAGAGCCTGAACAGCTGAAGTGTGGACATCACCATCCTTTACAGAATTGCGATTGTGGCAAAGTGTTCCTTTGTGGCACAGATCATTCAGCTCAGCTGTGTCACCAAGAGCTGCTAGTCTGACCAGCAATCGCTTCAGGCTCTTGGCTAATGAGTTGGGCTAATACACAGAAGCAGCCTCCAGCGGGCCTTGGGCACTAGACCTACTGCCACAGGTACTGTATAAAGGCCCCATTTTGAGAGCTAATGTCCTGCCGACTCACCAGGAATGTTCAAGTAGCAGAGATTTAAAAGCTACTGAACGAGTGTCTGCTGGGTTGAAATCATATGTTAACGGGGGACGGAAATCTGTCTTGTCTGGTAGGCTGTGTTTCTCTCATGTTTCTGCACATTTGCACCCACTCGTAATAATGAGTTTCTAGCACTGAGATCCATTGCAGTGCCCCTGACGGTCTGGTTTGCCTGGCTTGCAGTAAGCATTGCAAATAATTGCAGAATTGCAGATAAGACACTGGTGTGCTGTATAAATATACAATGAAATGGCCTATCAGCTGGAGGTTTTGATTACAACTGATGTCCTGACGACTAGCAAGAACACAGCAATTAGCTGCTTACGGAGGCTCACTTTAATCAAAAAACAAATGGTTTCGCTGTCACCCAGAAGTCCTATCTATATTTGGGAATGGTAAAGGAGTGGGGGGGTGGAGGCAAGAGAAACATTGAAATGGAAAAGATCTTTTTCTTGGTTTACTGAATGTATGGACATGCTGCGTCCCCAACAAAGAGATCTGCACAGGTTGAGTTTATATTTGCCTGATATAAAGGACAAAGCTTGATTGCACAGCGATGCACCCCACTCCCCTAAACCCAGAGAATCTTGGTGCATGTTAACTTTTTACAGAGTATCAGATAACTCAGGTCGCCCTCCAGGAGCCTCTAGCCAGCAGTTAAAGCAAGATTTCAAGACCTCACGATATCCCTGCAAAGATCTTTACAACCAACTAAGTACTCTTGAAACGTAATCATTGTTGTATGGAAGAAAACGTGAGAGCCATTTTTGTGCATAGCATGATCTCACAAACAGCAATGGAATAACGTCCGGATAATCTGGTTTTGTTGATTTAGGAATAAATATTGTCCAGGACACTGGGAATAATCCCCTTGCCCTTCTTCGTAATATTGCCATGGGATCTATTACACCTGTCATAATATGCCTTTAAGGGATAGCAGTATACTGTTGTAGTATAAGGGTGTTCATCAGAGCAAGGTTTAATGTGGGACTGGAGAGCAATACTGCCGACAGTATGATGTAGAGAGTCATATGGTGGTAGACGTATGTTCGGAGCAAAGTCTAGAAGGAGCCAGCATGGAGACAACATCTATGCAGGGCTTTACCTTGGAGTTGTATATAGTTATGGATTATCAGTTAATGGTTGATGTTCAACCATACAAGTCTCCAGGACTGTCTGTGAAACACCAAACTAAACTTTACAATGTCCACCTGAGAGAGCAGACTGGGTTTCAGTTTAACGTCACATCCAGAAGAGAGCAATCTAGTTTAACTCGAAGAACTTGCAAAGTCAGTTTTGTCAGCCTTTTACAAAGTTCTTGATACCTACACTACGTATAGAGATGATAAATAATATTTTGATGTTTTATTGCGAATGAACAGAAGTACTGATGATTGGTTTGCACACATTAGGAAATTAGCGACAGCAATGGAAGCTTACGAAGCTTTTAATGTGGTGAGACATCGGAAGGCACTTGACAGGAGTGATATCAAGCAAGATTTGACACTGGGCCACGTAGAGAGACATTGGGACTGGTGACGAAAGGAATTAGATTTTAAGGAGTGCCTGAAAGGAGAGGGAGAGGTGGAGAGACTGGAAGGTTAAAGGAGGCAAAATGGAAATTATGTTGCGTTCAAAAATTCGGTGGAGAGAGGCAGACTTCATTTCTAATGCAGTAAAGATTGTTCCATCGATTAAGATGATTCTGCTGTTGCCAGCAGTGCAGAATCTTAACTCTTCATGTGGAGCTTCCTGCTCTTTTTCCCACCTGTTCCACTGAAGGAAAGAGTACAGAGATGAACATGGACATGAACCGAGACTTTAACACGGCAGCAGGCACCGAGCTTATCAATGTAAGCAGGTTGCTTAACTTAGATTGTGAGGACACAATTATAACAAGTTTGGAGATAGTAAGGTGACCTGTTTCTCAACCAATCCGTAGCACATAGAAGTCAGTCCAAACTTGGAATGGCTGAAACTAGCATTAATGCTGTACAAACAATAATTGGTTAATCACTTGGGTTAGGACTGGAAGATTATGAGGATGAGTTAGAGGCAGTTAGAGTACCTTGTGCACAACAGAGATGTATTGCATTTGAAAGTAACCAAAGATACAACAATAATCTGAAAGAATAAAAAATATGGAAAATGCTCAGGAGGACAGACTCAGTATTTCAGGTTGAAGACCTTCCATCAGATATGGGAGAAGTTAGAAATGAACACTTTTTTAAGCAATTGCAAAGCGGGGACTGAAAAGAAAAAAGGGAGACATCTAGGATAGGATGGAAGTCAAGTGTCGCCAGGTGTCTCTGGGGGAAGCAGAGAGAACATTTGTCAAATCTTCAGTCAGGAGGCTGTTAGTTGGGCCCTGCCTTTGACAGGGTACACGCTAGATAGTTAATGGAAGGCTGTATTGTCTTTGTACATTTTGTGCTTTTTTTGTGAGTACAAGATAGAGAGAAAGAATTGGAAAACATGAAGCAACATATTTGGATAGAAGAAAACATTGTGAATGAACCTTAGACCTTGTAGAATAGAGGCATTTGTGAGACATTATGGAAAGAACTAACAAATTATTAAATTGTGTATTTTATTTAAGAAAACCACTTTTATATATGTAGGCATAATCAAATTACTGGAAGTTGCATCATTTAATTGTCCAAACGCATAGACGCACACTTACGCCATTTAAAATCACGGTCCCTGTAAATGTAGCTTCCTTATTACTACAAAGGTGATGCATTCAAATCTTGTACTTTCAAACTCCATGGGGCCGATGATGTCAGCGGTAATTCTCCAGCTTTGTACTCATTGATAGTGAACCTCGTCTGAGGGCTATCTTCCAAAACAAATAGCGAGCACCGTGGGCCCAAATTCCCCACTTGCTCCTCAAACGGTCAGGTTTTTCTGCTGAAGAGAAAAGTCAGAACATTTATCTTTGTGGGGTTTCCTTTTAACGGGGGATGTGGAGTGTTTCTGCTCCTCTACTGACTGGAGCAGAGTTTCTAGGCAGGATTATGGTGGCGCGATTGGGATGTGAATGGGGGACCCGTGGCACCAGAATTTCCTACTACTGGCCAACGTATCAGTTCCCTGTAACAATCCAGACTCCTTCTCATAGTCCAGGAGGACAGGTCAGGTCTGGAACAGCTACCCACTCACGAGCAGGCCCCCTGCAGTGACTGAAACACGGGCAGGGTAAGGATACAGCCTCCTGAAGGCAAACTAGGTGGGGCTGGGGAGTGGGGGTGGTGGGGGCAGTGTTCCAGAGATCTTGCAAAAACTGCCCCCTGCTACCAATAATCAAAATGAGCTACAGCTGCGGCCACAGTCCAACCTGTGTAAGACTTGTTCCTCCACAAAGAAATTCTGACAGCTGCTGTCATAACTTTTAAAGAGCTGAGAGGGCAGCTCCATCTTGAGTCACCCTCTCTCTCTCCTTTACCTGCATTGGTGGGCGTCAGTGCTGGAGGACTTCCTATTGGCCTTCCAGCTTTCAGGGCCCGCTCCTTATCTTTAATTGGACGGCAAGTGTGCGCTCCCTGCCCCCGGCTTTTAACTGGCCAATCCTAAAAATAATCGTGTAAGGTGGCTAATCCCATGACGGCGATGGGTCGGAACCCATGTTTGACCCTGATGTCGGGGTCCTGACGCCAAATGGAAAATCCATCCCTCTGAATGTCTTACGCTTAAAATTTGTTTGTACCTCGAGCCTATTTGCACCGATCCACCCCATCCTACAGCATATGATTCGAAAGGAAGCTTTGTAACCTCAGATAGCCTCTTATCGTTGGCAATAGCCCCTCATCGTAGACATTGGGGTGGAGTCAGACCTTCAGTAATTAGAGACCAATTTTCTGGAGTATTTTTTTTCCCTCATTGGCCTTTCTTTTCTCCTGATATTTTTGCCTGTCCCAGGAGGTACATGGCTTTGTGGGACTGATGTGTCAAGTCAGGATGCTCCAGCCATCATTAGCAGGGGGCAGGTTTGAGGACCAGCAGATCTTCTATCTACCCACGAAGCTTGTCTGTTCATAAAAAATTCCTACTTAATTTCAAAGAAGAAAGGACAGGCTTACCTGGCCTAATACTTAAAATTTCTTCCAGGAACATAGGAACAATTTAGCCCTTCGAGCATGTTTCATGCCATTCATTGAGATCATGGTTAACCTGTGACCCAACTGCATATACTTGCCCTTGCCCACACCCTTTCATATCGTTGGTTAATAAAAAATCTATCAATCTCAGATTTTAAATAAGCATCAATTCTAGCAATTATCGCTACTGGTGGAAGAGAACTCCAAACTTTTTTTTAAATTCATTCATGGGATGGGGGCGTTGCTGGCTAGGTCAGCATTTATTGCCCATCCCTAATTGCCATTGAGAACTGAGTGGCTTGCTAGACCATTTCAGAGGGCAGGTAAGAGTCAACCATATTTTTGTGGGTCTGGAGTCACATGTAGGCCAGACCAGGTAAGATTGGCAGATTTCCTTCCCTAAAGGGCAATAGTGAACATGGTCATTATTCCAGATTATTTTTAATGAATTTAAATTTCACTATCTGCCATGGTAGGATTCAAATCTGGGTCCCCAGAGCATTACCCTGGGTCTCTGGATTACTCATTCAGTGGCAACACCACTAGGCCATTGCCTCCCACAACTTCTACCACCCTTTGTTTGTAGAAAAGTTTCTTAATTTTACTCCTGGAAAGTCTGTCTCTAAGTTTTAGACTGTGCCTGCCCAGTCCCAGACTCCCCAAACAACAGAAGTGGTTTCTCTCTATCTGTTCCCCTTAACGTTTTGAAAATGTTGATCAAGTCACCCCTTAATCGTCTAAATTTTAAAGAATATAATCGTAATTTGTGTTATCTCTCCTCACAATTTAACCCCCATAGGCCTGGAATCATTCTAGTAAATCTATGCTGCACTCCCACCAAGGTCAATATGTCATTCCTAGAGCTGTTCAGATCACTCTAAGTAGAGCTTTGTTTAGCTGTAGCAGAAAGTCTACCTGCAGCAAACCCTTCGACCCCTGCACCCTGCCATGTTCTAGTCCTCTAGACAGAAAGGCTAGCATTCTATTAGCCTTTTTTACTGTTTTCTGTATCTGTTCATGACATTCTAACAACCTATGTAAATGGACTGCTATGTCTCTTTGGGCCTCCACTGTTTTTAGCGTTCAGACAGTACTTTGATCTACCTTGTCTGAATCCAAAGTGGATGGTCTCGCCTTTCCCTATATGGAAATCCATTTGTCACAGTTTTTCCCATTGACATAATCTATTCATATCCCTGTGACTTTGCCCTTCCATCTAAACTACCGCCTAAAAACAAAGAAACTGCGGATGCTGGAAATCCAAAACAAAAACAGAATTACCTGGAAAAACTCAGCAGGTCTGGCAGCATCGGCAGAGAAGAAAAGAGTTGACGTTTCGAGTCCTCATGACCCTTCGACAGTTCTGTTGAAGGGTCATGAGGACTCGAAACATCAACACTAAACTACTGCCTATCCTGGTGTCAACTTGGCCAACTTCGATATGTGGCTGTCTATCCCACCATCTAAATCTTTAATGAATATGGTAAATACTTAAGGCTGCAGTACAGGTCTCTAGCCGTCGGGCACCATTTTTCACATTCGGCCAATTTGTGTATCTGACCATTATCTTTATTCTCTGTCTCCTGCCACTGAGCCAGTTTCCTAACCAGGTCAATGATTTACCTTCAATTTCATGAGCTCTAATTTTAGTAACAGTCTCTTATGAAGCACCTCATAGCCACCAAGTGCTCCCATTTTTAAACCATGAAATGTCTTTTGTTTGACTGGATTGAGTTACTTTGGATTACATAAAATTTACACAGAGAATCAGACCGTTCA
Source organism: Carcharodon carcharias (assembly GCF_017639515.1). Classification (NCBI taxonomy): domain Eukaryota; kingdom Metazoa; phylum Chordata; class Chondrichthyes; order Lamniformes; family Lamnidae; genus Carcharodon; species Carcharodon carcharias. The sequence continues at coordinate 16,382,055 of NC_054468.1, read as the reverse complement.
GTCCTAGAATATGCTGGCGTTTATGATCCACAAGAGCCTCCTCCCATCCTAATTCATCCAGCCCCATTAATGCAACCTTCCACTGATTTCTCCCTCATGTATTTATGTGGTTTCCCCTTAAAAGCACCAATGTTATTCGCCTGACGCACTCCATTTGGTAGCAAGTTCCACATTCTAACTATACACTGATAAAACAAGTTTCTCCAGCATTCCTCATCTGACTTATTAATAACTAACCTGTACTTATGGAGACCTTGATGTGGAGTGAATGGAAGCCGTGTCTCTGAGGCAGAAGCTCTGGGTTCAAGTCCCACCCCGGGACTTGATGACTAGAGAAGATTTGTTCATAACACGGCCAACCAGGTTGAGTATCAACATGCAAATTCTTCCAATACACGTCAATGGTAGGCGGTAAGAGCGGAAGAGATTCCTGGTGAGCCATGTGACGGAAAGAATGTTGGAGCCCCTAGCATCACTATCCATACGTCCAGACCGCAATGCATGGAAAGGCGACTCGGGCTCCCTGAGTGGACTGTGACACACCAGCACCTTAAATTTATGCCTCTTAGTTTTGGATTCCCTTACAGGCCACAACAGCTTCTCTACACCTAACCTTTTGAATCCCTTCGTAATTTTGGAAAACTCTATCAGGTCACCTTCAGCCTTCTCTTTTCTAGAGAAAGAAAGCCCCAGTTTGTTTAATCTGTCCTGATAAGTTACAATCCCTCAGTTCTTGTTTCGTCCCTGCCAGTGTTTTATTTTGCTCTTTCTCCACTGCCCCTCCATCGTTGGTGGTCAGGGCCCCGGCTGTTGTGGGGTTGGCCACGAGCTTAAACCATTTGTGTTTTTTTATGGACTGGTTAAAAGTTGCAGCAGATTAAGGAGGAATTAAGTGGTTGCCGTTACTTCTTTGCTGCAGGTGTGTAGGGAGTTCCAACGTGGAAACTGTACCAGGGGCGAGAACGACTGTCGCTTTGCTCACCCAGCGGATATCGCGATGGTGGACACCAACGACAACACGGTCACCGTGTGCATGGATTACATCAAGGGCCGCTGCTCCCGGGAAAAGTGCAAGTACTTCCACCCCCCTGCCCACCTGCAGGCCAAGATAAAGGCTGCGCAGCACCAAGTGAATCAGGCAGCAGCTGCTCAGGCCGCTGCCACTGCAGCCGCCATGGTGAGTGGCAAGCGCGATTCTAACTGAATCTAAGCGGCCGGCAGGGGATCTGAAGGAGCCGTTAATAACTTTGGCGGGGTGTTTTATGTGTTCCCATGACCTAGCACAGCGGGAAACCAACAGTCGGCCAATATGATTTGCAATTGTGTTTTGTGCTGCACCCTTTTAAGATTATTGTTTGCGGCTCTCCCCCCTTTTGTTGTTAAGTGAAAGAATCGGTCAAGGCAGTAATATTAATGAGCGACGACTAATAACTGCTTTTAACTTGGTCACTTTGCCTAAGGCTAGATTTGTGTATTCCCTTCTCACTGCGATAGCATTTATGTAAATATATAAGTATAAAGTGTACACTAGCCCGCAGTAAAACCTTGTTGTGTGATATCTATAAATGTATGTAACATGATTAATGTGAAGTGGAGAGCTGGTGCTGTGTTCAAGCGCTTTAGAAATGCCCAGACCAAAAAAGGCAAAGGACACAGGGGACGGGCTCTGCCTTGTTTTAATAGGATATTGTTTTTGTAATTAACTTATACTTGTGTAAAAGTCCTTAACCTCACAATAACTACTCAGTAGTGCCTTTATTGTGCATGCCTAGTCTTGTTATTTGTTGTATATGGCATTCCGATGATTTGTTTTTTTTATTTGTTTTTTTCCTCACCTCCCCACAATGCACTGCTGCCCCCATGATGCACCTCTGCTTGCTGTTTATGTTAATGCGCTTGAACCCCATTGGCCCATTGCCATCATGTGCTCGCTGCCTGCTAATTAAGACTCAGTCGGCTGTCAAATCACTGAAGCGACCCCTCGAGGCAACCTTTGACCTGGTACTATGACCTTTCACCTTTTAGCTTGGCATGTAGCTTTAATAGGGTTACAAGTTGTAACTTAAAACATTTATTTAAGGGGAATAAATCAGTATTAGTACATTATTTTCTGTTGTAAACAATAAAGGGCGGTGATAAATTGACTGTGGCACCATCTGCTTTGAGCAATTCAAGGAGAAGTAAACTATTAACAAGAAAGACTTCACTCTTTCGAAATTTCAAAGCGGCCCAAACGAAACTCGGGCAATTTGTGATGAAGTTGTCCAAAAAGTTGCAAGCAACCATAGTGTTAACTGAAGTACCACACTCAGTTCATCACCTGTGGATTGCCCCTCCGACATAACATTGGGGGATGTTAAATTGATGTATTCATAATAATTCTGTACTTATCTGGTTGGCATGGCTTTTTTTTTTGTTGTTCAAAAGTCGTAACGTGTAAATGTTTGTTACTCAGTGTTCAGGTACCTGCATGAGTCGCATGTCAAGTTTTTATTTTGGGGGTAAAGTTGGCGGGTTTATCATTTTATTTTGTAGATATTCCTTTTATTAATCGCTCTTAAAAGATTGTAGTTAACATTGCTTTTAATGTTGATCGTCATGGAGCTAGCAGTGCTGCTTTCTGCTTTTGTATATTAAGCCTCTTTTATTGTAAGTTTGTGTAACACATGTAGTAACCTACAATGCAATTATTTTTAAACGTTCTTGTTGATTTTTTTTTTTGGTTAAAACTTAGTTTATAGAGTAATGCTTGCTGTACATTTTGTTTCTGCTTATTTATTTTTACTGTCTTGTTACAGGTAGTAATCTTGTTGCTTGCTAGATGGTTAGCAGTGTATAAGTGGCCGCCTCGTATTTTGCACTCTATACTGATTGTGTGTTGTTTTCTTTTTTTTTTCTGTTTTTGTTTTCTCTTCCTTTGTTGTTTTTTTTTTACTCGACTTCTTGTCTTACTTCACCTCTCGTTTCCAGGGCCTTCCTCCTGGTGTCCTCCCCCCCTTACCAAAGAGACCTGCACTAGAAAAAGCCAACGGTGCCACGACTGTCTTTAACGCTGGTGTTTTCCAATATCAACAGGCCCTTGCAAACATGCAACTACATCAACAAACGGCCTTCATCCCACCAGGTAAGGCAAGGAAGGCCCATATAAGCTTGAAACTGAGTGGCAGGGAGAGAAAGAAGCGATTTGCTGGTGTTTTGTGATAAGAGAAAACATACTAACAATAGCAATCCAGTAATTCAGTTCTAAGTGATTTGATTTCCTGGGTATCTTTCCTCTTATTTCTTTTTTTTTATGGACGATCACAAGATTGAAAAATATAAAGCCTTTGTTTCCTAACTTCGAGCGACCTAAGGAAATAGGAGAAAAATCTCGGTGCAGGGATTTCCTACCAGGCCCCACTCATTCCATTCTTCCCTGGCTTGGCCGGTAAAATCCCATTGTGGTGTCAGAGGTGATGGTGAGCCATCTAGGAGAAACAGAAGGTCAAGGGCCAGGCTACCAGAGTGCAGGACATCCACAGGGCTAAAGTGAGCAAGAGGGAAGAAGGGGGATATATGCTCAGCTGAAGCCAAACTTGGTCTCAAAAGCCCCTGCTATTGATTGCTGTGGGGAGGGTGGGGGAAAAGTGGTCTCCTTCTCATTTCAGTGGATGACCCATGCGAAGACCTTTCCAGGGAAAGTTTCGCTGGATCCTCTGCCATAGTGGTGGAAAACCAGAGGAAATCTAACCCCCATGAAACTTGATGGGATGGAATGACTCAGGGATACAAGAAGTTCCACATTTTCGAAAGGAATATAATAGATAAAAACAAAAAACTGCGGATGCTGGAAATCCAAAACAAAAACAGAAACAGAAATACCTGAAAAAATTCAGCAGGTCTGGCAACATCGGCGGAGAAGAGCACAGTTGACGTTTTGAGTCCTCATGACCCTCAAGTTCTGTTTAAGGGTCTTCTCCGCCGATGCTGCCAGACCTGCTGAGTTTCTGTTTCTGTGATTTTAACTTAACTCACTGGACATGAAAGCCAAAAAGTCTCGGGTGGAATGCTGGATTTACACCGGCCTGTTGACTTCAACATAGAGTGAAATCAGGCGGCGGTAGAACCAATGTTACACCCAATCCTATCAGCTTCTCCATGAGCGGGTTAAGTTAAAATTGCCCCCTAAATGCAGCTGATTGGCACCAAGAGTCTTACAGTGATGCCAAGGGAAGGAAGCCCAGCAATGGTAACGTCTCCAGTGCCTGCTCGCACCAATGATGAAGCACAGTTGTTGTAATTCCTTTTCTTTTAACTATTCATTTACAGGATGTGGACATCACTGGCTAGGCCAGCATTTATTGCCCATCCCTAATTGCCCTTGAGAAGGTGGTGATGAGCCGCCTTCTTGAACTGCTGCAGTCCGTGTGGTGTAGGTACACCCACAGTGCTGTTAGGAAGGGAGTTCCAGGATTTTGACCCAGTGACAGTGAAGGAACGGCGATATATTTCCAAGTCAGGATGGCGAGTGGCTTACATGTGGGTCTGCCTGTACCTGGGGCCAGGCCAGTGAGTGCATGTGCCATCTTCCTCCAGCTTCTCTGGATTCTGAATTCATCCACCAAAGAAGAGTGGCGTAAGCAAGACCCCCCCCCCAACACTCCCACCCACCCACCACCCACACCCAACCACCCCCCCCCCACAACCCCCCCCCCGACACTTTTCACTCCATCCCTGTTGCCTGCTACATAAAACTGACCTTCATGGAGTCAGTTCAGCTGATTTTTACAAAGCTGGGATAGCGTGTAACCGAATATCGAGGCAAAGGTGAAGCTTTGTCACTGAAGACTTCTCCATTTAGATTACCACACCAATTCTTGGTAAGAGTTTAGTGAAAAAATAAACAAAATAATAGGACAAAAGAGAAGAAAAATGGACTAAGTCAAATGGAAGGAAAGACCCAGGGAGGGGGGAGGCATAATTTTGATTTCAGGTAATAGTGAAAAACTAGCGCCATCAAATTTGCTGCGTATTATACAACTCTCCCATTCTCACCAAGATACAGGAGAGCTTTAAAATGAGCAGCTGAATTGATAGCACCCAATTTACACAATGTCCCAAAAGTCCAAATTAACTCCCTGGGAGGGAATCCTAAAGAGCTAGGTAATTACAGAGACAGGACAGTCAGAAGAATACTCATTGATATGTCATGGGCAATAGGAAAAGAGGGTCAGAATTGCGAAGGGCAAGTTCAGGGCTGATATCAAGAAGTATCTCTTTACATTGAGGATGATTAATACTGGAAACCGGGCACCATGAAGGCTGGTCAAGGCAGGATTTATTTGAGAAAGAGTCAGATGGAGCATTGGGAAGGTGTGGGGTTAGTCTTCTAGAAGATTGAGATGAGATGGGCTGACGAGACTTCTTCATCCAAACCTGATTGGAAAAGCAAAATATAAGCATTATTTTGTATGTCAAGAAATTTCACCAGTGTGTCCACAGTCATCATTCTACTATCGTTTTGGACCACAAGCCTTTGCTAGGATTGTTCAGCGATGACAAGGCTATACCACCCATTGGTAAAGCATACTCATACTAATTGCTGTCCAACAATTTGAACAAGAGTGTTGCCAGTCTTCAATGAGCGACATTTTAGTTGAAACTGCACGATTGCATTGCTCTTTGAAGTATAAAATTAAGTTTAAAGAATCCCATACTTGTTAAAGCCATTTCAGTTCTGTAAAATGTGCTGAATTTAATTTAAAAAGTAATCCCTTTGTAAATGTAATCTCTTTTTAAACACTCACCCGTCGCAATCTCAACAAATTCAAGTTTTCGTCCGTCGTTCTATTTTCCATTGTTTCTCTCTTCCTTGCTCATTATCCCTGTGTGTTTTCTTAGAGTCCTCTCCCTTTCTTTCTCCCTCTTAAGATCCGGCTGCTGCTGCCTCTATTTTCTCTGGCTATCATTTGTCTGTAACTCTCTCTCTCTCTCCCTCTCTCTCTGTCTTTCTCTTCCTCTCTTGACATACCCATGACAATTGACTAAGATGAGGTACTGAGGGGATGCTAATGGCAGTGACTCAGTCAGACTCAGCACCTTCTGGAGAAAAGGAGAGAAACTTAATGTAAAGGAATGGGTCAAAGGACTCAACATTAAGGGCAGAATTTTCTGCCTACCGGGCGAGACGGGCCTGACCCAATCTCCGGCGGGCGGGGAGCCGATCCCCACTGGAGAAGTGGGCCCCACCGCCATTTTACACGGGCGGGCCAATTAAGGCCCACCCAACGTGATGTCCGGCAGGAAGCGCTATGCACTCCCTATGCGGGCGGAGTGGGGGGGGATTCCCCAAAAGCGAGAGTGCGCTCTTTCACGCATGCGCACGGAAGAGCCCACATCTCCCTGAGGCTAAGTGCAGCCTCAGGGCGATCGCTGACACTTGTTCAAACAGTGTGGTGTGACAATGTCACACGAGATGGGACATGTTAATAAATTTCACTAAAACTTTATTCAATTTTTAAAATCCCTACATGAAACCTCGTCCCGGCGCTGGATGAGGTTTCATGTTTTTCCTATTTGTCGCCGGGGCTCCTGGCCTGCCCTTATGGTTGGACGGGCAGGTCCTTTAATTGTATAAATGATCCTGTCAGTGGCCTCAATTGGCCATTGACAGGTCGGCGGGCCCGCAGCTGATTTTGCTGCGCTCCCGCCTTCCTGAAGACTTAAGTGGGGTGGGATGACTTCGGAGGTTCCTCCCAATGTCATCTTGCGTCATTTTGCGCATTGGCGAGCGGGCCCCCCCCGCCACCCCCTGCTCGCCGACAGCAAAATCCAGCCCTAAGAGCGAAGTGGGATACTGCTTTGAAAGCTGGATTTGAATCTAATTTGGAGCAATGGGATAAAGTCTTGCTCCCTCTGCTGGCTCTAAAACAATGAGTTTGGGGCACTTCATGAGTGCCGTACAGATGACGTAAAATTGAAAACTCAGCTTTGGAATCATCAGCAGTGTGGACTGTGGGCCGCAGATAACTTTACAAAATACCTTTATGCCCAGCTTGAGAGGGGGGCATGCACACAGGTGAATTTCAACCAGCTTGCCATTTTTGTCAAGGGAGCGAGCACAGCTACAAATACTGACACAGAGTCAGTTCACCACCAAACGGCTGGGATCTGATTTTAAGGTTACCGCCTCCCACCCCTACCTTGTTCTGGACTCTCCCCCCCCCCACCCCACCCCACCCCCGACCCCAAGCAGAGCAAATAGTTTATCTACCTTGAATACATTAATTATTTTAATCACCTCAATTTAATCACCCCATAATCTTGCCAGAAAGGTACAGCAATAGTCATGGGTGATTTTAATCTACATATAGGCTGGAAAATATCTTATAGGCAAAGGTGGTGTAGGTGAGGAGTTCATAGAATGTTTATGGGATAGTTTCTTAGAACAGCGCATTCTGGAGCCAACCAGAGAGCAGGCTACACTGGACCTGGTATTGAACAACAGAATCACACAGTGCAGAAAAGGCCCTTTGGCCCACTGAATCTGTACTGACACATAGGAACGAGATAGGATTAATTGATAACCTCCTGGTGAAGGCACCCCTAGGTAGCAACGATCATAAAATGATTGAATTTTGCCTTCATTTTGAGGGAGAAATGAATGCGCCCAAGACTAGTATCTTAAACTTAAGTAAGGTCACTTATGAGGCCATGAAAGCAGAGCTAGCTAAAGTGAACTAGCAAATGAGATTCAGGAATATGTCAATAGAAGTTCAGTGGCAGACATTTAAAGGGATATTTCAGAATTTTGATGGCAGTGGGGCGTGGCACGCCGACGCGTAAAATGACGCGCGGTGATATCGGGCGTGTGTCCCGATGTCCCCGTGTGTCATCTAGATCTTTCGTTTGGCAGGCATGTGCTAGAGGCGGCCATGCACCCACCAAACTGTCAAAGGCCTGTTAAGGCCATTTGGAAACTAATTCAGATAAGTAACAGGGCTGTCCGTCCAACCTTAAGGTTGGCAGCAGGGGTTGGGGGGTGGGGGGGAGGGGGAGCAGACGAAGAGCCCAAGCGGCCTTCACGTTTTTCAGGAAACCACATCCACGGAAGGAGTGAGGTTTCCCGAAGGTTTTATTAAACAAATAAATACCTTTTTCACAATTCATAGCCGTGTCCCAGCTCATATGACGCTGACGCATTTGAGGTGACACGTCTAAATAAATTTTATCTAGTATGAACTTAATCTCCCTGAGGCAGCTCCGTTCTTCAGGGTGGTTTTTATGCTCTTTCGCGCACAGGCCCCGACTCTCCCCCCTCTCCCTGCCCGCGTGGGTAGCGCTGCTGAGCGCTACTGGCTGCGCGTCACGCTATGGGCGGGCTTCAATTGGACCGCCCACGTAAAATGGCGCAGCGCAGCCAATCGCGGGTGGCGATCGGCTCCCCGCCCACTACCAACTGGTCCACCCGACAGGCAGAAAATTCTGCCCATAGAACATATCCATTCCAATGAGAAAGAGAAATTCCGAGGAGAGGGCCCACCGTCCGTGGCTAACTAAAAAAAGTTACAGACAGTATCAAACTTAAAGAAAAAGCATATAATTACGCAAAGACGAGACGCAGGTCAGAAGATTGGAAAGAATATAAAGAACAGCAAAGAATGGCAAAAAAGTTTCATAAGGAGAGAAAAATTAGAGGAGAAAAAGCTAGTAATATAAAGGCAGATAGTAAGAGTTTCTATAGATATTTAAATAAGGAAAAGGTTAACAAAGTTAACATTGGTCCTCCAGGGAGTAAGTCTGGGGAATTGATAATGGAAAGTAGGGAGATGGACGAACTTAACAGGTATTTTGCTTCGGTCTTCAATGTAGAGGACACAGGTAACATCCCGGAAATAGCTGTAAATCAGGAATTGGAAGGGAGGAAGGATCTCAGGGAAAATTACAATCACCAGGGAAGTGGTATTACACAAATTGTTGGGGCTGTGACCTGACAAATCCCCAGGTCCAGATGGACTTCACACTAAGGCCTTGAGAGAAGTGGCTAGTGAGATAGTCGATGCACTGGTTTTAATTTTCCAAAATTCCCTTTTTTCGAGGAAGGTTCCATTAGGTTGGAAAATAGCAAATATAATCCCTTTATTCAAAAAGGGAGGGAGACAGAAAGCAGGAAACTACAGGCCAGTTAGCCTGACATCTGTCACAGGGAAAATGTTAGAAGCTATTATTAAAGATGTTATAGCAGGGCACTTAGAAAAATTCATGGCGATCAGTCAGAGTCAACATGGTTTTGTAAAAGGGCAATCATATTGAACCAATTTATTGGAGTTCTTTGAAGAAGTCACATGTGCCTGTAAATAAAGGGGAACTGGTGGATGTACTGTACTTGGATTTCCAGAAGGCATTTGATAAAGTGCCACACCAAAGGTTATTGCAGAAAATTAAAGCTCATGGTGTAGAAAGTAAAATACTGGCATGGATAGAAGATTGGCTAACAGGAAGCAGAGAGTTGGCATAAATGGGTCATTTTCTGGTTGGCAGGAGGTGACAAGTGGCATGTCACCGGGATCAGTGCAGGGGCCTCAACTTTTTAAAATTTATATAAATGACTTGGATGAAGGGACCGAAGGTATGGTGGCTAAATTTGCTGACGCCACAAAGATAGGTAGGAAAGTAAGTTGTGCAGAGGGTGTAAGGAGGATACAAAATGATACATACAGGTTATGTGAGTGGACAAAGATCTGGAAAATGGAGTATAATGTGGGCAAGTGTGAAATCGTTCATTTTGGCAGGAAGAATAAAAAAGAAGCTTATTTTTAAATGGTGAGAGAGATTGCAGAGTTCTGAGATTCAGAGGGATCTGGGTGTCCTTGTGCATGAATCACAAAAGGTTAGTGTGCAGGTACAGCAGGTAATTAGGAAAGCTAATAGAATGTTATCATTTATTGTGAGGGGAATTGAATACAAAAGCAGGGAGGTTATGCTTCAGTTGTACAGGGCATTAGTGAGACCACATCTGGAGTATTATGTACAGTACTGGTCTCCTTATTTAAGGAAAGATGTAAATGCGTTAGAAGCAGTTCAGAGAAGGTTTGCTAGACTGATACCAGGAATGGACAGGTTGTCTTATAAGGAAAGGTTGGACAGGTTAGGCTTTTATCTGCTGGAGTTTAGAAGAGTAAAAGGCGACTTGATTGAAACCTTTAAGGTCCTGAGGGGTCTTGACAGGGTGGATGTGGAGAGGATGTTTCCTCTTGTGGGAGAATCTAGAACTAGGAGCCACTGTTTAAAAATAAGGGGTCACCCATTTAAAACAGAGATGAGGAGAAATTTTATCTCTCGAAGGGTCTTGAGTCTTTGGAACTCTCTTCCTCAAAAGGCGGTGGAAGCAGAGTCTTTGAATATTTTTAAGGCAGAGTTAGATGGATTCTTGATTAACAAGGGGGTGAAAGGTTATCGGGGATAGGTAGGAATGTGGGGTTGAGGTTACAATCAGCTCAGCCACCATCTTATTGAATGGCGGAGCAGGCTCGAGGGGCCGAGTGGCCTCCTCCTGCTCCTAATTCGTATTTTCGTATACTTCAGGGAACACAAGCTTCATCTGTGCGACCTGGTCTTATAGTTTAACCCTTTTAGCCCCAGTATCATTTATACCAGGATTCCCACATGTTGCTTTGTTGAGCTCAGCTCGTGAAGGGTAGAAAAGGATATGAAGAGGTTAGGCTTCACTCATCAGAGCGCCAATTCTGGGAGTGCCTATATAGATTCATCACTGGCTGTAGTGACCCACTTTTAGATGAGAACAATAGAAAGGGTTCAGCATTGGTCATTCTGCTGATTTCTTGCTGAAAAGGACAGTGGACAAAGGAAAGCAAAGCCACTGATGCCGAATGATTTTCCGCTTTGCCTTTCTCTTGCTGAAGAGGGAAGGGAGATGAAACACAACTTTGGAAGCTAGGTTTTGGAATAATGGGTGGCTGGCCCCCTAGCAGGGTTAAAGGTGAAAGGGTACGCCAACGAGCATTTGCCACATGTGAGGTCAGACAGCAAGCATCTACAGACTGTTCAACCCTTGGGGTCCAATACAGCCAAGACTGGCCCATGGCTGACCAGCCTATTTTCTAGAAGAGGGGTGGTTGTGGTGGATGGGGGGGTGGGGGAGTGGGTTGGGGTCCGGTCATGGGGTGGCAGTTGTAAGTAGGAACCCTGGCTGAGACTCCGTTGGGGTTTGCAGATTAATTATAATGTTCCGATTTCTGCTGGAGCTCGAATCAGCACAGGCTCATGCTCAATCTGCCCCAGCCCTTATTGCCTGTTTTCATTTCATGTCTAGAGTGAACTAAAGAAAGGCTTGCATTTATATAGCACCTGGCACACAACATCAGGATATCCCAAAGTACTTTAAAGCCAGCGAAATACTATGAATTGAAGTCACTGTTGTAATCTGGGAAATGCAGCAGCCAATTAATGCGCAGCAATCTCCCACAAACAGCAATGAGATCATGATGAGATTATCTGTTTTCGTGACGAATATTGGTGACGACACCAGGGAAATTTGAGTTCGCTCGAAAGACTGGGATCCTTTTGATCCACCTGAAAGGCAGTATCTCTGACATTGCAGCACTTCCTGCATACTGCACAGAAATGATAGCCTGGATCACATGCTTAAATCTCTGGAGTAGTTTTCGGACCTACAACCTTCTGACTAATGAATCCAGAACTTTATCCACTGAGCCAAGGCTGATAGCAACCGGTTAGGAATGTTTTATGCTGAGGACTGGCATATATTCTCTTTCAGGTACCCAGTGATACCTAGCATCCGCAGGTTAAATGCAGCATAGACACAGAGTAAGAACCCCATTATTCTGCTCAATAACATACATCAGCGTTAACCTTAGAGGATTAGCCTGTACTGCGCTAGTGTGTCGTTTTCCATTTTCCATATGCCAATCATTCTTAGGCCTGGCTAACTGGATTGGTCAATTAGTGCTAAGAATCCACACCCTTCAGAATTGGCTTCAGACAATGCCAACCTCAATTCACATGGACCAACAAAGCCGGTGGTGACTCTTGTCTCGTGGTTATATGGTCAATTAACCCTCAAAGCTGAGGAAGATTAGAAGATTACTTGGGGAGAACAGCAACATGGGGTAAAATTGAGAGATCTGCTCAGCCGAAGGGCATGATACATTGCAGAGGACGGCCTTCTGCCCTGCTGTAAAACCGCTACGCCCGTCAGCTTGGGGGCTAGATTTCAGCCCGAAAGTCTCCAAAGTAAAAGGCAAGTTGCTTCCTAGCTGTGGCATTGCCTAACAAAGTAAATGACAGCGGGACACACTTCCATCAATAAAGGAACATGAAAGAGTTAAGCCATGGTGCAAAGGGTTGACTAATTACAGAGGAAACAAGTCAGTTGCTCACTGGCCCCAATTATAATTATTGGCATGGGCCGCACCATTCTCCTATTTCCTTCCGTTGCTGGTTTAATGTTTTGTCACTGTATCTTTATTCAAAGAGTCTTTATTTATAAAGCGTTTGCTGTTGGTCTCTGTACATTCCTCTCCCTAAACAACAAAGTTAATAACCTTCACCATTTTCTTTTACTCACTACTTACAAAAAAAAAGGAGTCCTTGGCAACAACTGTGATGAACTTTTTGAGGGCAATTGATTTGTTTTTTTAAAAAAAGGGGGAGTGACCTATTGGGGGCTGTCAGAGATTTTCTTGCCTTACAGGGACCCACAGCATTCAGCCACAGATGTTTGCGAGTTAGTGCAACTGAGCTGATAATATTATCACTGCTGCTTTATGTTCCATTTGCTTCACATTTCGCTCAAGGCTATTATGTGTGCTGGTATGAACAGTGCCCTTCCATTTGCTGTTCTCCATTTCCATTTTACTGTAAAGCATTCAAATGTTATGCGGTTGTATTTTTAAGGCTGTTGCAGCCCTGTTTGGTTCAGCTGTATCAAATTGAATGCACTTCTGAAAAGTCACTACAGTTGAACCAAGCTTATCGCAGAAACCTTTTCACTGCCACCATACCTTTTATAAAGTCAAATAGATACTTATAATTATAAGAAAGGACTTGTATTCATATAGCGCCTTTCATAACCATAAGACGTCCCAAAGCACTTTACAAGCAATAAAGTGCTTTTGTAATACAGCGCAGCCAATTCACACAAGCTCCCAGAAACGACAACAGGATAATGACCAGTTAATCTGGCTTAGTGATATTGGTTGATGGATAAATATGTTGGCCAGGACAAAATTTATTATTATTTCTATATCTCAGCTGGGCTGAAATGGCATTTGCTGAGCTTGTTGCGTGTGAGAAGCTGAATTAAGAGCAGGTGGACCATTAGTAAGAAAGAACTTGCATTTACATAGCACCTAACCATGATGTTCTCTAGCGCTTTACAGCCAATGGAGTGCTTTTGAAGGGCTGCCACTGTGGTAATGTGGGCAAATACTACAGCCAATTTTGTGCAGCAAGATCCGACAAGCTAGAAGTGAACAAAAATGTCTGTTTTTACTGCTAGTGAGGGAGAAATGTTGTTGAGACCACGGAGGAAATGGGGAGGTGGCAGCATAGTGGTAATGTCATTGGCCTTATAATGTTAAAAACCCAGGCAACTGCTCTGGGGACATGGGTTCAAATCCCACTCCCCCCCCCCCCCTCCCCCCCCAACAGTGCTAGTAGAAGTTAAATTCAATTCATAAATAAATCAGGAATTGAAAGCTAGTCTCAGTGGTTCTCATCAGTGATGGATCTGTCATCAATTGTTGTAAAAACCCATCAATGCCCTTTAGGGATGGAAATCTTGCCACCCTTACAGGGTCTACATGTGACTACAGATTCACATTAATGTGGATGACTCTCAACCACCCTCTGTAATGGTCTAGCAAACCACTCAGTTCAAGGGCAACAAATCCTGTGAAAGAATTTAAAAAAAAAAAGTCCTCTTTTTTTTCCCCATTGAGCCACGGGGACATTTGCCGGAGCAGGCAAATGGTACTTCAGGTTAACATCTCATCTGAAAGCCAACACCTCCGGTAGTGTAGCACTCCCTCAGTACTGTACCAGAGTGTCAGCCAAGATTGTATGCACAACCCCTAGAATGGGGCTTGAACCCACAACCTTCTGATAGAGGTGAGAATGCTACCAATTAATTCCAGATGCTTTGGGCACTGTAAGTTAGGCAGGATCTATTGGCCTTAGAGAGACAACAGTGTAGGTTTGCCAGGACGAAACCAAGGCACTAAGTGTTAAATTAGGAGGGCAGCTTGCAGAAACTTATCTCGTATCTCCTTGAGTTTCGAAGTTCGATGAGCGTTTGAGGTGTTTTAAATGCTAAATGCATTCTGTAGGGTGGACAGAAAGAATCCACAATAAGAAGATATCTTACAATTAGAGCTAGGATGTTTAGAACTGGAATTGGGAAGCACTTTGTTTCACACTAAGGGCAGTAGAAATCAGGAATTCCCTCCTCTGAAAGGCAGGCTAGTGTCAGTTGAAACTTTCAGGAGATTTGGGGAGAGAAGGTCACTCAGGTTGCTCTTGCACACCTCCTAGTGGTCGGCTAATTATATGGCAATGGCAACTGGCCTGGGAGCTCACACTCTCCAGAAGTGACAAAAGAGAAAAAGAGCAGTAGGTAAATTTATTGTAAGATATAAAGAATTTCATCGAATTGCAAAGTACAAGTCCTGTCTCAAGGAAAATCAAACGCAGCAGCCAATTGTGCTACAGCAAGGCTGCACCTGCAGCAGGGTGATAAGTCATCAGATAATCGGTTTATTGATGTTGGCTGAGGGATGAATATTGGCCAGGACACTGGGGGAGGGGCAAACTTCCCAGCTCTTCTTCAAGCCAGTGGCACGGGGTATTTTACACCCACCCGAGAGGGCAAATGTTGCCTGGGTTTAACGTCTCACCAAAGGATTCAGTAGGGTTGATCCAGCAGCTTCCTCAGTACTGCCCGGGGCCTGTCAGCGTGGGTTATGTGCCCAAGTCTCTGGAGTAGGACCTGAGCCTCCACACGCCTCTGGCATGGCTGCCTCACAAAGGGCGAGGGGAAAAGGTCCGGGGAAGAAGCCTCGTTTGCGAAACAGGTTTTGTGAATGGCAGTGCAAAGGGAACCCAAACCAATTTTGAAAAAAAAGCAAAGTTAGCTACCAGCACACATGGTTTAAGAATGTGTTCCTCACAAAGCACACTGTTTTCTTGTAGATTAGACTATTGTGTGATTTTATTGTGCTGACACAGCACAAGCCTCTGATCCCTCAATAACAAGTTTTTTCCTCTTTGTTACAATGATTTCTAATTACACATGTGATGGGTTGTTTTAATTCTTTTCCCCTTTCAAATCCACCTTCCTGTTGCAATGCATGATGGGCAGGCTCAATATTGTGCATGACACCCGCTACAAGTGTTGGTAGGTGCCAGCTTTGTTTTTCGATTATCTGTACCTGTAGAATTTTTACCCACAGGTCCTTCAAACTCCACTGCTGAGATCAGCTCACCATTGTGCCTCTGACACAGCACAGAAGGAGGCCATTCGGTTTGTCATGCTAGTACCCCGCTCGCACTCCCCTCACTTTCTTTTACATACTCATTCATGGGATGTGGGCATTGCTGGCTAGCCCAGCATTTATGGCCCATCCCTATTTGCCTTTGTTCAGAGGGCATTTAAGAGTCAACCACACTGCTGCTGCTGCTGCTGTGGGTCAGGCTGCTGTAGGCCAGACCAGGTAAGAACAGCAGATTTCCTTCCCTAAAGGGCATTAGTGAACCAGATGGGGTTTTCGCAACAATTGTTTCATGGTCACCATCCGACTTATAATTCCAGTTTTTTTTTATTGAATTCAAATTCCATCTTCCGTGGTGGGATTCGAACTCGAGTCCCCAGAGCATTGCCCTGGGTCCCTGGATTGCCAGTCTAGCGATAATGCCACCGCCTCCTCTTACTCGCCCTTGTGAATTATTTTCCCATGCAAATATTTATCCAACTCCCTTTTGAAAGTTACCGTCGTATCTGCTTCCATCGCCCTTTTGAACCTTGCATTCCAGATCAGAGCAGCTCTCTGTTTATTAAACACGTTTCTTCATGTCACCTCTGATTCAGGCTGCTGTTCTTTACAGGGCATAAACCCCCGGTGGGAATAATGCCACCAAAAGCCCCTTGAGTAGTGAGACACCTCGAATGGAGAACCATAAAGTCTTTGTTGTATGGATGAGCCAAAATGACTCGAATGGCCTTTCTCAAATCTATCATGTGACTAATTACACACCCACTTTCCATCTCCGATAGTTGTGCTTTTACCAATAAAGTGTTTGCTATTCTGTTAGGCAAGGGCATTGCATTGTTACAGAACCAAGGTGGGTAGATGGAGTTAGGATACAGATCAGCCATGACCTAACTGGATGGCAAAACAGGTTGAAGGGGCTGAGTACTCTACTCCTGTTCTTATGTTCATCAGCTGTGTTGAAGATTTCAGCAAGCTTCCCTAATGCTTTTATTGGTGTGACCTGTTTCCCATTGTGGAATTGAACCTTCAGATTGGGTTTGATCCATGGAAGGATGAGTTCACTGATGTCTGCCAAGGTAGCAGTCTTAGCTTAGACTTTGAAGCTTTCCCCATGCCTAATGACACATGAGGAAAATGGAGTACACATGGCTTATGTTTGTTTCCATAGCTGGCTTTTCCTGGAATAGGTTGCTAGCCTGTTACCAGAGGCTATAGCTTGAGAAGCATCATTCCATATCAAGCATGGGTGACTAGGAGACTCTCCCACTCTTACCGCCTGCCATGTTAGAAGGATTTACAGGTTGACACACTATCTGTTTGGTCATACTATGACCACACTTTCTTTGGCCATCAAGCCACAGAATGGGATTTGAGCCCAAAGTTTCTGGTTTAGAGGTAGGGAAAACCACCCACTGCACCACAAGACCTCCCTCTTGAAGTAACGTAGGGTGCACTATAATTGTCTAAAACACCCCAGGTTAAAGGGTAACCAAAAGTAGCATTGGGGGTCATCACGATTCTCATTCAGAAATGCAGTAGTGTAGCTCAGAGAATCTTCCGTGATAGAAGGAGGGCCAGTTGGCCCGTCCTAGCCGCGCCAGCACTTTGAAAGAGCTACCCGATTAGTCCACCTCCCCGTTCTTTCCGATGCCTCCTTTCAGAAGTACTCATCCAATTCCCCTTTTGGAAGTTACTCTTGAATCTGTTTCCACCATCCTTTCCAGGCAGCGTATTCCAGACCAGATTTTCCTCACCAGCCTCTCCACCCGCCTTTGCCGTCTATTTTTTGGACATGCCTCAGTTAGCATTAGATACATTTTTTTTGGGATGAGCCTCAGTTCCAGGATCAGTCCAAACCGTTTTGCTCTCCGTTTTGGACTTGCAACCTTGACTTGTGAAAGGGAAATGTTTTATGCAATGATTTATGCTTTCCCAATCAATGCTTGTTCAAAATGTTTTTACCATAGACTCAAAGAGACCTTCCTGTTGTTGATGAAATTTGTATTGGATGCATGGGCAGCAGCGCAGGACCTTCCCCTTTAATGGCTGCTCCTTTAAATTGCATGTGATTTCTTTGCCCCTCCGTTACCACCTCCCCACCAATTCCCCCCCACCACCACCACCACCACCAACACCTCCCCCCCCCACATTACCTGCTCCCAATCAATCAAACCTTTTCATCTGATAATTCTGAAATTAATTGCTGAAATTGACCATCAAATTGAAGTCGCTAATTGACCTGCCAGTTCTTTTCAATATACGAGTGAGTGGATTTTGAAGGGACTGTGCTTCTCACTGCTAAGGTCCGTTTAGAATTATTAAAGCTCTTGTTGCATAATTTAGCTTTTTAAAAATGATCCTATTAATGATTATGAAGCAGTAATAAACGTTTATAAATGTCGCTTTGCAATAATGGATAACTATGGATTTCTGTTAATGACTGTTGTGGCTTAATTAAGAGTTTGACAGAATATTTAGATTAAAGCATGACTCTGATCTGCTTTGATATTATATAATATAACCCTAATTGATATTTTTTTTTTAAAAGGTGTGTAATTTTTTTTTAATGAGCTTGTTGCATTGATTTATATAATTGTTGTTGTTCTTAATAAGCAATTTTTCCCTTTTCTCCCTTTTCTTTTTTATGATCATTTTGTTTGCTACTTGTTTCCACTTGTTTCGTTCGTCCCTCCTCCTCACCACTGTCCCACCCCTTTCTATTACCTAACTGGCAACTGGCCCCAACACCCCTCCTTCTTTCCTCTTCCTTTCCTTGCCCCACCTCTTTATCTTGCCCCTGCCTTCTTTGCTCTCTCCCGCTCTGGGCACATGCGTCACTCGCTGGTGGATAACGTCACGCGGGCTTCTTGTCGCACTAACTCTCCGATGTGTGTTGCCTTGCTTTCTTCCAACAAAATCCCCACACCACCTTCTCCTCAAACACCCCCACCCCCCCCACCCTCATCCCCCACCCCCACCCCAATTCTGCTGTGTACTTCCGCTCCATCGCTCTCTGTGATTTCCCTCCAAAAAAAAATAAGTACCCATGATGCACGGTGCTAATCCTGCAGCCGTATCCGCGGCAACGACATCTGCCACAAGTGTTCCCTTTGCAGCTACAGCCACCGCCAACCAGGTTTGCTCGTTTATACCTTCGGTTGTTTTCGTTTCTATAGGAAATGCTGCAAATAGCACCTCTTAAAAGTTAGCACTTGAGAAAAGGGTCTCGCTTTTTTTTCTCCTTCCGGTCCTGTTTTGTGTCCGACTGCGATGGGAAGTACAAGATTAAAACGTCCAGCCTGTTTTCCAGATGGAAAGAAAAAAAAAACAGTTGAATGGGGAGTCTTTCCTTAGCTTCCTGGTGTAGCTTCAGCCAATTAATGTTGTTGCCGTGCAGCAGACGTCCCAAGGGCTTTACTCTCAACTGGGGTAACTTTAACCTTTGAGTAATAATTGAGACGGACGATGTTGGGTCACCTGACAGTTTCGCACCCCCACCCAAAAGCCGCCAAAGGTTTAAAATGACCCCTGATATGTCAAATGATAGGCACATAACTGCTGCACAAGTGAGAGTGTCAGACAGCATTAGAGAAGGGAGTAGCACCATATTAGGTAGGAACAGACTAAGAAGGAGTATGAAGGCTAGAAAGACAGGTTTGCAATGCATGTTGGTAAACACGCAAAGTGTAATGAATAAGGCTGGTGAGCTACGAGCACAAGTAGCCACGTGGGAATACGATGCAGTGACAATAACAGAAACTTGGCTCAAAAATGCTGAAGACTGGGTGCTTTATATTCAAGGATATAAAATGATCAGAAAAGATAGGGAAGGGAAAAGGGAGGTAGGATGGTATTACTGAATAGGGAAGGCATTGTTGTGTTGGACAGTGATAATAGCCTGAAGAGGGCAATGGCAGAATCCATTTGGTTAGATGTGCATCAGCTACAGCGTGGGGGGAATCTTAATTACCCAAATATCGATTGGGATAATGTTGGAGTAAAGGGGAAAGGAGAAGAAGTAACTTCCGAAATGTGTTCAGGTGAACTTCCTTGACAAGCATGTTCTCGGCCCAACTAGAAAGGAGGCATTGCCGAATCTGGGGCAGAATCTTTCCCTGGTTGGGCGGGTCCACACCCAATAGGAACAGGAGGAAAATAGCGGGTGATGACCTTCGGCGATGTCATCAGATGTCATCATGCACTCACGCGATATCTCAGTCGGCGGGTGCACGCAGCCAGTGTCAGCAGCGTTCCCGCCGACAACTAAGAGGGCTGCTAAGTCCATTAATTAATTCATTAAATCTGTTTGCCTTTTTTTTTCTCCCCCTTATGGCCAAGCCACCTTTGTATTTTTTTGCAAAACCTCATCCACGGGCGGGATGAGACTATCGAGCAGCGATCCCAAAAACAAAACTTTTAAAACTCATTTTTAGCATGGCCCTGCTCATGTGACAGAGCCACATAAAGGGGACACGTTTTCCTTATCTTTCAATTGTTTATTTTTAATGCAGCCCTGTGCCTTCGGGGGAGCTTTCACTGAGCGCACCCGCCGCGCGTGCGCTGACTTCCGTACTCACCTGCGTCACCACCACCACCCACCCCCCCCCCACCCACCACCGCCACCACCGCCACCACCCGGGCAGTGCTGAGCATTTAGTGCACGGTTCACTCTGGCTGGCCTTTAATTGGAATTGTGGTCGGGGCCCGATCGCGGGCGGCGGTCAGTTTCGTGGTCACTCCCAGACCCGCCCGCCCAACGACGTAAAAACCCTGCCCCTGGTACTGGAGAACGAGGTGGGCCAAATGGACCAAGTGTTAGCTGGACAGCGCTTGGGTAAGAGTGACCACCGTGCCATAAAGTTTAGACTATTAATGCAGAAAAGCAAGGAACAAACTAAAGTACAACGGTTAAACTGGAAGGATCTAAATTCAATGGGATGATAAGGGATCTTGTCAGAATAAAATGGGCGAAAGGAACCAAAGCCAGAGCTCCATGGTTGACGAGGGAGATGGAGAATATGATGAAACAAAGAGAGAGGGTGTGTGGTGCATGTCAGGTGAGTTCCTCAAGTGAGAACTAGATCAAATATATTAGGTTGAGAGGAGAAGTGAAGAGGAATATATGACTGGCAAGGGGGGAATATGAGATTAGAATGGCAGTCAACATAAAATGTAACCCAAAAATCTTCTACCGGCGTATAGATTGTAAGAGGGTAGTAAGAGATGGAGTGGGTCCTATTAGGAACAAGAGAGGGTGATACACGCTTAGAGATGCAGGGCACTTTGTACATGAGCACTTTGAACTAGTATTTAGTAAGAAAGAGGAAGCTGACAAAATATTGGCAGAGGTGGAGATGGTAGAGGTTCAGTTATGTGGTGAAAATTGAGAGGCAGAAGATGTTGGAAGGGCTGGCTATGCTTGGAGCAGATAGGTTAGGGGGGAGATAGTGGAAGGGATTGCCATAATTTTTCAATCTTCCCGGCCATGTGGGTGGTGCCAAAGTGGCATTAGATGTGATACCCTTATTCAAGAAGGGGTGTAAGAACAGTCCTAGCATCTACAGGCCAGTTCTGGTCACCACGCTTTGGGAAGGATGTGAGGATCCTTGAAAGAGTGCAGAGGAGATTTATTAGAATGGTTCCAGGGATGGGAGATTTTAACTACAAAGTTAAGTTAAATCATCTGGGGTTGTTTTCCTTGGAGCAAAGGAGATTGAGAGGAGATTTGATAGAGGCTTACAAGACTATAACAGGTTTAGATAAGGTAGATAAGGAAAAACTCTTCCCATTAGCTGTTGATGCAAGAACTGGGGGACACAGATATATGATTTTGGACAAGGGGGATGTGAAGAAGACATTTTTTATGCAGCAAGTGACAATCACCCTGGATCTCGCTGCCCACGAGGGTGGTGGAAGCGGAAACAATCAATGGTTCTGATGGGAAATTGGATGGGCACTCGGAGGAAATAAACTTGCAGAGCTACAGGGATAAAGCGGGAGAATGGGGCTGACTAGGTTTCTCTATAGATGGTTGGCATGGACTCACTGGGCTAAAATGCCTTCTTCTATGCCATAAATGACTCTATGGTTCTAAAGATGGATCAGTGTTTAAGCAAACCTGCCCCATTTAAGCCCAAAAACGTTACCCGTATGGGATACCTGGAGCTTAATTGTTGTTGGTTGAGGTAAATTTCAGGCTTCAGATCAGCAGAGACCAGCACGATGTTATTATCATCCTTTCTCTTTCTTCTGTGCTTTGGCATTTGATTGTGTGGCAATAAATTTGCAAATATAATTTTCCTTTCCTTCTGTCCCTTGTATTATCATTGTTTTATTTTATTAATCCTCTCCATGGTAATCTGCCTAAAGGAAATTAAATTCAAGGGAGTTTTGATTTCCAGGGTTATTTTTTTTTCATCAGGTCCAAGGGAAGGGATAGAACATCTTTGTGGGGAGGTCAGCCTTAGACCCAGGACATTAAGCTGATGGGGCTTGTTGAAATAGGGCCAGGACATTTCCTGCCTGAAGCCTGTCAGCTGTGATGCCGGGGGCAGAGAGATGGCAACAAAAATTGGGCTGGGAGCCCGAGAATGCTGGGACGGGTTACCTTTATTAGCGCTGGCAGGCAATCGCTGACAGAGGCAAGACCAAGGAGACAAAGCAAGACCAACAATCCCTTGCAGCACTCAGGGGTGGGTGGGGGGGATGGGTGGTGGTTGGGGCAGTGGTGAGTGGTGCGGTTGGGAAACAGCACTTACTTTCCTGACCGACAGGGATTTCACAAGAAAGTTAGCCTTTTAAACCTATGCTAAGTTATGTCTAATGCAGCAATTAATCTCTAAGTGTCCTATAGAGATGGCAATTAGACTTTGTGGCCTTAAAGAGGGGGATTAGTTTAAACGTTGATCCATATTAGCAGCAGAGTAGTGCATTGTGACTTATGACTAGCAATTTTAACCTTTGGCAGCAGTTTGAAGAGTGTAATATTGGATCGCCTGCCCCTGTTGGCCAGCGTTTAAACTCACCTCCACCCGTTGGCTGTTGAGTAGGTCCTGTGCAATCCCCCCGCCACCCCACACCAAGTGTTAAAACGCCATCGCCATTCAGTAAGTGTAGGTGGTCATTTGTGGGGTTGGGGGGCTGAAAGCAGTGGGAGCACAGCTCAAAACCCACCCACCGCAACCTTTTAAAACCCCCAACTACAATGTACCTGCTGGGCAGGGGGAACCTACCCTATTGAGCGTAGAGAAGATCAGGGGCAGATATTTGGCTGGGCGAGCAGGCATGCGCCCGATCCACTCGAACGTTGACGTCAGCTGAGCCTGTCCATGACAACGCGCAGTCGCGCAATAGTTTGGCTGTCGGGTGCACGCAGGAGATGGCAGAGCGCCCGCCGACAATTAGTAGGCCTGTTAAGTCCATTAAGTAATCCATTAGGTTACTTTTTGCACTGCTGTTTCTTTTTGGAAACCTCATCCACGGGCGGGATGAGATTTCCAAAAGCAAATAAAAATAAAATAAAAGTTTTAAAATTGAATTAATAACATGTCCCCCTGCTCATGTGACAGGAAGAGTCACCTGAGGGGGGGGGGGGATGTGTTCTTCTGCATTTTCTTCTTTTTCTTTTTTTTCAACAACCCTTCGTCTCCCTGGGGCATCTCTCTGTGCCTCGGGGAGATGATGAAGCACTCACCCCCAGGCCCTGCCGAGCCCACCTGCCAAGGGCAAAATTCTGCCCCCGGGCCTTGAGGCCCACATGGTCAACAGCCTGAGTCACGGTCACATGATAAATGGCGACATAATGGACCACCCAGCAGCTGACAAACGCTGAGTGAGAACGCTAAGGTAACGAATAAGTAAAGGAAAGTCGACGCAGGTGAATAGTCTCGAGTTATCGCAGCCGGGGCTTCCCTTTCCTACATTAAAAACCCAAAACCCCAACCCCTTTCTCCACGCATTTGATTTTAAATGTGCGGAAAACCACGGGCCAGGGTTTCTCATTGGTTGGGTGGGCTCGGCCCCCGCAATCAGCTCTGCGCCACCATTTTACGCTGGGTGGGCCAATTACGGCCTGCCCAGCGTAACACGTGAGCATTAACGCTGAGCGCTACCTGTGCAAGCAGTGGGAGGAGGGAGAGTCGGATCCAACACTCTTTGAACGTGCGCTTCAACCCCCCCCTGCTGGTGGATGAGGTTTCCTAAAAAAAACGTAAAGGCCGCTTGGCCTTCTCACCTGCCAGACAACCGTAAAGCTGGACGGGATGTGTTCATTTGATTTTAACTAGTTTGTTAATGGCCTTAATAGGCCTTTCAATTATCGGCGGGCGCGCAGCAGATTCTGGCGCATGCCCACCAATTGAAATATCGCGAGACAGCGCAATGACAGCGGGACGCACACCCGACATCATCGCGCGTCGTTTTACTTTCCAACGTGTCCGGCCAGTTGGAAAGTTCTGCCCGTGGAGTTTAGCCAGAAGAAGAATTGAGCCCCCTCCCAACCTTTCTTCCCACCACCTCCAGCCTGACCTGCGCACGTCCTTGTGTCTCTTATGCTTTTAATTTTCTCTTCTTATGTTCACAAGAGATGACAGCGAAGTCTATAATTACTGTTATGCAATATATAAACTTAACAACTTAACACGACTCCCATTTATTGCAGTTCCAATGTTATCTGAAGGATGCTTATCATTTCCTGCAGCCTCCTTGCTCCGCGGTAGGTTGTCCTGTGCCTCTCTCAGATGATGGTGCCACCTGTGCCCCCTAGTAACATTTCCGGCATGAAGCACTTTGCTTTCACCTGAAGGCAAAGTCTATAGACACCACTCCCTGTTCTGCCTTTATATAGGATTGCATAGGATATTTGGCCCAGAAACAGTCCATTCAGCCTGACAAGTCCATGCCGGTGCTTATGCTCCACTCGTGCCTCCTCCCAACTTTCCACATCTAAATCCACCATCGTAACCCTCTATTTCCTTCTCCCTTATTTGCTTATCTAGCTTCCCCTTAAATGCATCTTTGCTTCAACTATTCCCCGTGGCAGCGAGCACATTCTCACCACTCTAGGGGTAAAGAAGTTTCTTCTGAATTCCCTATTGGAATTCTTGGTGACCATTTTATATTGACGGCCTCTAGTTACATTCTTCCTCATTTCCCTGCATCCCCTGTCCTCACTATGCATTGACGAAGAAAATTGGCTATCATATTTCCCACCCTCCACCCCAGGCTATACACATTGTTATTGAGAGGTACATTGAATGTCAGAACCATCTGTGGAATAGACAGACCTGTAGCGGAAGTGGTCAAGGTCAGGTGGGATGGGTAGAGTACTAGAGTCATGCTTAATGGGGATAAAAATAAATGTTTCATTTCATGGACCATGGGCTGAACATTTTAATTAAAGTAATAACTTTTGCATTTCCTTGAGTATCTCGGTGTATAAGTATTTTGTTTTTTTTTCCATCTTTTTCTTTGCTAGCATCTCTAAAATAACATCCCTTAGCTGACACATTTGAGAAACAAGTTGCGTTCCTGCCTCGCCTGTTATAAAGTCACCAATTCCCAAGCAATGTGCGTCCCAAAAGATTTAGCGGCAGCACTTTTGCGACCTTAGTGCATAGTGTTGAGATCGATATTTGTAACCCACGGTTATCCAGCTTAGCAAGATCTCTGTGCGCCATTGTGGAGTGGCACTGGATTGACCTGGGTGTGCAGCAACCCTCACTCCATCCTCACTCTCCCCAGTTGCACGACTGGAAGAATTCAGGAAAAGCTTAAGCTTCGACAGAGCTCCCTCTCTCTCCCTCTCGCTCTCCCTCTGTCTAGCTGACAGTCTCAGGATTGGCATGGGTTGATGCTCCCCTTCACCAATTCACTGTCTGATAACGCAAATGACTATTCACCCCAAACCTTTGCCAAATGCACCAACTCATGCCGATGTTTGCTTCCTCCACAGCTAACTGGCTTGTCACACTTTACCTGAGTTAGCTCTAGTCCATGAATGTCTGCTGCCTATTTGAGTGAGGGTGACAAGCCAAGTCCCAATCCTGTCCTGACCCCACATCCACTTTGCACATATTATCTGGCATGAGTAACTGGATAGCAATCAAGACAACCTTCTCCTTTCCTTAGTCCAGGGTGTTGGGATCAATGATGCCGCAGGTGCATCTGTCCATGGCAATATCAGTAGGAGCGACCATTGCACGGCCCTTGTGGAGACAAAGTCCTGTCTGGGTACCCTCTATTGTAAAAACAGAATTACCTGGAAAAACTCAGCAGGTCTGGCAGCATCGGCGGAGAAGAAAAGAGTTGACGTTTCGAGTCCTCATGACCCTTCGACAGAAGGGTCGAAGGGTCATGAGGACTCGAAACGTCAACTCTTTTCTTCTCCGCCGATGCTGCCAGACCTGCTGAGTTTTTCCAGGTAATTCTGTTTTTGTTTTGGATTTCCAGCATCCGCAGTTTTTTTGTTTTTACCCTCTATTGTGTTGTGTGGCACTACCGCTGTGCTAATTGGGATAGATTTAGAACTGATCCAGCAACTTAAGACTGGACATCCATCACAGATCACATTGCAGAAGAGGCCCTTCGGCCCATCGAGTCTGCACCAACACGTGAGAAACACCTGACCTACCTACCTAATCCCATTTACCAGCACTAGGCCCATAGCCTTGAATGTTATGACCTGCCAAGTGCTCATCCAAGTATTTTTTAAAGGATGTGAGGCAACCCGCCTCCACCACCCTCCCAGGCAGTGCATTCCAGACCGTCACCACCCTCTGGGTAAAACAGTTTTTCCTCACATCCCCCCTAAACCTCCTGCCCCTCACCTTGAACTTATGTCCCCTTGTGACTGGCCCTTCAACTAAGGGGAACAGCTGCTCCTCATCCACCCTGTCCATGCCCCTCATAATCTTGTACACCTCATCAGGTCACCCCTCAGTCTTCTCTGCTCCAATGAAAACAACCCAAGTCTATCCATGAGGTGCTGTGGGCCATCTGTAGTAGCAGAATTGTACTCAACCGCAATCTGTAAGCTCATGGCCTGGTGTATCCCCCACTCTACCATTACCATCAAACCAGGGGATCAACCCTGGTTCAATGAAAGTGCAGGAGGGCATGTCAGGAGCAACACAAGGCATACCTAAAAATGGGGTGTCAACCCAGTGAAGTTACAACACAGGACTACTTGCATGCCAAATAGCATAAGCAACAAGTGATAGACAGAGCTAAGCGATTCCATAACCAATGGATCAGATCTAAGCTCTGCAGTCCTGCCACATCCAGTCATGAATGGTGGTGGACAATTAAACAACTCAATTGAGGAGAAGGCTCCACAAATATCCCCATCCTCAATGATGGAGGAGACAAGACATGAGTGTAGAAGATAAGGCTGAAGCATTTTCAACAATCTTCAGCCAGAAGTGTCAAGTGGATGATCCATCTCGGCCTCCTGCAGAGGTCCCCAGTATCAATGATGCCAGTCTTCAGCCAATTCGATTCACTCCATGGGATATCAAGCAGTGGCTGAAAGCACTGGATACTGCAAAGGCTATGGGCCCTAACAATATTCCGACAATAGTGCTGAAGACTTGTGCTCCAGAACTTGCCGCACCCCTAGCCAAGCTGTTCCAGTACAGCTACAACACTGGCATCTAATCGGTTATGTGGAAAATTGCCCAGGTATGTCCTGCATACAAAAAGCAGGACAAATCCAACCCGGCCAATTACTGCCCCATCAGCCTACTCTCCATCAACAGTAAAGTGATGGAAGGGGTTAGCAACAGTAATATCAAGTAGCACTTACTTAGCAATAACCTGCTCACTGATGCCCAGTTTGGGTTCCGCCAGAGCTTCTCAGCTTCTGACCCCATTACAGCCTTGGTTCAAACATGGAAAAAAGATCTGAACTCCAGAGGTGAGTTGAGAGTGACTGCCCTTGACATCAAGGCCGCACTTGACCAAGTGTGGCATCAAGCCAAAGTGGTACCTAGCCAAACTGGAGTCAATGGAAATCAGGGGGAAAACTCTCCGCTGGTTGGATTCATACCTAGCACAAAGGAAGGTGGTTGTAGTTGTTGGACGTCAATCACCTCAATTTCAGGGCGTCACTGCAGGAGTTCCTCAGGGTACTCTCCTAGGCCCAACCTTCTTTAGCTGCTTCGTCAA
This sequence comes from Carcharodon carcharias, assembly GCF_017639515.1. Taxonomy (NCBI): domain Eukaryota; kingdom Metazoa; phylum Chordata; class Chondrichthyes; order Lamniformes; family Lamnidae; genus Carcharodon; species Carcharodon carcharias. The sequence continues at coordinate 16,354,381 of NC_054468.1, read as the reverse complement.
TGACCTTCCTTCCATCATAAGGTCAGAAGTAGGGATGTTCGCTGATGATTGCACTATGTTTAGCACCATTCACAACTCCTCAGATACTGAGGCAGTCCATCTCTAAATGCAGCAAGACCTGGGCACTATCCAATCTTGGGCTGACAAGTAGCAAGTAACATTCATGCCACAGAAGTGCAAGGCACCATCTCCAACAAGAGTGAATCTAACCATTGCCCCCTGATATTCGATGGCATTACCATCGCTGAATCCCCCACTATCAACATCCTGGGGGTTACCATTGACAAGAAACTGAACTGGACTAACCATAGAGGTAGAGTGGCTACAAAAGCAGAAGAGAGGCTAGGAATCCTGTGGCACGTAACTCACCTCCTGTCTCCCCAAAGCCTGTCCATCATCTACAAGGCACAAGTCAGGAGTGTGATGGAATACTCCCCACTTGCCTGGATGAGTGCAGCTCCCACAGCTGTCAAGAAGCTTGACACCATCCAGGACAAAGCAGCCCGCTTGATTGGCACCCCATCCACAAACATTCACCCCCTCCACCACCGACACACAGTAGCAGTAGTGTGTACCATCTACAAGATGCACTGCAAAAACTCACCAAGGCTCCTCAGGCAGCACCTTCCAAACCCATGAACATTATCACCTCGAAAGACAAGGGCAGCAGATAGATGGGAACACCATCACCTGGAAGTTCCCCTCCAAGTCACTCACCATCCTGACTTAGAATTATATTGCTGTTTCTTCACTGTCACTGGGTCAAAATCCTGAAACTCCCTCCTGAACAGCACTGTAGATGTACCTACACCACATGGACTGCAGCGGTTCAAGAAGGCAGCTCACCACCACCTTCTCAAGGGCAACTAGGGATGGGTAATAAATGCTGGCCCAGCCAGCGAAGTCCATAGCCCATAAATGCTGTGCATACTGATATTAGCTATCTCAGTGCAGATCAAACAAGTAAATCTCAAACCTATTTGGTCTGTATAGCTTAATTCCACAAGTGGCAAGGAACATTAGTAGAATTACTTTAAGAATATGTTTGTAAAATGACTTCTAAAACTCCAGATGAAGAAAACATAAAACTATCAGTTCTATTCAATGAAATACATATTGTATCATGGTCAGTCAAATAAGAAGTTTATTACTGTTTCTTTTACAAAATACTAATTGTAGAACATTGTTGACTTTGTGATGCAGTTCATAAATCTGTGAATAATGATGAAAAAAAATGTGAGCTGTTAGCATCTATTTAAAGTTGTGCAGTCATAAATCTGGTGATGTAGATTTGACCTATTTCCAATCTAAACTCAAAGTGTAACAATTGAATCTGTGTTAGCCTTGCACTTATTTGTCATTGCACAGTATTTAAACAGGTTTATTGAACATGCTTCATGAGCCCTTCATGTTAACTGGAGTTACCATTTCTTTTTGCACAGATGCCCATAATATCTGTAGATCATCTGACTAGCCATAAGTACGTTACTCCGATGTAGAATATCTCCGGGTCGAACAGTGAGTATCCTTTTGTTTTAGTTTCCTTTCAGCAAAGCATTGAAGCATTATTAAAACTCAATTCTTATGGTGAAATATCTCCGGCACTCTTTGGAAAATTAATACACTGTAACCTCTCCAGTCCAGAATACTCGTGATCAAGTCATTTTTGGATTTCAGAATTTTCTGGATTATAGAATGAAGTTAGAATGCCTAACCACAATTGTGTGAATTGGAAAGCACCATGGATATAAATATTTACCTGAAGCATAAAATTGTGTTAAGACATTATAAAGCAGTAATAAAAATTGTTTGACCTATCCCAGAACTGTATCTTCCATGTTTCCACTCCCAAAGTACTGTACCAAAATAATCTAAAATGATGCCATGAGTTGCAAAGGCTCTGACAGTATTCTGGCAACATTGCTGACATCTTGTGCTCCAGGACTTGCTACGCCCCTAGCCAAGCTGTTCCAGTATGTTCACTGATGATTGCACAATGTTCAGCATCATTGTTGACCCTTCAGATACTGAAGCAGTGCATGTCCAAATGCAGCGAGACCTGGACAATATCCAGGTTTGGGCTGACAATTGGCAAGTAACATATGCACTACACAAGTGCAAGGCAAAGACCATCTCCAACAAGAGAGAATCTAACATCGCCCCTTGATGTTCAATGGCATTACTATCACTGAATCTCCCACTATCAACATTCTGGGGGTTACCATTGACCAGAACCTGAACTGGACTAGCCATATAAATAATGTGGCTACAAGAGCAAGTCAGAGGCTAGGAGACCTGCGGTGAGTAACTCACTTCTTCACTCTCCAAAGCCCGTTGATCATCTACAAGGCACAAATCAGAAGTGTGATGGAATACACCCTGAATACATACTTGCCTGAATGAGTGCTGCTACCACAACACTCAAGAAGTTTGGTACCATCCAAGACAAATCAGCCCACTTGATTGCCACCCCATCCACAAACATTCACTCCCTCCACCACAGACAAATAGTGGCAGCAGTGTGTACCATCTACAAGATGCACTGCAGGAACTCACCTGGGATCCTTAGACAGCACCTTCCAAACCCTTGGCCGCTACCATCTAGAAGGACAAGGACAACAGATGTATGGGAACACCACCACCTGGAAGTTCCCCTCCAAGTCACTCACCATCCTGACTTATATCAAATATATCACAGTTCCATCACTGTTGCTGGGTCAAAATCCTGGAACTCCCTTCCTAACAGCACTGTGGGTGTACCTACACCACATGGACTGCAGAGGTTCAAGAAGGCAGCTCACCACCACCTTGTCAAGGGCAACTGGGGATGGGCGATAAATGCCGGCCCAGCCAGCGAAGCCCACGTCCCTTCAGTGAATTTTTAAAAATCTAAAACGATGCCTTGAGTTTCTTGGGCCTCTTCATGAAGTTTCCAGGTAATTGGTGTTTCTGAACAATGGATTTCTGGCCTTGAGATGTTACAGTATAATATTCACAATTGGAAGCTATCCAGCAATCAGTACAAGAGCAGCATTAAAGAAGCATGTAGAGAAGGATTGAGTGCCCAGTGATGAGGTATTAGATTTTGACTCACAGTGACCCTGGTTTATGACTTTCCTTCAGAGACCCCGTGGCACTATTTTGAAGATGAGTAAGGCAGTTGCCTCCAGTAGCTCCAGTCAAATCTTGCCTTTCAACAAACACCAGCAAAGCAGTTGAACTCATTGCTATTTTTAGGACTTTGAGCGCTAATTGGCTGCTACATTTGGCTTCGAAGCAACAGTGACTGTTCTTTTCAAACAATTTGCTTCCCCCAAATGCTTTACAATGTCCTGAAAAGCTCTTTCTGTCATTACCACAAAGTGAGTAATCCCTCGAAGCATGAAGGATATTGTAGATGAGCTCCACTCTACCCAATTTAAAGTATATTAGACATCACATACAGGTACGCAGATTTCCCAGAGCAGAGAAAGGCTGTTCAGCCCAACTGGTCTATACCAGAATTCATGCTCCACACGAGCCTCCTTCTATTCCCTCCTCATCTCACCCAATCAGCATATCCTTCTGGCCCTTTCTCCCTCTTGTGTTTATTTAGCTTCCCCTTAAAAAATATGTTCTTACATTTATATAACGCCTTTCATGACCACTAGACTTCCCAAAGGGCTTTACAGCCAACGAAGAGTAGTCACTGTTGTAATGTAGGGAACAGGGCAGCCAATTTGTGCACAGCAAGCTCCCACGGACAGCAATGTGATAATGACCAGTTAATCCACTTTTGTGACATTGATTGACTGATAAAGATTGTAAAAGTGATAACTCCAGAGTTTTTCTTCGAAATAGTGCTGTGTGTTCCTTTAAGTCCAACGGAGAGGGCAGACTGGGCTGTAGTTCAGTGTCTCACTGGGAAGATGGCTTGGTACTGCACCTAAATTTCAACCTTGATTTTTGTGGAACTCCTGGCATTGAAGTTAAACTCACTATCCTGTGAATCAAAGGCGAGAGTGTTGCCCTGCGCACTGAACCAGAGCTGACAGGTCATGTCCGGACGGGATCGGGTTTGGTTTTGCTGTGCCTTTGCAATCAGATAGCCTGTCAGCACGAATCATCCAGACATGCACAAGAAGGGTGGCCTTGAGTCTGGTATCCCATCTAGTGAGCCCCTCCCCAGAATCCATTCAGCAGAGGTAAAGGGAGAGAATTGGAAGGAGCAAAGAAAATAGCTAAAGAACATTGTTCTGCACAGTTTGCCATTGGTGACTGGATGGCTACAATCCATTGTTACAATTGTTAAATTCCCCTCAATCCTTGCACTTGCCTCATACTCCCCACTGGCTCATTTTATCCCAGAGCCATGAGATCCATGTGTAATCTAACTAGCACTAAAAGATTTAAATTATTAGGGGAAGTTGCATAGACCAGAATTCTATTCCCTCAAGCATAGAAGATTAAGGGGTGATCTAATAGAGGTGTTTCAGATGATTAAAAGAATATATCTAGCCTAACTATTTCCTTTGATTAGGTGACCAAAAGGGAATATCCTTAAAATTCAAGCTAGTCATTCAGGAGTAATGTCAGGAAGCACGTCTTCATACAATAGATAGTGGAAACCTGAAACTCAATCCCCAAAAAGCTGCTGAGGCAAGAAGTCAATTGAAAATTTCCTGATTATGAGCGATGGATTTGTGTCAGGAAAGGGCAGTGAGAACAACGCAACCAGGGCGAGCACATGGAGTTAAGACACAGATCAGCCATGATTCAACTGAGTGTCAGACCAAGCTCAAGGGATTGGATGTCCTCGTCCCATTCCTGGGTACAGTAAGATTTCTGTTACCCAGCGCTCTACCAACCGGGATTCTGTAGTAACCGGAATTCTGGGGTGGGGTCTGTAGGGTCTGTTTTATAATTGGAGGTGTCAAACTCACAGGTAATAATTCCTGTTGGCCTGTTCTCACCCCGGTCCCAGCCTCCCACTGGTCCGCAGCACCATCTCCCCTTGGCGCTGCTCACTCAATTCACACGCTCCTGCACCTCTTGTGAGACCTCAATACCCACATGATCACCCTGGAGCTTTCTCATTGGATGAAAACGTGGAACTCACCTCATACCTCAGTTAACCGGTATATATGATTAACTGGCATCTCCCCTTGCCAGATCACAGAGATTTCCACAGAAGTTAGCCCTGTGGGTCTCTATGGAAACACCCATGCCAGCTTATGCCGCTTAATATGATCCTCATCAATATGCATCATACTCATTCATTCACATCCTTTTCTTTCCCTGAGTCAAAGATCCCAAAACATTCCTATCTGTGACTATGATCAGTCACCTCAAAAGTGAATAATTGAACGTTGAATATATAAAGAACATGCCACAAATAATCGAAGTGGTGCAATCAGTTTCTAACCAGTTTTGTCTGAGATCAGAATATCAATCCTGTTTTTAAACTACACCATTGTTAGTCATCTATTGGAAGTTCTCAGTTAATGCTTATTTCATTCCACTTTACAATCATTGACTGACAACCTAATAGAGGCTTATAAAATTACCAGAGGCTTTGATAACTAGACATGGAGAAGATATTTTCATTCCTCAAAAGGAGGCCATTCAGCCCATCATGCCTGTGCTGGCTCTCCGTAGGAGTAGTTCTCCTGGTGCCTATCTCCCCATCTCCTCCACCTAGCTCTGCACATTCTTCCTTTTCAGATAATAATCCAATTCCCTCAATTGAACCTGCCTTGGCCACAATCTCAGGTAGTGCATTCCAGCTCCTAACCTAAAGGTTTTCCTCATGTCACCATTGTACCTTTTACCAATTTCCTTAAAGCTGTGCCCTCTTGTTCTCAATCCTTCCACTAATGGACTAATGGGAAGAGTTTCTCTCTATCTACTCTGTCCAGCCCCCTCATGATTTTGAATAGCTCCATCAAATCTCCTCTTAACCTTCCCTTCTCCAAGGAAAACAGTCCCAACTTCATCAATCTGTCCACGTAACTGAAGTTACTCAGCCCTGGAGCCATTTTCATGAATCTTTTCGGCACCCTCACTAATGCCTACAAATCCACTTATGTGGGGTTCAAAGCGTGAGAGCCATGAGCATAAGATAGTCAATAATAAATCCGGTGGGAATTCAGAACAAGCTTCTTCACTAAGAAAGTGGTGAGAACGTGGGATCTGCTACCACAGGGAGAAGTTGAGTTTAATGGCACAGGTACTTTGAAGGGGAAGCTAGATAAGTACATGAGGGAGAAAGGAATAGAAGGAAATGCAGGTAGGGTTAGATGAAAAAGAGATTCCTGAGAAGCATGAAAAACAGCATAAGCTTGTTGCGCCGAATGGACTTTTTCCATGCTATTAATTCAAAATAATAGAACCTAATGGAACTGGAAAGCTACAGCTCCTTTCAGAGTAAATGCAGAATTTACTTTTGATTATCTTTGGTATTGCAATTATTGGTGTGAATTGGTGAGTCTTATGCCCATATCCTGTGTAGAAGTGATTGACTGGACAGAGCACAGTAACTCAGTATAAATTGCTTCATTGTGGGTTCCACATACCGAGCCATACTAATAAAGTTCAATCTCAGTTCTCAATTTAGCTGATTTTTTTTTTATTTGTTCGTGGGATGTGGGCTTCGCTGGTTAGGCCAGCATTTACTGCCCATCCCTAACTGCCCAGTTCAGAGGGCATTTAAGAGTCAGCCACATTGCTGTGGGTCTGCAGTCACATGTAGGCTAGACCGGGTAAGCTTCCCTATAGGACATTAGTGAACCAGATGGGTTTTTATAACAATCGGCAATGATTTCTGGTCATTATCAGGCTTTTAATTCCAGGTTTTTATTGAATTCAAATTTCACCATGTGTCATGGTGGGATTTAAACCCAGGTCCCCAGAGATTTATCCTTGGTCTTCTGGAATACTAGTCCAGTGACAATGTCACTACACCACCGCCTCCCCCATATGTTAATTGAAACGCTGATTAAGATGTTACAATTAGCTGTAGTACCCCTCAGCTACACAAGTTAAATCAACGACAATACTGCAACTTTAATATAGTAAAATGTCCCAACGCAGGAGGGTTATCAAATATTTAACATCAAGCCACATAAGGAGCGAGATATTAGGGCAGGCGACCAAAAGCTCAGTCAAAGAGATAAATTTTAAGGAGTGCCTTAAAGGAGGAGACGTGTAGGGAGGGAATTCCAGAGTTTAGGACCTTGGCAGCCGAAGACTTGAACATCAATGTGGATTAAAATCCAGGATATGTAACAGGCCAGACTTGGACGAGCGCAGAGACCTCTGAGGGTTGTAGGGCTGGAGAAGGTCACAAAGATCAGGAGGGTCGAGGCCAGGGACGGATTTGAAAGTAAGAATGGAAATCCCAAAATTGAGCTGTTGCAGGATTGGGAGCCAATGTAGGGGTGATTCAGAGTTCCTACTACTGCTCTTTACCCAGTGACTGATGATGGAAAAGGCCCACGTGCAGATGTCACAGAGGCTTGCGTTAAGTTTTAATCTTCCCCATCATTGATCCTAATGGTCTCTGCTGAGTAAGTGAAATAGAGAAGGAATTTGTATGTGTAGCACGTCTTCACACCTTCAAGAGAAGGTCATTGAATCCTGGGGCCCTGCACTGCTCTCTGTTAATTGCCCACTTAAGGAACTCAAGTGGCCCATTGGTGAGCAGACTGCCTGACGCCAGCCCTGCCCCTGGTATAATTGCGGTGGGCGCAAGGGCAGGCAGGTAGGTGGTGGGCATGCCGCCTGCCGGATTTAACGTGACCCCGCCTTCAACGTGTTAAACCCAGCCCTAGGTAGTGCAGACCATGTTTCAACCCCTCCTGCCCTCTCCCCCCAAAACCTCACCCTTGCCATGGTAGTATCCAGCCATGAGTAGCATCCAAGTAACAACTGAGGAAGTAGGAAAAACTCGCATTGATTTATTAAGCAACTTTCTCAACCTCAAAGCACTTGACAACCAATGAAGCATCTCATTTTTCAAGCGTAGTTGCTGCTGTAATGTAGGAAATGCAGCCGATTTGTGCACAGCAAGCTCCCACACACAACAGTGAGATCAATGAGCAGATAATCTGTGTTAGTGGCATTGGTTCAGGGATAAATATTGGCAAGGACACCAAGCATGAATGAAAGCCAATTAACTTGAGGCCTGCAACAATCCAATTTGCCTGAATCCTAAACCTCTCCCATCTCCATGATTATTCATCGTTTCAGGTGAAAAATAATGTTCTCTCCCAAATGCCTTTAAGTTGATTTAAATTTCATTTAAATAGATGCTGTCTCTCCCTAATATGGTGCTATATAAAGGCATGTTTCCCTTGCTCTCAGGGCCTGGTTGTCAATAAGGATATTTAGGTAGGATTTCCCAGTCTTGTACCTGGGCAGTGCTACAAAGACAAGGGGAAATGAGTGAAGAGGAGCACTGGCCTGCAGTGAGCCCATCAGCCAAAGAGACCAGGGAATCCTATCCCAGTCGAAGCCAGTCAGGGAACTAAAAACGGGAAGTGCTGGAGAAACTCAGCAGGTCTGGGCAGCATCTGCGGGAGACAGAAGCAAAGTTAGCGTTTCGAGTCCGCCCGACTCTTCTTCAGAGCTCATACGGACTCAAAAAACATTGACAACGGGCAGGAATTTAAGTCCTGTCGGCAGGCGCGCGCGACCGACCTGATCAGGCGTAAAATAGCGCGCGGTGACGTCGGGCGAGCGTCCCGGATGTCCCCCGCCCTCTCCTGCGATAGTTCGGCCGGCTGGCGGCGCGCACGCGAGAAGAGTCGCCAGCGCACCTGCCGACAGCTAAGAGGCCTATTGAGGCCTTTAATCGATGAATCGAAAGCTGTTTCTCGCTGCCCCCATCCAGGCTCGCGGTTGGCGGCCGGGTGAATCGGCCCAGGCGGTCTTTGGATTTTTTTTTAGGAAACCTCATCCACGGGTGGTGGTGGGGGGGCGGTGGGGGGAGGGGCGGTGAGGTTTCCAACGTCAATTTAAAGAAGAAATAAATTGACGTCGTTTTTATTCTGTTTAAGTCAGCGTGGGTGAGCCCTTTGTCGGGACAATTTTTTTTTTTCGGGTTTTAAAAGTCTTTATTTTTTGAGTTTGAAATAGTTCAGCTCCCCGAGGCAGCTCCCCCCCTTCAGGGAGCTTTCATTGTGCGATTCCCACCACCCCCGCCCCCCACCGGCCCCCCAACCAACCCCCCAACCTAGCGCATCACGCACGCACAGACTTACGCGCTCGCCCTCCTCCCACCCACCCACCCCCACCCCCACCCCCAACCCCAACCCCCACCCCCAACCCCAACCCCAACCCCAACCCCCCCAACCCCCAACCCAGCGCATCACGCACACGCAGACTTACGCGCTCGCCCTCCTCCCACCCACCCCCACCCCAACCCCAACCCCAACCCCCCCAACCCCCAACCCAGCGCATCACGCACGCACAGACTTACGCGCTCGCCCTCCTCCCACCCACCCCCACCACCAACCCCAACCCCAACCCCAACCCCCAACCCAGCGCATCACGCACACGCAGACTTACGCGCTCGCCCTCCTCCCACCCACCCCCACCCCAACCCCAACCCCAACCCCCCCAACCCCCAACCCAGCGCATCACGCACGCACAGACTTACGCGCTCGCCCTCCTCCCACCCACCCCCACCACCAACCCCAACCCCAACCCCAACCCCCCCAACCCCCAACCCAGCGCATCACGCACGTGCAGACTTACGCGCTCGCCCTCCTCCCACCCACCCCCACCACCAACCCCAACCCCAACCCCAACCCCCAACCCAGCGCATCACGCACGTGCAGACTTACGCGCTCGCCCTCCTCCCACCCACCCCCACCACCAACCCCAACCCCAACCCCCAACCCAGCGCATCACGCACGCGCAGACTTACGCGCTCACCCTCCTCCCACCCACCCCCACCACCACCCCAACCCCAACCCCAACCCCCAACCCCAACCCCAACCCCAACCCCAACCCCCCCAACCCCCAACCCAGCGCATCACGCACGTGCAGACTTACGCGCTCACCCTCCTCCCACCCACCCCCACCACCAACCCCAACCCCAACCCCAACCCAGCGCATCACGCACGCGCAGACTTACGCTCTCACCCTCCTCCCACCCACCCCCACCACCAACCCCAACCCCAACCCCAACCCAGCGCATCACGCACGCGCAGACTTACGCGCTCGCCCTCCTCCCACCCCCCCACCCCCCCAACCCCCCCAACACCCCACCCCAGCCGCGCTGCGTTTCTCAGAGGGCCTTTCACACTGGCTGCTCGCTAATTGCCGGTGCCAAATCGCATTCAGGGGCCGATCGCGGGTTGGGGGTTGGGGGGTGGGGGGCCGTTCCCAGGATGCTCCCGGGCCCGCCGGCAACTCCAGCCCGTTGACCTCAAACTTCCTGCCCGGTGCTTCTCTCTCCACGCATGCTGCCAGACCTGCTGAGTTTTTATATGTGATTTTTTTTCAAATTATTGCATTTAGCCTTAGAAAGCCTCCAAGAAAAAAAACACAAAAAACAAAAACAAAAAAAAAGAACATTAGTTGTGTACTTTTTCCACCCCCCCCAGCATTTTCCGTTTTTATTTCCTGCTTCCAGCCTCCGTGGCATTTTACTTCCAGCCGGGAACTAAACCGCCGCCTTCTTTTTTTTCTCTTCCCTGTCTAGATCAGCGTGAAGAGATGACAGTGTGCCGGAACACCATTACAGGGCAAGGGTCAACAGCCATTCTGTAAATACCACCATCTTATACCCAACCCCTCCCTCACCTCCCTCAGCCGGAAGCCTTTCCACCTTTTGCATGCTCATGAAACGGAAGTATGGTTATCCGGAAGGAAGCATTGAAAAGAACGCTGCACACTGAGATTTGCGTAGCCTGTATGTTCCACCGAGAGTAAAGCTGAGGGAAAGTGACCTATGGTCCAGAGTGCAACATCGTCTGCCTTTACTCAGTACTGTGTTATGCATAGGTTCCGAGATATATGCATAAATGACTCCCCCGTTTCTTTCACGCGTCTTCTCTCTCTCTCTCTTTCTCTCTCTTTCTCTCTCGACCCCTCCTCTCACTGGAAAGGTAAACTTGTACACTTTAGTATGCAGTATGTACTGGTACGCCTATGAACCATGCAAATCATTTTGATGTTAGGTTTAAATGGTTTTCCTTCAAGTTTACAAAAATGGAGAAAAAAAAAGAAAAAAAACAAGAGGTGCACCTTGTATTTAAAAAAAGTACTATTTTACCATTTTCATCCAGAGTCAGTTGTGCATGCACAGTGTTCTGTGTTAAGGTTATATTCTAGTGGAATGTGAGAAAGACTTAAAGGGCAATGGACAGAGATGAATGTGCTGGGCAAAGTTAACATTTTTTTTTTAAAGCGCATTATGGCTTTAAATACTGTGTCATAAATGTGTGTGGGGGGGTGGGGGGGGGTACACGTTAAGTGCCATACAAGACTGTACATCTAACCCTAAAGTATTACTTCTGCAGTGTTAAAGCAATTGTCTGATGCAACATAATTCAAAACTTGTTAAAGATAGTAAAATTGGACAGTGCCACAAACTTTGTAACTTTATCATACATGCCAAAGCACTCTCCGAAATGGCATCTTCACTCCAGAATGAATAGTGTGTAGCACACAATAAATAAAAATATAATTTTTTTTTATAAAGGGAAGTCTTGCAGCCTACTACTATTTCACTGACACACATTATTAATATCTACCATATAATTAATATCTACCAACGTAAATGAAAATTAAATAAAATGAATGTCATAACCACACATGGCCAAGAAGGATTTTCCTTGATGCAAGTTGGCCACACAGATTGGCAGCAAGTCAACTCTTAAGGGAAAGAAACCTATTTCCGCTAATTGCCAAGCAAGGTGCCATGCTTCAGAGATTCGAATAGGCGAGCCACGTTTGTGCAGTTTTAATTTGCCCCAATATCTTTATTTTACCCTCTGTCCAAGAAAACAGAACCAAAAGTCAATTAAGACTATAAAAAAAAAAGACTTTATGGAGATGGAAACTGGCTTTGTGCTGAATGTCTCACTGCAGTCACGTGCGTACATTATAAAGGCAAACTAAAGAAAAGTGACTCTAAGCTAGATACCGAACAAAGCACTGTCATTAAGATGCATGTTAAAACCAAAATATTAATGAAATTTAAGATGTTTGTTAAAAGTAGCACCGGGGTGGGATATGTATCCGGGTGAATTTTATATGTGATTTTTTTCAAATTATTGCATTTAGCCTTAGAAAGCCTTCAAGAAAAAAAACACAAAAAACAAAAACAAAAAAAAAGAACATTAGTTGTGTACTTTTAATGGGTTTATCCAAAGGAATTCCTTTATTTTTTTCCCTTCCCCCCCCCAATAGGAATCTTTTCTCTTTCTTTTCTGCAGCTTGTTAAAGAGGTAGTTCAGCAAAAGGTGGATCAACTGCTGTAGTGGGGCCAGGTTACTAGAAGTATCCTCATAAGAATGGAAGAAGCGCAGGTTCGATTCTAGAACTTTCCATACTTCCTAGCTCACTGCAAGGGTTTTGTTTTTAGATAGAACTTGAAAGGTGCGCTTAATAGTTTTAAAAGGGGTTGTTGAGTTGATTTTATTGATTGTACTGTACATCTATTAAAGCCTTAGATTATATATTACGGGTTGAAACCCATTTTAAATGTTACTTCAAACCTGTTAAGAACACATAGCTGATAGAATTCAATTGTTATTCAAGTTACTTAACATGCTAGGACTTTGCTTATTTTTTTCCTCCTTTGTTTAAATTTGTAGTTTCTTACATATATTAAGATTAGATTTGTCTTTATTTTTTATTCCGTTTAAACATAAGATATTGTTTTCATATTTTAGTTGGTAGATTTCTTCTGTTTATCAGAATTCACTGATAAAAAAAATTTCCAAAAGTTTATGACAAAAAAGATTTTTTTTTTCTCCCCCTTCATCCTTCATAACGTACTCATAACTTTGATTTAACTGTAGTGTCATTTAATTATTCATATTAGTATAACAACTTAAAGGATGATTTATATTGTACTGACTTATGATTACGAGCATCAGTCATCGTTACTTCAGTCCTGTTTGCATTCAGAGAACAAAGACCTTTTATATGGAAATCTTACAATGATATGTTTCATTGTGAAGTATGAAGTTAAGTTGTTGCTATGGCAACAATCCTGGCAGACAAATGTGTAATATTTTAATGATTTACTTTGTTTGTAATTAGTCATTACGGAAATCTCTAGTTCCTAGATATTAGAACTGAAAATTATTTTCTACTGTAACCATTTGAAAATAGTAAGATATTGTTTTCTGAGTATACTTTGATCTCCCTCTTCTGAATATCCAGACCTTCTTTAAATAGAAGCTGCATAATCAATAGATCAAAGGATTTTTTTATGTCATGAATTCAAATATTAATCAAAGCTTACTTATAAGAAAAGAGAATTAATCTGAGTTGTGTGTGCAAACACTTGAGGGTTGATTATGCTGCAGTTTTAGAGAAAAAAAAAGTGATCGGGCCTACGGGAAGAAAGTTGACTTTTTGCACTTCTGTACATAGTCAAGAGAGGGAAACCTGTAAAATAGTAAGATCTTATTTTGAATAAAAAAAAATGTCTATAATAACAAGGAATTTTGTTAAGGTAATTAAAACGACAGGCTGAACAAAAACAATAAAAATTTAAAAAAAAGCTTGCAAAAATAAAAAAAACTGATAATGGGCACAGAGTAAGCACCTCATTACCCACTCCCCCAAACCTTTCCCCACCCCCTCCCCCAACCCCCAACCCCCAACCCCCCACCCGCCCCCCCAAAAAAAGGCAAAAATATTGCTTTGCTTTAATGTGAACAGCTTGTAGTTTGCCAGGATTTTTTTTGGCTGGAATGATAGACATCTTTCTGAGATCTCCAGGGAAGGGCGTGGGTGCCCCCATTTTAAACCCAATTCCGCCCGCCGGGGAACAGATGGGATTGGCGTTGCGATTGTGTGATGTTTACGCCTCCCCACCCACCCACTCCCCCTGCCCGATTCTGGCTCTCCATTGGGGTGGTCGGAAGAGAGAAGTATTGGGTGGGACCAGTGGAGAGGCTGGAGGGGGGGAAGCATTTAATACAGCACTCCCACCCAATCCCGCCAGATTCTCGCCTGGCCAGATAGGTTTAAAATTGCACCTCCCCACCCCGCCCCCCCCCCCCCCACCCCCCCCCCCCACCTTTCCTCCTCTGCTCATGACTGACAACGGTGAACAGGTTCAAATCCCGACTGCAGGTCATTTAACCAGGGCAGGCACATCAATTACCAAGGCTCATACCATCGGAAAACAAAATTATTTTCACATCACTATACACCAACAAAAAAATATTAAAACTCATTAAAAAAAAATGTACTGCATGTTTAGAGGCTTTTGTAAAATAAGGGAAACGAAAAGAAAAATTGTATTTTAGAGAACAGGTTCTGTAAACTGAATTTGATGGTGTATTTCTCATGGGAAGTAAAAACACATACATACGTATATAAATATATAAATATATATTAAACTGGCTCCACACTTTCAATTAAGAAACAAAAATGTCAGTTTAATCACAGACAGATCAATCAAACAGCAGGTGCCCACATGATTTACTGCTCTCGCAATTCCTGTTCCTTTTTGCAGTTGAGTGTACACCTTTTAAAATGATTCAAATCAACTATTTTTGTTGACTTAAAGAGAAACAGAAAGATACCATTTTGACTCGAAAACGACCGGTTACATTTTTTTCCCCCCACAAACCTCCCCCCACCCCTCCCAAACCCCCACACCAGCTTTTAAAATAAATTGGTTTTTGGTGGAGAATTTTTTTCTCTTTCGAAAAGAAAGGGAGAAGAAATCCTCGATAGGGTTAGAGGAGGAGGGACCATTGGGGTTGGGGAGGGCGGGGAATGCAGAGAAAGAATGCATGTTTGAAACCCTCCACCCCTCTAACACATCCAACCCCCACCCCCCGCACCCCCCCCCCCCCCCACCCCCACCCACCCCCCCACCTCACCCCCCTCACCACTCCATCCCACCCACCCGAAATTTAATTTCCTCAGTTCTGATGAAGCAACCGCTCAAATTTGGTCAGGTTGCGCCCAGTTTGTGAGGCCGTAGCTACAACTGCTAAAAGGACAGAAGCTTGGTTTTACTATTGTGTAATCACAGATTTTTATTTTTGTTTTCCTGCTCGTAGTTGGCGAGATAATGTACTCTGTCCTTGGCTGCCAATTGTTTTTTTTTTTCCGGCTTATTTTATTATTACCGCTATATCTTTGATTCTTGCTGTATGGAATTTAAAAAAAAAATAAATAAAGATGAAATTGACAAAAAAAAAGAAGCAAATGGCCTCTGTGTTTCTCCTTATTGTTGTCGTATTTCTTTGAAGAGAAAAGCCTTCTTGCCCAATACAGCTAATTATGTGGAGACGTTAAGGGTTTACCAATCCCCCAGCATTTGCCGCCGGATCTCCGGGATTTATAGATTAATCTCCAGCTAGCTGCTGCGGACAAAACCCTGTAGAAAAGTCATGGGGAGCACTAAATTAATGGTGCATTTTTTTTTCACTTCCTTTGGAAAGATAAAATGTCATGGCACGGAAGGCCTCTTTGAAAGAGCCCCGCTCTTCCCTCACAGACCTGCGATTTTTTTTTTGCGTTAAAGAATTTATCCAATTCCCTTTTGAAAGTTACCACTGAATCTGCTTCCAGCGTCCTTTCATTCAGCGCATTCCAGACCATCGAAACTCGCTGCGTAAAAAGAAAAAAATTCTTCTCGTCTCCCCTCTGGTTTGTTGCCAATTGCTTTAAACCTGTATCCGCTGGTTACCAACCCTTCAGCCACTGGGAACAGTCTCCCCTCATTCACTTCTTCATTGGTTCGAACGTTTCTGTAAAATATTCCCTTAACCGTCTCAGCTCCAACACGTTCAAGCAGCGCGACGCCATCCAGGACAAAGCAGCCCGTTTGATCAGTGTCGTGCAAATGTAACAATCTTCATAATATTATTGTGATTTATTGTGAAGGTGAGTCAATGGTGGGGTTTGGATTAGTTTCTCAGGGTAGAATTTTGCCCTTGGCGGGAGCAGTTGGAAAGCCGCCCGCAATCGGGGCCAGACTTGCGATTTCACGCTGGACGGCCAATTAAGGCCCGCCCACGCGTGAAATGCGAGCGGCAGTGCTCAGCGCTGCCTGTGTGGGCGGGGGAAGAGGGCGAGTGGGGAACATCGTGCATGCGCGCGAGCGAGCGCTCGAAAATCTCCCTGAGGCACAAAGCTGCCTCCGAGGGATGATGATGAGTTTAAAAAATTACAAATAAAAGATTTTAAAAATGTAATAAAACACGTCCCTGCTCATGTGACTCTGTACAGAGATTTTTTCAATGCCGGTGTGTTTATTTACAGAAGATTAAGCGGTCTGAAGTAAATAAAGGTTTCTGACTTTGATACTATAAATGGTTGCAGTTGATTGAAACTTTTAATGAATTGTTAGTTGAGCCATTATTTTCAAGGAATCTTTTCAAAGCTTCTTTATTGTGTCCATTTCAGGATCATTTCAACGACTTGTCAGACTTGCCAATAGCTCATTGTTTCTGCACATAGTGGATACTTGGAGAGTGGGTATGGAGGATTCATGGAGGATATGAAGGGTGATACGAAATATGAGGGGGCTTGGGTTTTAAGGCACATGTGGGGAGGGTAAGCCGGGTAAGGGTTTGAGAGCCTGACATTCATCATTACAACTAGACCAAAGTGCCAGTAGATGGAGGCTGGCACTCTGGGCTGCCTTCCATCGCCTTCTCGGGCCTCCCACCGGAGGCAGTGGGCCCGATTCCATCTGGTCCCAGCCTCCTCAGAACAAAAATATGGCCCGTGAGTGGCCCCTGTCTAAAGGAGATGGGTCTGTCGAGTCAGGAAGTTTCCTGACTGAACATTCTCAACCGCACAGTAAAAATCTAGCCCTACAATGCCGTTCCTTCACTGTCGTTGAGTCAAAAACTTGGAAAGTACCCAAAAGCACTGTGTGGGTGTACCTATATCACATGGACTGCAGCGGTTCAAGAAGGCAGCTCACCATCTCCTTCTCAAGGGCAATTAGGGATGGGCAATAAATGCTGGCCTAACCAGTGACGCCCACATCTCTTGAATGAATAAAAATCACATGACAGCCAATTTTCACACAACAAAGCCCCACAAACAGTAATGTGATAATTTGACCAAATAGAAGAAAAGTTAGGGAGTTCTCCGTGCTGCCCTGGTCAACAGTTTTCACTCAACAAACATCACAAAGGCAGATTATCTGGTCACCATTCCATCATTGTTCCTGGGAGCTTGCTCAATGCACATTGGTGGCTGCGTTTTCTATATTACAAATAAGGCCATGGCGGTGGGCGGTGGGGGGTGGGGGGGGGGGGGGGGGGGGTGGGGGGTGGGGTGGGGGGGGCGGGGTGGGGGTGGGGTGGGGGGGGGGAATTTTCAGTGCCCGCTGCTGTCGGGCGAGTTCGGTGGCGTGAGTGGACAATATGGCAAGAAGGGCAACAAATTGGTTTCACGGCATCACGAAACCAGTCTGTGACCACGCGCTTAGCCCGCCGATGGTGGGTCGCATTTCCCGCCATCGAATATCGGGAACCTCATTGCAATACACCTTCGTATTATTATAAGGCCAGTCCACCGGAATCCTCCCTACCAACAAACCCCCATCAACCCTCGCTGGATCGTCCACCCACGGCGATGTGTTTCACAACAGCGTATATAAGGTTTGCACTTGGCAGGCTGCACTATGAGGGGGAAATGGAGGTGAGTGCACAGTAACGTTGCAGAGCGCTCGCGAGGATCACCTGTTGGATTTCAAGGCTGAGGCAGCTTGGGAGGAGGGGGTGGGGCAAGGACTACCCTGTAGCTGATGGTAGCGCACAAGCATGGGCAGGGGGGGGTGGGGGAGTGCGGGAGGGAACTGGGCACACATTAGTGACCATTCCTCTGCAGCTGAGACAGTTCAGGCACAGCCACATTGACATGGTGTGGAGTGGGGTCTCTAGCTTATCTGCCCACTCAAGCAATGCAGAGGCATGAATGTGTCATCAAGTGCTCCAGAGCTTTTCAGCCCTCGGGCGCAGACTGCTAAATAATGAGCATTTTATGGGCTGTAGAAATGTTGGACAACAGGGCACGTTGTACAATCTCCCTGCTAAAACTGGCTGTGCAGCAATCATTGCTTCTTGTGATGTCATCATCCCAGTTTGGACCAGTCTCCCCCATGGTTCAAGCCAACAGTGCAGCCTTGCAGTGTGGGTTAGGAGAATACCTGCACCTGAGCTGAGAGCACAGCCTGCAGTCCAAAGGGCAAAGCTGCCGCCAATCAGTCAGGTGGGGTGGGGGTGGACGTGGTGGGGTTTCAGGCAGCCATGTAGGGCACTGCTCTTTGGCCATCCAAGTGGTGGCCAGCACTCTCCTGGGTGCATTGAGGGACATTCAGATTTAACCAAGGGAGGTTCTTAGTACACACAAGCTAATCCATACGTCTCTCCCTTCCATCCTGCAGGTGGAGTACATCAGGAGCATGGAGCCTGGTGAACTAGCTGTATGCCTCGCGGCGTACAGAGAGCAGAGACGATGGCGAACTGAGGCGCCTGGCTGCGCAGAGTGAGGAGCAGCACCCTCTGAAAGAAGGGGTGGCTGGGGGTCCTGCACACGCTGCTGAAAAGCCACAGCAAGCCGTCACTGGTCGGCACCTAGTTAGACCCAGGGTCTTCAGGCACTGCCTTTCCCTCCTGCAGATGACCGAGAACCAGTGTCGCTGAAGACTTCACGTGTCTAGGGAACTGGTTGGTAACATCTGCCAGCTTCTGCAGCATTTGGTGCCACGGGGACATGGAGGGCATCCACTGTCAGTGGCTGTGAAAGTGACCATGGTGCTCAATTTCTACATCAGTGGCTTCTTTCAGGACTCCACAGGTGACCTCTGAGGGATATCACAAGCCTCTACCCACAAATGTACTATGAGGTCACGGATGCCATCTTCACGAGGGCACACGACTTTGTGCATTTCTCCCGGGCACAGGAGAGCCAGGATGCAAGAGTGATTGGATTCGCCCAGATCTTGGGTTCCCCACAGGTGCAGGGTGCGATTGACTGCACTCATATGGCGCTCAGATCTCCATCGCAGCAAGCGATCAACTATGTCACCCACATGGACTTCCAATCGCTGAATGTGCAGCTGGTGTGCGACCACCTCAAATGCATCCTGCAGGTCTGTGAACGGTTTCCAGCGAGTGTCCATTTCTCCAACATTCTCAGTTGGTCACAGATCCCTGACGTCTCCCAGGGTCCACAGAAGCTGCAGGGCTGCCTTCTTGGTGACAAGGGCTACTCGCAATGCGGCAGCCTCAGACTGCAGCAGAGTGATGGTATAACGAGGCTCAAGCTGCAACTTGCAACTTGGTGGAGCAAACCATCGGGAGGCTGAAAATGAGGTTCCGGTTTCTGGACCGGTCTGGTGGAGCCCTGCAATATTGACCACAAAGGGTGTCACACATCGTCGTCACCTGCTGCACCCTTTACAACCTGGTGTTCATTAGCTGGCTGAGGAGGAGACGGAGGTGCTGGAGGAACAGAAAGAAGGCTTCAGGATTCAAGTTCAATGGAAGCAGATTTAAAGTGAAAGATGGAAGGTCTGTAACTCCTTGCTATGGGCATGTGAAGCAGTGGTGTACTATTGACAGCTGACTCGGTGAGAAAGAGAGTGCGTGGAAGGAAGCTTGAATGCACGTGGTGACCCAGGGAAGTGGAACTTTGGAAGGAAAGTTTGAAACCCTGGAAGTGAACCCTTGCAGAAGGTGTCTGAGGGAAAGCATCAGTTTGGGAGAAGATTCCAAGACGAGTTCCCGGAAAGTGGAGATTGGAAACCCTCATGTGAAAGACAGAGTGCAGTGAGACCGATTGGCTCACAGTGTGACAAGCGCCTAAGGGGAGTTGAGGAGAGATGCATAGTATCTGGTTGAGGTGGCATCTGTCACTTGGTTTCAGAGTGTGGTGGGTCTGACCACAGGGTGCCATAGGTTTAAGTGGATTGTGTACTTACTGTGAACATTAAAGTACATGATAGCTTTAGTAACTTGTGTTATCCTTACAAATCTGTATATATCTGTAAAGGTATAGTTGTGGGTGAAGGAGTATTGTAATATAGTTCATCTTTTCTTGTTAAATAAATGTTTTAATCTTTTGTTAAAAGTTCATTAGCTGACTCCTGTGACTCTGTTCAGTAGCTACTCTCCACATATCTAAACAAACAAATAAAAGTTAGGATCTCTCAAGTTGGGTTCCACTCTGGGAATAGGCTTGTCCAGGGGTAACCTCAGCTGGGATCATCACAATACCCAAACTATTACATTACCAGTAGCATGCATTAACATAACAAGATATACAAATGCTTTGTGTCAACAGAAGCCATTTCAGTCCAGTGTCCACTTTTAAACATCCAGTTTTCTTTGAGCTTTAAACTATTGACAATGCAGTTACAATTAGATTTTTTTGTCCAGCCACATGTATAACCTGTAAATTAAATGATTGCAGTAATAAACTCCGTCAGAATAGTCTTCCACTTCAGTCTCGAAATTTGTCCAGAAATTTTAAACGACTGTGGTCTGTATAAACAATTGCTTCAGACAAATTACTTGCAAACATAAATTTTGAAATGCTGCAACACTAAGGCCAGACCCAGGGTCTCTTTTTCTTTGATGTACATTCAGCTTTCGTGAAAAATATCCTATTGGTTTCTCAATTCCAGTTTCATCTTCTTGTAACAGTACAGCACCAATACCTACAACACTTGTGCCAACTGCCAACTCAAACTTCTTGGCATTATTAGGTATTTCCAAAACTTGTGTCATAGTCAATACAGTTTTTAAACTATCAAATGTATTCTGACACTCCTGTCTCCATTGAAACTTCTTGTTCGTTTTAATAGTTCACTCAATGAGCAACCACACTGCTAAAGTTTGGTACAAACTTTTGGTAAAATCCACTCGTGCCCAGAGACCTCAAAACTTCTCATTTTGTTGTAGGCACAGGGAAACTCACAATGGCTTTTACTTTCACATCTCTTGAAGCCACCGTAACATGTCCAGTGGTATGGCCTAGATGTGTAACTTACGTTTTGCAAATTCACTCTTAGCCATGTTCATCACCCAGTTAGTTTCTTGCAGTCGATCAAACCGTTCTTTCAGATGTTGCAAATGCGCCTCCCATGTTTGACTGAAAACTATCAAATCATCAATGTAAACAGCACAATTGCAATTACTTTGTCAGTCTTTGAAATGGTGCAGGTGCGTTTTTTCATAACAAATGGCATAACTTTAAAATGATCTAGTCCACCTGGTGACACAAAAGTCGATATCTCCTTTGCTCTCTCTGATAGCAGTGCTTGCCAATATCCTCTCAGCAAGTCAATCTTTTTGATAAACTTTGATTGTCTCACTTTCTCAATACAGTATTCCAACCGTGGAATAGGATCTGAATCTGCTTTCATCACTGCATTCACTTTTCAATAATCCTCACACTGTCTTTGCGTTCCATCACAATAGGTAAACTCCAGTTACTGCAACTAGACTCAATCATGTCATTATGAAGCCTGAATTCAATTTCTTTCTGTACTTGTGATAACTTTGCGGGATTTAATCTATAAGGACGTTGCCTTATCAAAACCGAATCACCCACACGTATATCATGTGTAGCTAAATTTGTCCTCCCTAGCTTATTCCCACAAATAGCTTTGTGTGACTGCAATAGCTACTCCAACTCACTTTGACACTTGTCTGGAAGGTAACTCAATATTACATTTAAATTGTTAAGTACCTCGTCATTATCCAATGTGATTAGAGGAAAATCAAGCTCAGAATCCTCTTTCTCCTTATCTACCACCACTAATACCTCCTTTGGGTCATTTTCCATGTCAAAGTACTTTTTAAGCATGTTTACATGCCACATCCTCTGCTTCTTTTTTTCCATCTGGAGTATTTATTTAATAATTTACTTCACTCAGTTTCTTTTCAATCCTGTAAGGCCCTCTAAACCATGTCTTTAACAGTTCACCCAATAGTGGTAATAAAAATAACACTTTTCTTCCCAGCAACAAAACAACGAGCCGTGGCTGTCTTATCTGCCTTCACCTTCATCACCTGCTGTGATAGTTTTACATGGCCCTTAGTGAACTCACATGCTCTGTCCAATCTTTCTCTGAAGTTTGTCACATAGTCCAGGAGAGTAACTTCCAAATTTTGATGCACTAATTTCTCCTGAATCAACTTCAGTGGTCCCTTACCTCATGACCATAGGTTAATTTAAAAGGACTAAATCCTGTTGATTCATTAGGAGCATGCCGCATAGCATATAACAAGAATAGAATTCCCCTACCCCAATCCTGTGGACAATCTTGACTATAAACCCTAATCATGGTTTTCAAAGTTTGATGTCATCTTTCCAAAGCACCTTGTGATTCAGGATGATAAGCTGTTGACTTAAACTGTCTTATCCTCAAGCTGTTCATTACTTCCTTAAACAGCTTTGGCATGAAACCTGTACCCTGATCTGATTGTGTTTCTTTTGGTAAACCATATCTGATAAAGAATTTAGTCAACTGTTGCACAATTCTCTTTACTGTAATACTTTACAAAGCTATCACTTCTGGAAACCTTGTAGACACATCCATTATTGTCAGCAAGTCCTAATTTCCACTTTTAGTGTTAGGGAGGGGCCCTACACAATCAATCAGGATCCTGATATAAATTTCCTCAAATGCTTGAATTAGAATTAAAGGTGTTGGTTTGATCGCTGCTTGTGGTTTTCCTGTCACCTGACATGTGTGACATGTTCAAAAGAATTTGACTACATCATTATGCAATCCAGGCCAATAAAAATGGTTTTATATTTTTGCTTGAGTCTTCTTAATTCCTAAATGTCCAGCTACTGAAATTTCATAAACTACCCTCAATATCTAATTTCTGTATCCAGATGGTATAACTATCTGATGCACTATCATCCATTTTTCATCTGCTGAAACATGAGAGGGTCTCCATTTCCTAGTTGACACACTATCTTTAAGGTAAAAACATTCTGGGATACATTCTGCCTCTGTTTCTGAGTCAGCTGCTTGAAATAACTGCTTTATTTGTGGATCTTCTGCTGCAGCTCTACCAATTGCCTTGAGCTAAACAGTTCAGCTTCATTCTCTCTCCCTGAACAATCTTATCAAAAATAGTATCAGCTAATTGGATACCAGCGTCTTTCTCTGTCTTTTAAATTCCTACCCTTCCTGTTTTAACCAGTGAGTTTGTGATCTTGTGACTATAAAATCTGGAAACAATCCAGGATGTTCTTTCTGCAATACCCCTGTTGAATATACCTCCCCAAGCTTTTTGACTACAGTAGGCATCACCAACGTCTGTGACACAGCTATATTATTATCTAAAATAAGTTGAAACCCTGCAATGGGCAATTTTTCCACCACTTTAACAATCACCTCACCTGTTTTCCACTTACTCTTTAAATTTACCTTCCAAAGTGGAGTAGGTTTAACATCTTCATGAATCCCACTTATTATCATGTTTTCCTGCAATATTTCCTCTGGACAATAAATATAACTATCCCACAACATTAAGGATTGACTAGCCCCTGTGTTTCTTAAAATTTTAATATCTTTGCCTGCTCCACCCTGTACACATGGTAAGACTTCCCCTTCACATACAAAACCTTTAAACATATCTGTAACCTGCCCTTCGGAACTCCCTTGGATGAATTGTGAACACATTTCCACTTCTTTACCTATCACTGATTCTTCCTGCTTCACCTGTACACAAACCACTGTCTTTTTCCTGTGCCTGAATCTCAGAACCCACAGTTCTCTTATTTCCAGAACTTTTCTGCATTCCAAGTTCTACAACAGATTTTCCCTGTAACCTCCAACACATGAGCTTTGTATACCCAACCTTATTACATTGAAAACATCTCAGTTTTCGCCTGTTACTTGTACCCTCAACATCTTCCTTTTAGGTCTGAGAAAAAGCATCCTGAGAATTTCCAACTATTCCTTCTCTTCCCTGGCTACACACCTTCTTTCACCTTCCCACTTACTGTCCTCCTCGGATTTAAAAGGGTGACGAAGAAAAGATTTAGATCTATGAGCTAACTCATAATCATCATTTAACTCTGCTGCTTGCTTTACAATTTTAACCCTCTGTTCCTCCACATGAGCTCTCACTGCCGAATGAATTGAATCTTTAAATTCGTCCAAAAGAATTACTTCCCTAAGAGCTGCCTATGTTGTCTCTACCTTTCATGCCCATATCCACCAGTCAAAATTACTTTGTTTTACTCTCTCAAACTCAATGTAAGTTTGCCCAAGCTGTTTCCTTATATTCCTAAATGTCTGCCTGTATGCGTCAGGAACCAACTCATTTTCACTCAAAATAGCTTTATTTGCTGCAACATAATCCACTGATACTTCTTTTGAAAGTGAAGCATAAACCTCTCTACCTACCAACCAAGGCTGTAAAAGCAATGTCCAGATTTCTTGGGGCCATTTCATCTGCTTAGCTTTCTTCTCAAACAAAATAAAGAAGGCCTGTACATCTCTTTCCTCAAACTTCGGAAGAGCCTGCACAAATTTAAACACCTCCCCATTGGGCTTTAGGTTGGAAGTGATAATTTCATCCTGAGAACCTCCCTCGGCCTCAGAGATTTCTGTTTTAACTTTAAGCTTTTTAAGCTGATATTTTCTCTCCCTCTCCTTTTCTCATTCCTCCCTTGCTAATTTCTCCAGCGCCGGTTCCCTCTCCTGTTTTATTTCTCTCTCCTGCCTTTCTGCTTGCTTCCTTTGAAATGCCCTTACTATTTCTTGTGCTTCCAATTCCAGTTTTTTTCATTTCCATTGCTTGTTCATGTTCAAACTTCTTCATTTGTAACTGAAGTCTCACTACCTTCAGCTGTGACTCACGAGTTTCAGGTATCCCTTCCGATTTCAAATGCTGTGCTATTACTTCAATTATGTCCGCTTTCTTTGCCCCTACAATTAATCTCAACTGCAATTTATCCACCAATTCTTTTAACTTACCCTTAGATACTTTCTGTAAACCAATCAGAGTTATGTCTTCTACTCCCAGAATAGTCTTAACTATGGAAAAAGCCATTTTTGCGGTCTCACCACTTTAAAGTCATTCACACCAACTCCTGAGTTCAATGTATTTCTCATACTCATAGCCTCAAGATTCACCAACTCCAAGCCAATCAAGGAATTTCAGAAAACCTCATAAGGAGTCCCAAATTTTGTTATGATGTGGCAGGTGATATGTGCCAGGCAGACCAAATCCACAAGGGAAATTTAGCAATGCTGTCACAATGGTTTTGCAATTTGTATTTATTACGAGAAGATTTGATAACTCAATTCAGACGTAATGAGTTCACTAACACCTTTAGAGATTTTAAAAACTCAACTAAAACATTCATGAACAAAATAAATGATTTCAAGCGCATACATAAGATTACAGTTGCTTAATACAATAACAAATCCCAAAATCCCTAATTAACCTGACTCCCAACTACACACCCCCTTTAAGGCAACTGTCCAAAATAGATTTTAAATTTAAATAGGCAAGCCAGAAAGCTTACCACAGTACCCACTCAACAGTGGAATTCCAAAGGCTTACTAGATACAGCAGGCTTCTGCAAAAGTGGCTGGAAGCTTTCCCCAAGACTGTTTTACACATCCTTTTAGATATTACATGGCTTTCCATCCTTCTTTATATATGTTTCCCTCTCTTTAATCTGTAAATTCCATTGTTCTATGTGTCTTTGGAAATTTACTTATCCAATAACATAAAAATCTTTAACGTTGCCAATATGGTCAGTACCTTTTGGAAAAATAAACCTACTGCTTGGCCTTGCTTATCTTGTTAGTTATAAAAATCCTATCACTCCTTTGAAACCTAAGCAGCTCCTTCACTAATCTAAAAATGCAAATTTCCTTCACACCCTACACACTGCCCTCATCCATGTTTACTCATTGGCATTTCAAATGCCTTTTACTCCTAACTTCTTTTGATAATTTCAAGCTTGTAATCTATCTGACTCTAATTCAATTAAATCACACAGATAGAACCATCTACACTCACCCTCCATAAACCTACTTTACAATAAACCACAGGAATATAACGAAAAAAATGTTAGTTTCATGACACTTTAAAAGCACCTGATCCTTTGTCCACCTTCAAATCTAACCCCTTTAGGAGCACACTGGTCACAGGTGCTGAAGGGATTGGTGGGGGTGTGGGGGGGGTGTGGGGTGGTGAGGCAACTCCACCTCAAAGGTGCTGAAAGCACAGAGAGAGAATGACGGACAGGGTGACACTGGCCCACGACGTTCTGGCAGCAATGACAAGCATCATTGAGTTGCAGGTACCACTAATACCTTCAAGGAGTGTGAGGCTGGACCATCACTTTGGTCTGAAGGCTGCACAAAGCACAGGGAAGAGGCCCTGGACTGAGACACCTGCCTTTATCTTGTGCAGAAAGGTTTCACACCTCAGTGACATGAACACTGCTCATCAGGGCAGGGAGACACTGTTAAGAGTTTATTTAAAATAGTGAACATTAGGCACAAGTGATTAACTCACGTGCCCAGGCTATGCAACTACGTCATCTTAGATTTTCTAACCCTGCCGCTACGACTTGGTGCTCCATGGGCATCCACGTTGGAGGTGGAGGCAGCCTGCTAACTGCTATGCCCTGTCTGTGATGACCTTGATGGGTGTCCTCAGGAGGACCAAGACCTCATGGGGCCTGGCCTGCTTTCTGGGTTCTGCTGTGTGGCAGTAGCCCCTCCTCGACCTGCATAGCTGGAACTGCTGGGGTCACAGGATTCAGATGGGCCAGACAGTCACGGAGTCACCTGGGTGGATTGCCCCGGAGAGTGCATCTGCTGATTATCCTCCCTATGGGTGCCCAAGGATGCCTGGCTGACTCCTTGAGGGGTGGGCGAGGCTGGAGTGAGATTGAGCTGCCCAGCAACCCTCTCACTTTGATGGCCAATTATAGGGTCAGCGATGGAGTTCAGCCTGTGCAGCAGGACAGGAGTGACATCCTGGACCAAGGTCTCTATGTTGGCTGCCATCCTACCAGTTTTGACCTCGGTGCGTTGACATGCCAGTGCTATCACCTCAGCCTAAAGGCAGACGGAGTCCTCCATTGTGTCTTGCAACCTGAGGATTGCAGCAGACATCCCTTCCTGATGTTCCTGAGCTTAGCTTTGCAGCTCCAGCAACCGTGACATGACTGAGTACACAGGCTCGTCACCTGACTCTGACTCAGCAAATTTCTGGCCTCCAACAATCCTCTGAGTGCCGGGGACCTGGGAATTCCCTCTGCCACCGGCTGTGAATCAGCAAGTGCAACGTGCTCACCTGGCTTTGAGCCCCGGGTTACTCCAAAGCTAGCTGTGAGTCTCTGCGCCGGTGGAGGGTGTGAGTGAGTGCTGTGACAGGACTTCAAGGAGTGTGCCTTAAAATTCCTCTTCAGAGGTTTCTTCAGGGCTTGATTGGAGACCCTAGGTCACGGACTCTGTCAACTGTTTCCCAGATGTGCCTTTGAAAGCAAGGAGAGATCATTAGTGCATGAGGGCAAATCACTCACAGCATGGTTGTCTGATGGATGTTGCACTGCTGGATCCTCACTTGGTAGAGCAGCACCGAGCTCACTGCCGGCACAGGAATGGTCCAGAGCTTCACCGGCCAGCTGGATGGCTCTGTTTTCAAAGTCCCTGAGGACCTTGATTTCAGCCATTCTTCCACCGAGGAATGCCAACTTGTCCTACATAAAGAGAGTGTAAGCAGGGGGCCTGCCTGGCATGTATGGGTGGTGAATGATCCCACGGATGGGATGAGGGCGATGAATGTCTGTGTGAGAACTGGCAGTGAGTGAGGGCCCTGTGGATGGGTGATGGGTTTGCGAGTGTGTGAGTTGAGAGTGATGAGAAGAGTGACTTACTCTGGTGGATCGGAGCAGATGATTCATCCTCTTTCGGCACTGGGTGGCTGCCCTCTTTTGCAGGGCGCTGACACTGCCTCCCAAGCCGGATTGGTGACGTTGCTGCCTGTCCTGCGGCCAGAGTAGGGTAGAGGACATCACGGTGGGCCTGCACTACCTCCAAAAGGCGCTCAAGGGATGCGTCGATGAACCTAGGGGCTTCAGTCTTTCTGGGCCATGTCTTCCACACAGCACTCCTGGGCTGGAAATTGCGCCGGGCTGCACTTCAAACATAGCACCAGGCATGAAGAAATGGCGAGGTGATGGCGTGGCGAGCGAAGGAGAGCCTGCCCGCCATCGAAAGGGCGTGTTTACTGGGAATGCATAATGAATGCGGTGGCATTGGGACGTGAGAAGCCGCCATTGCCACAGTGAAACCCGTGCCTCTAAGCTTTATCAACAACATGGTGCGCGGTGGGGCAGAACAAGCCGCCATTTCCCTCGGGAGGTCGGGCTTCGACTTCCCCGCTCGCTTTTGGACATTGCCGATTTCATGGAAAATCCTGGCCCGAGGATGAGACAACACTGGCCACTTTCCTGCAGAACTCAGCAGTCGCAGAAAGACTTCGCAACGTTTCAACGTGCTTGACAGCCAATGAAGTAGAGGGTGGGATCATCGCCCCCACTAAGTGCGGTGCTGGGCAAGAAAAACAATGGTTTACACCCCCCCACCCTGGCTGGCAGAGCGGCATCTGATTTCCCCACCCTGCTGTCACCTCAGTGATCCGGGAGCCATATTCAAATGTCGCCTCTGCACAGAACCAGCACTCTTGGAAGCTGGTGGAAAGCCCTGGCTCCCAAAGGGAGAAAACATACTCTCCCCAAATTCAGTGATGCCTCTCTGGAATGCCTACCGAATGCAGTGGTGGGCCTGCCGTGAAGTCCTCTACCCCCGCTCTGGGCAAAGAACCTCATCCAAGGTGACAAATCTGGAATGGGTGGCAGCGGTGGTCAATGCCAATGCCCTACAAAAGAGGACAGCCACCCAATGCCGAAAGAGGATGAGTGATCTCCTCTGTTCCACCAGGGTAAGTCACTCTTCTCATCACTCTCAACTCACACACTCACAAACCCATCTCACATCCACAGGGACCTCATTCACTATTAGGTCAGGGGACATCACCACTCACTCTCTCACATACACCGTCATCTCCTCTGTGTCCACATCCCATCCATGGCAGCACTCAACATCCACACATGCCAGGCGTCCTCCTCATCTAGCTTGGCAGGCTTCCTGCTTACAGTCTCTCCATCTGTCTTCATGTAGGACAAGCTGGCTCATAACAAAAGGAAAAGGTCCCAGACCAGGGGTGGAACGCCCGCACTAAAGATCCTGACTGACTTTGAGAACAGAGCCATCCAGCTGGCCGGCAATGATCTGGGCCATTCCTGTGCTCATGATGGGGTCAGCAAGGCTCAACCAATTGAGGACCCTGCACTACAACACCCATTAGACAACCATACTGTGAGTGGTGTCTTCTGTTGCACTGTTCCCTTCCATGCACTAATGGTCTCTTCTTTCTTTCACAAGTGCATCTGTAAAGGTTCTGAGGGCATCCACAAGCTAGGCCCTTGACTCAAGTCCCAAAGACACCACGGAAGAGAAATCTGATGACACCCTGATTGCAGACCACCACAGCGCTCACCCACACCCTCCACCAGTGCAGAGACACACACCTCGGTGGGACCTAGTTCTAGAGCAGCCTCGGGGTCACAATCTGGTGAGCACATCATACTGTCTGATCCACTGCAGGCAGCGGCAGGGTGCCAGCCCTCGGAGGACTGCTGGAATCCAGAAACCTGCTGAGTCTGAGTCGGATGACGAGCCTCTGGATTCGGTTCCACCTCAGTTGCTGGAGCTGCAAAGCCAAGCTCAGGAACATCAGGAAGGGATGTCCGCTGCACTCCTCAGATTGCAAGACACAATGAAGAAATCCGTTCGCCTTCAGGCTGAGATGATAGCGCCAGCCTGCCAATGCACTGAGGTCAACACCAGTAGGGTGGCGACTGTGGATGCCCTCCGAAATGCCAAACCCTGCAGAAGGTGGCATATGGGAGTAGCCAATCCCCTTGACAATCGAAGTCTTTGGTGACACTGGTTCTCGCTCATCTGCAGGTAGCAGAAGCACCATCTTTATACCCTGGGTCTAGTGAGGTGCCTACAAACAATGGATCTGTGTGGATGTGCGGAGGAGGCCCTACCACCTTTGACCATGGGAGTTGTGCTCGTCCCTTTCCTGAACGAGGCCCCTCCATTGCATTCTTTTCCTTCTTCTATCCTGCCTGTCAGCCATGAGACAGGCAGCGACATCACCAGGCTCCATGTTCCTGGCATCTCCTCACTGCAGTACTACGGAGAGAGACTCAAGGGACAGCTTATATCTCCTAAGGACCCCTCTTGGTTAAGTGTCTGGCTCCGGCCTGCGTCTCAAGGCCCCTTCACGCGTGCCGGAGAGTCCTGGCTACCATTTGGGTGGCCAATGTTTATTTCGCTTGATGCCTGACCAAAACCCCACCCACCCTTGCCCCACACCACATGACCAGGTGACGAGAGCTGCAGCCTCCCCCGACTGCTCTCAGCTCAGGAGCAGGTCACCAGGCGCACACCTTTTAAAGACAGCTGTAAATCACGCCATTCCGAAGTCACGCTGACGTGGGATTTAAATTTGACTTGTGGGAAAAATTCCGGCGTGTGGCCACAATAGTGAGGTGCAAATTTATTAAAATGAAGTTCCCGATATTCAACAGTGGGAAACACAGCCCCCCCATTGACAGGGGGTGTGTGGAGGGGAAGGGGACAATCGCGTCCTGGATTTACATCATTGAGAAACACGACTAGGATCTTCTCATGAGATTTCCCAATCATGCCGTCGAACACGCCCGTCCAGATTGGGCACGGAAAATCCCAAGCCTCTGTCTTTCCTTTTAATTCATTCTGTGGTCACAGATATCGCTAGTAAAGTTTGCACGTGCCATCCATTCATTGTTGAACAGCTTGCCGGTAGGCCTTCTTCTTGAACCTCCGGAGCCTGTCTGGTAAAAGTGCACCCACAGTGCTGTTAGGGAGGGAGTTCCAGGATCCTGACCCAGTGATGCATGTTCAAGTCAGGGTGGCATCTGGCTGTTTTCCCTCTCCGCGGTGTGGCAGCTGAGACAGGAATCTAATTGTGTGAGGAGTCATGGTGTAGAGGACACATCCGAACACTCTATGATGCCATGTTCAAGAAGAGCAACATGCGGCTCTCTTGAGATCATCCTGTCCCAGTATAAATGGAGCTTCATCTGATGCCTTTTGCTTTGGAGTTAATCAAAAAAGTGAAATGTTTCCATGGTTACAAAATTGAATGGCATATTACATTAATGTTTCACAGTTATAACATGTTCTATGGATTTTTTAAATTCATTGATGGGATGTGGGCTTCGCCAGCATTTATTACCCATCCCTAGTTGCCCTTGAGAAGGTGGTGATGAGCTGCCTTCTTGAATCACTGCAGTCCATGTGGTGTAGATACACTCACAGCACTGTTAGAAAGAGAGTTCCAGGATTTTGACCCAGTCGCAGTGAAGGAAAAGTGATATATTTCCTCATCAGGATGGTGAGTGACTTGATGGGGAAATTCCAGGTGGTGATGTTCCCATCTATCTGCTGCCCTTGTCCTTCTAGGTGGTAGTGGTCATGGGTTTTGGAAGGTGCTGTCTAAGGAGCCTTGGTGAATTCCTGCAGTGCATCTTGTAGATGGTACACACACTGCTGCTATTGTGTGTCGGTGGTGGAGGGAGTCAATGTTTGTAGATATGGTGCCAATCAAGTGGACTGCTTTGTCTTGGATGGTGTCCAGCTTCTTGAGTGTCGTAGGAGCTGTACTCATCCAGCCAAGTGGGGAACATTCCATCACACTCCTGACTTGTGCCTTATACATGGTGGACAGGCTTTGAGGAGTCAGGAGATGAGTTACTCGTCGCACGATTCCCAGCCTCTGACCTGCCCTTGTAGCCACAGTATTATATGGCTAGTCCAGTTCAGTTTCTTGTCGATGGTAACCTCATGGATGTTAGTAGTGGGGGGATTCCGTGAAGGTAATGCCATTGAACATCAAGGGGCAATGGTTGAATTCTCTCTTGTTGGAGATGGCCATTGCCTGGCACTTGTGTGGCGGGAATGTTACTTGCCACTTGTCAGCCGAAGCCTGGATATTGTCCAGGTCTTGCTGCATTTGGACATGGACTGCTTCAGTATCTGAGGAGTTGCAAATTGTGCAATCATCAGCGCACATCCCCACTTCTGGCCTTATAATGGAAGGAAGGTAATTGATGAAGCAGCTGAAGATGGTTGGGCCTAGGACACTATCCTGAGGAATTACTGCAGCTGAGATGTCTGACCTCCAACAACCACAACCATCTTCTTTTGTGCTAGGTATGACTTCCAACCAGTGGAGAGTTTTCCCCCGATTCCCATTTTGCTAGGGCTCCTTGATCCCACACTCGGTCAAATGTGCCCTTGATGTCAAGTGCAGTCATTCTCACCTCACCTCAGGAGTTCAGCTTTTTTGTCCATGTTTGAACCAAGGCTGTAATGAGGTCAGGAGCTGAGTGACCCTGGCAGAACCCAAACTGGGCATCGGTGAGCAGGTTATTGCTAAGCAATTGCCACTTGATTCCAATGTTGATGACCCCTTCCACCCTTGGTGATGGACATTGAAGTCCCCCACCCAGAGTACATTCTGCACCCTTACCATCTTCAGTGCTTCCTCCAAGTGATGTTCAACATGGAGCAATACTGATTCATCAGCTGAGGGAGGGCGGTAGGTGGTAATCAGCAGGAAGTTCCTTTGCCCATGTTTGGCCTGATGCCATGAGACTTCATGGGGTCCAGAGTTGATGTTGAGGACTCCCAGGTCAACTCCCTCCCAAATGTATACCACTGTGCCACCACAGGACATACCCAGGGATGGCGATGATGGTGTCTGGGACATTATCTGTAAGGGATGATTCCATGAGGATGACTATGTCAGGCTGTTGCTTGATTAGTCTGTGAGACAGATCTCCTAATTATTGCACTAGCCCCCAGATGTTAGTAAGGAGGACTTTTCAGGGTCAATTGACATTGTTATTTTCAGTACCTAGGTTGATCCTGGTTTCAATCCTTTTTTGTGTCATTTCTAGCAGTTTGCTAGGCCATTTAAGAGTCAACTGTAGGCCAGACCAGATAAGGACAACAGATTTCCTTCCCTAAAGGATATTAGTGAACCAGATAGGTTTTTACAATTTACAGCAGTTTCATGGTCATCATTGGACATTTAATTCCAGATTTTTTAATTGAATTCAAACTTTACCATCTGCCATATCAGGATTCAAACCCAGGTCCCCAGGGCATTACGCTGGATCGCTGGATTACTAGTCCACTACATTAACCATGCCACCACCTCCCCCATATCTGAGCAATTATACTTTCATTGTGTTTGATGATCTGTGCTCCCACTACCTACTTTTCTTCTCAAAGTTTCCCATGTGTTCTGACACCTTCCTCGACTAGGAACTTGCTCTACCAGATTTCCATGGCAGGAGTTCCAACCAAAGTTACGTGCTTGCTTTTGGATTGAGCCCAACGTGAGGCACATTTGGACTTATACAATAGCAGATGGACGGTACATGCATCATTTGGCCCCTTGCCAATCCACAAGGACCTCCAGGGAACTCCACCTCCTCAGTTTCTCCTACCAATGGTGGATGGCTGTCAAAAAACAGAGCCGGTAAAGACCTTCAGGGTAAAGCGTGGACAAAAGACCAGTTGTTCATTCTGGCTGACATTCTTCCCAATTTAAATTTATCATCATCCGACACCCGATGCTGACTGCAGCATGAGCTCAGTAAGTTATCAATCATTAAGATACAGCACCTGCACAATTTATAAATGATACAGAAATACCTGGTTCAGTGGGCTGTTTTATGTGCAGAAACTGTCAGCAATAGAGAATGAATATTGTGCTTTGACCTGTTTGGATTTTACATTAGTTGAAGCTTTCAAGATTAAAATCAGCAGATTTTGTTGGGCAAGGGTATTGGGGGGATATCGATGAAAGGCAGGAAAATGGAATTGAGATGCAGGTCTGTCTGCTGGATGGTAGATTCGATTCAAGGGGCTGTTCCTATAATTTTATGCTCCATTTGCTATGAGTGTCAACAAGTAAAACACAAATAAAACATAATGATCTTTATTTTTTTTTCAGTTAAGAATTTTTCTTTGAAAAGTGAGGTATGTATATCGGATCTCTCTATGTGTTATGTATGTATATAATATATGTGTTATAATATGTGTTATAACATCTATAATATATGTGTTCATATATTATAACTAGACTGTAAGTGTGCATTTCCTGTCTGTCATGTTCCAAGTTCTAATCCCAATGTTACAGCTTTGGCCTCCTCAGAGCACTTGGTGTAGTGGTAATATCACTAACCTAGTCATCTGAGCAGCCCAGGCTAGTACCCAGGGACACAGGCTCAAATCCTACCATAGCAGCTGGTTGAATTTACACATTAGTTAATATATCAGTAATGGTGCCCACAAAGCTGTTGGTGACGGTTGTAAAGACCCAGCTGGTTCACTAATGCCCCTTTAGTATAGGAAATCTGCCATCCTTACCTTGTCTGGCCCTATGTGTATAAATTTAGGTTTTGTCTTGTTTTCATTACACCTGCGTGCAGTAGGCAAAGTAACTGCAACAAGGGTGAAATTGGAGGCCCAAAGCTGATTCTCTAAGGATAGTTATTGAAAGAACGCTCAGCTGATGTTTGGAAATTGGCTACAAAGAAATCACTACATTTACAAAAACAATTCAAATGTGCAGCTTTTCACACCCTCCAACCCCACTTCCAAACATCACCAACTCACCGCCAACCTTACTGTCAACCGCTCCTCTGACCTCCCCTCCAAACTTTCCATCAAACCCTCCTCAAATCTTCCCCGACCCCCCTTCCACCATTCCCTAATCTACCCCCCAAACCCCCTCCAACCTCCCCTCCAACACCCCCCAGCATTTCCCGCAAAACCCCCAACCTTCTCACCAAACCTCCCAACTTTCCCCTCAACTACCCTCAAACCTTCCCCTAACCCCACTCCAACCTTCCCCCCAACCCCCCTCCACCCTCCCTCCCAACCCCCCTCCAATCACCCTCAAACCTTCCCCTAACCCCCTCCAACCTTCCTCCAACCCCCCTCCACCCTCCCTCCCAACCCCCGTCCAACCACCCTCAAAACCTCCCCTAACACCCTCTCCAACATTCCCTTCAAACACGCCTCCAACCATCCACTCCCAACCCCCTTCCAACCTTCACCCCAATCCCCCTCCACCCACCCTCCCAACCCCCTCCAACATTCACCCCAACCCCCCTACACCCGCCCTACCAACCTCCCTCAACCACCCTCAAAACCTCCCCTAACACCCCCTCCAACATTCCCTTCAAACACCCCTCCAACCCTTTCCCCAACCACCCCTCCAACCATCCCCTTCCAACCCCCCATCCAACCTTCATCCCAACCCCCCTTCCACCCTCCCTCCCAACCCCCCTCCAACCTTCACCCCAACTCCCCTCCACCCTCCCTACCAACCCCCCTCCAACCACCCTCAAAACCTCCCCTAACACCCCCTCCAACATTCCCTTTGAACACCCCTCCAACGCCTTCCCCCCAACCACCCCTCCAACCTTCCCTTCCCAACCCCCTTCAAACCTTCGTCCCAACCCCCCTCTACCCTCCCTCCCAACCCCCTCCACCCTCCCTACCAACCCCCCTTCCAATCACCCTCAAAACCTCCCCAACACCCCCTCCAACATTCCCTTCGAACACCCCTCCAACCCCTTCCCCCCAACCACCCCTCCAACCATCCCCTCCCAACACCCTTCCAACCTTCGCCCCAACCCACCTCCACCCTCCCTCCCAACCCCCCTCCACCCTTCCGTCCAACCTCCCCCCAACTTCCCCCCAACCCCCTTCCAACCTCACCCAAACCCCTCCCCTCCCCCAAACCACCCTTGCAACTCCCCCAAACAGCACCCAATTGGTTGTAAGATTACTGAGGCGTGACTGACCATTTCTCGAGCAGGAACACTCTCAGTTGCTGCTGCTGCTGCTGCTCCTCACCTTCGGGTAGCTTCGTGGTTTCCAGGCGGGCTTTTCAACGAAAAAAAGGAAATCGGGATCGTGAAGCGACACGAAGGTCAGGAGCAGCAGCAGCAGCAGCAGCAACTAAGTAAAGTTGACCTGGCGCTGACAGAGCGGCTGAAAGAATATCGGAACTCTCAGCCTGACAGGTCCGTGTTTTTAAGCTGCTCTTCCAGGCCTGCAGATCTGGCGATGGGAAATGGAAACACCGGGTGGGAATGTTGGGCCCCGCCCTGCCCGGGAGCCGCCACGGGCGGTTGGAAAACTTGACGGACCAGCAAAAGGTCCACTGACCTCGGGCGGGAGTTCACCCACTGAGCTCCAGGCCTGAATCTGGGTCCTCCCAGGCCCCAAGCCTCAGGGGTCTGACACGGTCTGCAGCTCCCTCTCCGGGGCCCTGGGGATGGGTGATAAATGCTGGCCTTGCCTGTGATGCCCACATCCGTGAAAGAATTTCTTAAAAATGGACTGGGAGTCAACCAGGTTGCAGAAGAAAAAAATAAGACTTGTCACTTTAGTACAAGATTATGGCCAGTGGAATATTTCTGCCTCTACCCCACATCCCCACCTCTGCCTCTCATGGTAGATGATTTCCAAAGCTGATCATATCTTACAGCAGAACTTAATAACAAAAACAGAATTACCTGGAAAAACTCAGCAGGTCTGGCAGCATCGGCGGAGAAGAAAAGAGTTGACGTTTCGAGTCCTCATGACCCTTCGACAGTCGAAGGGTCATGAGGACTCGAAACGTCAACTCTTTTCTTCTCCGCCGATGCTGCCAGACCTGCTGAGTTTTTCCAGGTAATTCTGTTTTTGTTTTTGTTTTGGATTTCCAGCCTCCGCAGTTTTTTTGTTTTTATAGCAGAACTTAATACCTGTTTGAAATTTAGTTTTAGATTTTTGGCACCTGGACCTACTCTGTTGGCTTAATTTGAAGTCATATTTTGGGTTGACCTGTTCCTTTAACGCCGCATGGATCTCGATAATGTTTCCCTTAAATTGCAGGACCCAGGTCTCCTGATAGGGATCGGAAACACTATTTCCGACCCTGATCGGACAAGAGAATTGCATATTTCCCTTCCTCCGGTTTTTCTGACTAATCTTCCGATGATGGGTCCTTCAAATCCAACTCAGTGCAGCAAACCTCGTAGGGAGAAGAACAGGGAATCTGCGTGAAGACCACACTTCCTTTTTACGGCGTTGGCGGCTGTATTCCAGTAAGTACAGAGTTTAAATGTCCCAAAAATTCTTTGAAACAGCCATGGAGAGAAGTCTGTAAGGTAAGGGTGGGTAAGGCAAATGGGTAAGGGGTAGGATGGATAATGGGGTAGGGTGGTAGGCGGGTGAGGTGGATGGGGGGTGGGGTTGGGTGGTTTGGTAGTAGGGTCAGAAGGTGGGAGGAATAGTCGGGTTGGGTCGGGGCTAGTCAGCTCAGGTTGGGAGGCTAGTCAGGTCAGGTCAGGGTTGGGGTGGGGTGAGGGGAGTTGGGTGGCCATAGAGGGAGTCAGGTGATGGGGGCTAATCAGGTCGGGTCGGGTGGTCGGGGGTTAGTAGGGGGATGGGGGGGCAGCAGTCAGGAAATTGGGGTGTAGTTGGGGTGTCAGGGTGTAGTTCAGGGGCAGGGGGGTTGGTTGTATAGTTTCCCAGGGACGCTAGACTAAGTTTTTTCCTATCATTTCCTGGGTAAGTAATTCGGAACTGGCTGAAGTCACCGACACTGACTCTGAGTTGGAGACTTTCTCAGAGGGTCCCCGGGATCGAGGGAATTGCCCATCAGAAGTTCAAACTTCCTAAGCAATTCGCACAGAGCCATTGCATTGGGGCTTCTGAGGGGTCCCATTGCCCATCATCTATGGAACGTCCAGTCTCCGACTATCTGGAGACCAGAAGATCTGGTCCCAGGTCTCAGACCGATCTTCTCGATCCTGTCCTCGGAGCCCGTTTTCACTCAGGATCAGACTTGTCACTTTTCTCCCCCGTGTGCTTTCTGTGGTATGATGCCCAAAATTGGATGACAACATTCCGAATGTGGGATTCACTAGCTCAAGCTGCACATATCCTCCACCCTTCTGGTTACAAATGCACAGGATCTGACTTGCGTTAACTATCAGCAACTGATTGAACAGTGAAAGGGAGAAGTCTCGAGTTTATACGGAGTCATTTTACCAGCTCCAACACAGTGGGGGTTGGGGCTGTTAATTGCAATGAGCTGTTCAAAAGTCCATTGTCTTTGGCGGGTCCATAACATCCCCCAGTGTAAAACTCCACCCCAAGACATCCCAAAGCACTTTACAGTCAATGAATTACTTTTGAGGTGTAGTCACTGTTGTAATGGCAGCCAATATGTGCACAGCAAGCTCCCATGAACTGCGATGTGATACTGACCAGATACTGATGTCATTTGAGGGATAAATATTGGATAAAAAATAGCGCCATGGGACCCTTTATAAGAGAGCAGACAGTAACATGGTTTATCATTTTATCCACAAGATGGCACTTTCAATAGCACAATACTCCCTCAGTTCCACACTCAGAGTCTCAGCCTAGATATTTTGGTTCAATCTCTGGAGTGGGTCTTGAATCCGTTTCTGCTCCAGAGGAAGGAGTTTTACCTACTGAATCTGAGCGGACACTCTGAGTGCAGTCATCTGCACCCAAACGTGTTTAACCACCATGCAGAGACGTCATTGAAAAGGTCAAGATATTGATATTTAGACCCCCATAAAAAAAAATGAGGGCTTAGGGAGATAAGGGTTTGACTATCTATGGTAAATGGTAGAGAGTGATTTGATTTATGCAAAGCCCTTGGGATAGTCTGCTTTGAACACCCAAACCATGCCTTGTACCTCAGCAATCCTTTCGAAATAAAGTTCAACCCATTGCTTATTGGAGAAAAGTCAGCTGCTCAGTTGGAGCCTTAGAGGGCAGTAGTCACCATCTGTTACTCAAACTGTGTAACGGTGTCAGGGTGTAGTTCAGGGAGTCAATGTGAAGGGCAGGGGAGTCAGTTATATAGTTTCCCAGGCGTGCTAAGCTTTTTCCTATCTATCATTTCCTGGGTAACTACTCAGGTAAGTAAGTCAGAACTGGCTGAAGTCACCGACACTGACTCTGAGTTGGAGACTTTCTCAGCGAGTCCCCGGGATCGAGGGAATTGCCCATCAGAAGTTCAAACCTCCTGAGCAATTCACACAGAGCCATTGCATTGGGGCTTTTGAGGGGTCCCGTTGCCCATCATCTATGGAACGTCCAGTCTCCGGCTATCTGGAGACCAGAAGATCTGGTCCCAGGTCTCAGACCGATCTTCTCGATCCTGTCCTCGGAGCCCGTTTCCACTCAGGATCAGACTTGTCACTTTTCTCCCCCGTGTGCTTTCTGTGGTATGATGCCCAAAATTGGATGACAACATTCCGAATGTGGGATTCATTAGCCCAAGCTGCACATATCCTCCACCCTTCTGGTTACAAATGCCCAGGATCTGACTTGCGTTAACTGCCAGCAACTGACTGAACAGTGAAAGGGAGAAGTCTCGAGTTTATACGGAGTCATTTTACCAGTTCCAGGGGGTGAGGCCGTTAATTGCAACAAGCCGTTCAAAAGTCCATTGTCTTCGGCGGGTAATATCCCACCAATGTAAAACTCCACCCCAGGACATCCCAAAGCACTTTACAGTCAATGAAGTACTTTTGAAGTGTAGTCACTGTGGTAATGGCAGCCAATATGTGCACAGCAAGCTCCCATGAACTGCGATGTGATACTGATCAGATACTGATGTCGTTTGAGGGATAAATATTGGATAAAAAATAGCACCATGGGACCCTTTATAAGAGAGCAGACAGTAACATGGTTTACCATTTTATCCACAAGAGGGCACTTTCAATAGCACAGTACTCCCTCAGTTCCACACTCAGAGTCTCAGCCTAGATATTTTGGTTCAATCTCTGGAGTTGGTCTTGAATGCATTTCTGCTCCAGAGGAAGGAGTTTTACCCACTGAATCTGAGCGGACACTCTGAGCGCAATCATCTGCACCCAAACGTGTTTAACCATCATGCAGAGACGTCATTGAAAAGGTCAAGATATTGATATTTAGACCCCCATAAAAAAAATGAGGGCTTAGGGAGATAAGGGTTTGACTATCTATGGTAAATGGTAGAGGGTGATTTGATTTATGCAAAGTCCTTGGGATAGTCTGCTTTGTTAATCTTTTTATGGAAAGAAAATTCTGTTCCACCTTGCCTAAAGACTCTTGCAAAGGGTGTGTCGGGGTGTTTGTGTGTTGAGAGTGGGGTTGCACTTTCTGTATACTGGGACTCACATTCCAGCATAATATTTTTGACACCCAAACCATGCCTTGTACCTCAGCAATCCTTTCTAAATAAAGTTCAACCCATTGCTTACTGCAGAAAAGTCAGCTGCTCAGTTGGAGCCTTAGAGGGCAGTAGTCACTATCTGTTACACAAACTGCTTGGTGGCTCGATAACTGCTTAATGATTTCCTACAGAAACCAGAAGCCGGGTTATGATTTTCATTTAGGAAATGTGCATTTTTAAACC
Organism: Carcharodon carcharias; assembly: GCF_017639515.1. Classification (NCBI taxonomy): domain Eukaryota; kingdom Metazoa; phylum Chordata; class Chondrichthyes; order Lamniformes; family Lamnidae; genus Carcharodon; species Carcharodon carcharias. Next base: position 16,313,543 of record NC_054468.1, on the reverse strand, counting down.
TCTGGTGATTTTTCATGCTGAACTGCATCATGCACCCCCCCACCTCCCCGTCACCACCCGCACCCCCCCAAAACCATTCTCATATTTGAATCTCAATCAGCTTGCGCTTTCTACTCCTTCCTGGCCATTCCTTCAGTGGCAGTGGACTCATACAAAATATTTTATTTTGCTGGCTGGGCCAGCATTTATTGCCCATCCCCAACTGCCCTTGAGAAGGTGGTGGGGGCACCTTCTTGAAACCGTGGGGTTCATGTGCTGCAGGTACACCCGCAGTGCTGTTAAGGGGGGAGTTCCAGGATTTTGACCCAGCGACAGTGAAGGAACGGTGAATTTCAAGTCAGGATGTGTATCTTGGTGGGGGGGGCTTGCAGTTGGTGATGTTCCCATGTGCCTGATGGCCCTGTTCAGTTAGGTAATAGAGGTCGCAAGTTTTAAAGGTGCTTTCGAAGGGCATTTGGCAAGTTGCTCTAGTGCATCTTGTAGATGGTACACACTGCTGCCACTTTGTGCTGATGATGGAGAGAGTGAATGTTAAAGGTGGTGGATGAAGTGTCAATCAAGCAGGCTGTTTTGTCCTGGATGATGTTGAGCTTCTTGAGTGTTGTGGGAGCTGCACTCATCCAGGCAAGTGGGGAGTATTCCATCACACTCCTGACTTGTGCCTTGTAGATGGTGGACAAGCTTTGGGGAGTCAGGAGGTGAGTTACTCATCAAAGGACTCCCTGCCTCTGATTTGCTCTTGTAGCCACAGTATTTATATGGCCAGTCCAGTTCTGTTTCTGGTCAATGGTAGCCCCCAGGATATTGATAGTTGGGGATCCAGCGATGGTAATGCCATTGAACATCAAGAGGAGATGGTTAATTTCACTCTTGCTGGAGATGATCCTGCCTAACAATGTTGCTTTGTGAGTTTCTTGGAAGGAACAGCCCAGTTGGTTCTTCAATCCTGCCCCACACTCATGACAGCTGGACCATCATTGACAAAATATTCCCTTACACACATACCCACCCATCCCACCCTTGCTCCACCCAACAGCCATGAAATCTCCTGGGCCAGGCAAAAAGACAGCAAAAACTCATCTGCAATAAGCCAGGAAAAATATTCCAGAAAATTCCTCTCACAAATAGACCAGAAAGAGCATGCTGACCAAGTGTTACCTAGAATAATGCATCAATATGATGTGATCTCTGCCCCGCTCTTGACTGCTCTGGCAGTCAAGAGCCAGTTCAGCGCTTGAAGGTAGAGAGTCACCAGCCACCACTGCAGCCAGAAATGCATTCCAGAGGCTCACTCTGGGAAAAGTCAAACCACCCAATATCCAGTCTTTGCATAAACTCATGCCCTCCATATAAAATTGTATCTCTAGATATGCTATCTACCCCTTCCATTATTTTATATCAGCCTCTATCAGGTCATATCTCAGTCTAAACTGCTCTAAATGTATAAGTCCAAGTTCTTTAGCTTTTCATGCTGTGGTACATTGTGGGCCACCTGTCCTCTGGCATCTCAAGACATGGCATCAGGTCAAACATGGGCAAGGAAACCTCCTGCTGATTACCACCTACCGCCCTCTCTCAGCTGATGAATCAGTGCTCCTCCATGTTGAACACCACTTGGAGGAAGCACTGAGAGTGGCAAGGACACATAATGTACTCTGGGTGAGGAGCTTCAATATCCAGCACCAAGAGTGGCCCGGTAGCACCACTACTGACCAAGCTGGCCGAGTCCTAAATGACATAGCTGCTAGGCTGGATGTGTGGCAGGTGGTGAGGGAACCAACAAGAGGGAAAAACATACTTGACTCATCCTCACCAACCTGCCTGCTGTAGATGCACCTGTCCATGACAGTATCGGTAGGAGTGACAACCGCATAGTCGTTGTGGAGACAAAGTCTCACCTTCAGATTGAGGTAACCCCCATCGTGTTGTGTGGCACCACCACTGTGCTAAATGGGATGGATTTCGAACAGATCTATCAACTCAAGGTTGGGAATCCATGAGGTGCTGTGGGCCATCAGCAGCAGCAGAACTGTACTTGGATACAATCTGTAACCTCATGGCCCAGCATATCTCCCACTCTACCATCACCACCAAGCCAGGGGATCAACCTTGGTTCAATAAATAGTGCAGGAGGGCATGCCAGGAGCAGCAGGCATAACTAAAAATGAGGTGTCAACCTGGAGAATCTATAACACAGGACTAATTACGTGCCAAACAGCATAAGCAGCCAGTGATAGACAGAGCTAAACGATGCCACAACCAATGGATCAGATCTAAGCTCTGCAGTCCTGCCATCATCCAGTCACGAATGGTGATGGAGAATTAAACAACTCACTGGAGGAGAGAGCTCCACAAATATCTCCATCCTCAATGATGGAGGAGCCCAGCACACCAACGCAAAAGATTAGGCTGAAGCACTTGCAACAATCTTCAGCCAGAAGTGCCAAGTGGATGATCCATCTTGGCCTCCTCTGGAGGTCCCCAACACCCCAGATGCCAGTCTTCAGCCAATTCGATTCACTACTTGTGAAGGCACTGAATAGTGCAAAGACTATGGGCCCTGACAATATTCTGGCATTACTACTGAGGATGTGTGCTCCAGAATTGACTGCGCCCCTAGCCAAGCTGTTCCAGTACAGTGACAACACTGACATCTACCTGGCAAATAAAAAATTGCGCAGGTATGTCCTGTACACAAAAAGCAGGACACATCCAACACAGCCAATTACCACCCCATCGGTCTACTCTCAATCATCAGTAAAGTAATGGAAGGGCTCATCAACAGTGCTATCAAGTGGCACTTGCTTAGCAATAACCTGCTCACTGATGTCCAGTTTGGGTTCTGCCAGGGCCACTTAGATCCTGAACTCATTACAGCCTTGGTTCAAACATGGACAAAAGAGCTGAATCCAGAAGTGAGGTGAGGGTGACAACCTTTGACATCGAGGCTATATTTGACCAAGTGTTTCATCAAGGAGCCCAACCAAAACAGGAGTCAATGGGAATCAGGGGGAAAATGCTCCACTGGTTGGAGTCATACCTAGCACAAAGGAAGATTCTAGTTGTTGGAGGTCAATCGTCTCAGCTCCAGGACATCACTGCAGCAGTTCCTCAGGGTAGTGTCCTAGGCCCAAACATCTTCAGCTGCTTCATCAATGACCTTCCTTCCATCATAAGGTCAGAAGTGGGGATGTTCGTTGAAAGTTGGACAATGATCAGCACCATTCGCAGCTCCTCAGATACTGAAGCAGTCCAATTCCAAATGCAGCAAGACCTGGACAATATCCAGGGTTGGGCTGAAAAGTGGTAAGCAACATTCATGCCACACGAGTGTCAGGCAATGACCATTTCCAACAAGAGAGAATCTAACCATCGCCCCTTGACATTCAAAGGCATTACCATCACTGAATCTTCCATAATCAACATCCTGGGGATCACTATTGACCAGAAACTGAACTGGACTACTGGACTAGCTATATAAATACTGTGACTATAAGAGCAGATCAGAGGCTGGGAATCCTGTGATGAGTAACTCACCTCCTGACTCCAAATCCTGTTTAGCATCTACAAGGCACAAGTCAGGGGTGTGATGGAATATTCCCCGCTTGCCTGGATGAGTGCAGCTTCCACAACACTCAAGAAGCTTGACACCATCCAGGACAAAGCAGCCCACTAGATTGGCACCCCATCCACAAACATGCACTTCCTCCTCCACCGATGCACAGTAGTAGCAGTGCAGATTCACTGCAGGAATTCACCAAGGCTCCTTAGGCAGCACCTTCCAAACCCACAACCACTATCATCTAGAAGGACAAGGGCAACAGATAGATAGGAACACCACCACCTGGAAGTTCCCCTCCAAGTCACTCACCATCCTGACTTGGAAATATATTGCCGGTCCTTCACTGTCGCAGGACAAAATCCTAGAACTCCCTTTCTAACAGCACAGTGGGTGTACCTACACTACATGCAGCGGTTGAAGAAAGTTGCTCACCACCACCTTCTCAAGGGCAACTAGGGATGGACAATAAATACTGGCCCAGCTAGCAAAGCCCACAACCAGTGATGGAATAATAATTCTTTTGATACCAGTCCAATTTCCCTGATCTCCTTCCACAACTTCAGTGGTAGCTCGGCAGGAAACCCAGGAAAAGGAACCCTGCTGTTTACCATTGAAGAAATGGTTGGACCTCAGGCAAACTCTAAAGAAATTTTACCTTTGAGTTACATCAGGCCTCCTGGCCACAGGGTTATGAAGGCCTAGCCTCACTGTATTATCATTGGGTGCACATCAGGACTGAAATCTTGGTTCCACTTTCCAATTTTATATGAGATTACATCAGATATGTATAACCACACATCCTGGTACCATTCTTGTAAAGCTAATCTGCACCCGCTCTAGTGCCTCTATTCTTTTTATAAGGCAACCAGAACTGCAGACAGCACTCTAAGTGTGATTAACCTAGGTTCAATACAAGTTTAGCATAACTTCCTTACTTTACAATTCTATCCCTCTAGCCTAGTGCTTGGTTTGATCTTTCTATGGCCTTACTAAACTGCGGCACAACTTTTAGCGTTTGATGTACTTGTACTCCAAGATATCTTTGTTTTTCTACCCCACCTAGACACACCGGAGTGGTGAGTATAAATCTAGTTTACCTCGGGGCTTTGCGGCCTTGTCTCTAGGGAGCAGAGTCGGAGGGAGGAGCACTGGAGTGGTGACCTCGGGGCACAGAGTAATTGAAGTCAAAACTGAAAAAGTGACATCACAGGAAAGCTGTGACCTGATTGGCTGGTAGGAAGTCTGCACCAAATTTGAAAAAAACACTGCAAAGCTAATTAATAAATTAATTATCTAAGTAGAGATGACTGGGCAGGTGATGTGCTGTAGCTGTAGGATGTGGGAGCTGGCAGATCCCATTGCGAGCCGCAGTGACCACATCTGCAGCAAGTGTTGGTTGCTGGAGGAACTCTGGCTCAGAATTGATGAGCTGGAGTCCGAGCTCCGGATGCTGTGGCACATCCGGAGGGGGAGAGTTACCCAGACGCTTTGTATCAAGAGGCGGTCACACCCGGTAGATTAAGTACCTCAAGTCCGGTCAGTGGTCAGGGTCAGCAGGGTGTGACTGCAAGTGAGGCAGGTAGAGGGATCCTGTGTTCAGGAACAAAGGAGCCTCAGCTCTTGATCTTGTCCAACAGGTATGAGGTACTTGCTCCCGGTGTGGATGAGGAACAGGGCTGTAGGGAGGATGAGCCAGCTGACCACGGCACCATGGCACAAGAGGCCATTCAAGAGGGGGGAGCAAAACGACAAGTGGTAGTTGTAGGGGATTCTATAATTAGGGGAATTGACAGCTTCCTTTGTAAGCAGGACTGAGAGTCCCGCATGGTATGTTGCCTGCCCGGTGCCAGGGTGAGGGACATCTCTGACCGGCTTGAAAGGATATTGGAGAGGGAGAGGGAGAATCCAGTTGTTGTGGTCCACGTCGGGACAAATAACATAGTTAAGACTAGGAAAGAGGACCTGTTTGGGGATTATCAGGAACGAGGAACTAAATTAAAGAACAGGTCCTCAAGGGTTATAATCTCCGGATTACTACCCAAGCCACGTGCAAATTGGGAAAGGGACGTATGAATAAGGGAAGTAAACACGTGGCTAAAGTAGTGGTGCAGGAAAGAGGGGTTCCATTTCGTGGGGCACGGGCATCAGTATTGGAACAGGAGGGATCTGTACCGTTGGGACAGTCTCCACCTGAACCGATCTGGGACCAATATTCTAGCGAAAAGGGTAAATAGGGTGGTCAACAGGACTATAAACTAGAAAGTGGGGGGGAGGGAAGGGTAAAACTCCAAGAAGTATAATGGGAAACAAAGCAGCAGGTTAGTGTATGTGTGTGGGGGGGGGGGGGGTGGATTCAGCTATATGGAAAATTATGAAAAAACTGAAAAGAAAGGAGAGCCCAGGAGAGGCTATTAAAGTCTCCAGAACGCAAAATAGGACAGAGTGTTTGGAAAGGGCTAGGAATCTAACTTCAAGCACATCAGATAAAGGGACAACAATGAGAAAGGGGACGGGAAATACAGGACTGAAGGTGTTGTATCTGAATGCACGCAGTATACGAAATAAGGTAAATGAGCTTGTGGCGCAAATTGAAATTGGCAGGTATGATGTGGTGGGCATTACGGAGACATGGCTGCAAGGGGATCAGGACTGGGAGCTAAATATCCAAGGATATACATCCTATCGAAAAGATAGGCAGGTTGGCAGATGAGGTGGGGTTGCTTTATTAGTAAGAAATGAAATTAAATTGATAGCAAGAAATGACGTAGGGTCAGATGATGTAGAATCTGTGTGGGTAGAGTTGAGGAACCGCAAAGATAAAAAAAACCATAATGGGAGTTATGTACAGGCCTCCGAACAGTAGTCAGGATGTGGGGCACAAGATTCACCAGGAGATAGAAAAGGTGTGTAAGAAAGGCAAGGTTACGGTGATCATGGGGGATTTCAATATGCAGGTAGACTGTGAAAATCAGGTTGGTAGTGGATCCCAAGAAAAGGAATTTGTGGAATGTCTACGAGATGGCTTTTTGGAGCAGCTTGTGGTGGAGCCCACTAGGGAACAGGCAATTCTAGATTTAGTGATGTGTAATGAGGCAAATTTGATAAGGGAGCTTAAGGTGAAGGAACCCTTAGGAGGAAGTGACCATAATATGATAGAATTTACACTGCAATTTGAGAGGAAAAAGCTGGAATCAGATATAACGATATTACAGTTGAATAAACGCAACTACAGTGGCATGAGGGAGGAGCTGGCCAGAATTGATTGGGAGATGAGACTAGCAAGAAAGACAGTGGAACAGCAATGGCAGGAGTTTCTGGGAGTAATTTGGGAGACACAGCAAAAATTCATCCCTAAGAAGAAGAAGCATACTAAAGGGAGAACGAGGCAACCATGGCTGACAAGGGAAGTCAGGGACAGCATAAAAGCTAAAGAGAAAGCATATAATATGGCGAAGAGCAGTGGGATTGGGAAGCCTACAAAGACCAACAGAGGACAACTAAGAGAGAAATAAGGAGGGAGAAGATTAAATATGAGGGTAAACTAGCCAGTAATATAAAAGAAGATTGCAAGAGTTTTTTTAGATATATAAAGGGTAGGAGAGAGGCAAAAGTGGACATTTGGCCGCTGGAAAATGACGCTGGAGAAGTAGTAGTGGGGAACAAAGAAATGGCGGAGGAACTGAATAGGTACTTTGCGTCAGGCTTCACAGTGGAAGACACGAGTGACATCCCCAAAGTTCAAGAGAGTCGGGGGGCAGAGGTGAGTATGGTGGCCATTACCAAGGAGAAGGTGCTAGGAAAACTGAAAGGTCTGAAGGTGGATAAATCACCTGGACCAGATGGATTACACACCAGAGTTCTGAAGGAGATAGCTGAAGAGATAGTGAAAGCATTAGTGATGATCTTTCAGGAATCACTGGAGTCAGGGAGGGTCCCAGAGGACTGGACAATCGCTAATGTAACCCCCCTGTTTAAGAAGGGAGTGAGGCAAAAGATGGGAAATTACAGGCCGATTAGCCTGACCTCGGTCATTGGTAAAATTTTAGAGTCCATTATTAAGGATGAGATTTCAGAATACTTGGAAGTGCATGGTAAAATCAGGCAAAGTCAGCATGGTTTCGTCAAGGGGAGGTCATGCCTGATGTCAAATCTGTTAGAATTCTTTGAGGAGGTAACAAGTAGGTTAGACAAAGGAGAGCCAATGGATGTTATCTACTTGGACTTCCAGAAGGCCTTTGACAAGGTGCCATACAGGAGGCTGCTCAGTAAGATAAGAGCCCATGGTGTTAGAGGCAAGGTACTAGCATGGATAGAAGATTGGCTGTCTGGCAGGAGGCAGAGAGTGGGGATAAGGGGGTCCTTCTCAGGATGGCAACTGGTGACTAGTGGAGTTCCGCAGGGGTCAGTGTTCGACCACAACTTTTCACTTTATACATTGATAATCTAGATGAAGGAACTGAGGGCATCCTGGCTAAGTTCGCAGATGATACAAAGATAGGTGGAGGGACAGGTAGTATTGAGGAGGCAGGGAGGCTGCAGAAGGATTTGGACAGGTTAGGAGAATGGGCAAAGAAGTGGCAGATGGAATACAACGTGGGGAAGTGTGAGGTCATGCACTTTGGTAGGAAGAATAGAGGCATAGACTATTTTCTAAATGAGGAGAGAATTCAGAAATCTGGAGTGCATAGGGACTTGGGAGTCCTAGTCCAGGATTCTCTTAAGGTTGAGTCAGTAGTTAGGAAGGGCAAATGCAATGTTGGCACTTATTTTGAATAAATAATATAACATATTATAAATATTATGAATATAAAAGCAGGGATGTGCTGCTGAGTCTTTATAAGGCTCTGGTCAGACCACATTTAGAATATTGTGAGCAATTTTGGGCCCCGTATCTCAGGAAGGAATGTGCTGGCCCTGGAGAGGGTCCAGAGGAGGTTCACGAGAATGATCCCAGGAATGAAAGGCTTAACATATGAGGAACGTTTGAGGACTTTGGGTATATACTCGATGGAGTTTAGAAGGATAAGGGGGGATCTGATTGAAATTTACAGAATACTGAAAGGCCTGGATAGAGTGGACGTGGGGAAGATGTTTCCATTAGTAGGAGAGACTAGGACCCGAGGGCACAGCCTCAGAGTAAAGGGAAGACCTTTTAGAACAGAGGTGAGGAGAAACCTCTTTAGCCAGAGAGTGGTGAATCTATGGAATTCATTGCCACAGAAGGCTGTGGAGGCCAGGTCATTGAATGTATTTAAGACCGAGATAGATAGGTTCTTGATTGGTAAGGGGATCAAAGGTTACGGGGAGAAGGCGGGAGAATGGGGTTGAGAAACTTATCAGCCATGATTGAATGGTGGAGCAGACTCGATGGGCCGAATGGCCTAATTTCTGCTGCTATGTCTTATGGACTTGCACCTTCCAAGTAATAAGTAAGCTCCCTATTTCTCTTAGCAAAATGCCCCTCCTCACTTTTATCTGTGCTGAACTTCATTTGCCAATTATTTGCCCATTTTGAAATGTTATCAACGTCCTCCTGTAATTTGTTGCAGCCCTCCTCAGTATTGACTAACCCTCCGATTCAGTGTCATCTGAAAATTTAAAAATCGTGTTTTTGATTCCAAAGTCCAAATTGTTGATGTAAATTGTGAAGGGGAAGTTCAGGTTTGAGTCAATTGTAGCAAAAATGAAAGGTTTGCATCCAGTGCCTTTCATGACCTCAGGGGGTTTCAAAATGTCTCACATTCAACAAAGCACTTTTAAAGCGTAACCAATGTGCAAATGATCACATCATCAGTTTTGGTAATGCAAATTGGTGAATAAATATTGGTCAGGGCACCAGGGAAAACTTCAATGCTCTTCTTTGAAATAGCACCATGAGATTTAGTTATGTTAACCTGAGGTGCTAGGCAGGGTCTCCGTTTAATATCTTATCCAAAACTTGACATCTCTCAAAGCATAAATTGGCTGCAATGTATCCATACATAACAACGTAATTTGCTATGAAGCACTTTAGGACATCTTGAATTTGGAAAAGTTGCTATATAAATGCGAGTCCTTCTCTTTTGTCCTTTTGTTCCTCTGACACTTGAAGAGGCTTCCTTGTGGCTGAGTTTCAGTGACCACTATGTGAAATGCTAGAGCAAGAAGGAAGGAGGAAGCATGGGAGAGAGGGGGGAAAAGACAGAGAGGAGCAGAATGGGAAAGCTTGAGTGTGGAGACAGAGAGAAGAAGCAGGGCAAATACCAACAGTCTTGAGGCCAGAGCAGAGACATAGGAGCAGAAATGGCCTCAGTTTAATGATGCATCTGAAAGACTGCACCTCCAACAGTACAAGGCACCTTCAGTGCTGCACCGGAGCATTAGCCTTGATTTTTGTGCTCAAGTTCTGAATTGGGACTTGAACCTTAAACCTTGAGATTTGGAGGCAAGCGTTTTGCCAGCTGAGCTATGGCTGACACATAGACTGGGATTTTCTGGTCCTGTGTGCTGCGGGGCCAAAACATCCCCGCCCAAAGTCAACGGACCTTTGGCTGGTTCATCAAATTTTCCTCCCCGCCCGCAACGATTCCCGCCGTGGGAGGGGACGGAAAATCCCGGCCACAATTCGGATTGCCAACTCTGGCTGAACGTATTCCAGGAGACATCAGCGGAAGTGACATCACAGAAAGGCACCCCGAGGTGACTTTGCTGGAAGCGGGTGGCTTGGCACGAAGGCTATTCAAGAAACAAGCCGCATCTCCTTTCACATGAGCTTCCGTGAAATCTTTCCGATGTTTCAATCCAAGAAATGGTGGCAAAGCTTCGACCCTGTGGATTGTAAAAGCATCCAGGAGGGCACATACGGACAGGTGCAATTAAATCAGCCCTGAAGAAGGGTCATACGCACTCGAAACGTTAACGCTGTTTCTCTTTCCACAGATGCTGCCAGACCTGCTGAGTTTTCCCAACATTTTTCGTTGCTATTGCAGTGAACATGCTCCATATTGGTGGGGGGGGTGGGGGTGGGGGGGGGGGATGTTTCTCTCAAGCCTGTGAGTTTCACTTACCTTCCGCTCGAGAGTGGGACTCTGCCACAGTCTTTCAAACCGACGGCATCTTCCCAGAAAGAATCAGGGCGTCGCAAGTCGGAACGCTAACACCGTGCAGTGAGGAGTGGAGGGATAAGTTTCAGCAGAGCGGCTGCTCGCTAACCCAACTCCCTCTCCGTACAGAGATAAAAACAAAAAACTGCGGAAGCTGGAAATCCAAAACAAAAACAGAATTACCTGGAAAAACTCAGCAGGTCTGGCAGCATCGGCGGAGAAGAAAAGAGTTGTTTCGAGTCCTTATGACCCTTCAACAGTAGAAATAGGAAAGGAGTGAAATATAAGCTGGTTTAAGGTGGGGGGGGCGGGGTTGGGTGGGGGGAGAGAAATGGAGGGGGGTGGTGTGGTTGTAGGGACAAGCAAGCAGAAGTGGAGGGGGGTGGTGTGGTTGTAGGGACAAGCAAGCAGAAGTGGAGGGGGGTGGTGTGGTTGTAGGGACAAGCAAGCAGAAGTAGAGGGGGGTGGTGTGGTTGTAGGGACAAGCAAGCAGAAGTGGAGGGGGGTGGTGTGGTTGTAGGGACGAGCAAGCAGAAGTGGAGGGGGGTGGTGTGGTTGTAGGGACAAGCAAGCAGAAATAGAGGGGGGTGGTGTGGTTGTAGGGACAAGCAAGCAGGAGGCTTGCTTGTCCCTACAACCACACCACCCCCCTCCACTTCTCTCCCCTCACCCAACCACCCCCACCCCACCCACCTCCCCCCCCCCCACCTCCCCACACACACACACACACACAAACACCTTAAACCAGCTTATATTTCATCCCTTTCCTTGGATTCACCTAGTTCTGTTGAAGGGTCATGAGGACTCGAAACGTCAACTCTTTTCTTCTCCGCCGATGCTGCCAGACCTGCTGAGTTTTTCCAGGTAATTCTGTTTTTGTTTCCCTCTCTGTACATGTGAGCGACAGGCTCCAGAGGACGAGAGGCACAAGACGCAGAGCCGCACAGCGCTCCAGCCAGCGCCACCTCCAAAACCTCTCCCCCGGAGAGCGAGCCTGGGGCCAGAGCTTTCCACTGCGGTGTCTAGCACAATCAACATTCCACTCTGCAGGGGGGAGTCACTGCCAGCTCAAGACACAATCTTGGAAATATTGTGAAAAAAAAACTCACATCGTATTTGGAATCAGCCCGTTGGCTGTGACTTTATTTTCAAAACCCTCCCCCACCCCACTCCATTACCTCACATCCTGGAGGGACATCCCTCCCAGTAGAAAGTTTTTTTCCCTCCCAGCATCAAACGAGGCACTGAGGGTGCAGGCGTTGCACGTGTGAACATGCAGCATCAGCTGCCCGCATTAAAGGTGGCGCAGACCAAACAAACTCCGAAGAGGACTTCAACCCCGCTCCCCCCTGCTCCCTTTGCTGCTGATGTTGCAACGCGCGATGATGTCACCACGCACATGCGCAGGCTGGATACTGGCAAACAAGGAAGCAGGCGTGTTTCAATCTCCAGGATTGCTTTTTTTGGCCACCAGGAGGTTGATGCTGATTCCGGTAGACCCCGAGCCTTAGAGCTGGCAATGGATAAATTGATAGAGGTTGATTGGCGTGAGTTGTCAACAACTCCACAATCACTGCATCATGTGGCAACTCGGAGAAGGAGAACTAGGGCAAACTTAGTCTTCTCTTGTATAGAAATTTTCTCGTATGTTCCAGTGAGAAGAAGGGGAGAGGGGGAAGCGAGAGAAGCATAAGCATTTATTATTTATTAGCACAATGTGACAGAATGAAACACTCCAGGACACATATGAAGAATACTGTTTCATTTTTGCAATGGAGGCTACAACTGATCTTCCTCTTTCACTTAAAATGTGTATGGGAATACAGGGTTTATTATAAATAAATATGAATAAATAAATACGTATTCATTTTTCCAAGTAACATGAGGAGAGCATGTGTTGGAGGTAAGGCCAGAACGTCATCGCTCTATTTCTCTGATCCACGCTACCTTTGATTGATGAACCCCCAACAAGTGTTTTTCTTTCCTTATTCTGTCATGGGATGTGGGTGTTGATGACAAGGCTGGCATTTGTTGCCCATCTCTCTTTGCCCTTGAATTGAGTGGCTTGCAAAGCCATTTCAGAGGACAGTTAAGAGTCAACCCACAACTAACTGTCACATGTAGGCCAGCCCTGAATGGCAGATTTCCTTCCCTAAAGGGCACTAGTGAACCAGTTAGGTTTTTACAACAATCACTGATAGTTGCCATGGTCACTATTACTGAGGCTAGCTTTATATTCCATATTTTATTAATTGAAATTGAATTTAAATGGCACCAAATGCCGTGGTGAGATTCGAACCCATGTTGCCAGAGCATTAGCTAATTCAGTGACATCACCACTATGTCACTGTCTGCCGTTTCCATTTTGCTTCCAAGTTTTCCAATGTGTGTGTGTATGTATGTGTGTGTGTGTGTTTGTGTGTGCGTGCCTGTGCATGTGTGTGTGCGTCTGTGTGTGTGTGCATCTGTGCATGAGGGCATGCATGTGCACCTATGCATGCGCATGTGTGTGCCTGTGTGTGTGTGCATCTGTGTGTGTGCATGCGTGTGTGTCTGTGCGTGCACACCTATGCATGTGTGTGTTTGTGTGCGTCTATGTATGTGTGTGCGCCTGTGCATGTGTGTGTGTGTGTGTGTGCGTCTATGTATGTGTGTGCGCCTATGCATGTGTGTGTGCGCGCACGTGCGTGTGCGTGTGTGTGTGTGCGTGTGTGTGTGTGCGTCTGTGTGTGTGTGCATGTGTATTTTAGTGAAATATGAACTGCTATCAGGACCTACCTACTGCTAGGTGCCCAACTGAGAGGTAGAGTGACAGAGTCAGAGGTTTACAGCACAGAAAAAGGCGCTTCGGTCCATAGAGTCTGCACCTGTCAAACAAGTGCCTAACTATTCTAATCCCATTTTCCAGCACTAGGCCAATAGCCTTGTATACCATGGCATCACAAGTGCACATCCAACTACTTCTTAAACGTTATGAGGGTTTCTGCCTCTAACACCCTTTCAGGCAGTGAGTTCCAGATTCCCACCACTCTCTGGGTGAAAAAATTCTTCCTCACCTCCCCTCTAAACCTCTTGCCCCTTACCTTAAATCTATGCCCCCCCTGGTTATTGATCCCTCCACCAAGGGGAAAAGTTCCTTCCTGCCTACCCTATCTATGCCCCTCAGAATTTTATACACCTCAATCATGTCCTCCCTCAACCTCCTCTGGAGCAGCAGAGCTGATGTTCTGCTGAACAATTGGCATTGCAACAGAGGAAAGAGGCAAATGTGGTTCATGTGAACTGAGAACCACCTGTAAAGTCCTCCTGCTTAGTTTTGTGGGAGTCTTGGTGGGCAGAGGCAGTCAATCCAGTGGGAACTGTAAAATCGGCTTGTGGGAATCGATGGTGGGAACTTGCGGTCGCAACCTTGGTGATAGGATAACGATGGATCATGATTCCTGCCCGGGGCTGTTGGGAAGCCCTTTTGCATTCCATTGGCGGGATGCAAATGAACCCCTGACTGGGATTTTCCCCCCACCTTCCAATCATCATCCCACCCCTGCCGGTGCAATTTCATACCGGTCCGGAACACGTCCAGAGAAACGTGGTGAGCCTATGTCGGGACTTACCCGGAGGAAGGCCTGGGGACGCTTGCGGAGAGCGGAAGAGATGGAGGTTTCCAGCGACCTTGGACCTCGGAAGATGGTGTGCAGCAGTGGATGGGCGGAGCATCCATCAGGTGGATCCTTGGAGCTGCTGGTGCCCCCAAGATGTGGATCCCCGGGCTGCAGGCCGACGGCTGAATAAAGTCCTGCTGGGCAGCAATGGTCTGTTTTGGGGTGGGAGGTGGGGGTGCATTAGACGGGGTGGAGAGTTGATGAAGAGTTGGGGTGGGCGTGTAGGCCATAAGGGGGGTGGGGGAGGTTGTAGGTGGTAAGGGAAAGAGTAGGATGCTGGGGGCGGAGTGGGAGGTCGTGGAATAGGTGAGGGTGGTTGTGGAAGAGGGAGGCTGGGAAGTGCCATGCTGGAGTATAGGCATTGGGGGAGGGGGTGGTGTGCAGGTAAGTACAGACAGTAGGTGAGTGGGGGAAGTGGAGGGAGAGGGGTTCAGGGGGAGAGCCTGTGCTGACAACAAATGAGATCTGGGAGGGCATACATAGAGAATTGCTGATAGGAAAGGGATGGTGAGGCCTAAAGGGGGTAGTGGGAGCCGGTAGGTCGGTGGGGTGGTGAGTTGGGGGTAAGGCGTAGTGGGAGCCGGTAGGTTGGGGGGGGTGGTGAGTTGGGGGTGAGGGGGTAGTGGGAGCCAGTAGGTTGGGGGGCTGGTGAGTTGGGGGTAAGGGGTAGTGGGAGCTGGTTGGTTGGGGGGTGGTGGGTTGGGGGTGAGGGGGTAGTGGGAGCCGGTAGGTTGGGGGGTGGTGGGTCGGGGGTGAGGGGGTAGTGGGAGCCGGTAGGTTGGGGGGGGGGGTGAGTTGGGGGTAAGGGGTAGTGGGAGCTGGTAGGTTGGGGGGTGGTGGGTTGGGGGTGAGGGGGTAGTGGGAGCCGGTAGGTTGGGGGGGTGGTGGGTTGGGGGTGAGGGGGTAGTGGGAGCCGGTAGGTTGGCGGGGGGGGTGTGGTGGGTTGGAGGTGGGTTGAGGGTTCAGCAATGACGGGTGAAGGGGCACTGAGGGCTATCGCAGGGGATGCAGAAGTAAAAGCAGATTCTGGGGATTGGCAGACTGAGGACGGGGGGTGGGGGTGGGGGGGCGATAGATCGACAATCGCAGAGGTGGCCTCCTCGGGAAGGTATGGGACATGGACATTCATCTGCCCAGGACGGAGGGTGGTGGGGCTGGGGTGAAGGGCAACTGTGGGAAGGTCAAATGTTACAGCTGGTGGTATCAGTGGTTATGGTGGGAGAGGATGTGGGGAATGGGGGGTGGGGGGAGGGGTCAATATATTGGACTGGACATTGAACATAACATGAACCATGGATGCTCGTAATTAATCAGAGCCTGGCGGGGGAGATCTCCAGATGCAGGATGGGAGTTGGGTCATCGGGGGTGAGTGGAGAGGCAGGTCAGCTCAGCTGGACAACTGAAGGGGAACCCCAGCATGTAGTATTTCCAATGCTAGGGCACTGGGAGAGAGGAGAGTGTGAGGGGCCGAGGCTCCGCGAGCGTGGGAAGTTTCTTGCACACGGCTCGCAAGAGAACAGGCAAAGACCTTTGCCTCCCTGCACACGCATGATTCCAGGGGGGGGCATAGACCCAGCCTGTGGGTCACCCTAAAGATGCGGGGGTGAAGGTGTGAACAGGCTTAACGAGTAAGAATTGCAATGGAACCACATCTGACCTGGCTAAAGTGAAAGTGCAGCCTTTTTACAAAACTGTACGAACATTGAACAATTGCAGCACACACGTGCAACCACACGTGAAATCAGAACTCCTTAATTTTGCGTACTCTGACACTGCGTCTAGCTGCTGCCCCGACATCAGCAGCAGGGGAGGGAGCAGCCTGCTGACCGCTATGCCCTCTTGTCCTTGATGACTTTGGTGGGCATCCTCTGTATTCTCGGCCCTGCCCTGGTGCAGCTGCAGTCACGGTGGCCAAGGCTGATGGGGTCACAGCCTGAGGGGATTCCAGGGAGCTGCACACTCTTGAGTGGAGGTCCCAGGGGTTTCTGCCTGCCGCTCCTCTTTCTTTTGGGGGCCCGAGGGCCCCTGTCTGACTCCTTGAGGGGAAGGAGCAGCTGGATGGAAGTCAAGGTGCCCTGTCATGCTCTAACGTAGCCCCTGAGAAACCTCGCCCGTGGATACTGCGATGGACTGCGCGCATCTCCGGCAGAAACTGGTTGTCCTGCTGGGCAAGGGTCTCCAAAGCATTTCTCCACCCGCCCCGTAGAGACCTCAATGCAGGTGGATAGACTCCTCCACCTCACGTGCCACTCTGTAGAGGGCCTCTGACACCTCTGCCTGATGCTTCTCGTCTCCTGCTACATATCAGGAATCCTGTGCAGGACTAGTCCCAGAGGCTCGTTTCCTGACTCGAGCTTTGTAGAGGTCTTCCCCAGCAGTCCTCCCAGTGCCGGTGAGCTTGGCTGACTCTGCCTCCTTCCCACTGCGCAAACATGTCTGTGCGGTGACCACCAGAATGTGAGACCCTCCCTGAACTAACACCTGAACCCACCGAGGCGTGTGCCTCTGGGTTGGCGGAGGGCGCACGTGACTGGGGTGATGACTCTACAGGTGAAATGACTTGTTCACCCTCCTCTTTCATCACTCATCTGCAGGCTGCCAGACATGGTGCACTCGGGCTCGGGGTCTGGTCTCACCCTCTTCTGGCTGGCACCTGCGAATGCGAGAGGAGAGAGTGAGTGACTGCGGGTGGGCTGCCTTCAACATGGCACCACACATGAGCCTCAGGTTTCTAAACACAGACATTGAGCTTTGTTTCTCGCTGGATGGAGGCTGGAAGCCAATCTCACCGTCTCCATATGCTCCGGTCCCCATCCTCCTCCACCAGCTCGTCAGAGTGTGGTGTCAGGCGCCGGAGTGAGGCTGTTCCCTATTCCCTCTCTTGCGCCTGCTGCACAGGCTGGTGTCCTCTATGCCAGAACCCTCCAACACCACCCACCACCCCCACCCCCCCCCAACCCCTTCCCTCTCCACAATCTGAGCTCCCTGTGTGGCAGGGACCCGCAGTTGCCTCTGTCCGTGCAGACTGAAGGGGCTGTGGAATGACCACGAGAAATGTGTCTTCAATGGAATGACACCCAACCTCCTACCCGCCCCCCAACCTTCTAAACTCCAGGGATATGACCCTCATTTGTTTAATCTCTCCTCACAGCTTAACCTTGGGAGTCCAGGCATCTTTCTGCAAACATACACAGCACTGCCTCAAAGGCCAATATATCTCTCCTATATTGAGGTCCCGAGACTGTTTGGCGTACCCAAGGTGTGTCCTAACTAGGGATTTGTGTAGCAGTATTCTCAGCCCAACCATCTTCAGCTACTTCATCAATAACATTCCTTCCATCATTAGGTCAGAAATGGGCATGTTCGCTGATGATTGCATAATATTCAGCACCATTTGCGACTCCTCAGATAGTGAAGCAGTCCATGTCCAAATGCAGCAAGACCTGGACAATATCCAGGCTTGGGCTGACAAATTGCAAGTAATATTTGTGCCACACAAGTACCAGGCAATGACCATCTCCAACAAGGGAGAATCTAACATCACCCCTTGACATTCAATGCCATTATTATCACTGAATCCCCCACTATCAACATCCTATGAGTTACTATGAGTTACTATTGACCAGAACCTGAACTGAACTAGTCATGTCAATACTGTGGCTACAAGAGCAGGTCAGAGGCTAGGAATCCTGCAGTGAGTAACTCACCTCCTGACTCATCAAAGCCTGTCCACCATCTACAAGGCACAAGTCAGCAGTGTGATGGAATACTCTCTATTTGCCTGGATCAGTGCAGCTCCAACAACACTCAGGAAGCTTGATACCACCCAGGACAAAGCTGCCCACTTGATTGGCACCTCATCCACAAACATTCACTCCTTCACCACCGACGCACAGCGGCAGCAGTGTGTACATCATTAAGATGCACTGCAGTAACTCACCAAGCCTCCTTAGACAGCACCTTCCAAACTCACCACTGCTATCATCTAGAAAGACAAGGGCAGCAGACACATGGGAACACCACCAACTGGAAGTTCCCCTCCAAGCCACTCACCATCCTGACTTGGAAAAGTATCGCTGTTCCTTCACTGTCACTGGGAACTCCTTCCCTAACATCACTGTGGGTGTACCCACACCACATAGACTGCAGTGGTTCAAGAAGGCAGCTCCCCACCACCTTCTCAAGGGCAAGAAAGGATGGGCAATAAATGCTGGCCTAAACAATGACACCCACATCCCATGAGCACACCAAAAAAAATGCTAAAGTATGACTTCTAACACCTTGTATTCTAGTCTTCTAAATATTGCAGCCAGCGTTCCATTAGCCTTTTTGATTATTTTCTGGACCTGTCCATGACAATGATCTGTGTACCTGGACTCCCAAGCCTCTTTGGACCACCACTGTTTCTAGCCTTTCACCATTTAGAAAGCACCATATTCTATCCATTTTAGGTCCAAAGTGGATGACTTCATAATTACCACAGTTTTATTTAGTGTGTGATATACCTTTAAGAATAATGCTTATTAAGGAAGATCACCTAATCTTTAGTACCCAGTAGGAGAGTAGCATGGGCTACCTCGGTAGTCAGTAGTGTGGAGATAGAGTTTGAGTTGAAAGCACACATGTAGTTGCTGCTGAGTCCCTTGTAATAAACTTAAAGTTTCCACCCAAAAAATGTCTGCAGATCATCTCTATCAACAGTACCAAGACTCACAACAAACAGGCGACAAGGATAAAACAAGTTTAACAGAAATCAAGTGAAAAGAAATCTGCACTGTGCCTCGCTCAGTGATTGAAGTAGAAAGATCTGTTCGAATTGAAGAAGATATCCCCTCTCAAAATGCCACAATTCAGTAGAATTGATCCTTTTGATCCAGCAATGGAATCATTACATTGAATGTCTCAAATTCTTTTTTCAAGCAAACGAGGTTATAGGGAAAGAGAAGTGGCGAGTGATCTTCTTAAGTGTATACGGGAATAAAACCTATGGTTTGATTCAAAGTTTGACAACACCCAGTGCAGCAGATTCAAAAGATTTTGATGAATTGGTGGATGCCCGAAGGGTCATTATCAACCAAAGCCTTCAGTAACGATGCAAAGGTTCAAGTTTAATTTGAGAAATAGAGCCCTGGATGAGGCAGTTGCATGCCATGTGGCAAATTTGAAGCAACTAACAGAACATTGTGAATTTGGTACAACTCTAAACGACATGCTCAGAGATCGTTTGGTGTGTGGTGTGAATGAAGGTACTATTCAGATTTGGATTTTAAAAAGGTGCTAGAGATAGCATTGGCCGTGGAAAGTGCAATAAGTGATTCAAAAGCAATACAGGTTAAGCAAAATAGCACCGTCCTCCACATTGAGCGGGAAACTCCAGCCGAAAAGGGCCCGGAAATGCAAGACCCTGCTGAGAAGTGAGAAACAGCCGCCGCTAGGCGAAGAACAAGCAAAAATAACTTAGCAGCAAAATCAAAGAATAATTTCAACAGAGATGGAAACAAGTAGTCTTTTAATGACTGGCAGTTTAAAATAACCAAATGCTATTATTATCACAGAAATGGAAACCCAATGCATCTACAACATCGAAGAGCCTGAAGCAACAAATTCAGACATTTATTGGTCGTTTAATCTGAAAGTTGGAAAGACAGAACCAATATTTATCACAGTGAAAGTAAGTGGCAGACCTGTTAGAATGGAAGTGGACGCAGGAGCTTCCATTACAGTAATTGGGGAACATGCCTTCAAATATCTGAATAATGGTGAACATCAATTAAATTTAGAAGAAACAGCTGCCAAACTAAAAACATACACAGGTGAAGACATTCAAGCAAAAGGCATAAGCAGAGTAACTGTCCATTATGGAAGCCAATCGGCAAAGCTACCAGTGTTGGTATTGAGAGGCAGAGGATCAAGCCTTCTAGGGTGTAATTGGCTAAGGGGACTCAACCTTGAGTGGTCACTGAGATTCCAAAAGGAAGCTGGAAGCATTCCTGTTTTGAAAAAGGAATGTGTAAGGACTCAACAACCTGTAGAAATGCAGGCTGTCTTAAGCCAAAACATGGGTAAACAGCAGAAAGAATTCGATGAGGCCATGCTTGATAAGGAGTTCGAGACGAGGTGAGCAGCCTTCAAAAGGAAGAAGAAAACCAGCTGAAAGACCTTCACATGCCACAAGATTCCCTCAGGTCAAAGTTTGTACTTCTAGAAAAGTGTGAAGAGAAACAGAAAGAATTCAGCACTTCTCTGAATCAGCTCAAGAATCAATTGGCAGAGAAGACACAACAATGCTCAATTTTCCAGGAGGCAGCAAACAAATACAAAAAAGAGATGGAAGAGCTGAAGAATCAGCTAAATGAAGCCAAAGAGGCTTTGGAAGCAAAAGTCGCAGAATTTTATAAGAAGCAGGCAGGTGATGAAATTTTGGGAGACTCAACCAAGTTGAGCTTGCATATGAGAATAGTCTGGCTAATATTGAAGTCAAAAAGAAGGTCAAGATTGAAGTCTGTGTTGGAAAGAAGATACAGAAGTACTAATAGGACTTTAATACTGAAAGCACACCAATACACTTTCGTACATAGAACTAGCAATCAAATCGCAAATGCCGATGCACTTAGTTGTTTGCCTTTACAAGAAAGTGATGAGGATGTTTCAGTTCCACGAGAACTTGTTTTATTGTTATATTTCTTAGGTTCCTCGCCGGTATGTGCTCGACAGATCAGAGACTGGACAATCAGGACCCAGTCCTATCTCAAGTATGAGAACAATTGATTCATGGTTGGTCACAAGAGCCCGTATCTGATGAAATGAAACCGTACTTTAACAGGAGACACAAAATAACCAGCCAGGATGGCATCTTATTGTGAGGATCATGAGCGATAGTACCTCCAAAGGGAAGGGAGCTTGAACTACACAGTGCCCATCCAGGAATTTCCAAAATGAAGACTGTAGCACGCAGCTATCTATGAAGGCCTGGGATGGATGGTGAAATAGAGAGTTTAATGAAGAATTGCCCGCAATGTCAGCAACTGCAAAGGTTACCATCGACAGCTCCATTATGCCCTTGGGAGTGGTCAGGCAGACCCTGGCTGCAATTATACTTTGACTATGTGGGACCTTTCCTAGGAACAACGTATCTGCTCATTGTCGATGCCCATTCAAAATGGCTGGGTGTATATGAGGTGAAGTCACCAACGTCGACAGCTAAAATTGAAAAACTACATCAAAGTTTTGCCATTCACAGACTACCAGAAGTAGTCATTTCCGATAACGGCATAGCATTTACCAGTGCTGTGTTTATCAGCCTCAGTGGTATCACTCATGTAAAAACTTCACCATTCCACCCTTCCTCAAATGGACTGGCTGAAAGGACATTTCAAACATTCAAGGCTGGCATGAAGAAGCTAACTGGCAATTCCTTAGCAACCAAGCCAGCGCACTTTCTTTTCTATTATCCACCCTCCACACAACAACAGGCCTCACACCTGTGGAGTTATCGCTGAAACACTATCACGGG
This sequence comes from Carcharodon carcharias, assembly GCF_017639515.1. NCBI lineage: Eukaryota > Metazoa > Chordata > Chondrichthyes > Lamniformes > Lamnidae > Carcharodon > Carcharodon carcharias. The sequence goes on along the minus strand of NC_054468.1, from coordinate 16,291,727 downwards.
ACGAGATTGAGCTTCATGATGCCAAATTTAGAGAGGAAGGTGGAAAGGAGTCAGGGAAGCCAGAAAGCTAGACACGACTGGCATAGTTGTGAGAGGAAATTTACCGTGGGAGAGCCGGTATACGTGTAGAACTTTGAAGAAGGGCCAAAGTGGTTACCGGGTGAAATAAGTGCAGCGACTGGACCTTTATCTTACCGTGTGGAGGTGGAAGGCTGGGTCAAGTGGACCATTTAAGGAAGAGAGAAACAAATCATCAAGAATTGATTCCACCATTGTTGACAGCCATGTCAGCATTCCCTATTGAGAGAACTCAACCCAGGACAGACATGTCTGATGTTCCAGTAAGAGTTGAGGATACAGAACTGCAGATGCCCACCACAGAATCTGATGTTCAGGCAACTCTGGAAAAGGAGGTTCCTGAAAAGGCCTCTGAAGTTGTAGAGCTGAGACATTCTACAGGCATGAGGAAATGCCCAGAAAAACTGAACTTGTAAATTCTTTATCCAGTGTAAATATTTTTTTGCCTTGAGAAACTTGTACTTGTGAATAGAAAATGTATATCCGAGTAAACGGGGAGGGATGTGGTAAATATGGTTTTATTTAATGTGTAATAAAACTTTTAAGAATAATTCTTGCAAAGGAAGATCACATGATGAATACATGGCTTAAGAGTTGGTGCAGGAGGGAGGGTTTTAGATTCCTGGATCACTGGGACCGTTTCTGGGGAAGGTGGGACCTGTACAAGCGGGATGGTCTACATCTGAACCAGAGTGGGGCTAACATCCTTGTGGGCAGGTTTAATAGTGCTGTTGGAAGGAGTTTAAACTAATTCGGCAGGGGGAAGGGACACAGAGTGTTAGCAGAATAGGGACACATCATAATACAGTAAAACAATCAAGTCACAGGGAGTACAGCTGCATTAAGCTTCAAGGGAGTAAGGCAAAGCTGGATGGCCTCTACTTTAATGCCAGGAGTATTACAGGTAAAGCGGATGAGTTAAGAGTGAGGATTGATACGTGGAATTGTGATATAGTAGCCATCACTGAGATGTGGTTGAGTGAAGGGCAGGATTGGCAGCTCAACATTCCGGGATATAGAATCTTCAGGCCAGACAGGGGAGGGGGTAAAAGAGGAGGAGGCATTACATTATTAGTTAAGGAGTCAGTTACTGCAGTAAGGAGAGATGATATCTTGGAGGGGACATTGAATGAAGCTTTGTGAGTAGAGCTTAAGAATAAAAAAAGGGCAGCCACATTGTTAGGTGTTTATTATAGACTCCCAGATAGTCAGTGGGAAATTGAGGAGCAAATATGTGCACAATTTGCGGAGGTGTGTAAAAACAATAACAATAGGGTAAGTATATTAGGTGATTTCAACTTTCCCAACATTAATTGGGATAGACATAGTGTTAAGGGCTTGGATGGAGTGGGTTTCTTGAAATGTGTACAGGAGAACTTTTTAGGTCAATATGTAGAGGGTCCAACAAGGGACGGTGCATTGCTGGACCTAATTCTGGGGAATGAAGCCGGACAGGTGGCTGAGGTGGTGGGCGAGCGTTTTAGCGATAGCGACCACAACATGGCATAGCTTAAGTTTGTTATGGACAAAGAAATTGATAAGTTGCAAAAAAATGTTTTGGATTGGGAGAGAGTGGATTTTAGTAAGATAAGGCAGGATCTGGCCAAGGTAGACTGAGAACAGTTACTTGTGGGGAAATCTACAGAGGAGCAGTGGGGGGTGTTCAAAACGGAAATGGGGAGGGTACAGGCTCAACATGTTCCCTCTAGGGTGATAGGAAGAAGTATCAAGCCCAGAGAATCATGGATGACCAGAGATATTCAGGATACGATGAGAAGGAAAAGAGAGGCTTTTAGCAGGTACAAGGGAAGAAAATCAGCAGAGGCATTAGTGGAGTACAGAAAGTGCAGGGTGGAGCTTAAGAAAGCGATTAGGAGAGCAAAGAGGGGATATGAGAAAGCTCTGGCTGGTAAAAGTAGGAAAAATCCCAAGATATTCTATAAGTACATCAATGGGAAGAGGATAACCAGGGAAAGGATAGGGCCCATAAGGGACCACGAGAGCAATCTATGGGTGGAACCAGAGGGCATTGGTGGAGTGTTGAATGAATACTTCACATCACCCAAGAGAATGAGGATGAAGGTATCGAATTCAGGGAGAGAGATACTGCAAGGTTCTTAAGCAAATTGATATAGGGAGTGACAAGGTATTGGAGGTGTTGGCAGGCTCAAAAGTGGACAAATCTCCAGATCCAGATGAGTTGTGTCCCAGACTGCTGAGGGAGTCAAGGGAGGAGATCGCAGGGGCTCTGACCCAAATTTTTAATTCCTATCTGGCCATGGGGGAGGTGCCAGAGGACTGGAGAACAGCTAATGTGGTTCCGCTAATTAGGATGGGTTGTAGAGATAAGCCAGGGAACTACAGGCCAGTGAGTCTCATGTCAATGGTATGGAAACTATTGGAGAAAGTTATGAAGGAGAGTATCTATCTCCACTTGGAGAGGCAAGGTTTGATCAGGGATAGTCAGCATGGCTTTGTCAGAGGGAGGTCATGCCTAACAAATTTAATTGAATTTTTTGAGGAGGTGACCAGGTGTGTAGATGAGGGGAGTGCAGTTGATGTAGTTTATATGGATTTCAGCAAAGCCTTTGACAAGGTCCCACGTGAGAGACTTATAAAGAAGGCAAATGCACATGGGATACAGGGTAATTTGATAAGGTGGATTCAAAACTGGCTTAGTTGTAGAAGGCAGAGGGTGATGACAGGAGGATGCTTTAGTGACTGGAAGCCAGTGTCTAGTGACGTACAACAGGGATCTGTGCTGGGTCCCCTATTATTTGTCATTTATATAAACGACATAGATAACTATGTGGGGTGTAGGATCAGTAAGTTTGCCGGTGACACAAAGATTGGCTGGGTGGTTAACAGTGAGGTTGAGTGTCTTGGGCTACAGGAAGATATAGATGGGATGGTCAAATGGGCAGATAAGTGGCAGATAGAATTTAACCCTGAAAAGTGTGAGGTGATACACTTTGGAAGGAGTAATTTGACAAGGAGGTATTCCATGAATGTCATGACACTAGGAAGTTCTAAGGAACAAAGGGACCTTGGCGTGTGTGTCCATAGATCTCTGAAGGCAGAGGGGCATGTTAGTGGGGTGGTGAAAATGGCATATGGAACACTTGCCTTTATCAATCGATTACAAAAGTAGGGAGGTCATGTTGGAGTTGTATAGAACCTTGGTGAGGCCACAGCTGGAGTACTGTGTGCAGTTCTGGTTGCCACATTATAGGAAGGATGTGATTGCACTGGAGGGGGTGCAGAGGAGATTCACCAGGATGTTGCCTGGGATGAAACATTTAAGTTATGAAGAGAGGTTGGATAGACTTGGGTTGTTTTCATTGGAGCAGAGAAGACTGAGGGACGACCTGATCGAGGTGTACAAAATTATGAGGGGCATGGACAAGATGGATAGGGAGCAGCTGTTCCCCTTAGTTGAAGGGTCAGTCACAAGGTGGCATAAGTCCAAGGTGAGGGGCAGGAGATTTAGGGGGGATGTGAGGAAAAACTTTTTTACCTAGAGGGTGGTGACAGTCTGGAATGCGCTGCCTGGGAGGGTGGTGGAGGCGGGTTGCCTCACATCCTTTAAAAAGTACCTGGATGAGCACTTGGCATGTCATAACATTCAAGGCTATGGGCCAAGTGCTGGTAAATGGGATTAGGGAGGTAGATCAGGTGTTTCTCATGTGTCAGTGCAGACTCAATGGGCTGAAGGGCCTCTTCTGATTCTGTGATTTTGTGATCTTTAGTACCCAAAAGGGGAGTAACGCTGGCTACTTCAGTAGTTAGTCGTGTAGAGATAGAGTTTGAGTTGAAAGCACACATGTAGTTGCTGCTGAGTTCCTTGTAAATAAACTTAAAGTTGCCACCCAAGAAGCATCTGTAGATTAACTCTTATCAATAGTATCAATTTGGACACCACTCACAACACCTTTCCTAAAGGACATTAGTGAACCAGATGGGATTTTATGACAAGCAATGATAGCTTCATGGTCACCATTACTGAGGCAAGCTTCATATTTCAGGTTTATTTATTGAATTTAAATTCCAGCAGCTGCCATGGTGGGATTTGAACCCCCTGGGTTACTGGTCCAGTGACATTACCAATATTCCTCCATCTCCTCCTGAAGGACATAATTCAACGCCTTCTGGAAGTCCAAATAAATAACATCCAGAGACATTCCCCGCACACTACTTTAGTCATCTCTTCATAAAAATTCAATTAGATATGTCGGGCACAATCTACCCTTTGCAAATCCACACTGGCTCTCTCTCTTCAGCTGAAAATTTTCAAGGTGTTCGTTCACTCTTCCTTAATTAAAGACTCACCACCCAGAAAACTAAGGTCCTCTTCCAACCACAGCACAACACCTCCCCCGTCAGTTAAGATCCATGGCCTGTTCCTGGAAAATCTGGACCATTTTTGGTATAATGGGAGTCTCCTGTCAGCAGGTAGACATAGACAACTAAATCCTTCATCGCCTCCAACTCAGCATTCAGCTGACTGAGAAAAAGAGTAATTGAGGACCGGGATCTCAAAACCCACATCTGAAGCGCTGTAACCTGCAAGACTTATGGTGCTGGAAAGTGGGAATAAAATGAGCACCTAGTTTCTTTTTTCTCTTTCTGACCAGCGCAGACATGATGGGCTGAATGGCCTCTTTCTGCACCATAACGTTTCTATGGTTCTATGGAAACTAAGGGCATGGTTTACCGGGCAGCAGTGATCCCCTATATGCTTTGCATATCCTATAGGCTTTGGTAACTTGAACAACCTACAGCAGGCAGCTCAAAGTACTGGAGACATACATCAGCATTGCTTTTGCAGGATTCTCAAAATCTAGTCGCAAGAAAGGTGGTCCAACAGCAGCATCCTCTCCTAAGCCAACATGTCCAGCATCGAGGCGCTAATCACTCAAAATCAGCTCTGTTGGATCAGACATGCCTTTCGTATCCCTTACCCCAGACTCCCGAAGCAACCGCTCTACTCGGATGTCAGTCGTGACAGGAGGCTCCCAGGAGTACAGCAGAAATGCTTTAGGGGTGTCCGCATAGCATCGCTGAAGGGATCAAACATACGCATTGACTTACGGAAGTTCCTGGCTTGTGACCTACCAAAAGGGAGAAGGAGGATTCAGGAAGGATTGAGAGAACTCATCAGGAATATGCATAAGCAAAGTCGAGACATCGGAGAGAGCACAAGCAACCTCCAAACATCTCGTCTACCCAACCCTTGAAGCACCACCTGCCTCAATATGGAAGAGTCTACAGGTGGAGCATTGGACTTATCATCCATCTCAGAAACCATCGCTCTGGAGTGGAATTAAGCCATCCTTGATCCCAACAGACTGCCCAGGAAGAGTTATAGACTCTAGCTATTCCTTGGCAACAGATGTTAGGCTAATTGGTCTATAATTCCCTGGCAATAGTGAACTCACAGCCACTTTTCCCTCTGGCTTGATTGTTATTTCTGTCAAAGTCTATTATGGAGGTGGTGGAGGCAAGTGGACAACTCTTTGTTAAGTATTGCCAGGCATGGCTTTGGAGACCCAGTCTGGCATGACAGTCTTTGCTGTACTTGCTGCAGAAGATGACAGTGGGCTGGGAAGGTGCCAAATTTGCTGGCCTCTGTTTTCTCATTTGTTGCTCCAGATTTTCTCCTCTATTGTCATGCCCTTTCCTCTATCTTTCAGGTGTGAGCTCTGACTTTTACGCTAGTTCTTAGGAACATAGGACATAGAAGCAGGAGTAGGCCATTCGGCCCATCGAGCCTGCTCTGCCATTCAATTTGATTATAGCTGATCCTCTACCTCAATGTCACTTTCCCGCACTATCTCCATATCCCTTGGTGTCATTAGACTCCAGGAATCTATCGATTTCTGTCTTGTGCATGCTCAATGATTGAGCTTCCGCAACCCTCTGGGGTAGAGAATTCCAAAGATTCACCACCCTCTGAGTGAAGACGTTTCTCCACACCTCAGTCCTAAATGGCCTCTCTCTGCACCCCCCACACACCTTAAACCAGCTTATATTTCAACTCTTTCTTGGACTCGAACTCAAGTTCTATCGAAGAGTCATGAGGACTCGGAACGTCAACTCTTTTCTTCTCTGCCGATGCTGCCGGACCTGCTGAGTTTTTCCAGGTAATTCTGTTTTTGTTTTGGATTTCCAGCATCCGCAGTTTTTTTGTTCTTATCCTGAGATTATGTATCCTGGTTTTAGGCTCACCAGCCAGTGCAAACATCTTATCTACATCCACCCTGTCACCCGCTGTAAGAATCTTGTAAGTTTCAACAAGGTCACCCCTCAGACTTTTAAAACAGTCTTTTACTCAGAAAAAACCCTATATTCAACAACTTCACAGGCTGACCGGTCTGGTTTCTTTGCCAGCATGCAGCAAGACATGGACAACATTCAGCCTAGGCTAATAAATGGCAAGTAACATTCACACTGCACAATACCAGCAATGATCAACTCCAATAAGAGAGAATCTTATCATCTCCCTTTGAGACTCAGCAGCATTACCATCGCTGAACCCACGTCATCAACATCCTGGGGGTTATCATCGATGAAAAACTGAACTGAAGCAGCCATTTAATACTACAGTTACAATGGCAGGTCAGAAGCTGGGTATTCGGTGGCGAGTGACTCATTCTGATTCCCAGCCTGTCCTCCATCTACAAGACACAAGTCAGGCGAACGATGGAATGCTCCCCTGGATAGGTAAGACTCCAACAACACTCAAGAAGCTCAATACCATCCAAGACAAAGCAGCCCGCGTGATTGGCATCACATCCATCAACTTAAACATTCACTCCCTTCACCACTGGTGCATAGTGTCAGGAGTGTGTACAGTATACAAGATGCACAGTGGGAATTCACCAAGCCTCCTTTGACAGCACCTTCTAAACGCTTGACCCCTACTATATCCTTCACAGTCACGAGGTCAAAATCCCGGAGCTCCTTTCTTAACATCACTTTATGTGCATCTGCTGTTCATGTACTGCAGCAGTTCAAGAAGGTGGCTCACCACCACATTCTCAATTTGGAATGGGCACTGAATGTTGACCTTGCCAACGACACTCACATCCCAGGACTGAAAAAAATAAATGAATTAATTGAAATAAAAATTAAGCCAGAGTGCACTCATCAATGGCATAGGAATTATTAGATGGAAAAAATGATCAAAACCCATCCTTGTAGCCACATGATACAGTGATAATAAAGTTACTGATTAATTATGACAATCAATCTCTGATCAATTAGTCTACAATCGACTGGTGCACGAGGTGAGAAAAACTGCCAATGGTGGAGAGGTCTGAGAGCTACAGGTTCAAAGTTCCTGTTACTCCCAAGCCACATTCTACTCACCACACATCACGTTTCAAACCACTCACATCAGAGAGCACTGAGAATGTGGAACTTGCTACCACAAAGACGAGCTGAAGTGAATAGAATCAATGCCCTTAAGGGGAAGTGAGATAAGCACAAGTGGGAGAAAGGAACAGAAGGCTCTAAGATAAAAGCAAAAAAAAGCATTAAGGTTATGATTGGCTGAGATGAAGAGTGACGTGAGGAGGCATAACCACAATGGACCAGTTATGTAATTTCTATGCAATTTCCAAAAGGATTGAAATCTCACAAATGTGCGAAAGTCCCATTAGATTTGCATGCAAAATCTAGTTTTAAAAGTGCACTTTTGTTTTATATTTGTTCATGGGTTGTGAGCATCATTGGCAATACCAGCATTTGTTACTTGCCCTTGAGAAGGTTGTGGTGAGTTGCCTGTTGTATAAGGGTCTGGCATAGAAAGGGTTAACATGGAACTGTGTACAATACTGCCCACAGTGTGATGTAAAGGAACTGATGACCTGAGTTTGAAGGCAATCCGGTATTGGACAGAGACATGTGTAGAGGCAAGCATGGACTCAGCTCCCAGCTTAGACTTTATACTGTATATATGCATATAGTTAGTTAATAAACACTTATTGTTATACTGCACAAGGCTCAATATCTCTTCATGAAACTTACTGAGCTGCACATAACATGCTTCAACGTAGTAGCAACAATGGCAGCTTGAAGATTGAAAAGAGGTCAAAAAGAGTAGCATTCTGGCCTGACAAAAAGCAACACAAGTGAAGGCACAGAGGAAGATCACCAAGGGAAAAACTCCAAAGCAGGTTTAGAAGCAGATAGCAGAGATAAAACTCCACACTACAGCAGAAAATTTCATTGAATCCCGTGGAATTCCAACTTCAATACCCAAAGAGTGTAGAGTCACAAGGCCTAGCAGGGGTGGACTAAAAAAAAACTTAAGGTCTTGGCCAGAATGAGTTTTAAAAAGCTTGTAAGTCAGCAGCCGTCAGAATTGCCATTTTAAAATGGACCACAAACAGACCGAGTCCCAAATGGGTGCCTGAACACATGGCGGTCAATCTCACTCCAATTGAAAAAAATGCTTAATTAGAAAAATAGTTACCAGTTTAAAAAAAAACGGAGAAAGGCAGGAGTCAATAGTTTCAAGACGTGAGAATTCTCAGATAGTATAGGGAAGACCCAGAACGGTCAATCCAGGGAGTCATTGTGGAAAACCTTATTGAGAAGAAATGAAAAGCAAAACCATCTTTGATTTCCTAACAGCATTTAAATCAATACACAATTATAATCTTAAATGACCATGGATTAAAAATCTACTTTACCAGAACAGTTTGGGCTCATCCAAGGCTCAGGTCAGTCACAAAATTGGGGACACTGGAGAAAGAAATTCTTTAGAAATATGATTGCTTCAGGTGTAGATACAAAGACAGGAGCTAAACAGGTTAACACACTGCTTTATTTGGTAGGTCCAATAGCCAATGAGGAATCAACGAACCCTTTGCAAAATTTGACAAAGTTTTAAAATAATTTGAAACATATTTTAACCTGAACAGTAACAATATCTTTGAAAGAGAAATTAGTTGTTTGGTAGTACAGAACTTGAGTATCGTTGAAAGAAGGGACATTTTTGTTGAAGCTTTTCTTCTTGCACTCATCAGGACAATTTGCAAGAAAATGCCAATGTCAGGGGAAACAACAAACTCATACTGTACGAGAAGAGAGTGCTGATTGGTTAGCAAGTGGAATCTAATCGCTAGAGGTATTGCCATGGAGAATGCACCAGTTGATGGTGACTGAGAGTTATCTGCCAAGAATTGTTTGAATGGTGTGGAGGGGAAGTTGCAGGTGGTGTTGTTCCCATGCATCTGTTGCCCTTATGTCCACCTGATAGAAGTCACAGGTTAGGAAGGTTTAATTCAGCACTCTCCAGGTTGAGATCTCAGTTTGGGGAACATCAATGTGGCAGTGTCGAGGAAACTTTGAATGCACGTGATTGACAATAAACTTGGGGTTTGGACTTATTTTTATTTGTTCATGGGATGTGGGCATCGCTGGATAGGCCAGCATTTATTGCCCATCCCTAATTGGTGGGGGTGAGCTGCCTTCTTGAACCGCTGCGGTCCATGTGGTATAGGGACATCCACAGTTCTGTTAGGAAGGGAGTTCTAGGATTTTGACTAAGCAACAGTGAAGGAACTGCGATATATTTCCAAGTCAGCTGGTGAGTGGATTGGAGCGGAACTTCCAGGTGGTGGTTTTTGCATCTATCTGCTGGCTTTGTCCTTTTAAATGGTAGTGGTCCTGGGTTTTGAAGGTGCTGTCTAAGGAGGCTTTGTGATGGAGTCTTGTAGATGGTCAGTGGTGGAGAGAGTGATTTTTTAAAAATTCATTCACGGGATGTGGGCTTCACTGGCTGGGCCAGTGATTATTGCCCATCTGTCATTGCCCTTAAGAAGGTGGTAGTGAGCTGCCTTCTTGAACTGCCGTAGTCCATATGGTGCAGGTACACCAACGGTGCTTTTTGGGAGGGAATTCCAGGGTTTTGACCCAGCAACAGTGAAGGAACGGCAATATATTTCCAAGTCAGGATGGTGAGCAGATTGGAAGGGAGCTTCTAGGTAGTAATGTTCCCATCTATCTGCTGCCCTTGTCCTTCTAGATGGTAGTGGTCACGGGTTTGCATATTGCTGTTGAAGGAGCCATTGTGAATTCCTGCAGTTCCTCCAACAACCACAACAACCTTCCTTCATGCTAGGTATGACTCAAACCAGCAGAGAGTTTTCCCCCTGATTCCCATTGACTCTAGTTTTGCTAGGGCTCCTTGACACTACACTTGGCCAAATGCTGCCTTGATGTCACATTACCTCGAGAGTTCAGCTCTTTTGTCCATGTTCAAACCAAGGCTGTAATGAGGTCAGGAGTTGAGTGGCCCTGGCAGAACCAAAACTGGGTGTCAGTAAGCAGGGTATTGCCAAGCAAGTGCCGCTTCACAGCCCTGTTGATGACCCCTTCCATTACTTTACTGATGATCGAGAGTAGATTGAAGGGGCGACAATTGGCCGGGTTAGATTTGTTCTACTTTTTGTGTTCAGGACATTCCTGGGCGATTTTCCACATAGCTGGGTAGATGCCAGTGTTGTAGCTGTATTGGAACAGCTTGGCTAGGGGCACGGCAAGTTCTGGAGCTCAAGTCTTCGGTACTATTTCAGGGAAATTGTCAGGGCCCATAGCCTTTGCAGTATCCAGTGCCTTCAGCCGTTTCTTAATATTACGTGGATTGAATCGAATTGGCTGAAGACAGGCATCAGTGATGCTGGGGACCTCTGGAGGAGGCCAAGTTTGTTCATCCACTTAACATTTCTGGCTGAAGATTGTTGAAAATGCTTCAGCCTTATCTTTTGCATTGGTGCGCTGGGCTCCTCCTTCATTAAGGTTGGGGACATTTGTGGAGTCTCCTCCTCCAATGAGTTGCTTAATTGTCTGCCATCATTCATGACTAGATGTGCCAGGACTGCAGAGCTTGGACCTGATCCGTTTATTGTGGAATAGCTCTGCACTGTCTATCGCTTGCTGCTTATGCTGTTTGGCATGCAAGTAGTCCTGTGTTATAACTTCACCAGGTTGACAGCCTTTTTTTTAGGTGTGCCTGGTGCTGCTCCTCGCATGCCCTCTTGCACTCTTCATTGGACCAGGGTTGATCCCCTGGTTTGGTGGTTATGGTAGAGACCAGACCATGAGGTTACAGATTGTGGTTGAGTATAATTCTGCTGCTGTTGATGCCCCACAGCACCTCATGGATACCCAGTCTTGAATCTGTTCAAAATCTATCCTATTTAGCACGGTGGTAGTGCCGCACAACACGATGGAGGATATCCTCAATGTAAAGATGAGACTTCATCTCCAGAAGGACGAATTGTTCACTCCTACTGATACAGTCATAGACAGATGCACCTGCTGTTGATGAGGATGAGGTCAAGTATGTTTTTCCCTCTTATTGGTTCCCTCACCACCTGCCGCAGACCCAGTCTAGCAGCTATGCCCTTTTAGACTTGGCCAGCTCGGTCAGTAGTGGTGCTACCGAACCACTTTTGGTGATGGGCATTGAAGTCCCCCACCCAGAGTACATCCTGCACCCTTGCCACCCTCAATGCTTCCTCCAGGTGGAGTTCAACACAGAGGAGCACTGATTCATCAGCTGTGGGATGACGGTATGCAGTATTCAGCAGGAGGTTTATTTGTCCATGTTTGACCTGATGCCACTAGACTTTATGGGATCCAGAGTAGAAGTTGAGGACTCCCAGGGCCACTCCTTCCTGACTGTATATCACTGTGCCACCACCTTTGCTGGACCTGTCTTGCTGGTGGGACAGGACAAAACCAGGTATAGTGACAGTGCTGCCTGGGACATTGTCTGTAAGGCATGATTCCATGAGTATGACTATGTCAGGCTGTTCTGTTGAAGAGTCGAAACGTTGGCTGTGTTCCTCTCCGCAGATGCTGTCAGACCTGCTGAGTTTTTCCACGTATTTTTATTTTTGTTTTGGATTTCCAGCATCCGCAGTTTTTTGCTTATATGTCAGGCTGTTGCTTGACGAGCCTGTGAAAGGGCCCTCCCCATTTTGGTACAAGCCTCAGATGTTAGTGAGGAGGACTTGGCAGGGTCGACAGGACTGGGTTTGCCATTGTCATTTCCGGTGCCTAGGTCGGTGTTGGGTGGACCATCCGGTTTCATTTCTTATAGAATTTTTTTTAGCGGTTTGTTACAGCTGAGTGGCCTTGCTAGGCCATTTCAGAGGGCATTTAAGAGTCAACTACATTGCTGTGGGTCTGGAGTCACCTATAGGCCAGACCAGGTAAGGATAGCAGTTTCCCTTCCCTAAAGGGCATTGGTGAACCAGATGGGTTTTTCCAACAATCAACAATGTTTTTTGCAGTCACCATTAGACTCGCAATTCCTGATTTTTGTTGAACACAAATTCAATTTGAACCCAGGTTCCCAGAGCATTACCCTGGGTCTCGGGGTTACCAGTCCAGTGACAATACCACCGCGCCACTGCCTGAATCCATGCTGACACTGGATTGCAAATACAGAAGAATATTCCTTCCCCCCCAACTAATCAATGGGCGCAACCACTCAGGTGTAAGCTAATAGCATCTGTTCCTACCCAATGGGTAATTTGCCCTTCCTTGATGTTTTGACAGCTTTGCCACTGGACATGGTTTGAAGGAATCTGCAAAAGCCTAAACACTTCTGATGTTGGTCAAAAATGGTTTGTATTTGGTATTTGGTGGGCACTGCGGCATAAGTGACAGTGCAGTTGGCTGAAGGCTGTTACATTGCATCAAGACTATTGCACAGAAACAAGCCCATTTGACCCAACTGGCCCATGACTGTGTTTGTGCTCCTCACGAGCTAGACAACTTTCCATTCCATCCACACAGCAGGTATTTGAGATCCTCCGATTCACATGTCAAATAGGCTTATAACTTCGACTGCAAGCTGGATGGATCAAGCCTCTCACCTCAAAGTGAGGCAATGAGGAGGCGGGGTGGGGCGGTATGGGGAGGAGGGACATCGTCTGCGGAGCCAGAAAGAGGGGCTGATGCCCTTTGAGACTGAAAAGGATTCCCATCATCATTGAGAAAAAGGCTGCAAAAGGGGCTCACTTGTGTCCGAGAAACATATTGCAAACGGGCCACATGATGGCCTTGGCTTCAGCAGGACCGGTTGTGCAGGGGTCAGCGGGGAGTGCAGGGAGCAGTAAACTTGCAGGTCCGGATCCTGATGAGGTTTCAGCTTTTGTATCTCATTTCCATGTTCTGAATGGGCCTCCTGTCCCACGCCTCCCATTGTGTCGGCGTTCCTCGTGGTGACTCACGGCTTTCGTAACAGTAAAATGGTTCGGCTAATGGTTAACAAGAAGCTAGAGAGGCGGCAAACATTCATTCAACGTGTCTCAACAATCCTCACTCAATAATTGCCTGCAGGATATGCAACAAATTCATTGTGCAGGTTCCTCCTCCTTGCCCATCATGGTGGTGATGCAACACCCGGCTCCTATTTCAGCCTTTCCAAGAACATTCTTTCTGGATATAACATTCAGCACAATAAGTAGAGCATGGAATGAAAATGCAACAGTATGTCTGCTTTTATCAGGGGAACTCTGGTGCCCATTTTCAATATTTCTATATCCCAGAAAGAGAAGTGTTCAAAGAAAGCTTTTTTTTAAAAAAAAAAAGAAGGCTTATCTTTTTTTCATGTTCTGATGATTTTTTCTCCACCAGTGTCCTGGAGATTGATTTTACAAATCTGGAGGTTCCAGGCCAAACCTGGAGGCTTGGCAACCTTACCCTGAACAAACGTTTATATGGAGCAGAGATCCCACACAACACTGGACTTTGTTTTACAGTAGTACAGAAGTACTGTATTGGCAAACAGAAAAAGCGACTCTTTTTTTAAAAAAAAACACGCCCTTTAACATCAGTACGTCTATACCTCACCCCAGCTGATCCCCGTCGCATTTAGGAGGTGTGTGTTTGAAGCAAGAACTGTTGGTTTAATTTCGCTCCTCTGAAATGTTTGAACCATCCTGTTCCCCTCACCTCCGCAGGTTTAAAAGACAGGTGTAGATTTCTGGAAGGACTAAGTCAATTTTAAATTAAATAAAAGCGTAATAAATCGGGTTAAAGGCCAGTCTGTATCTATGTTGTTATACATTGGCTGGAATCCTGTTTGTGGCTGAACAAAGGTAAATTGCTGACGCAGAGAAACTCTCTCTCTCTCTCTCTTCCTTGCTCGTTTCCTTTCTGCTGCTTCTTTCTAAGGCTCTTGCGTGGGGGGGTGGGGGGGGGGGGTGGTGGTGTGGAAGGCTCAGAACTGTCAGATTGCCGCCTGTGGGTTAACTGATGGTACTTTAAGGAGAAGGGGGTTGGGGCTGGCAGAGAGAATGCGTCAAGGGTGCGCGCTGTGGAGGAGCAGCACTTTCAAAGCAAAACCAGGGACAGCTCGACTGAGACTGTCATTCCCCAGCTGCTATTGGATCTTGCTGTGCGCGCCAGTCGGCTTCATATGTGCTCCTGCTGGGCGTTTGGAATCCTGCAGCCAGTGGTCGGAAAACTTCGGCTCTTCACACGTTGGTTGGAAAGTGCTCCATTCGCGGACTGAGCGCTTGTCTGATTCTTTTTGATGCCCCCCCACCACCACCCCCCCCCCACCACCTACCCTGGTTTTGTGCAATCTTCAACAGTTTACACGGCGGCCCAAGGTAAAAATGCGAGTCTGTTGCCGAGATGTTTCTTGCCATTGATAACGCTCGTCAATTGATAGTTTCTCCGGGCACATTTCACACATGGTGAGCTGGAGGTGCGAGGCTTGACGCAGTTAGACTGCAACTCTCGAGTTAAACTACAGTTGCCAATTTACACTGCTCTTCCCGAGTTGTCCTGTAACTCGCAATTTATACTGTAATTTCCAAATAGTTTTGTAATTCCCAATTCATCCTGCTATTCCCGAGTTGCAATGTAATTCCCATGTTATACTGTAATTCCCAATTTATAGTGCTATTTCCGAGTTATACTGTAATTCCCAATTTATAGTGCTATTCCCGAGTTATACTGTAATTCCCAAATGATACTGCTATTCCCGAGTTATACTGTAATTCCCAATTTATAGTGCTATTCCCGAGTTATACTGTAGTTCCCAATTTATAGTGCTATTCCCGAGTTGTACTGTAATTCACAATTTATACTCTAATTCCCGAGTTACACCGTAATTCCCATTTCACTGCTAATCCCGAGTTACACTGTATTTGCCGAGTTATACTGCAGTTCCCTATTTATATTACAATTCTCGAGTCATTCTGAAATTCGCAATTTATGTTGTAGTTCCCGATTTATACTGCTATTTCCAAATAATACTGTATTTCGCAATTTTTATTGTAGTTCCCAAATTAAACTGTAATTCTCAAGTTATTGCTAATCCTGAGTGATACTGTGATTCACAATTTCCACTGTAATTCCCAAATGATACTGTAATTTCCAATTTATATTGCAATTCCCAAATTATTCCGTGATTCCCAATTTATAGTGCTATTCCTAAGTAATAATATTATTCCCAGAGTTATTCTGCTATTTCAGAGTTATACTGTCATTCAGGAGTTAAACTGTCATTCAGAGTGCCATTTCCTGAGTTATATTGTCATTTCCAGTGTTATACCGTAATCCCTGAGTTATACTGTAATTCCCAAATTCTACTGCCATTCCTGATTTATACTGTAATTTTCTGAGTTGTACTGCCATTCCAGAGTTCACAGAATTAAAGAATTGTTATTGTGTAGAAGGAGGCCATTCTCTGGGCTCGCTGAGCATTTTAAGTTAATGCCAATCTCCTGCCTTTTCCCTGTAACCCTGCACATTGTTTCTGTTTAGATAATCATCCAATGCCCTCTGGAGTGTCTCAGTTGAACCTGCCTCCAGCACACTTCCAGGCAGTGCATTCCAAACCCTAACTACTCGCTGTGTGAAAAAGTTTTTTCTCACCTCACATTTGCTTCTTTTGCAAAACGCTTTAAAACTGTGCCCTCTGGTTCTCGGTCTGTTTACGAGCCGGAACAGTTTCTCCCTATCAGCTCTGTCCAGACCCCTCATAATTTTGAAAATGTCTATCAGGTCTCCTCTTAACCTTCCCCTCTCCAAGGAAAACAGTCCCAACTTCTCCAATCTTTCCTCATACCTGAAATGTCTTATCCCTGGAACCATTCTCATAAACCTCTTCTGTACTCCAATGCGTTTACATCATTCCTATAGTGTGGTGCCCAGAACGGGACACAATACTCCAGCTTAGGCCTAACCAGTGTCTTATATAAGTTCTCATAATCTCCCTGCTCTTGTACTCTATGGTCTCAATTTTCCCCCCATTGGAGGTGGGTGGGGGTGGGGGGGGGAGCGAGTTGATAGATGGGCTGTGTGCTCCCTGTGTGGGCAGGGGGGAATGCCTAAAATCAAGAGTGTGCTCTTTCACATATGCGCACTAAAGAGCGCACTCATCTCCCTGAGGCTAAGTGCAGCTTTAGGGAGATTGCCTCTACTTTCAAAAATATTAAAAATAGAAAAAAAAATCCCTTACATGTCCCCTCATGTGACAATGTCACATGAGTTGGGGCATGTTCATAATTTCCAAAAAATACTTTATTAAAATTTTTAAAAACCTGCCATGAATCCTCATCCCGCCGGTGGATGAGGTTTCATGTTTTTTCTACTTCCCGCCAGACTGCTTGCCTACCTTAAGGTTGGACGGGCAGGTCCTTTAATTACTTTAATTGATCTGCCAATGGCCTCAATTGGCCATTGACAGGTCGGCGAGCGGGCTGCACCCCCGCCTTCCTGAAAATTTAAATGGGGCGCGGTGACGTCGGGAGTTCTGCCCGACATCACTGCGCATCATTTTACGCGTCGGCGTGTGGGACCAGCCCCCGCTCGCTGACGGTAAAATCCAGCCCTATGTCCCTATTAATGAAGCCTAGAATACTGTATGATTTAGAAGCAGCTCTCTCTACCTGTCCTGCCACCTTTAATGATTTATGTACACGTACACCCAGGTCTCTCTGCTCCTGCACACCCTTTACAATAGTATCCTTTACTTTATACTGTCTCTCCATGTTCTTTGCACCAAAGTGTATCATCTCACACTTCTCTATTTTGAACTTCATCTGCCACCTATCTGCCCATTCCACCAGTGTGTCAATGTCCTTTTGAAGGTCTACACTGTCCTCCTCACAGTTTACAATTCTCCCAAACAGTCGTCCGCAAACTTTGAAATTGCCCCCTGCACACCAAGACCTAGATCATTTATAAATATCAGGAAAAGCAAGGGTCCCCATACTGAACCCTGGGGAACTCCACTACAAACCTTCTTCCGGTCTGAAAAATACCCATTAACCATTACTCTCTGTTTCCTATCCCTCAGCCACTTTTGTATCCACGTTGCTACTCTCCCTTTTATTCGATGACTTATAATTTTCCTCACAAGTCTGTTGTGTGGAACTTTACCAAGCACTTATTGGAAGTCCATATGCACCACATCTATGACCTTGCCCTCATCAACCTTCTCTGTTACCTCTTTACAAAATTCCAGCAAGTTAGTTAGATACAATTTTACTTTAAGAAATCCATGCTAACTCTTCTGAATCAATCCACATTTTTCCATGTGAATATTAATTCTATCCTGAAAAATTGTTTCTAGAAATTTTCCCACCACCAAAGTTAAACTGACTGGTCTGGAATTGCAAGGCAGATCTTTACAACCTTTTTGAACAAGAGTGTGATGTTTGAAATTCTCCAGTCTTCCGGCACCTCCCCGGAATCCAGGGAACATTGAAAGATTATTGCCGACGCCTCTACAATTTCCACTCTCACTTCCTTCAATATTCTTGGATGCATCTCAACCAGTCCCGACGCCTAATCAACTTGAAGTACCGACAGCCAATCCAATACCTCCTCCTTATCAATTTTAAACCCTTCTAGTGACTGAGTTTCCTCCTCTATCACCATTGCCTGGGCAGTCTACCTTGTAGGTAAAGACAGATGCAAAGTATTCATTTAACAGTTCAACCATGCCTCTTGCCTCCATGTGTAAATCCCCTTTTTGGGCCCTAATCAGCCCTACTCCTCCTTTAAGAACATAAGAACATGAGGACTAGGAGCAGGAGTAGGCAATTCAGCCCCTCGAGCCTGCCCTGCCATTCAATACGATCATGGCTGATCTCATTTCGGACTCAGCTCCAATTGCCCTCCCTCTCCCCATAACCTTTCAGCCCATTACTAATTAAAAATCTGCCTATCTCCTCCTTAAATTTATTCAGTGTCCCAGCATCCACTGCACTCTGAGGTAGTGAATTCTACCGATATAAGACCCTTTGAGAAAAGTAATTCCTCCTCATCTCTGATTTAACTACCACCCCTTGGCCTAAAACTATGGCCTCTCATTCTAGAATGCCCCACAAAGGGAAACTTCCTCTCCACATCTACTTTGTCTATCCCTTTTAGCATCATATATACCTCAATAGATCTCCTCTCATCCTTCTAAACTCTGGCGAGTATAGGCCTAAACTGCTCAATCTCTCCTCATAAGACAAGCCCCACATCTCTGGAATCAATCTAGTAAACCTCCTCTGAACAACCTTCAATGCAACTACACCCTTCCTCAAGTAAGGGGACCAAAACTGTGTACAGTACTCCAGGTTTCACCAATGCCTTGTACAGTTGCAACAACACTTCTCTATTTTTATACTCTATTCCTTTAGCAATAAATGCTAAAGTTCCATTTGCCTTCCATAATACCTGCTATACCTGCATACTAGCTTTCAAGGATTCATGCACGAGGACACCCAGATCCCTCTGCACTGAAGCATTCTGAATTTTCTCTCCATTTAAATAATAAGTTGCCTTTTTATTCTTCCGACCAAAATGGATAACCTCACACTTATCCTCGTTAAACTCCATCTGCCAAATTTTGGCCTATTCACCTAACCTGTCCATATCCATTTGTAACTTTCTTATTTCTTCATTGCAACTTAATTTCCCACCTATTTTGGTGTCAACTGCAAATTTAGCTATAGTACCTTCTATCTCTGAGTCCAAGTCATTAATATACATCGTAAATAGTTGGGGCCCAAGGACCGAACCCTGTAGCACCCCATTAATTACAACTTGCCATCCAGAGAAAGACCCATTTATCCTGACTCTCTGCTTTCTGTTGGTTAGCCGATCCTCTACCCAACTTAATATATTACCCCTAACTCCGTGTGATCTTATCTTGTTTATTAATCTTTTGTGTGGCATCTTATCAAAAGCCTTCTGGAAGCCCAGATATACTACATCACAGGATCCCCATTATCCACTTTGCTTGTCACATCTTCAAAGAACTCTAGCAAATTAGTCAAACATGATTAACTTTTCATGGTTGATGGGTTGCATTTTGGCTTTCCAAATGCCCCATTACTACTTCCTTAATAATGGATTCCAACAATTTCCCAATGACAGTCGTTAAACTAACTAATCTATGTTTTCCTACTTTCTGCCTCCCCCTCTTTTTGAACAAGGGTGTTATATTAGCATTTTTCCAATCCACTGGAACCTTTCCAGAATCCAGGGAATTTTGGAATATTATAGCCAATGCATCCACTATCTCCGCTGCCACTTCCTTTAAAACCCTGGGATGTAGGCCATCAGGTCCTGGGGACTTGTTACCCTTTAATCCCAATAATTTGCTCAGTACTTTTTCTCTAGTGGTGATGATTGTTCTAAGTTCATCCTTCTTTATACCCTCTGCACTACCTGTTACTATTGGGGTGGTACTAGTGTCCTCCACCGTGAAAACTGAGGCAAAATATTGATTAAGTGTCTCTGCCATTTCTGCGTTCCCCACTATTAACTCCCCATTCTCATCCTCCAAGGGACCAACATTCACTTTAATTACTCTCTTTCCTTTTGTATACTTGTAGAAACTTTTGCTATCAGTTTTTACATTTTGTACTAGTTTTCTTTCATAATTTACCTTTGCTCTTTTTATTTTTTTTTTGTAACCCTTTGTTGATCGTTTACCACCCATTTACCATTGGTGTGCTCATAGAATATTTTGTGATTTCCTTTTATGTTAGCTGCCAGTCTTTTACCATAATCCACCTTTTGCTTCTCGTATTTGCTTTTGCATGTCCCTTCTGATCCTTCTGTTCATCTTGGTTCTCAATTGTATTGCTACCTGACACCTGTCATAAACACACTTTTTCTTCTTTAACTTAATTTCTATCTCCTTTGTCATCCATGGAGATCTGGATTTGTTTTCCCTACCCTTCCCTTTTGAGGGAGCATGCCTTGACTGTGCCCAAACCATCTCCTCTTTGAAGATAGCCCTTTGTTCAGCTATTATTTTTCCTGCCAATTTTAGTTCCAATCTATCTGGCCCAGCTCTGTTCTTGCCCCATTGAAGTCCGCTCTCTGCCAGTTGATTATTCTTACTCTGGATTGACCAATGTCATTTTCCACCGTCATCCTAAACCTTATGATACAATGATCACTGTCCCCTAAATGTTCCCCCACTGTCACTTGATCTACTTGGCCCACCTCATTCCCAAGAACCAGGTCTAACAGTGCCTCCTTTCTTGTTGGACTGGACACATACAGCTGTATTCCTGAACAGGATCGCTCGTCCCTCACTGCCCCTTACACTACCATTATCCCCGTCTATGTACGGGTAATTAAAGTCTGCCTTTATAACTACTCTACCATGTTTACACCTCTCTGTAATTTCCTTGCAGATTGGTCCCTCTATATCCTTCCCACTAGCTGGTGGCCTATATATTAAGCCGAGCAATGTAATTGTACCCTTCTTATTCCTAAACTCTAGTCAAATTGATTCTGCCCTTGAATCCTCTGACACATCTTCTTTCTCCAGTATTGCAATGCTCTCCTTAACCAAAAACACCACCCCTCCCCCTTTTTTCCCTTTCCTATATTTTCTAGTCACTTTGTAACCAGGAATATTTAGCACCCAGATCTGCCCTTCCTTAAGCCAGGTCTCCATTATCGCCACAACATCATAATCCCACAAAGCAATCTGTGCCTGTAAATCCCCACATTTATTAACTATACTCTGTGCATTCACATACATGCAGTGTAATACTGATTTAGGCTTCATTACTTGCTCTTTTACTCCGACTCCATCTATTATCTTACTATTCTCTATTTTAGTGGTATCTGCCTCTCCCAACATTCCGTGCACCCTGGTATTACTTTCTAATATTCTCTGCTGATTCCCACACCACTGCTGAGTTAGTTTAAACCCACTCCAACAGCACTAGCAAAACGACCCACAAGGAACTCAGTCCCGGCTCAGTTATACTGTCATTCCCACATTATACCACCACTCCTGATTTGTACTGCCATTTCCTGATTTGTACTGCCATTTCCTGAATCGTACTGCCATTCATGAGTTGTACTTCTGTTCCTGGATTGTCTGCCATTCTCAAGTTATACTGCCATTCCTGAGTTGTGCTTCCATTCCCGAGTTATACTGCCATTCCCGAGTTATACTGCCATTCCCGAGTTATACTGCCATTCCTGAGTTATGCTGCCATTCCCAAGTTATACTGCCATTCCCGAGTTGTACTGCTATTCCTGAGTTGTACTGCCATACCTGAGTTGTACTGCTATTCCTGAGTTGTATTGCCATTCCCAAGTTATACTGCCATTCCCAAGTTGTACTGCTATTCCCGAGATGTACTGCTACTCCCGAGTTGTACTGCCATTCCTGAGTTGTACTGTTATTCCTGAGTTATACTGCCATACCTGAGTTGTATTGCCATTCCTGAGTTATACTGCCATTCCCAAGTTGTACTGCTATTCCCGAGTTGTACTGCCATTTCCTGAGTTGTACTGCTATTCCTGAGTTATACTGCCGTTCCTGAATTGTACTGCCATCCCCAAGTTGTACTGCCATTCCTGATTTGTACTGCTATTCTTGAGTTATACTGCTATTCCTGAATTAAACTACCATTTCCCAAGATACACTGCAGTTTCTAGAGTCACACTGTTACTCTGTAGTTATATTGCCATTCATGAGTTACACTGTCATTCCCAGAGCTGTACTGTGATTTCCTGAGATACACTCTCATTTCCAGAGGTGTACTGCAATTTCCTGAGTTACATTGTCATTTCCAGAGTTATACTGTCATTCCTGAGTGATACTGTCATTCCCGAGTTACACTTTAATTTCAGAGTTATACTGTCATTATGGAGTTACACTGTCACTTCCAGAATTTTACAGCCACTCCCCAAGTTGTGTTATCATTCAAGAATTACACTGTCATTTCCAGAGTTATACGGTTGTCATGGACAGGGGAGAGAGGCAAACTGGACTCCTTTATTCTCTCGCCATCTGTCCATTAGCAGAGGCGTTTTAATTTTTGAAATAGGCTGTGGTGTGTTTCCTCAATCCCTCTGTTTATGATGTCAATTTTAAAATGATTTGCAGCAAATTCTCTTTTGGGTGTATTGTTTAGTCATACATCTAAACTTCACACAACTTCATACACACACACACACAAGGACACAATAAGAAACTAGGAAAAAGGAGTATTTACAGCTACGAATAAATTAAAAGAAAAAGAACCACCAATATGGATATTGCTTCATGTGATGGTCAGAGTTCAGTGAGGGTTCCTTCACACAGGAGTTACAGTTCAGGCATATTTAGTTATTTGGAAGGAGGATAATTCCTTTAGAGTTGATGGTGACACAGCGAGGTGAGGTTTATTATACAGAGACTGGGTCTGCTCAGCAGGCGATGGCAGGAATCTTCCAGAAAACCAGACTTTAGGAGGCTTAGACTTGATGCAGACTGTTGGTCAGCCTGGAGTCCTGCTTTGGTGTTTGCAGACTGGAGGTTAAACAGCAGACTGAGTTGCAAGTCTAGAAAAGCAGTAATAACTTTCCAAAGGTCCAGAAGCTTAGGTCAAATGGTGTTGCCCCTAATTGAGTCAGTGGCAGGTTAACTAATAGTTTCTGTGCCTCTGGTCAAAATCCATTGTTCACCTTTGGAGATAGATGGTGGTTATTAGTGCCTCTGCAGGTGCAATAAGTTTCAATGGCCCTCCCTTTGTTATAATCCAGGGTGGAGAGACAAATTGTCTGCTGATCCCTGGTTTTGTTGATTGTTTTGTGTCCTCATAATGATAACTGTGGGATTGCATAAGGGTAAGGGTTGAGCTTTTGTCCTGTAACTGCTGCTGAAAGTTTCTAAAAACTGTAGCCAACTTGTAAATCATGTGACCTGTAGCAGCCATATTTTGGCTCAGCAAGGCCCATTTTTTACATAGGCAAAAGATAAGGTTTGAGTGAAACAGTTTATGATCCCTTTCATGTTTTATGGACATGACACTGTCATTCCCGAGTTATGCTACCACTTTCAGAGTTACACTGCCACTTCCCAAGTTGTGCTTCCATTCATGAGTTACATTGTAATTCCCAGTGTTCTACAGTCATTCTCACATTGTGCTTCCATTCGTGAGTTATACTGTCATTCCCGAGTGACATGGTCATTTCCAGAGTTATGCTGCCACTTCCTGAGTGACACTGTTATTACCAGTGTTGTACTGTCGTTCTGGAGTTATACCATCATTCCTGAGTTACACTGTCATTTCTAGGTAATGAATTACACACACACACCCCCCCACCCCCCACCCCAACACTGTCGGGGGGGTTGTGCTGGGGTGGGCAGGGGTGGGCACAGACCTGATCGGCACCCCTGATCGGATCCACACCGCCATTTTACGTGGGTGGGCGAATTAAGGCCACTGAGCGTTCCCTGTGTGGACAGGGGGGGGTTTCCCTTAGTCAGGGCCTGTGCTCTTTCGCGCATGCACATGAAAGAGCGCAGAAAACTCCCTGAGACAGAGGTGCCTCAAGGAGATTAGTTTAAGCGTTAAAAATTTAAATAAAGAAAAGAAAATATCTTAAGACATGTACCCTCATGTGGCAGTGTCACACGAGTTGGAACATTAATGAAAAAATTTATTTAATTTATAAACCCTTCATGAAACTCGTCCCTCCTGTGGATGAGGTTCCATGAAAAATGCGAAGGCCGCCTGGGCTCTTCACCTGCGCCCCACCCCCCACAACCCAGCTGACCTTAAGGTCAGATGGGCAGCTCAGTTTATTACTTTAATTGATATTTAAATGGGCTTTATAGGGCTGCGCACCTGCTGAAAATCAAAACGCAACATGTGGTGATGTTGGGACGCCTGCCCGACAATCACCGCGCGTCGTTTCACGCCTCGGTGAGAATTCTGGCCGAGAGTTACTCTGCCACTTCCTGAGTTGCGTTGGCCATTGACGAGTTTTGCTGTCACTCCCAAGTTATATTTTCATTCTGAGCGGCACTGTAACTTCTGAGTTGTACCGACATTCCCAAGTTATACCGCGATCCCCAAGTTACGCTGCCATTCCAGAGCTGCGCTACCATTTCCCGAGTTTACTGTCATTTCCCGTGTTGCACTGCCGTTTCCCGAGTTATACTGCCAACTCCGAGTTCTCTTTCCGCTCCTGGAGCAGAACCTTTCGTCCGGCGAGCGGGCAACACGAGCGGGAGTGAAATAGTGCGTGATGGTGTCGGCCAAGTGTCCCGAGGTTATTGTGCACCCTTGCGATCTTTGGGTTGGCAGCAGTTAAGAGGCCTACTAATGCCCTTACGTAATGAATTAAGTAGCATTTTTCGCTGCACGCTTAACCGTTCAGATGGCGGGCGTCGAATAGGCCGGCGGCCTTTGCGTTTTTAAATGAAACCTCATCCACGGGTGGGATGAGGTTTCCAACAGTAACTAAAAAAAAAAGTAAACTCTTTTTAACATCCTTTTTTACATGTCCCTCCACATGTGACTGAGTCACAGCAGGTTTGGCAGCGTCGGCGGAGAAGAGATAAAAACAAAAAACTGCGGATGCTGGACATCCAAAACAGAAACAGAATTACCTGGAAAAACTCAGCAGGTCTGGCAGCATCGGCGGAGAAGGGTCATGAGGACTCGAAACGTCAACTCTTTTCTTCTCCGCCGATGCTGCCAGAC
The DNA here is from genome assembly GCF_017639515.1 of Carcharodon carcharias. NCBI lineage: Eukaryota > Metazoa > Chordata > Chondrichthyes > Lamniformes > Lamnidae > Carcharodon > Carcharodon carcharias. The sequence continues at coordinate 16,266,657 of NC_054468.1, read as the reverse complement.
CTGCTGAGTTTTTCCAGGTAATTCTGTTTTTGTTTTGGATTTCCAGCATCCGCAGTTTTTTGTTTTTATGGCTGAGTCACGTGCGGGGACGTGTTTATATAATTAGGTAAAAAGTATATTTTTCATTTTAAAATCTTTCAGCTCCCTGAGGCAGCTCTGTGCTTCCCCCCGTGCATGCACACACTTCAGCGCTCACACTCCTCCCGCAACCCCCACCCCAGTAGAGCTGAGGCTCCGGCCGTGCCTTTCACACTGGCTGCCTGGCTGTTAATTGGCCAGCCAGCTTGAAATCGCGGTCGGAGTCTGACAGCAGGCAGCGGTCAGTCTTCAGCAGGCAGCGGTCAGTCTTCAGCAGGCAGCGGTCAGTCTTGCAGCCCTTCCTGGGCCTTGGAGTTCACAGAATCACAGAATCACACAGTGCAGAAGAGGCCCTTCGGCCCATCGAGTCTGCACCGACACGTGAGAAACATCTGACCTACCTACCTAACCCCATTTACCAGCACTTGGCCCATAGCCTTGAATGTTATGACGTGCCAAGTGCTCATCCAGGAACTTTTTAAAGGATGTGAGGCAGCCCGCCTCTCACTAGGTTACAGTATTGATTCTTGTATTGTACTGACACTTGTTCCCCAAAGGCAAATAGGTTTCTGATCCTGATCTTTTGCTCTTTTGCTAGGTCAGAATCCTGAAAGCCCATCCTTAACAGCACCGTGAGTGTACCTACACCACATGTACTGCAACAGTTGAAGAAGACAGCTCACTACCAAGGGCAATTAGGGATGGTGAACAGATGCTGGCCTTGCCAATGCCCCTCACGTTCTATGAAAGAATAAAAAAACTTAAGCCGAGAAATGGGAGACCCTCCCTTTCCAAAAAGCTGTCTCAGTCACCTTCGAGTAGACATTTGTTGCAGTAAACTCCAGTTCTTAATGTTATAGACAAACTAGTTGCTGTGTTTGTGTCTCTTCTCCTCTGTACCAGTCCAACTAGGTCTCTATGCAGTGTGAATACGAAATGAATGCTACATGTGAGCCTAGACTTGAGCTCAAAAACACAAGCTACAGGTCTATGGGGTAGAGAGGGGTTTGGGTGAAGGGTTGGAGACAGTGGGGTGATTAGATAACTCTTTCAAAAGGCCAACATAGGCACGGTCTGTATGGTCTCCTCCTGTGCTGTATCGTTCTATGGGGGAAAAATTTTAGCCAAACCAGCCTGATGGGAAACTGCCCAATTTGCAGCTGAGAGTAACATTATGTGACATGCAAATCCAATGTTCCAACCAATACTGTTGACTTCTTGGCAGGTGGGTTATGTTAAAATTGCCCCCACAATGATTCCATGATCATGTCTTCACATTGAGGATACTCTCCATCGTGTTGTGTGGCACTACCACCGTGCTAAAAGGGATAGATTTCGAACAGATCTAGCAACTCAAGACTGGGCATCCATGAGACACTGTGGGCCATCAGCAGCAGCAGAATTGTATTCAACCATAATCTGTAATCTCATGGCCCGGCACATCTCCCACTCTAATGATACTGTAAAGCTGAGGGATTAGCCCTGGTTCAATAAAGAGTGCAGGAGGGCATGCCAGGAGCAGAACAAGGCATACCTAAAAAGGAGGCGTCAGCCTGCTGAAGCTACAACACTGGACTATTTGCATGCCAAACAGCACAAGCAGCAAATGACAGACAGAGATAAGCGATTCCGTAACCAAAGGATCAGATTTAAGCTCTGCAGTCCTGGCACATACAGTCATGAATGGTGGTGGATAATTAAATAACTCACTGGAGGAGGAGGAGGCTCCAAAGATATCTCCATTGTCAATGATGGAGGAGCCCATTACATCAGTGCAAAAGATAAGGCTGAATCATTTACAACAATCTTTAGCCAGAAGTGCCATGTGGATGATCCATCTCAGCCTCCTCTGGAGGTCCTCAGCATCACAGTCTTCATTCAGCCAATTTGATTTACTCCATGTGATATCAAGAAATGACTGAAGTCACTGCATCCTGCAAAGGCTATGGGCCTTGACAATACTCTGGCAATAGTACTGAAGACTTGTGCTCCAGAACTTGCTGCATCCCTAGCCAAGCTGTTCCAGTACAGCTACAACACTGGCTGTATTATGTGGAAATTGCCCAGGTATGTCCTGTACACAAAAAGCAGGACAAATCCAACACGACCAATTACTGCCCCCCATCAATCTACTCTCGATCACCAGTAAAGTGATGGAATGAGTCTTCAACAGTGCTATCAATTGGCACTTCGTTAGCAAAAACCCGCTCACTGATGCTCAGTTTGGATTCTGCCAGGGTCACTCAGCTTCTGACATTACAGCCTTGGGTCAAACATGGACAAAAGAGCTGAACTCCAGAGGCAAGGTGGGAGTAACTGCCCTTGACATCAAGGCAGCATTTGACTGAGTGTGGTATCAAGGAGCCCCAGGAAAACTGGAGTCAATGGGAATCAGGGGGAAAACTTTCCACTGGTTGGAGTCATACTTAGCACAAAGGAAAATGGTTGTGGTTGTTGGAAGTCAATCGTCTCAGTTTCAGGATATCATTGCAAAAGTTCCTCAGGGTTCGCTGATGATTACAGAATGTTCAGTACCATTCGCAACTCCTCAGATACTGATGCAGTCCATGTCCAAATGCAGCAAGACTTGGAGAATATACAGGCTTCGGTTGACTGGTTGCAGATAATGTTCGCACCATGCAAGTACTAGGCAATGACCATCTCCAAAAGAGAATCTAACCATCACCCCTTGACATTCAACGTCATCACCATTGCTGAACCCCCCACTATCAACATCCTGGAGGTTACCATTGACACAAAACTGAACTGGATTAGCCATATAAGTACTTTGGCTGCAAGAGCAGGTCAGAGGCTAGAAATCCTGCAGCAAGTAACTCACCTCTGGACTCCCCAAAGCCTGTCCATCATCTACAAGGTACAAATCAGGAGTGTGATGGAATATTCTCCACTGGCCTGGATGAGGACAGCTCCAACAACACTCAAGAACCTTGACACCATTTAGGACAAAGCTGCTGGCTTGATTGGCACCCAATCCACAAATATTCACTCCCTCCATCACCAATGCACAGTGGCAGCAAAGTGTATCATCTACAAGATGCATTGCAGCAACTCACTAAGGCTTCTTAGACAGCACCTTCCAAACCCACAAACACTACCATCTAGAAGGACAAGGGTAGCAGACACATGGGAACACTATCACCTGGAAGTTCCCCTCCAAACCACTCACCAACCTGACTTGGAAATACACCGCTGTTCCTTCACTGTCGCCGGTTCAAAATCCTGAAACACCCTTCCTAACAGCACTGCGGGTGTACAGGGTAGGTGTACACTGTGCAGCAGTTCAGGAAGACAACTCACCACCACCTTCTCAATGGCATTTAGTGATGAGCAGTAAATGCTGGGCCTAGCCAGCGATGCCCACATCCCATGATTGAATAAAAATGATGTGCTGACAATCCCAGTGAGTTCTGCTTATTGGGCTGGCGTGTGCTGTATAGGGAGTACACGTGAGCAACATTTGTTCTCTCAGCCACACATAAAACATCCCAGGGCATGAATGGAAGGAGAGCAGGGGAGTTCTCCCTGTGTCCTGGCCAATATTTATCACTCAACCAATACCACTGAAACAGATGGCTATTGCCACCTTGCTGTTTGCAGGACCTTGCTGTGCATAAGCTTGGCCGCTGCTTTACATCAGTGACCACATCTCAGAAGTAATTAATTCATTATAAAGCATTTTGGCATGTCCCCAGTCATGGGAAGTGCCGTATAAGACTTTTCTTTCTTTTAATAAAATGCTTCACCAAAAGGTATAAAACAAGGATGTGGCTAGCGCGGGGAAGTGAATGTTCATAATGAAAAGTCCTGTAGTGGCAGTAGCAGTCACTGTGGCCGCTGGATAGCTCTTTTACATCTGTCACACTCATTATGGGCCACATGGCCTCCTCTGTTCTGTAAATGTCTATGATTCTATTATAATTAACGCGCAAGCATCCCTTCTCCAAATGACTATAGGGGTGATTCCAAAACCTGGCATTCTTGGTAAGCAACGGTTTCATTAAGGAGAAGATTTCCAGAAATCGACATCTACAATTTCCTCAACCCATGGCCCGAATTCCCACTGGACGTGCTGAACTGTGTGGTCATCTTTCGAGCAGGGTTTCTGTAGTTGAAAGAATGGCCCAGCCTGATCAGCGGCATCTTTTGTCCTGCTTATTATTTCCAAGTTGCAATTTCTGTTTATGCAAAAGACAGTAATAAAATAAAGGAAAAACAAAAAAAGAGCATGCGCTATTCCCAGCATCCTGCAATATTAATGACTTTGATACGAGTTGCCGTTTGTTCTTAGAGCAATGGGTTTAAAGATGTTCAGTGTGGAGGAGTCTCTATACATGCGCACACATTCTGGATATCCCCTGCACAAACTTGAGCAGAATATTGTCGTCGGCGAGTGGAAGCGGGCCCTACACGCTGATGTGTAAAATGGCGCAAGAGGACATCGGGCATGCGTCCTGACATCATCGCGCGTCATTTCAATATTGTGATTGGCGGCACGCACCGGAGGTGGCTGCGCGGCCGCCGAACTGTCAAAGGCCGATTAGGGCCATTACAAAAGTAATTGACATGGTTACCAGCACTGCCCGTCCAACCTTAAGGTCGGTGGGTGGGGCAGGCGAAGAACCCAAGCGGCCTTCGCGTTTTTCAGGAAACCTCATCCACGGGCGGGATGAAGTTTCCTGAAGGTTTTATAAAATAATTAAATAAATTTTGCTAAATGCACAAACATGTCCCAGCTCATATGACACCGTCACATCAGGGGACATGTTTATATGATTTTTTAGCCTCATTTATTGAAAAGTTTCATTATCAACTCAATCTCCCTGAGGCAGCTCCGTGCTTGAGGGAGATCGCTGCGTTCTTTCGTGCATGTGCGAATGAGTGCAAGCCTCAACCGACTCTCCCTCCTCCTCCCCCCCCCCCGCCCGCACAGGTAGTGCTGAGCAGTACCGGCCACGCATTATGCTGGGCCAGCCTTAATTGGCCCTCCCATGTAAAATGGCAGCGCACAGCCAATCGCAGATGACGATCAGCTCTGCGCCCCCCCACCCCTTGCCCGCTCCTATCCAGCCCGCCTGATATAGGTAAGATTCAGGCCATTGGCAATAATCCCAGGAACCCCTGCAGATACTGATGGTATGAACATGACGCTAGAAGCTCATCCTGGGGTCAAACATGAAACCAATGTGGCAAACATGCTGGCTTGATCTCAGACTGTACACTGACCCAAAGATTCTGGCCTTTGAATGTTCACAGCTGCTTTCAGGCTGCTGTGTTTATCCAGTATTCCCTGGTTTATTATTTTACCAGTCACACTCATGGAGGATTATGGATATCTGTGAGTAAATAGTGAGGAAATAATCTATTTGAAAGGGTTCAACTTCATTCCAAACTGCAGAGTAATGTTGTTTGTCTGTGGTATTCACACTCTATCCAAGATAGCAGAGCAATTCTCATGCAAACTGTTTGGTTCCATTGCCCAGACCCCTTCATTGATGTGGGTGATCTCTGTTACAGTTTGAGTTGGATGTGACACTGAGTGAGCTGGATTAGCGAGATCCACTGAAAGCTATTGCATCCTCAGGACAACCCATAGTGCTTTACAGCCAATGGAGCACTTTTGAAGTGTAGTCACTGTCGTAATGTAGAGTTGAACAGAAGCCAATTTGTACACAGCAAGCTCCCACAAATATCAATGTGATAACAGATAATCTGTTTTAGTGATGCCAGTTAAGGAACACATACTGATTGGGACACCAGGAAGATCTTACGTGCTCTTCATCAGAAAGTACTGCTCAATCCAGGCATCCAACCTGGGGCCTCAGTTTGACATCTGATCTGAAAGATGGAACCTTCAGCAGTGCAGCATTCCATCAGCAAGTAGGCAAATCTCTGGAATGGGATTTGCACCCACAACCTTCTGGTGCAGAGGTGAGAGGACCACCCACTACAACTGATAACTATGCAATAAGCATCGTCAGTCAGAGTGAAGGGGTGAGTGGAAGATAGAAACAGAGGAATAATCATTTCAATTCAGAACTTGCCTTTGGCAACCACTCTTTGGAGAAAATATTAGCCTAAATCAATCTTGCTGCTTGTAGACAGGGGTCAATACAACAAACACATTTTACTAAATTTGACACTCAGCCACCTAAGGTGATATCAAGTCAGTCAACCAAAACCTTGGTGAAAGAAGTAGATTTTTAAGTCGTGTCTTAAAGGAGGTGAGAGAAGCAGAGAGGTTTAGGGAAGGAATTCCCGAGCTTAGGAGCACAGCAGCTGAAGCCATGCCTGCCCACCAGTGAAGTTATGAAAGCAGGGTATGTACGAGAGGGAAGATTTGGAGGATTGCCAAGACCTTTGGAGGGTTGTAGGACTGGACAGAGATAGGGAGGGATGAGGCCATTGAGGGAATTGACTGTGAGGTTGAGGATTTCTATTCAAGTAGTTGCCTGATTGAGAACCAGCATAACAGAATGTGTGGTAAATTTAAACCTTACTTGTTTGCTCTTTCAGATGTTCTAATTTTTGGAGGAACATGTGCCATCCTGTCGACTGTGAGTAAAAGGCTCTGAAGCGGATACAATGGTGCAACTGCCATCCAATGACTGCTCTGTCAATCAGGAATTTGAGTCTTGCTATCTGCCCATTATGTACCTTATAGTCTTTGTCACTGGATTCATAGGAAACAGTGTTGCTCTCTGGATGTTCATCTTCCACATGAGGCCTTGGAGCAGCATCACCATATACATGTTTAACCTCACCTTGGCCGACCTCTTCTACGTCTTCTCTCTGCCAGTTTTGATTTTTTATTACCTCAAGGAAAGTGACTGGATCTTCGGGGAGACGCTGTGCAAGCTGCAGAGGTTTATTTTCCACGTTAACCTATACGGGAGCATCTTGTTTCTGACCTGCATCAGTGTCCACAGGTACATTGGGGTAGTCCACCCCATGAAATCACTGGGCAGGTTGAAGAAAAAATCGTCCATCATTGTGTGCGTGTGTGTGTGGGTCATAGTAATGGCTGGCATCGCCCCAATTCTGTACTTCTCTCGAATACGCCAGGTCACCAATAAAGCAAACTTCTCTGGACCGTACCCGTTCACAAACAGAACGATAAAAACCACATGTTACGATACGACATCTAAAGAGCTCCTGCACACTTACTTCATTTACAGCATGCTCACTACATTCTTTGGTTTCTGTGTCCCCTTCGCCACCATTCTGGTTTGTTATGGATTTATAGTGAAGGCGCTAATATTTAACGACATGAAGACACCTCTCCGGGGCAAGTCCGTGCGTCTCATTATCATTGTGCTGGCAGTCTTTGCTGTCGCCTACCTCCCCTTCCATGTGATGAAGAATTTAAACCTTCAGTCCAGACTTTATTACCAGGGGTCAGAGACGTGCGGGTGGAACAAGAGAGTCTACGCCACCTATCAAGTGACCAGGGGTCTGGCCAGCCTCAATAGCTGCGTGGACCCAATCCTGTACTTTCTGGCTGGAGACACTTTCAGGAGGAAATTCACTTCTACAGCCTCGAGAATCATCAAATTGAACCAGTCTGTGGTCTAGGAAAGTAAACAATTCACTTCATGACACAATGGACAAGTTATAGAATGATGATGATTCCTCCTTAACCTACAATTTACATTTATATAACACCTTCAATGTAGTAAATATGTCCCCAGGCACTTCTGAGGGGCATTATCAGAAAAATGTGACAGATAAGGAGATATTAAGACAGGTGATCAAAAGCTTAGTCAAACCAGTATATCTAAGGTGTATCTTAAAAGAGGAGAGAGCAATTAGAGAAGTTGGAGTGGACTAAGGAGGGAATTCCAGAATTTAGGGTCCAGGCAGCTGAAGGCACAGCCACCAGTGGTGCAGCCAAGGAGATTGGGGTATGCGCAAGAGGCTGTAATTGCAAGAGAGCAGAGAGCTTGGAGGATTGCAGGGCTAGATGAGGTTGCAGAGTTAGAGAGGGGTGAGGCCACGGAGAGATTTGAACATGAATGAAAATTTTAGAATTGAGGTGCTCCCTGATGTGGAGCAAGTACATGGCTGGTGGGTGAATAGGAGCTGGTGCAAGTTAGCACAGGGGCAGCAGAGTTATGGATGAGCTCAGGTTTCAGAAAGTGGTGGTTCGGTGAATTTTAGTTTAAGTATCTTTTTGGGGTTGACAGGCACAATAAGGGTCATGTTTGAGAGCTTTAGTTGAATGCTTTAATAAGAAAGTGTAATGAGTGGAGTAGCCCACAACTAAACATTCAAACACCCTGTATTTGTCCACTTATCCTTCAACCCAATCACAGTTGCCCTTGCTGCTAATTTGAAGTTTTCTATTTTAGGATGGGAACAGTATTGTACAATAGGTTTGAAAAAGTGGACCTGCTGTTAATGATATTAAACTTTGAAGAATCGGGCCGTTATCTAGTTTGATCTATACAGGGAATATTTTGCCTTATACCTTGATGTTTACATTGTTGCATAAAATTCACAGCTTCACAAAGAAGCATAGAATGGAGCTCATGTACTTGAATAACTGATTAAATATTATTTTGTTTGGCTGTGACTCTCCTCTGTGCTGAGTGTCTACGCAGCACTGTCTACTGCTGGTTACTGCACTGTACCCTGTTACTGCTCTACCACACAGAATATCATTGCACAGAAACAGCTTATCTGATCTACATCGTTGTTCGCACTCCACATGAGTCCGCTTCCACCACTTTTCATCTCACCCTATCAGCATATCGTTCTACATTTTTCTCTCTCGCTTGCATATCTAGCTTCACCTTAAAGACATCTATGCTATTCACCTCAACTACAACATTTGGTAGCAAGTTCCACATTCTAATCACTCTGTGAATAAATAAATTTCTCTCGAATTCTCTCTTGGATTTACTAGTAACTAACTTACATTTATATCTCTTAGTTTTGGTCTCCCCTCCCCACAAAACCACCCCCCCCACTCCCCCAACACCCCCACACTCCCCGTGCCCCACCCCACCCCACCCCCCAACACCCCCACACTCCCCGTGCCCCACCCCACCCCACCCCAACAAGTGAAAACATTCTCTCCATGTGAACCCTATCAAACATCTCCATGATTTTAAAGAATTCTATCAGGTCACCCTTCAGCCTTTTCTTTTCCAAAGAAAAGAGCTCTAGACTGTTATAGTTGATATATACATATATATTTGATAGTTGATAGTTATAGCTTCTCATTTCTGTAATAAGTCTTGGAAATCTCTTTTTATTCAGACCTTCTCCAGTACCTCCACGTTAATATGAGTGGCAGGTCAGAAAATTGGACAGAATATAAAGAGCAGCAAAGAATAACTAACAGATTAATAAGTCGTTTGGTAGCACAGAACAATGGGGTAGGCGGAATGTGGAGTTGAGGCCTCAATCAGATCAGCCACGATCTTACTGAATGGTGGAGCCGGCTGGAGGAGATGGATGGCCTACTCCTGCTCCTAATTTGTATGTTCGTATGCTCATAATATGGAGACCAGAGTTGTTCATAGTACGCCAAGCTTGGAAAGGAGTTCCTCCTGACAGATGCTACTGCAGTGAACACAGAAAGACATGGTATCTCTAGAAGTGACAATGCAGCAACAGTGCCAGGAGTCAAAGTCACTGTGGGCTCCAATGCATGGACATATGGGTCTCTAGCTTAGTCCTAGAAAGTTGTGGGTTCCAGTCCCACTCCAGAGACTGAAGCATTAAGTCTTGGTTGATTTTCCCAGTGCAATACTGAGGGAGTGCTGCATTGCCAACTGTGCTGTCTTTCAAATGAGATGATAAACTGAGGTCCTATCTACATTCTCAGGTAGATGTAAAAGATCCCACAGCATTATTGTGAAGAAGGTCAGAGGAGTTATCCCAGGTGGGCTGGCCAATACTTATGCTCACTTAAATACTTAAGCATCACAAAACCAGGTTGTCTAGTCCTCTTGATACGAATATCCACTTCATGTTAATATTTTAGAGCTAAAGTTTAGACAATGACAGTATCAGCAGGAGTGACCAGATTGTGGTCCTTGTGGTGTTGAAGTCCTGTCTTTACATGGAGGATGATCTCCACCATCTTGTGTAGCACTACCACCGTGCTAAACGGGATAGATTTTGAACAGATCTAGCAACTCAAGACAGTGCATCCATGAGGTGCTGTGGGCCATCAGCAGCAGCAGAATTGTATTCAACCACAATCTGTAACCTCATGGCCCAGCATATCCCCCATTCCACCATTACCATCAAGCCAGGGGATCAGCCCTGGTTCAATGAAGAGTGCAGGAGGATATGCGAGGAGCAGCACCAGGCATACCTAAAAATGAGGTGTCAACCTGCTGAAGCTACAACACAGGATTACCCGTGTGCCAAACAGCATAGGCAGCATGCGATAGACAGAGCTAAGTGATTCCACCAGCAATGGATCAGACCTAGGCTCTGTAGTCCTGCCACACTCAGTCGTGAATGGTGGTGGACAATTAAACAACTCACTGGAGGAGGAGGCTCCACAAATATCCACATCCTCAATGACGGATGAGCTCAGTACATCAGTGCAAAAGATAAGGCTGAAGCATTTGCTACAATCTTCAGCCAGAAGTGCCGAGTGGATGATCCATCTCGGCCTCCTCTGGAGGTCCCCAGCATCATAGGTGCCAGTCTTCAGCCAATTCAATTCACTACACGTGGTATCAAGAAATGGCTGAAGGCAGTGGATACTGCAAAGGCCACATTCCGGCAATATTACTGAAGAATTTGGTTCCAGAACTTGCCATGCCCCTAGCCAAGCTGTTCCAGTACAGCTACAACACTGGCATCTATCTAGCAATGTGGAAAATTGACCAGGTATATTATGTACACAAAAAAGCAGGACAAATTCAACCTGGACAATCACCATCCCATCAGACAACTCTCGATAAAGTGATGGAAGGTGTCATCCACAGTACTATCAAGCAGCACTTGCTTAGCAATAACCTGCCCAGTTTGGGTTTTGCCAGGTTTACTCAGCTTCTGATCTCATTATGGTCTGGGTTCAAACATGGACAAAAGAGCTGAAATCCCGAGGTGAGGTGAGAGTGACTGCCTTTGACATCAAGGCCACATTCGACCGAGTGTGGAATCAAGGAGCCCTAACAAAACTGGAGTCAATGGGAATCAGGGGGAAAACTCTCTGCTGGTTGGAGTCATACCTAGCACAAAGGAAGATGGTTGTGGTTGTTGGAGGTCAATCATCTCAGCTCCAGGACATCACTGCAGGAGTTCCTCAGGGTAGTGTCCTTGGCCCAACCATCTTCAGCTGCTTCATCAATGACCTTCCTTTCATCATAAGGTCAGCAGTGGGGATGTTTGCCGATGGTTGCACAATGTTCAGTACCATTCACGACTCCTCAGATACTGAAGCAGTCCATGTCCAAATGCAGCAAGATCTGGACAATACCCAGGCTTAGGCTGACAAGTGACAAGTAACATTCACACCACACAAGTGCCAGGCAATGACCATCCCCAATAAGACGCAATATAACCATCGCTCCTTGACATTCAATGGCATTACCATCACTGGATCCCCCACTGTCAACACCCCAGGGGTTGCCCTTGACCAGAAATTGAACTAAACTAGCCAATAAATACAGGGGCTAGGAATCCTGTGGTGAGTAACTCACCTCCTGACTCCCCAAAGCCTGTCTACTACCTACAAGAGTGTGATAGAATACTCTCCACTTGCCTGGATGAGTGCAGCTCCTACAACACTCAAGAAACTTGACACCATCCAGGACAAAGCAGCCTGCTTGATTGACACCCCATTCACAAACATTCACTCCCTCCACACCAACAAACAGTAGTAGCAGTGTGTACCATCTACAAGATGCACTGCAGGAACTCACCAAGACTCCTTAGGCAGCACGTTCCAAACCCACGATAACTACCATCTAGAAGGACAAGGGCAGCAGATAGATGGGAACACCGCCATCTGCAAGTTCCCCTTTAAGCGACACACCATCCTGACTTGGAAATATATCTCTATTCCTTCACTGCCGCTGGGTCAAAATTGTAGAACTCCCTCCCTAACAGCACCGTGGGTGTACCTACACCACGGGGACTGCAGCAGTTCAGGAAGACAACTGATCACGGCCTTCTCAAGAGTAATTAGGAATGGGCAATAAATGCTGGCCTAGCCAGCAATGCCCAATTTCTGTAGATGAATTTTAAAAAAAGTTCTGGGGAAATTAAAGTTTAGCAGTAGAAAACGGGAGACATGCAACTAAAGCAGCTTGGAGTCTATTACACTTAATAGGTTGGGGCCATGTTGACTTAAGGAGTTGACAACTAGAAAGGTAAGAGCCATAAAACAGCAGGTCATCTTACTTAGCTGGAGAAATGATGCCTACACTGCTTGCAAAGAAGTGCAGTCCAGTGCACTGTTTTGTTTTGATAGTTAGAGCTAAATTAGTTTCAAAGTATTCAGTGAACCCTGAAAGGCTACATCACCGTGGAGATGGGTGGAACTTAAGATGGTTCCCTGGTTTTAATTCATGCATTTGCTGGCAGAGGGGTTTGGTTGTAGTTTGTACCTCGTGTGGTTTGCAGCTCACAGAGAAGCCCTGGGAGCTGTTAGCAGGCTCCAGGCAGTTATGGCTCAGAGAAGTCCTGGGGAGCTGAGAAGGTGGCAGAAGGTCACTGGTTCTGTTCTGGGCAGTTAAGGCTCACAGAAGCCATGAGAGTCATTTATAGTTCAGTACAGCTGTGAGACTCAAATTCTGAGAAACCCAAGGGCAGGGTCAGCTGAGTGAAGATGGCGGACTGCAAAAGAGTTGGAAGTGTGGTGGTGATTAGAGGCAAGATTGCAGCTTTGTGAATCCCATGGGACACAGTCTCAGGAGGACAGACTGAACTATCAGGAGGTGAGTAGTCCTTGAGGCAGTCCGAGTCAGAGTGACTTTCCACAGAATTCAGGGGCCAGATCTTTGAAAGTGAAGAATTAAAATCCCTCGGTGAGGGACACTGAGTTTTCGTGAGATTTTGCGATTCACAGTGGGTGGGTTGTTGAGAAATCTGTCGGATCTGTCTTGGCCACATATGCCATTTAATGTGCAATCTGCTGTGCTCAACCATAGTTTGCCTGTTAACTAATATTTACCTCATGTTACTTCTGAATTTTAGAATATAAGATAGATATTTTAGATTGTTTTACTTTTCTGACTTGGCGTGGTAAAATTTAACTTGTTTGTTCAATACTAAGGAATTTTGTAGTTGTATTCTCTTCATGAGTAACTGGGGTTTCAAACTTTGTCCACTTTAATCAAAAAGTTACTGGTCTATAATGGAGCTTGTAATGCACAAATTGGTTGCCATGGTTCCTACCTTACAACAGTGACTACACTTCAAAAGTGTCCCATTGGCTGAAAAACACTGTGGGACATCCTGAGCTTGTGTAAGATGCTATATGAATGCATACCTTGCTTTCTTAAGGATCAGTTTTGAGATATTCTTCTGCAGAACAGTCTAGTACCTAATTACAAGTGACGCTATTCCTTCATGAATTTGGAAATGGAGAATGAGAGACAATCTATTTATGACAACGTGCTTCTTGTTCAGAGTTGGATGCAGTGCTGGTACCTGGGGATTAGGCTTGGGTCAAGAAACAGGAAGGAGAAAATCTTCAAAGGATAAGTGTAAGGGATTTCATTTGGTTTTGGGCAATGGTGAATCAGTTATCATTGGCAGCCAGATTTGCATTCCACCCAATTTTATTTTCTATTGTTATGACCAGGTGAGGAGGAGTAAGTTGGCTCCCCTTCTATTCAGCCCCTCGGTTGGTCACAACAAAGGTTTTAAAATTTATTTTCCCCGCAATTGCCTTTTCCAATCCAAATGTATTTATTTTTTTTAATAAAGAGCCAATAAAATCTGGTTTTCTAGAGTCAAAGAAAAAAGGAGATTATTAGTTCTAAACACACAAAAAAAAATAAAGACACAACGGCGCACAGATATCAGAAGTAGGAATGTTAAAGTCCAATAAAAAGTTAAAAGAATGTACAAGTAAGTCCTTTGTTTGATTTTGAGGTGTAGATTATTGAATGTTGCAGTCATTTGAAGTTAATTGCTTTCTGGTAGAATCCTGGAGTTGACTTGCTTCAGGTCTGTACTTTATTGAACTATCTTTAAACACTCTTTTAGCTTCAGAGAGAGAGAAAGAAAGAAGGGGTGAGAGAGAGAGAGAGGGAGAGATATTTTTATTGCTCTCCTCCAGCTGTGTTTTCAGATGACTATGATGTTTTTTTCTCCTCCTCCCTGATTCTGCTTGCCAGAACTAGTTTTTAAAACTCCTGTCTGAATATTCCCAGAAAGGAATTCGATTAGCATATCTTGCAATCATTGTTACAGACCAAGTAACCTTATTTTCTGATATTTTCCTGTCCCAAGCCTTTGGCACATTTCAAGATAGAAAAAAGTAGGAGATGGAACTATTTTCTCCTCTGTCTGCAAAATGGTTTATATAGAAACCTTCCAGAAAAGTAGTCAACTTACAATATCAGACATCAGGTGACTCATGGCAGCCATTTGTGTTAAAACAAGTCTTCTTTAAGCAGTCCAATATGCCTTTAGCTAGTTGGTGAAGTTGTAGGTAGATCTCATTGTTACAATTTTCCATCTCTGTGACACTATTGAATTCAAATTGAACTGAACATCAGATGAGGTTTAAAATAGCTGCTATTTTGCGACCACCTGTTTATTCCAAGGCTGATTTATATCCCTACATGTCATCATATACAAAACTCTTGTAGCAATTTGGCAAGTGTCCTTCGACAGCACCATCCAAACCTGCAACCTCTTCCACCTAGAAGGACAAGGGCAGCAAGTGTATCGAACACCACCACCTGCAAGTTACCCTCCAAGACATAAATCATCCTGTCCTGGAATTCTTTCCTCATTCCCTGACAGTTTTTAGGTCAAAAAACCTGGAATTCTCTTCTTAGCACCACATGGGCTGCTGGGATTCAAGAAGGCAACTTACCACCACCTTCTCAAGGGCATTTAGGGATGGGCAATGGCTACTGGCCTAGCCAGTGATACTTACATCCTAGGAACAATTTTTTCAAAAGTGAGTCGTGCTTACTTTCGATCATTGTGGATGACACAAAGATTGGCCGGGTGGTTAACAGTGAGGTTGAGTGTCTTGGGCTACAGGAAGATATAGATGGGATAGTCAAATGGGCAGGTAAGTGGCAGATGGAATTTAACTGTGAAAAGTGTGAGGCGATCCAGTTTGGAAGGAGTAATTTGACAAGGAAGTATTCAATGAACAGCATGACACTAGGAAGTTCTGAGGAACAAAGGGACGTTGGCGTATGTGTCCATGGATCCCTGAAGGTGGAGGGGCATGTTAGTGGGGTGGTGAAAATGGCATATGGGACACTTGCTTTCATCAATCAAGGCATAGATTACAAAAGTAGGGAGGTCATGTTGAAGTTGTATAGAACCTTAGTGAGGCCACAGCTGGAATACTGTGTGCAGTTCTGGTCACCACATTGTAGGAAGGATGTGATTGCACTGGAGGGGGTGCAGAGGAGATTCACCAGGATGTTGCCTGGGATGAAACATTTAAGTTATGAGGAGAGGTTGGAAAGACTTTGGTTGTTTTCGTTGGAGCAGAGAAGACTGAGGGGCGATCTGATCGAAGTGTACAAGATTATGAGGGGCATGGGCAGGGTGGATAGGGAGCAGCTGTTCCCCTTAGTTGAAGGGTCAGTCACGAGGAGACATAAGTTCACGGTGAGGGGCAGGAGATTCAGGGGGGATATGAGGAAAGATTTTTTTACCCAGAGGGTGGTGATGATATGGAATGTGCTGCCTGGGAGGGTGGTGGAGGCGGGTTGCCTCACATCCTTTAAAAAGTACCTGGATGAGCACTTGGCACGTCATAACAATCAAGGCTATGGGCCAAGTGCTGGTAAATGGGATTAGGTAGGTAGGTCAGGTGTTTCTCATGTGTCGGTGTAGACTTGATGGGCCGAAGGGCCTCTTCTGCACTGTGTGATTCTGTGATTCTGTGACTTCCAGAATGAAAACTCCAAGCTGGAAAACATGATAACTTAATAACCATATCAACAATCTCTGCTTCCGTAAACAGAGTAGAGGTAGGAAGGGAGAAGGGATACAGTGCGAGCGTTTAATATCTGAACTTCAAATCAACTGAGCTTGAAAACCAACTAGCATGAGCAGAAGAAAGTGATCCTAAGCTATCAGATTGTTGTGAAATCAGATCTGGTTCAATGCTGTTTTTAAGGGAGGAAACCCACTGCTATGACCTGGTCCCGGCCTTATGTGGCCCCACTCCCGCGTCAACTTTTAAATGGTCTCTGAAGTTGTATCAGACGGCTGGGTGACCCACTGTCACCTTCTCAGGGCAGTGAAAAGATGACCAATAAACGGTGGGCTTGCCAACGACATCCATTTCCCAAAAATTATTACATAATATTACTAGATTAGCCAATCAGATTTGAATGGTGCAATTGCCAGCGCCCAAGATTGTCATACACGTGTGGATTGATTCAGTGTGTCCAGTTGTGGTTAATTCAGACAGATCCTCAACATGTGAGCTTTATGCAGTTATAAAGCTCAGTTCTTGGCAAACTCACCTCAGGATAAGCCCTGGCCCTGAATCACTAGGTGGAGCACTTTTCATCCACAGACTGACTGGTCCAGACGCTCAAAGAAAAATGCACACTTTGTTTTGGTTCATCACTGACAAAAAATGACAAGACAGCTCAGATGATCTCGCCTTCCTGTTTGAAGAATGAGTCATGGATGCCTGCGGGGAAGAAAGATGAAAGAAAAAATTGACCTTCAACACAGTTAAATGGATAACATATAGATGAATGGTAAATCATTTTGAAAAGTTTGGAGTTGGCTGATCAATAGCATAAAGGTCAAAGTGTTATCAAATGCACAATGGAGGGATAGGTTAGAAGATATTGGTTTTACACAAAGTACAGGGAGTCCCTTAACAACCAACGTCCCCTCTAACTTTCTATGTGAGGCGTGCAGATGACCTGTTGCTCAGTGAGATTCCTTTAAGATTGACATGCAGCCTTACATGCGTACATTTGAAAGGAAAGGTTGTTTGTATGCAGCCTGTTTGTTCCTCATATGGTACGTTCCCCATTGCTGTGTGACTAAATGCCCAATGCAACTTAGAGGGAACGTTGCTTACCAATCAATGACCATCATTTAAAAGGAAAACAGCACAGATGTTTGTGTAGGCAAAATATTAAAAGACCAAGGGAAAGGACAGAAAAATGGGACGAGAGCTGAAAGCCATCACCTGCAAGGGTCAAATAGCTTCTTTTCACGCTGCAATTTATATGGCCTCATGATGGTATACATAGGGAATAAAATGAAACACTAATTTTCAGAGGACCTCTGTTTCTTTCTTTAAAAAAGTTAGCGTTCTGCAACAATTGTGTTGTGGTTATTTAATATATATTGTTTTTAAAGTTATAAAGCCCAAAAAGTCTTCAACCACTGGACTCCAATTAGGAAGAGACTGCATGGGAGGGGCAGATTTCTGACTTTGTCTGCTGGGCCACAGTGAGTAGGCATCCTGCATTGCCTTTCTCACTTGTTTGCTTTCCAATGACATCCATGGCTATCAAATCACTTTACTCAATCACACAAAGTCAATGTCTCAAAGGAATCTCACAGGGCACCAAGTCATCAAACAGAAGTTAGAGGGGACATTGGTTGTTAAGGGGTTCCCCTACTCTGTGTAAAACCAATATCTCCCAACCTATCCCTTCATTGTGTGTTTGATAACACTCTGACCTTTATGCTATTGATTGCTGAAAGCAGTCTTTCAATGTTTGCCTTCTCCAAACTTTTCAAAATAATTTACCATTCATGTACATATTAGCCATTTAACTGTGTTGAAGGTCAATTTTCTTCTTCATCCTCCTTCCCCGCAGGCATCCGTGACTCATCCTTTAAGCAGAAAGGGGAGATCATCTGAACTAGAAGCAATAGGAGTCATGGCCCATTTCAGTGCCCAGACAACACTGTGAAACAAATAAGGCTGAGCAGTGCATTCACGTTAACAGTTAATCATGGTAGAAAATAATTTTGGCTTTGTCCCAAAGTGTATTTTATGCGTCCAGATTTTATAATCTCCCTTGCCTATTATCAGGCATTCTGGGGCCGAAAATGGGTGCAGAGTCACTCAGGGATGTAGATATGGCATGTTTCTGCCTCCCACCCCACCATGTTCAACGCCCTCAGTGGATGGGAACTTGTGAGTTTTATTGGACCAGGGGCCTTGCAAGCATCAGCTACCGTAAAGGTTCAGCAAAAGATTCAAGACGTTTTCCGACGCTTCAGCGGCTGAACTTTGGGCCCAAGCCGAGGCTGGGGCATGCTAATAACCTCAGGACCAGAAAACAGGCTGAGGTCAATGGCCATTTCTTTGGCAGGCAGGAGTCCCCACCCTCGGCACCAGAGACCCCCTAGCTGAAAAATACTCATTTTTTCAATGCGTTTTTACACCAATGGACATTGAGCAATAACGGGGATTGGGGTAGATTTTCAACTTGTTGCCAGATTGAGTTCGATGGATGTAAAAATCAAGCAGTCTTTATGATGGGTGACCAAATGGAATGCAAGTTTCATATTTGATCTGCGGGTTGGAAATCTATCCCATTGTGTCTTATTTCATGAGGCAATTTAAAGCTGAAAAGAAAGAAAAACACAATAAAACTGTTCTCTACATGTCCTCATTAGCAATGTGGAATCAATTAAAAGGAGTTATATATTGACCTTTCTGGATGTGCACTCCTGCCTCATGACTCTTGGATCAGATTAGTGAACCTCCCATGGCATTGCTCATGGATCAAGTTAGTGCACCTCCTGTGGCACTCCTCATGGGTCAAATTTGCGAAGCATTTTTGGCATTGCTTAGGGATAAAATTAGTGACCCCCTGTGGCATTGCTCATGGATCAAGTTAGTGAATGCATGGCATTGTTCACATGCAAAAACGCATGAGTCTTTCATGACATTGGGCATGGGTAAATATCAGTGAACTTTTTGTGACATTAGTCATGTATAACATTTGGTGAACTTTTGGTCCATTGCTCATGGATAGAATTAGTGAGCCTTATATGGCATTGCTCATGGATGAAATCTAAAGAATTGAGTTCAGCAATAAACATATGCTTCTCATATATTAGCGTGTCATAAGTAAACCTGCATTGCTACGTATTAATTGATAAATATGAATTTAAAATAGCATAGATGAGCATCTCAAATGTTCAGAACAAATAATAGCTATATGTTATATATAAGAATTTGAAGAGGCATATCAGGATACATCATGGGATTACCCAGGCTTGGCCAAGTTGCGGGTGTAGGTTTTAAATGTTCGCAGTTTAGGAAAAATACTAGAAAGCATACGACCTTTTGGCCAGACTCGGAAGCTGATGACTCGGCTCTTGACAGTCCATGGCAAGATAAAGGAGTGTGATCTTTGGGTCAGGATAAAATAAGTTAATCGATGGTCTATGAGCTATACTGTAATAAACTGATAGCTTGGCCTCAGGGTCAAGGCACAGCAGCAAAATATCAGGATAGATAAGCAACGTTTATGTTTTGACGTGAACTGTCAACATCGTTTGTGCTAAAGGTTAGGTTACCCTGTGATTGTTTCACAGACTCCTCCGGAACTGCGGACGTGGTGAACAGGTAGATCCATGTTTATGTTGTAAACTCATTTGTTATTAAGGATAACAACTTAACAGCTAGACATATAAGATACGAACATTGTCAGTTTAATGATTTACTCCAAAAGATGCTGTATTTATAACCAACAGAAACTGTGTAACTTCGAACTGCCCGTTAGGGCATTCTGAAAGAGGTTTTCCCTTGTGTGCACACTTGTACTAAATAAAGAGCTACTGCTGAATCTACCAATGGTTGACTTTGTGTCGAGCGTCCTTTAGATACTCCACAACAATCGGCACTGCAAGCAGGGACCCCGCCAGCGACTGAGGAACCGATCGGTTGGACGCACCAGGGGCATGAGTACTTTTACTTTACCACCTATAGTTAGGGTGTAAATCCGGTGATCGTGTGACACAGTTTGCGAAGACCTGAACCTGAGAGTTGGCCAGTACGCAGGCCAGAACCATCCCTAGACGACAGGCCAGGTAGAGCTGCACCAGGAGACAGGCAGATCAGAATTGACGGAGTGCGGGCTAGAGGTGAGGTACCATTAGCCGCGAGCTACGAGGAGATAGGTCACAACTATCCCTTGGTGACAGGCCAGGTAGAGCCCCACCAAGAGCCAGGCAGGTCAGAACCGCCAAAGCGTAGGTTAGCGGCAAGGTACCGTATTATACGGCCAGACTAGATGAGAATGAGTGGCGACTGGAAGGGTTGACAGCTAAGTTTTTAAACAGAAAGAAATAAAGAAATAAAAAACCTAATAGAGAAAATGAGAAAGAAGGGATAGGATCCAGAGGACCCCCTCAGCTAAACAGAAGAGGTGGTGGGATGCTCAGGATGAGGATAAGGAAGAGAAAGGAATGAATGCCATTATCAGCAGCTACTTAGCAAACGTGTAAAAAATCAGATTGAGAAAAAGCAAAATAAAATAAGTGTGATACAGGCGCCAGAACTGAGACTTGCCTCTCCAGAGATCACTGACAATGTTGACTGGGGAGGACCGAGAAAAGAGGCTGCCAGATGTGACAGTCAGGACGATGACTGGGATTGAGAGCAGTCACCAGAGTATAATGCCATGGCTCCCTCAGCTCCAGCTGAGATAGAGACAAAAGGACCGGTGGCCATGGCCCCCATTGTACACAAACAATGGCGGGATGCTCAGGGGAACATCCATACGATGTCCCTTTCACCCTGGCCAAGAGATAAATGCTGACTAGGGACTGACCTACCCACCCCTAGGCAAAAATACGCAAATAACGATTTCTGGAACAAGCTGGAGGGGAATAACCGACTTGCAGGGAGGCGGTGGTATTGTCACTGGACTAGTATCCCAGAGACCCAGGGTAATTCCCTGGGGACCCAGGTTCGAATCCCACCACGGCAGATGGCAGAATTTGAATCCAATGAAAATCTGGAATCAAAAGTCTAATGAAGACCTGAAACCATTGCCGATTGTCACAAAAACACAACCGGTTCACCGATGTCCTTTAGGGAAGGAAACCTGCTGCCCTACATGTGACTCCAGACCCACAGCAATGTGGTTGACTCTTAAAAATGCCCTCTGGGCAATTAGGGAGGGGCAATAAATGCTGGCCTAGCCAGCGATGCCCACATCCCATGAACGAATGAAAAACTCAACCCTGAGGATATACGAGGCCTAGTGAGATCTAAAGTGCACCACCAGATTTGACTACAAATGAATAATATAGTTAACAGTGGGAGGTGAGTGAACACCAGGGGTAGCATTTTCCTGTTCGGTGTGTGGGGATGGGGCCCACGCGCTGACACATCAAATGACGCACGGTGACATCAGGCGTGCATCCCAATGAGAGCGCATCATTTCGATCAGTCGTGTGGCAGGCGTGCACTGGGGTTGGCTGCGAGCCTACCAAATTGTCAAAGGCCATTATTTAACCACTGAACCAATTTGATAGGACTGCCCATCCAACCTTAAGGTCGGCAGGGGGGTGGGTGGGGGGGAGGGTAGGTGAAGAGCCCAGGCGGCCTTTGCATTTTTCATGGAACCTCATCCACGGGCGGGATGAGGTTTCATGAAGGGTTTATTAAAATTATAAATACTTTTTAAACATTTCATAAACATGTCCCAGCTCATGTGACGTTGTCACGAGGGGACGTGTGTAAATGATTTTTAACTTTGAGACTGAATTAATCTCCCTGAGGCAGCTCCGTGCCTCAGGGCGATTTCTGCGCTCTTTTGCGCGCATACATGAGAGAGCACAGGCCTCGACTCTCCCTCCTCCCCACCCCCCCCACCGCCCGCACAGGTACCACTGAGTGCTACCGGGCACAGGGTCGTGCTGGGCGGGACTTAATTGGTCTGCCCACGTAAAATGGCAGTGCGCAGCCGATCCTGGGCAGCGATCAACTCCGCTCCCGCCTGCGCCCACTTCCAACTGGCCTGCCCGACGGGAGAAAATTCTGGCCCAAGTAAATAGATATAATCGATTCAAGAGACTGGTCGAGGAAGGGTTGGGAAATGCCCGATCCAATTGGTCAGCGGTGGTAGGCATGACACAAAATAAAGGCTTATGAATATGCCAAAAGAAAACCCACTGCTGATTGTGATTTCTCAAGCATGGATGACCCAGACAGGGACGATCCAATGCCTCTACAAATGTTAAAGGAAGGGCTAAGCCCTGAACACCAAAAAGTCCTTGAGTTGGGAATCTGTCTTTACCAGTATTCCCTTGAGATAATGGAGTTGGCAACTGAGGTAGAGACAAAGTGTAAAAAGGGAATGCCTGCAGACAAGAAGGTGGCTGCAGTAACCAGCACAATGAATTGCTTGGTTTGAGGAGGAGCTAAAACGTTTAAAAGCAATTGACATTAGAATGTTGTGAGTTTCTGTGCTGAATTTAATAGATCTTTATCTTTAATAACATAAAAGTAAACCAGAGGCTTGGCAGCAATCCAATTTGAACTTTTCCACAAATATGAGTTTCTAAAGGTTGGTTCCTTCAAATTGAAGACGGGTTTTACTGACTATTCCTTTCCAATCTGGTTAAGTTGCAAACATCAAAAATTGAAATTTGGTTTAAAGCGGGACATATACAGCACAAGGAAGTAGCAAAAGGGTTGGTAGAGGTAGACGATTACTCTGACGAGCCACTGTGATAAAAATTAAGGCACAACAGAAGTTTCAGGACCCTGTCCAGTAGGTAAATCAATGGGCAGGGATGTAGCAAAGTATTGTCAGCGATGCACCACCTGTGCCCAGTTTAACGCTGGTAAAAGCGTTAAAAATCAATATGGCCCATCAGCCCAGACTCAAGGGGCCTGGGGAACACATTCGGATTTACGAGACCATTGCCCCCCAGCTGAGGCAGGAGCTGCTGCTTAGTTGTAAAAGATCTGTTCACCCGATGGGTAGAAGCATTTGCAACAAGAGGTTGTTCCGCTAACACTGGAGCGAGAATTTTCATTGAAGAGATTGGACCCCGATGAGGAATACCCCTGCAGGTTGACTCAGAGCAGAAAACGCATTTTACAGGTAAAATAATCAAACAACCATGTTCCCTGTTGGGAGTTAAGCAAAAGTTCCATATACCAAACGACCTACAGAGCTCGGGTATGGCGGAAAGAATGAATATAACCCTCAAGGCATCACTCTCCAAGGCCATTGCCAAAACCAGCAAGGGCTGGACCGATCTGCTACCCAGTATCCTGATGAGACTGTGGGCGGCTCCTAACCGAGTGCCTGGACAAACCCCATTCAAACTAATGACCAAACGAGCCATGAGGCGGGGGGGACGTAGGGCCAGCTCCAGAAAGGGTTAAACGATTCATCAAAGAGTTGTGTAAGCAGTTGCATGACCTGAGATGGAGAGTTACGAAATTGCCCAGATTTTGTTGTAGAAATGACGGTGAAGCCTACTAGCGCTCATTCAAGTGTAAATCAGGCAGCAGATTCCAGCAGCTACACATGCAGAGTTAAACTACGGTGCTGGAAATCTGAAATAAAAACAGAAAGTGCTGGAAAAATGCAGCAGGTCTGGCAGCATCTGTGGAGAGAGAAACAAAGTTAATACTTCAAGTCCAATATGACTTTTGTTCAGGACTGAAGATCAGTGATGGGCTCAGGAAATCCTGAAGCTGGTCTCTGAGTTAATCCGCTTTTCCAGAGGCTACAGTATGGCAATATATTGCTGAGGGACTCACCATTGAAACACAAGGAGCAATGTGAAATGGCTGCATTTATCATGAACATGGCAGAAAAAAAATCAGCGCTTGTTCATTCCAGTCCAAGCGAATTTTAATTATGTTTTATGTCTTAATTACTGCCAAACAGCCTTCCTGGCACTGAAAATATCCTTGTAAAAGTACTGAGTCTCATTTCTTCAGCTTTTAATTATTATTGGAGATTTTTTTTTAAAATAACAAATTTTCATTAAAAATATACTTTATGTTTCTTCCTTAATTTCATCTTTTGTCTCACTTTACTTTACTTTCTATTCTTAATTCAACCTTTTTATCTCACTTTATTTCACTTTCTGTACCTGATTTAGCATTGAATTGAATATTTTAACTCATGCTTCCTGGTTCAGACTCTGCAACGCTCTTCAACCTGATTGGTTAAGGAGATATGCTGCTGTTTGCCCTGTTAACACAGGTTCCAGGTGGGTGCTGCACAGAATTTCTCATAACTGCAACTTCCAGTTCAAGAGCTGATAGAAAGTCTGTAAGCCAGTACATGTGTAATGAAAGGTGAGAGCTGTTCATTTGCCACTGATTGTAAAACCCGAGCTAGTATTTCATCTTTGATACACCTTCTCTGTTCCAAAATTCTCTGTCATTTTTGGTGCCTGCAGTGGTGGATTGTACCAGTGTCTGATGGTGCATATTTCTATTCTATTGCTCCGCAACCCCCAGCACCCCCATTGGATATGTTTGTCTCTCCCTGCTTCTTGATATGTTATCATCATGTTTTACAGTCAGCAAGAGCCAAACAGAATTCTTTCCCAAGAAATTGGCCCGCGGTGTGTCATATTTCGCTACACAATCAAGTGCAGCACTTGCTTTTCCTTGTGCTAGTTCAAGAAGCCTAATTTATTATTCTTCTTAAACAACTGCTCAATAATTTTCTGGGACTAAAATGCCTGCAATCTTCCTGCATCAGTATTCCAACTCTGATTTTTATCTTCACTCAATATTGTTGATTGTGCAACCCATCACATTCAGATTGTCATAATTCTATCCTCAATGATTGTTTCAAAACATCTTTAACTCGTAAACAAATATTTGCAATTCCCATCCTCTGTTTAACTCATTTGTCCATTTGATATTAGATCCTCAAAGCAAACAATTTCATTCTCTTTGCTCCATTTGTCAGGAATACTTAAGAAATAGAAATATTTAGGCTCGGAATCTGAAGATCAAAACAGATTGGTTCATGGGAGCTCAAGTCATGGCTAATATGTTCCATCTTGTAGTTTACTGCTTCTTGATGTCTACATAATGATCCAATCTACTTTAAAAAGGCACTGAAGATTTATTTTACATTCTTTCATAGGATGTGGGCATCGCTGGCAAGGCCAGAATTTGTTTCTGATCCCTAATTGTCTTTGAGAAGTTGGTCGCCTTCTTGAACCACTTTAGCTCATCTGGTGAAGGTACACCCCCAGTGCCATTCGGGAGGATTTTCACCCAGTGACCGTTGAAGATCTTCCTCAAAAAAAGCCCAAGGCAACAGTGTATCATTTTTACTGTGTATGATGATACTTCAATATTTTCCAGCAGCAAATTGTTGCACCGGAATTCAAATTGTGCTCCTTTAATGAGCGATGTCAGGAAGTTATGTCACGTGTATACCTGGGAAGTGTTCAGTGGAGGCTCCCCTGGCAGGTCAGTGCCAGCCAAATTATATAGACTGAGGAGATCCTAGGATTAATTCCTGTTTTGTGTTGAGTTAGCTGGATCTCCATTGCATGTAAGCTATGGTCCAATTTAGGTACTCTCACCTCTGTGTCAAGAGGTTGTGGGTTCAAGTCTCTTTCCATTGACTTGAACACAAAATCTAAGCTGACACTGATGTAGTACTGAACTCTTTTAAAAAGCATCTGAATCTGCACCTAAAGTGCTGTAAGCTGCAGGGCTATGGACCGGGTGCAGGAGGGTGGGATTAGAAAGGGCACCTGGGTGTCCTCAGGCTGGCATGGACAAGATGGGCTGAATGGCCTCCTTCTGTGCTGTAACTTTTCTATGGTTCTATGAAGGGCTGCTGCATGGTTGAAGTTGCTATTTCCCCTTATTTACTCTGCCAAAGCCCTTTATAATTTTGAACATCTCTATTCAATCTCTCTTTAACCTTCTCTGCTCTAAGGAGAACAAGCCCAAGTTTGTGAGTGTCTCCACATAAGCAAAGTCCCTCATCCCTGATGTAATTCTAATAAATCTCCTCCACACCCTCTGCAAAGCTCTGACAGCCTTCCTTAAGAGTGGTACCAGGAATAGAAAAAACACTCCCATTGAGGCCTAAGCAGTAATTTATAAAGATTTAGCATAGCTTTCACTTTTATGCTCCATGAGTTTCCTCCAACTCTAACGGCCTCTTCCTAGCCTGTCCTTCTATTTCATTCTCTTTCATGCATACAATCAGAAAATGATGCAACAGACAAGGAGGCTATTCAGCCCATCGTGGTAGTATTGGCTCTCTGGTATAGCAATCGAAGTTAGTCTGACTCCACTTCTCCGTCTTGATAGCCATACAATTTTTTTCCAATTTAAATGGGCCAGGCAATGGCATAGCGGTATTTTTGCTCGACTAGTAATCCAGAGAACCAGAATAATGCTCCGGGGTCCCGGGTTTGAATCCCGCCTTGGCAGATGGTCGAATTTGATTTTAATAAAAAAAATCTGCAATTAAAAGTCTAATGATGACCATAAAACTACTGTTCATTGTTGTAAAACCCATCGGGTTCACTAATGCCCTTTAGGGAAGGAAATCTGCCATCCTTACCTGGTCTGGCCTACAGGTGATTCCGGACCCACACCAATGTGGGTCTGGAGTAAATGCCCTCTGAAAAGCCCCGGCAAGCCAATAAGTTGTATCAAACTGCTACAAAGTTACAAAAAGAGGAATGAAACCGGACGGACCACCTGGCATCGACCTAGGCACCAGAAATGACCACGGCAATCTCAGCCCTGTCGGCCCTACAAAGTCCTCTTTACTAATATCTGGGGGCTAGTGACAAAATTGGGAGAGCTGTCTCACAGACTAGTCAGGCAATAGCCTGACACGGTCATCCTCACTGAATCATATCTAACAGGTAATGTCACAGACACACCACCATTTCTGGGTATGTCCTGTCCCGCTGGGACCGACCCAGCAGAGGTGGAGGCACAGTGGTATACAGTCAGGAGGGAGTTGCTCTGAGAGTCCTCAACATCGACTCCGGACCCCATGGAGTCTCATGCCATCAGGTCAAACATGGGCAATGAAACCTCCTGCTGATTATCACGTACCACCCTCCCTCAGCTGATGAATCACTTGGAGGAAGCACTGAGGGTGGCAAGACTGTACTCTGGGTGGGGGAACTTCAATGTCCATCACCAAGAGTGACTCGGTAGCCCAAGTACAGCCTGAGCTGGCCGAGTCTGAAAGGACATAGCTGCTAGACTGGGTCTGTGGCAGGTGGTGAGGGAACCAACAAGAAAGAAAAACATACTTGATTTCATCCTCACCAACCTGCTGCAGATGCATCTGTCCATGACAGTATTGCTAGGAGTGACGACTGCACAGGCTTTGTGGAAACAAAGCACCCCACCCGCCACCCCCCCACCCCCCATCAGGATAGGTGGCACTACCACTGTGCTAAATGGGATAAATTTGAACAGATCTAGCAACTCAAGACTGGGCATCCATGAGGTGCTGTGGGCCATCAGCAGCAGCAGAATTGTACTCAAACACAATGTGTAACCTCATGGCCTGGCATATCCCCCACTCTACCATTACCATCAAGTCAGGGAATCAACCCTGGCTCAATGAAGAGTGAAGGAGGGCATGCCAGGAGCAGCAGCAGGCATAACTAAAAATGAGGTGTCAACCTGGTGAAGCTACGACACAGGATGACTTGCATGCAAAACAGCATAAGCAGCAAGTGATAGACAGAGCTAAAGGATCCCACAACCAACGGATTAAATCTAAGCTCTGCAGTCCTGCCAAATCCAATTATGAATAGTGGTGGACAATTAAACAACTCACTGGAGGAGAAGGTTCCACAAATATCCCCATTCTCAATGATGGGGGAGCCCAGTACATCAGTGCAAAAGAAAAGGCTGAAGCATTCGCAACAATCTTCAGCCAGAAGTGCTGAGTGGATGATGCATCTCTGCCTCCTCCTCCGGAGGTCCCCAGCATCACTAATGCCAGCCTTCAGCCAATTCGATTCACTCCACGTCATATCAAGAAATGGCTGAAGGGACTGGATACTGCAAAGGCTATAGGCCCTGACAATATTCCAGCAATAGTACTGAAGACCTGTGCTCCAGAACGTAATGTGCCCCTAGCCAAGTTGTTCCAGTACAGCTACAACCCTGACATCTACTTGGCTATGTGTAAAATTGCCCAGGTATGTTCTGTATACAAAAAGCAGGAGAAATCTAACCCGGCCAATTACCGCCCCATCATCTACTCTCGATCAACAGTATAGTAATGGAAAGGGTTATCAACAGTGCTATCAAGCGGCACTTGCTTAGCAATAACCTCACTGATGCCCAATTTGGGTTCCCTCAGGACAGCTCAGCTCCTGACCTCATTACAGCCTTGGTTCAAACATGGACAAAAGAGCTGAACTCCCAAAGTGAGGTGAGAGTGACTGCCCTTGACATCAAGGCCACATTTGACCGAGTGTGGCATCAAGGAGCCCTAGCAAAACTGGAGTCAATGGGAATCAGAGGGAAAACTCTGCTGACTGGAGTCAGACCTAGCACAAAGGAAAATAGTTTATGGTTGCTGGAGGTCAATCATCTCAGCTCCAGAACATCACTGCAGGAGTTCCTCAGGGTAGTATCCTCGGCCCAACCACCTTCAGCTGCTTCATCAATGACCTTCCTTCCATCATAAGCTCAGAAGTGGGGATGTTCACTGATGATTGGACAATTTTCGGCACCATTCACGACTCCTCAGGTACTGAAGCAGTCCATGCCCAAATGCAGCAAGATCTGGACAATATCCAGGCTTGGGGTGACAAATGGCAAGTAACATTCATGCCACACAAGTGCCAGGCAATGACCTTCTCCAACAAGAAGGAATCAAACCATCACCCCTTGATGTTCAATGGCATTACCATCACTGAATTCCCCACTCCCACTATCAACATCCTGTGGGTTGGCAGTGACCAGAAACTGAACTGGACTAGCCATATAAATACTGTGGCTACAAGAACCGATCAGAGGCTGGGAATTGTGCGACAAGTAACTCACCTCCTGACTCTCCAAAGCTTGTGCATCATCCACAAAGCAAAAGTCAGGGGTGTGATGGAATACACCCCACTTACCTAGAAGAGTGCAGCTCCTACAACACTGAAGAAGCTTGACACCATACAGGACAAAGCAGTTCGCTTGATTAGCACCACATCCACAAAAATTCACTTCCTCTACCTCT
Organism: Carcharodon carcharias; assembly: GCF_017639515.1. Classification (NCBI taxonomy): domain Eukaryota; kingdom Metazoa; phylum Chordata; class Chondrichthyes; order Lamniformes; family Lamnidae; genus Carcharodon; species Carcharodon carcharias. Next base: position 16,237,216 of record NC_054468.1, on the reverse strand, counting down.
AACGTACGGTAGCAGCAGTGTGTACCATCTACAAGATGCACTTCAGGAACTCTCCAAAGCTCCTTCAGCAGCACCTTCCAAACCCACGACCACTATCATCTGGCAGGACAAGGGCAACAGATAGATGGGAACACCACCTCCTGGAAGTTCCCCTCCAAGTCACTCGCTATCCTGACTTGGAAATATATTGCCGTTCCTTCACTGTCAGTGGGTCAAAATCCTGGAACTCCCTCCCTTACAGCACTGTGGGTGTACCTACACCAGATGGACTGCAGCGGTTCAAGAAGGCGGCTCACCACCACCTTCTCAAGGGCCACTAGGGATGAGCAATAAATGCTGGCCCAGCCAGTGAAGCCCACATCCTGTGAATAAATTAAAAATGTACATTTTTTTCAAATTCCTTTTTGAATGTTATAATTGGATGTGCATCCACCACCCTTTGAGGCAAAGCATTACATACGACCATATGAATTACAGCAGGAGATGACCACTCGGTCCTTTGAACCTGCTCCGCCATTCAATAATATCATGGCTGATCTGATCGTAACCTCAACCCCACATTTTTGCATATCCTTGATAACCTTTCACCCCCTTGTTAATCAAGCATCCATCTAGCTCTGCCATAAAAGTATTCAAAGACTCTGCTTCCACTGCCTTTTGAGGAAGGGAGTTCCAAAGGCTCACTACCCTCTGAGAAAAAAAATTTCCACTCAGCTCTGTCTTAACTTAGCGACACCTTATTTTTAAACTGTGACCCCTGGTTCAATACTTTCCCACAAGAGGAAACATCCTCTCCACATCCACCCTGTCAAGACTCCTCAGGATCTTAAAGGTTTCGATCAAGTTGCCTCTCACTCTTCTAAACTCCAGTGGATACAAACTTAACTTGTTGAACCTTTCCACATAAGACAACCCGCCCATTCCTGGCGTTAGTCTAGTAAACCTTCTCTGAACTGCTTCTAATACATTTACATTTTTCCTTCAATAAGGAGACCAATATTGTACTCAATACTCCAGTTGTGGTCTCACCAGTGCCCTGTACAGCTGAAGCATAACCTCCCGACTTTTGTAACTAATTCCCTCACAATAAACGATAACAATCTATTAGTTTTCCTAATTACTTGCTGTACCTGCATACTGGCCTTTTGTGATTCAAGCAGAAGGCCACCCAGATCCCTCTAAATCTCAGAGCTCAGCAATCTCTCACCATTTAGGTAATGAACTTCTATTTTATTCTTCCTGCATAAAGGGACAATTTCATATTTGCCCAGATTGTACTGCATTTGCCAGGGTTTTGCCCATTCACTTAACCTATCTGAGTCTCTTTGTTCTGATGAAGGGTCATGCAGACTCGAAACGTTAACTGTATCCCTCTCTGCAGATGCTGTCAGACCTGCTGAGTTTTCCCAGATATTTTTGTCTATGTCTCTTTGTAGCCTCCTTATGTTCTCTTCACAATTTACTTTCCTACCTGTCTTTGTGTCATCAACAAATTTAGCAACCATACCTTTGGTCCCTTCATCCAAGCCATTTACTTAAATTTTAAAAAGTTGAGGCTCCAGCACTGATCCTGGTGACATGCCACTTGTCACATCTTGACAGCCAGAAAAAGACCCATTTATGCCAGCTTTTTGCTTCCTGTTAGCTAGCCAATCTTCTATCCATGCCGATGTGTTATCCGTTACACCATGTGCTTTTAATTTTCGCAATAACCTTTAATGTGGCACCTTATCATGTGCCTTCTGAAAATCTAAGTACAGGACATCCACCGGTTCCCCGTTGTCCACTGCACATGTGACTCCTTCAAAGAACTCCAATAAATTGGTTAAACATGATTTCCCTTTCACAAAACCATGTTGACTCTGCCTGATTATTTTGAATTTTTCTATTGCCCTGCTATAACATCTTTAATAATAGAGGACACAGGTAACACCCCAGGAATAGCTGTAAATCAGGAAATGGATGGGAGGGAGGAACTCGGGGAAAATTACAATGACCAAAAAAGTCGTATTCAGCACATTGTTGGGTCTGCAGGCTGACAAATCCCCAGATCTGGATGGACTTCATCCTCAGGTCTTGAAAGAAATGGCTAGTGAGATAGTTGATGCACTGGTTTTGATTTTCCAAAATTCACCAGATTTGGTGAAGGTTCCATTAGATTGGAAAATAGCAAATATAATGCCTTTATTCAAAAAGGGAGGGTCAGAAAGGAGGGAACTATATGCAATAACAATAATAGCTCCTAAATTTTCCCTATGATAGATGTTAGGCTAACTCGCACATAGTTCCCTGCTTTCTGACCCTCCCTTTTTGAATAAAGGCATTATATTTGCTATTTTCCAATCTAATGGAACCTTCACCAAAGCTGGTGAATTTTGGAAAATCAAAACCAGTGCATCAATTATCTCACTAGCTACTTCTTTCAAGACCTTAGGGTGAAGTCCATCCAGACCTGGGGATTTGTCAGCCTGCAGACCCAACAATGTGCTGAATACGACTTTTTTGGTCATTGTAATTTTCCCCGAGTTCCTCTCTCCCTTCCATTTCCTGATTTACAGCTATTCCCGGGTGTTACCTGTGTCCTCTATAGTGAAGACCAATGCAAAAATATCTGTTTAATTCATCCACAATCTCCCTACTTTCCATCATCAATTCCCCAGACTCACTTTTTGTAGGACCAACACTCACTTTGTTAACTCTTTTCTCATTTAGATATCTTAATATCGGTCTTTATATTACTAGCTAGGTTTCTCTCATGCTCTAGTTTTTCCCTCCTTATTAACCTTTTTGTCATTCTTTGCTGTTCTTTATGTCCTTTCCAATCTCTTGACCTGTCCACCCATCTTTGAGCAATTATATGCTTTTTCTTTAAGTTTGATACTGTCATTAACTTCTTTAATTAACCATGGATGGTGGGCCCTCCCTTTGGAATTTTTCTTTCTCTTTGGAGTTAACCTATTGTGTGTATTCTTAAATAGCCCTTTAAATGCCTGCCACTGAATCTCTGTTGACCAATCCTTTAACCTCATTTGCCAGTTCATTGTAGCTAGCTCTGCTTTCATGCCCTTATAATCGCCCTTATTTAAGTTTAAAATACTAATCTTGGATGCACTCGTCCCTCCCTTGAAATGAATGTAAAATTTATTCATATTGTGATCACTGCTACCTAGGGCTGCCTTCACAATGAGGTTATCAATTAATCCTATCTCATTACGCAATACCTGCTCTCTGGTTGGCTCCAGAACATGCTGTTCTAAGAAACTATCCTGAAAACATTCAATGAACTCCAGATCACATGCATTCCAGATCATAACAACTCACTGGATAAGGAAAAAAAACACATATTCTCATGTCACCTCGGGTGACTTTGCTGATTGCCTTCAATCTTTATCCTCTGATTAGCAACTGCAGCAGTTCAAGAAGGCAGCTCACTAACACCATCTCAAGGGCAAGGGCAATTAGGGATGGGCAATAAATGCTGGTCCAACCAGTGATGCTCACATCCCATAAGTAAATTTTAAAAAGACCTTCTGCCGCTGGAAACAGTTTTTCCTTATTTGCTCCATCAAACTGTTCATGATTTTGAACACCTCTGTCAAATCCCAGGATTCCAAGGAGAATGATCCCAGCTTCTCCAGTCTCTGCAGAATTGAAGTCCCTCATCTATGTTGTAATGTGCCTTTAAGGGATATCAGCATGACATCACTAAAAGTGAAAGGTGTCATGTGATCCAGTCTGAGTTTCACTTTTGCTTTGATGCCTTCAAGCTTTGTACATGTGTATAATTGCTCTCGTGTGCCCACTCTTAAGAAATAAACCCACAATGTGTTTGCCCAATCCTTTATGAGCCCAAGGTATTACATCATTATAAAAACATGACAATCCATGACAAATTCTGTTCCCCAAGAGGACCATCCTTTAAAAACAAAGTGAATATTGACAAGACACCACGCCTGAATCGACTGTTACTATTATGAGTTACTCACAATGCATGATTTAGAAATAAAGCATAGACTTAGGGCGAAATATTAGATTATTGGGTTAGGCGACACCCACATCCTGTAAAAGAATAAAACAAAACATTAGTTGGCAGCCAGCAACGCCCACATCCTGTATATTAATAAAAGAAAACATTAGTCTGTAGATATCATTGACATTTCACTTCGTAGAATGTCAATATTTAAAAGGAACTTTTTTGAGTTGGTACTTCAGTACACTCCAACTCACCCATTTGTGTACCATTCCAATTGTGCAGCAGTGACAGGTACAATGGTGAACCTATTGCATCTGCTTGTATCTGACACATTACATAGGGAATGGAGTCAGGTTACTTATGAATCTGAACACATCTGTTTCACATATCAGCATTTTCAAAAGGTCTTGTCTAGTGATCATGCAGATATCAATTATGGGTTCCAACTCACCATAAACCCCAAAACTGACCCTAACCCTAACCTTCACCCAACTCATTTAAATGGCCCATTTTTTATTTCTCAACCAACATCTCAATGATCGGGTCTTCTCTTTTATTGCTGTGTGTGGGAGCTTGCTGTGCACAATCTTGCTGCTACCTTTTATTACATTACAACAGTGACTACACTTCAAAAATATACTTCTTCGTCTGTGAAACGCTTTGGCATGTCCTGTGATAATGACAGGTGCTAAGTAAATGCAAGCCCCTCCTTTAGCCTTTAACCACTAGCCCTAACCCCCAACTTATGTCCTAACCCCAATAATCTAATATTTAGTCCTAAGTCTAAACTTTATTTCTAAATCATGCATTGAACTGCTGCAGTACATGTGGTGTAGGTACATCCACAATGCTGTTAGGAAGGGAGTTCCAGGACTTTGACCCAGAGACAGTGAAGGAACGGCGATATATTTCCAAGTCAGGATGGTGAATGACTTGGAGGGAAACTTCCAGTTGGTGGTGTTCGCATCTATCTGTTGCCCTTGCCCTTCTAAATGGTAATGGTCGTGGGTTTGGAAAGAGCTGTTGAAGGAGCCTTGGGGAGTTCCTGCAGTGCACCTTGTAGATGGTACACACTGCTGCTACTGTCAGTCGGAGGTGGAGGAAGTGAATGTTTGTGAATGGGGTGTCAATCAAGCAGGCTGCTTTGTCCTGGATGGTGTGAAGCTTCTTGAGCTGCACTTATTCAGGCAAATGGGGAGTATTCCATCACACTCCTGACTTGTGCCTTGTAGATGGTGGACAGGCTTTGGGGAAGTCAGGAGGTGAGTTACTCGTCGTAGGATTCCTCGTCTTTGACGTGCTTTTATAGCCACAGTATTTATATGGCTAGTCCAGTTCAGTTTCTGGTCAATGGTAACCCTCCAGGATGTTGATAGTGAGGGATTCAGTGATGGTAATGCCATTGAACATCAAGGGGTGATGGTTAGATTCTCTCTTGTTGGAGATGACCATTGTCTGGCACTTGTGTGGCGTGAATGTTACTTGCCACTTGTCAGCTCAAGCCTGGATATTGTCCAGGTCTTGCTGCATTTGGACATGGACTGCTTCAGCATCTGAGAAGTCACAAATTGTACTGAACATTGATGATTGCACAATAAACATCCCCACTTCTGACTTTATGATGGAAGGAAGGTCATTGATGAAGCAGCTGAAGATGGTTGGGCCTAGGACCCTAACCTGAGGAACTCCTGCAGTGATGTCCTGGAGCTGAGATGACTGACCTCCAACAACAACAATCTTCCTTCATGCTAGGTATGACTCCAGCCAGTCGAGAGTTTTCCCCGATTCCCATTGACTCCAGTTTTGCTAGGGCTCCTTGATGCCATATTTAGTCAAATGCGGCCTTAATGTCAAGGGTAATCACTCTCGCCTCACCTCGACAGTTCAGCTCTTCTGTCCAGGTTTGAACCAATGAGGTCAGGAGCTGAGTGGCTCTGGTGGAATCCAAACTGGGCGTCAGTGAACAGGTTATTAATAAGCAAGAGCCACTTGATAGCACTGTTGACGATCCCTCCCATTACTTAACTGATGATCGAGGATAGATGATGGGGTGGTAACTGGCTGGGCTGGATTTGTCCTGCTTTTTGTGTATAGGACCTGGGCAATTTTCCAAATAGTCGAGTAGATGCCAGTATTGTAGCTGTACTGGAACAACTTGGCTAGGGGCGCAGCAAATTCTGGAGCACAAGTCTTCTGTATTATTCCTGGAATATTGTCAGGGCCCATAGCTGTTGTAGTAGTCCAATGCCTTCAACCATTTCTTGATATGACGTGGAGTGAATTGAATTGGCTGGAGACTGGTATCTGTGATGCTGGGGACCTCTGGAGGAGAATGATATGGATCATCCACTCGGCACTTCTGGCTAAAGATTGTAGGAAATGCTTCAGCTTTATCTTTTAACATACTGGGCTCCCCCATCATTGAGAATGGAGCCTCCTCCTTTGTAAGTTTTTTAATAGTCCACTACCATTCAGGACTAGATGTGGCAGGACTGCAGAGCTTAGACCTGATCCATTGGTTATGGGTTCGCTTAGCCCTATCACTTACTGTTTAAGTTGTTTGGCACAGATGTAGTCCTGAGTTATAGCTTCACCAGGTTGACACCTCACTTCTGCATTCTCCATTGAACATGGGTGGATCCCCTGGCTTGATGCTAATGGCAGAATGTGGGATATGCTGTGTCATGAGGTTACAGATTGTGTTTGAGTCCAATTCTGCTGCTGCTGATGGCCCACAGTGCCTCATGGATGCCCAGTGTTGAATTGCGAGATCTGTTCGAAATCTATTCCATTTAGCACGGTGGTCATGCCACACCACACGATGGAGGGTATCCTCAATGTGAAGGTGGGACTCATCTCCACAAGGACTGTGCAGTGGTCACTCCTGCTGTGGACAGATGCATCTGCGGCAGGCCATTTGGTGAGGAGGAGATCAAGTATGGTTTCCCTCATGTTGGTTCCCTCGCCACCTGCTGCAGGCCCAGTCTAGCAGCTACGTCATTTAAGACACAGGCAGCTCAGTCAGTAGTGGTGCTACCATGCCACTCTTGGTGATGGACATTGAAGTCCCCCATCCGGAGTACATTCTGCACTCTTGCCATCCTCAGTGCTCCCTCCAAGGTGTTCAACATGGACGAGCACTGATTCATCAGCTGAGGGAGGGCGATATGTGGTAATCAGCAGGAGAATTCCTTGCCTATGTTTGACCTAATGCCATAATGTCATGAGGCTTCATGTGGTCTGGAGTTGATGTTGTGGACTCCAAGGGAAATTCCCACCTGACTGTATAATACTGTACCACCATCTCTGCTGGGTCTGTCCTGTTGGTGGGACACAACTAGCCTCCAGATGTTAATAAGAAGGACTTTGCAGGGTTGACAGGGTTGAATTTGCCATTGTTATTTTCGGTGCCTAGGTCAATGCCTGATAGGAATGAAACCAGATGGACTTTTTTGAGACTTTGTAGTGTTTGTTACAACTGAGGGGCTTGCTTGGCCATTTCAGAGGGCATTTTTAAAAGTCAACCACATTTCTGTGGGTCTGGAGTCAATATAGGCCAGACCAGGTAAGGACAACAGATTTCCTTCCTTAAAGGGCATTAAGTGAACCAGATTGTTGAACAATCACCAATGTTATCATGGTCGTCATTAGACTTTTAATTCCAAATTCTTATTGAATTCAAATTTCACCATTTGCCATGGTGGGATTCAAACCTGGGTCCCCAGAGCGTTGCCCTGGGTCTCTGGATTACTAGTCCAGCAACAATACCGCTACACTCTCGCCTCCCCATCGTGGTTTACAAGCCACCCCATGTTTTTGTACAGTTTTTGTTTCATTTTCTGAAGGCACTGATTTATGATGTTGCATGTTTCCTAAGCACCTCATGTGGCCATTCATCATGTGCCTAACTGGGCGATGAGTGTCACCAATCCGTTCCCTGCACCCCCCTACAACCACCCTGTAACTTTGGGTCATCTCAGCCTGTATTGAACCCTCCTGAACAGGATCTGGTGGTCGTGGGAGGGGGAGATCAGGTCTCCAGGGTGATCGGGAAGGGTGGTCTGAGCATGGCTGCTCTCAGTCCTGGCTGGGGGTGGTGGTTAGTTTGGTGGATAAGGGCTGCAGTCCTGCAGATCCTAACCCACGAGAAGTGCAGGAAAGACACTTAACTGCTGCATTCAGCAGCCCTCACTTCTCACAGAAGCACAGAATCACACAGTGCAGAAGAGGCCCTTCGGTCCATCAAGTTTGCACCAACAAGTGAGAAACCTTCCTCCCTAATCCCATTTACCAGCACTTGGCCCATAGCCTTTAATATTATGATGTGCCAAGTGCTCATCCAGGTACTTTTTAAAGGATGTGAGGCAACCCGCCTCCACCACCCTCCCAGGCATCGCATTCCAGACTGTCATCACCCTCTGGATAAAAAAGTTTTTCCTCACATCCCCCTAATCCTCGAACTTATGTCCCCTCGTGACTGACCCTTCAACTAAGGGGAACAGCTGCTCCCTATCCACCCTGTCCATGCCCCTCATAATCTTGTACACCTCGATCAGATCGCCCTCGGTCTTTTCTGCTCCAGTGAAAACAACCCAAGTCCATCCAACCTCTCTTCATAACTTAAATGTTTCATCCCAGGCAACATACTGGTGAATCTCCTCTGCACCCCCTCCAGTGCAATCACATCCTTCCTATAATGTGGTGACCAGAACAGCACACAGTACTCCAGCTGTGGCCTCACTAAGGTTCTATACAACTTCAACATCACCTCCCTACTTTTGTAATCTATGCCTCGATTGATAAAGTGTCCCATATGCCATTTTCACTACCCCACGTGCTCCCCCACCTTCAAAGATCTATGGACACACACGCCAAGGTCCCTTTGTCCCTCAGAGCTTCCTAGTGCCATGCCGTTCATTGAATACTTCCTTATCAAATTACTCCTTAAGTGTATCACCTCACATTTTTCAGGGTTAAATTCCATCTGCCACTTATCTGCCCATTTGACCATCCCGTCTATATCTTCCTGTAGCCCCAGACACTCAACCTCACTGTTAACCACCCGGCCAATCTTTGTGTCATCCGCAAACTTACTAATCCCATCCCCCACATCGTCATCTACGTCATTTATATAGCCTCCAGGTTTCCCCAGCCCTAGAAAACTCAACCAGGAGGTGTGAACCCAAAGAGGAGAAATAATCTGAGGCACGTAGCCTCGGTATAACATTTAAATTATCATCTCACCTCCTAGGAGCAAGTTGGATGCCGATCTTCAAACTGCTTCCTTGGAAATTGGGGGGCAGTATTTTTCCCTTGTCGGATGTGCGGGTCCGGGTGCGGCTGTGTAACTGACTGCCGCCTACAACTGGGCTCCGACCGCGATTTCCTGTTGCCAATTAATGGCCAGCCAGTGTGACTCGCGCACTGAAATGCTCAGCGCTGCCTGGGTGGGGGAGAGAGGAGGGCGAGTGCAGAAGTCGGCGCATGCGTGGCGGGTACGCTCAGTGAACGCTCCCTGAAGACACAGAGCTGCCTCAGGAAGCTGAAGATTTCAAAGCTGAAAAATAAAGAACTGAAAAATAAGGAAAACATGTCCCCTCATCTGTCACACGAGCAGCGACATGTTTAAAAATGAGTTTTAAAAGTTTTTTATCTTTTTAAAATCACTAGTCGATACCTCATCCCGAACATGGGATGAGCTTTTGCAAAAAAATGCAAAGGCCTCTTGGCCCATTTGCCCATCAACCCTAAAGTTTGATGGGCAGGGAAGGGTTCAAATTAATTAATTAATTAATTAATTAATTAATGGGCTTATCTGCCCTCTTAATTGTCAGCAGGTGCACTGCCGACTCCCATGCACGTCCGCCGACCGAAATATCGCGCGAGTGCACAATGACATCGAGACACTGGCACCACACTGTGGCGCACCATGTTTCCCCCATTCGGGTCGGGTGTCTGTGACCAGCGAGGGCTAAAACTCTGCCCCAGAATGGACAGGGCTTGGGTGAGTTGATATTGGATTTGAGATTTTAATTTTTTTTTGTTGCACCTTTCACTGATCCAAGATTACCTGCTTTTTGGGTTAAAGTGCCGCCCTACCAATGCCCCCACCACCACCCCGCCCACAATTACTTGCATTTATATAGCACCTTCCGTAACCTGAGACGGTCTCGAACAGTCAATGAGCTACTTACAAAATGGAGTGATGGTTGTAATGTGGGGAAACAGCAGGCAATCTGCATGCAGCAAAGTCCCATGAACAGTAATTTGGTAATGTCCAGATAATATGTTTCGTTTAGTGAAGCTGGTTGAGTGGTAAATATTAGCCAGGACATTGGAGATAACTCTCTTGCTCCTCTTCAAGTAGTGCCAAGGGATCTTTCATGTCCAATTGGGAGGGCAGACAAGCCCTCAGTTTAATGTCTCATCCAAAAGATCAATGCTACTGTGCTGTAAGTCTAGATCTGATACACAAGGCTACCTGTCCTGAATGTAGGGACCATTGGATTTCAGACGAGTGCATGGGCTTTTTGTTTGAGGTCCTGTGTCAATGGGAGTGTTTTGTTAGCTCTCAGCTGCTGGTGTTCTTTGAGGAGGATGTTTCCCCTGCGGACATCAGGAGGTTCAAATGTGCTAGCACAGGAAACCACTCGAGTTGTGTTGGCCTCAGCATTCTAGAAATAATCCCCATGACTTTCCGGAGGTAGATATCTGCCACATTAGTGTGGCAGCCCCAGAGCCAGCTTGAGCAGCAGTACTGTCCTGTTGGGTAGAGCAGGTCAAGTGAAGCAGTGCATAGTTGTTCGGGTTCATCTGCCCCAGATGGTAACCACCTGTTTCTGCATGGGATTCACCCTCAGCAAGGGAGATAGCGAGCTTCATGTGGTCCTCCTGTTAAGTAAGCTTTCCAACCGGAAAATGCGTGAACTCATGTTGTCAAGAAGGTGACCAAACTTCCTCCACTGGGCTCCTTGTCCAAGCAATAAAAACCTACTGGAAAGATGTCTATCAGGTCACTCCTCATCTTCCTGTTTTCTAGAGAAATAGAACCTTAGTCTGGTTAAACTTTGTTCATAGTTGTTCTGATATATATGGATTCCATAAATAGAGATCATTGATTTAGACTGTCAAATAATGGGTCACCCTTACATAAAATGTCTCTGAAACTGCCCAAGCAGATTAGACAGGACCCTGAGAGTTAACACTCAATTGGCCTGGTCACAGAGATGAAAGGATGATGTGCTAACTCAATGAGCCATATAGTTCTCTTGTTCTTGACATTCAAAGCTCCTTGTTTCGAAAACTCCGTTGGTTTCAATGGAGTGTCAATTCTGTGCTCTCTTGCATCGTTTTCACATAATTACTGTCAGTGGAAACAGAAACATGATAAGTGGTCAATGTTATATATTTTAGATACTTGATTTTCCTTAGAGCAATGCAGAGATGACTCTAGTTTCTGGGTGTGCAGCAACGTTATACAAGTTTTATACAAGGCTTTAAAATGTCTACACCATTCTTCAACACTTAGGTTCTAGCAGCTTCTCTGTTATCTGTTTACTTATCTGAGTCAACACCGAGGCTTAAGCAATCAAGCACAGTGAGAATAGATCAGTTACCAGATTTACATAACCAAAAACAGAACAATTGAACCATTGCGCACTACATCAATTTCTGGATGTTAAAGTAATGCGTTATTACTGGTTACAGGGAGAACAGGTATGGGAGTTGAATATCCAAGGGTACTCAGTGTTTTGGAAGGATAGGCAGGAAAGAAAAGGAGGTAGTGTAGCTTTGTTAGTACAGGAAGAGATCAGTGCTATAGTGAGGAATGATATAGGCACTGGAGAATAAGACGTAGAGTCAGTGTGGGTAGAAATAAGAAATAGCAAGGGAAAGAAGTCCCTGATGGGAATAATCTATAGATCCCCAAACAGTAGTTTAGCAGTAGGGCACAGCATAAACCAGGAAATACTGGGATCATGTAAGAAAGGCACGGCAATAATCATGGGTGATTTTAATATGCATATAGATTGGACTAATCAAATTGGCAAGGGTAGCCTTGAGGGAGAGCTCATAGAGCGTATTAGAGATTGTTTCTTGGATCAATATTGTGTGGAACCAACCAGGGAGCAGACTATTCTGGATTTGGTTTTGTGTAATGAGATGGGATTAATTAATGGTCTCATAGCAAAGGATCCTCAAGGGAAGAGTGATCATAGCATGATGGAATTTCAAGTTCAGTTTGGAGTGAGGAACTTGAGTCCCACACCAGTGTTCTGGAGTTAAACAAAGGTAACTACATAGGTATGAGGGCAGATTTGGCCCTAGTGGACTGGGCAGGAAGACTACAAGGTAGGACAGTTGATGAACAGTGGCAGATATTTAAGGAGATATTCAATTGCTCTCAAGTAAAATATATCCATATGAGGAAGAAAGATGATAAGAGAGGGAAAACGCATCCATGGCTAAGCAAGGAAGTTAAAGATAACATAAAGGCAAAAACTAAGGCATACCAAACTGCAAAGGTCAGTGGCAGGCTGGAAGATTGGGAAACTTTTAAAGATCAACAAAGGGTTACTAAAAAAATAATAAAAAGAGTAAAGGTAAGTTATGAAAGAAAACTGGCGCAAAATGTAAAAACTGACAGCAAAAGTTTCTACAAGTATCTAAAAGGAAAGAGAGTAGCTAAAGTGAATGTTGGTCCCTTGGACGATGAGACTGGGGAGTTAATAGTGGGGAAACGCAGAAATGGCAGAGACGCTTAATCACTATTTTGCCTCAGTGTTCACAATGGAGGACACTAGTAACAGGTAGTGCAGAGGAAATAGAGAAGGAGGAACTTAGGACAATCACCATCACCAGAAAAAAAGTACTGAGCAAACTATGGGATTAAAGGGTGACAAGTCCCCAGGACCTGATGGCCTACATCCCAGGGTCTTAAATATTCCAAAATTCCCTGGATTCTGGAAAGGTTCCAGTGGATTGAAAAATTGCTAATATATCGCCCTTATTCAAAAAGTGGGTGGGGGGGGGGGCCGGGGTGGTGTAGACAGAAGATAGGAAACTATAGACCAGTTAGTTTAACGTCTGTTGTTGGGAAATTGTTGGAATCCATTATTAAGGAAATAGTAAGGCGGCATTTGGAAAGTCAAAATGCAATCCATCAGAGTCAGCATGGTTTTATGAAGAGTAAATCATGTTTGACTAACTTGTTAGAGTTCTGTGAAGATGTAACAAGCAAATGGGGATGTAGTATATCTGGACTTCATGAAGGCCTTTGATAATGTGCTGCACACAAGATTAATACACAAGATAAGATCACATGGAGTTAGGGGTAATATTTTAGCTTGGCTAATGGATTGGCTAACCAACAGAAAGCAGAGAGTGTGGATAAATGGGTCTTTTTCTGGATGGCAAGCTGTAACTAGTTTGATCCTTAGGCCCCAACTATTTATAAGCTATATTAATGACTTGGATTCAGGAATAGAAGGTACTATAGCAAAATTTGCAGATGACACCAAAATAGGTGGGAAAGTAAGTTTCAAGGAAGAAATAAGAAATTTACAAATGGATTTGGACAGGTTGGGTGAATGGTAGGTGGAGTTTAACATGGATAAGTGTGAGGTCATCCATTTTGGTCAGAAGAAGAAAAAGGCGACTTATTATTTAAAGTAAGAGAAACCTCAGAATGCTTCAGTGCAGAGGGATCTCGGTGTCCTCGTGCATGAATCGCTGAAAGCTAGTATGCAGGTACAGCAGGTAATAAGGAAGGCAAATAGAACTTTGGCATTTATTGCTAAAGGAATAGAGTATAAAAATAGGGAAGTGTTATTGCAACTGTACAAGGCATTGGTTGGAGCGCAACTGGAGTTCTGTGCACAATTTTGGTCCCCTTACTTGAGGAAGGATATAGTTGCACTGGAGGCAGTTCAGAGGAGGTTCACTAGATTCGTTCCAGAGATGCGGGGCTTGTCTTATGAGGAGAGATTGAGAGTTGAGTAGAGTTTAGAAGGATGAGAGGAGATCTAATTGAGGTATATAAGATGCTAAAGTGGATAGACAAAGTAGACGTGGAGCAGATGTTTCTCCTTGTGGGGCATTCTAGAATGAGAGGCCATAGTTTTAGGCTAAGGGATGGTAATTTAAATCATTGATGAGGAGGAATTACTTTTCTCAAAGGGTCGTGAATCTGTGGAATTCACCACCTCAGAGCGCAGTGGATGCCGGGACGCTGAATAAATTTAAGGAGGAGATAGACAGATTTTTAACTAGTAATGGGTTGAAAGGTTATGGGGGGAGGGCGGGAAATTGGAGTTTAGGCCGAAATGATATCAGCCATGATCGTAATGAATGGCAGGGCAGGCTTGAGGGGCTGAATTGTCTACTCCTGCTCCTAGTTCTTATGTTAGAGATTAGCTTGATCTTCCTTCTCACAGATTGCTCAGCTTGCTGTACAGAAATGTAAATATTTTTAATAATAAATACTCTCCATTTATGTACAATTATTAGCAAAAATCCATTACTATCCCTCATGGGGAGGGTGTTCCGTAGGGAATAAGTCAGCTTTTTATTGTTTGCCCTGAGTTTAAACACAAGAGAGTTTTACATGAAATTACATATAATTACACAGAACTGCACAGAATTTACAGCACAGAAACATGAAACACTTTCAAATCCTCTTCATCTAACCCTATCTGCATATCCTTTTACTCTTATTTTCCTTGTGTGCTTATCTACTTTCCTTTAAAGGCATCAATTCTATTCACTCCAACTCCTCCTTGCAGTAACAAGTTCCACACTCTAACCCCTCCTTGTCAAGAAGTTTCTCTTGAACTCCATATTGGATTTATTGGTGACTACCTTATATTAACAGCTTTATGCTTTTAAAAACATGGCTTATGAAGCTGCAAATCTCAAACCAGGAAATAAACATTTGTGTTTCTTCCCTACTCTGAAAAGCATTGAAAATTAGGGGTCATTACTGGCAGATGCAATCATATCTCTTGAGTACAGTGCTAATTTGCAACAGTATAATAAACGTATAAACAGATTTCTATGAGATATAAATATTGTAGACTGATAAATAATAATTACTGGAATCAAAGGGACAAAATTCAATCCAGCTAAAAACAAACTTTGGATGAGGTCAACATGGGGTTGTAACACTGCCAACATGAAAAAGCAGATCTCTCATCATTCTTCTTCTTTCTAAAGCTTTGTAAGATGACTTTTCCTCCAGATATTCAAGGTCTTTGGGAATTCCATTTCTTTTTCCTTTTATTCAGAGTAAGGTCGAAAGGGTGGGATAATCTTTATCCAACTTTGAACAGCCACACTTGCTACTAATCCTTAGTGCTAATGGTCATCTAAAAACTGGTAATCGAGTAGATCATGAGAAAAAGTAGGGCTTGCAGATTGAACCCTCTTATTATCGTTGAGAGGTCCAGCTGAAAGATGAAAGTCTACAGTGCAAGGTTTAACCAAGGCTGAACAGAGTACAAAAGGCTGGTGGTAAAATTTCCAATTGGGTTTTCCCGAGGTAACTTGTGATGAAGAGCAGTAAAACCAGGTGAGATGGTCTAAATGGCCATTTTTACCAATTATTGGTGTGATATTAAGTCTTGACAGTTGAGACTAGCAAATAGGAGCAGCCATTTTCTGAGGGACACTGAGATCAATGCTCCGATTAACAAGATCAAACTGAAGAAGCCGTTTGTCATAACATTCAACAGACTGTAGACAATGAATGTTGTCAAGTTAGTCAACCACAAAAGATGTCATTTATAATTTCAAGTCTTAATTTTAAAAAGTAATCATCTGCTTATCGGGCATTTAGTACCTCTTGAGGTGCCTGTGTAGGCTATTTCCCCAACATGAATGCCTTAAATGAGACACAGACTGGGATTTTGTATGCCTGCTGGTGTTGGGCATGGTTGGTGGCACAGTGGACAATATGGTGCGGTAAGTTTCACTACAGCATGAAAACAGCGTTCATCCACTCAGCTCGCCAATTTGGGCCATGATTCCCGCCATTGGATGTCGGGAATTTCATAATAATACATCTGTATATCATTATTAGGCCAGCCCACCGGAATCGATCCCCCCCCCTCCCCCAACCCCCAGCCCCCCTGCCGCTGGACCGCCCACCCACGTTGGCGGGAAAACATGCCGACGTGTTTCACAACTGCATTTATAAGGCGTGCACTTGGCGGGCTGCACTTCACTTAGGATTTCAAGGTTTGTTTGCCTATCTTGCTTCAGTCAGCGCTCACAGTCATCAGCGCCAGGCTTCACAGACAGAACCACATCACTTTTACGGGGGCTCACGGGTAGGTTTCTACCTACCAGATCAGTCATATGTGGGTAGCTTTTCAATGGCTGCAGAACCAGGGCTTCCTTGGGGAATGGGGAGAAGTGACCTCAGGCAAGAGAAGAGGCTGCAGGATGAGGGCTATACTGTGGAAGGAGAGTATCCCAGGGTGTGTGCGGGGGCACATGTTGATCTGTGCGAGTGGCCTCAAGATGCTGAGGGCTAAGGAGGTAGTCTCGAGAGGAGATGAGGACAGATGGACATGTGAGGGTGTGTGTGAGAATGGATGGTAGTGTCCTTTGAGCTGGCAGTGAGTGAGATGCCTGTGAATGTGTGATGGGCTTTTGAGTGTGTGAGTTTAGAGTGATGAGATGACTGCCATACTCTGGCCACACGGATGAAATCATTCATCCTCTATCTGCATTGGATGGCCAATCTCTTCTGTGCAACATTGGCACTGACCACCACTGCCATCACCTACCAAGCTGGTGTGGTAATGTAGCTGCCCCTCCTGTGGTGAGAGTGGGGGTAGAGGACATCACAGTGGGCCTCCATGGCATCCAAAAGGCACTCCAGGGCTGTAGTGTTCTTGCCTTTCAGGGCCATGTCTTCTTTGCTGCAGTCCTGGGCTGGAGGCACTGAGCGCGGCTGCACTTTCAATGTGGTGTCTGGCGTGATGAAGCAGTGAGGTCACGGTGTGGCAGGTGAATCAGAGCCCGCCCACGCATTTCCCAGCAATGCATATTTAATGCAGCGGGTTTGGGACGATATGGCTTGAAAAGCCGCCATTGTAGCCAGCGGGTGGAGTGTCATTCTTCCTGCCCGCTCCAACACTTAGTGTAAACCTGGGACGATTCCGCCCATAGCTAACATTTCCGATCTAATGAGCGGTGACAGACCAGAAACGTTAACTGTTTCTCTCTCCAGGTGCTGCCAGACCTGAATATTTCCACCATCTTCTGTTTTTATTTCAGATTTCCAGCTTTCACAGTATTTTAATTTGTATTAAAAAGAGCCCAGGTTCATCATAGCTCCATTTTAGCAGCTAAATACTAGAACTGTGCTTAGATACACGTGAACAATGTTGTGGGGGAACAGCTATTTGTCAGGCTTGGCTCAATGGGAGTCACATTCACACCTCTCAGGCGCAAGTTATGGGTTTGAGTGCCCCCACGTTTTAGACTTGAGTATATAATCCAGGCTGACACTCCAGTACAGTACTGAGAAAGTGCTGCACTATCAGAGTCACAGTCTTTCAGATGATAATTTACCCTGTGGCCCTGGGCTGGATTGCATGCAGAGGCCGGGTACCCCTCCCCCAGCATAAAAGTCAGGGCAAGCACACCTCTGCTTGGCCAGGTTGGCACGATCTGACTTTACAGCTATTAATTGGCTGGGTAGAAGTCACGTCTCTGAGATGTGCCAGCCAATTAGATGGCTGACAGCTCTCTCGTCCCAGCAGCACCACCAGCAGCAGATTAATTGGGTGAATGGCCTGTACCTTGTATTTTCTATGTAACCCTGTACGTACGTAAATGAATTAATTGAGCATAACCTCTCCATGGGATTGGTATACAACATGCTTTTGTTTCTCTTCAGTTTGATTAAGTTGCAGTCTCGAAACTTGAACATGGAGAAGTACAGGAATGAAAGAATAATCATCTGGCAAGCACAGTGTATCCAAACATGGACAAATGAGTTGAACTCCAGAGGTGAGGGTGAGAGTGACTGCCTTTGACATCAAGGCAGCTTTTGACAGAGTGTGGCATCAAGGAGCCCCAGCAAAACTGGAGTCAGTGGGAATCAGGGGGAAAACTCTCCTCTGGTTGGAGTCATACCTAGCACAAAGGAAGATGGTTGTGTTTGCTGGAGGTCAATCATCTCAGTCCCAGGCCATCACTGCAGGAGTTCCTCAGGGTAGTGTCCTAGGCCCAACCATCTTCAGCTGCTTCATCATAAGGTCAGAAGTCGGGATGTTCACTGATGATTGTACAATGTTTAGCACCATTAGCAATTCCTCCGATACGGAAGTAATCCACACCCCATCTGGTTCATTAATGTTCCTTTAGGGAAGGAAAGCTGCCATCCTTACCTGGTTTGGCCTACATGTGGCTCCAGATCCACAGCAATATGATTGACTCTTAACTGCCTCAGTTCAAGGGCAATTTGGGATGGGTAACAAATGCTGGCCATATCAGTGACATCCACACCCCATGAAAGAATAAAGAAAAAGGATTGGCTTTGATATTATTGTATTGCTGTGATGTGTTGTGTCTGTTTTTTGGAAGATGATTTGTTTCATGAGTTCCCCATGTGCACTGATAACCACCTCCCATTTTATCTGATTTGTTGACACTGAAATTTGAATTGTTTTTTTGTTGTTGGTGAGTATTGCTTATTCTGTTGCAATGTCTGACCTTGAATCATTAATGAGCTTCAGTGTGTGAATCAGTGCTGGGTAATAACAGACCAGAAAACCCAACCAAGCCAAATAGGCCGAGATTGCATTTTCCCCTTAAAAGTGCAGTTCTGACTGCATCCCAAATACACTTATGCCCTTTTGAGGAAATTTGATCCACAATTTCACAGGGAATGTTTGCAGTGTTGGTCCTTGAGATGCTTAGGATGACCAATGTTTTGAAGCCTATAGTTCCTCATGACTTGCAGGAGATGATGTTGAACCCTGGATTAGAGGCAGCTGACTAACTCCATAAGTGAGCCACTTTCCATTCAACAAATGTAATAACTGTTTGTACAAAAGAATGAAGAGAATTCCAGAACAAACCGAAACATGATGAGCAAAAGCCAAAAAATGAAGCTTTCTGAGCAAATTGATGCAACATACGAACATTTTACAAAAACATTAAATTCCTAATGGCCTTTTCTCATAACCCATTTGTAAGCACTTATTGGAAAACATTATACATGATCCAACTGTATTCTGGTCTTCCTGTAAGTAATTGAGATAGCTGATCTGTCTTGTAAAATTGAAATTGTAGCATAGTTTACACTAAGCGTCATCCAAAGCCAAGTATTCTAATTAAAATGATACCTCTGGGAGGTGGTTTAGACAAGCTGGGTTGTGTTCAATTGAGTTTGATCATTAAGATTCAGAACAGTTAATGAGGGCCCTGAAAGGAAGGGAGGTATTGGGGCCAAAATGAAAGAGCAGATGAGGCTGAGGAACTTCCCCTTTACTTCAGCATTGGAAAAGAGGGGGAAAAAGAGAGAGTGAGAAAAACATTTACAATAGAGGACATAGCCCCTTTCAGGAATTAAGGGGAGAGGGGCAAAGTTTGACAGAGAAAAATCCTATTTGGATACAAGAAGAGAGAATGGACAGAAAGGGAAGGCTCCACAAGATAGTTGATATGCAAGAAAACTGGTTGAATAGGGCTGAGAATTTCTGTTGGGGGGAAAGAGAGGGACACAGTTCTGACCATAGGATGAAAGAAGGTGTTGAAGAAAAGGAATCTGTTGAATTAGAAGTTAGGAAGAGGGGTAAAGGAGAGATACCATGTTGAATGGCATTCAGGAAAAGAGGAAACAGAAAGTTAGCATGTCAACGGGGATGCTGGAAAAGCAACAAAGGAGAGACATTATGTTGACTAGGTTTAAGGAATACCTCTCCAAGCAACCTATCAAGCTCCATTTTTGGAAGAGTTTGTGGTCTCTGCTTTAACAATGTGTCATTGCAGAATTCCACCTTATAAACATCCTCAGTGTAAAGAATTTTTTTTTGCCAACCAATCAGCACCTTTTCTCGCGTGGTATAAATTGTTATGATAGTTTGAAATCTGACATTGTTGTGTTTGTCCCGATGAGTGCACGATGAAAAGCTTTGTCAACATGTCTCTCAGCAAGACTGAACATTTTTAATAATCTCTCCTTTATTTCTTTTGCAATTAACTTAAACATATGCCCTTTGTCTCCACTGATCAGTGGAGACAATCTGTGGCTATTTATTTCATCCTTAAAGAAAATTGTTGTACAGAACCTTTCATGACCTCAGGGTGTGCCAAAGTAATTTGAAGCAACAAAGCACCTCACTAAAGTACTTCAAGGCCAAATCACTGTTGTGATGTCAGAAATGCAACACTCAATTTATACACAGGGGAGGCTGTAGCACTGTGGTATTGTCACTGGGCTAATATTCCAGAGAATCCTCTGGGGACCTGGGTTTGAATCTCAACATGGCAGATGGTGAAATTTGAATTCAATAAAAAAAAATCTGGTCTGATGTCTATAAAACCATTTCTGCTTAAAAACCCACTTGGTTCACTAAATCTGCTTTCGTTACCTGGGTGTGGCCTATGTGTGACTCCACATAAATGCAGTTGACTCTTAAATGCCCCCCTGAACAAGGGCAGTTAGGGGGTGGGTGATAAATATTGGACTAGCCACATCCCATGAATGAATTTTTAAAAAGCATTTAAATAACTAAACGGTCAGGTGATCTGGTTCAGAGTTAAATGCTGAGAAAGACACAAGGGAACACGCCCTGGTTCTGATTAAAGGTCACTGACCTCAAACGTCAACTCTGTTTCTCTCTCCACAGATGCTGCCAGACCTGCTGGGTATTTCCTGCATTTTTTTGTTATCATTTCAGTTCTCCGCATGTGCTATTGGACCAGACATACTATAGATGAAACAATGAGTGAATGATCAATTAGAGGTTGGTATCTGCCATATAAAAGATACCGACAAGTTTCAAATCTAGCAACCTGTGGAATTATAGCTTTATGATCAGCAATATTCTTGAAAGTGAGTTTTGAACTAAAGCCATGAAAACTGTCACTATTATTATGGTTTTGGTGGCGAGTAACAGATTAAATTGCTGATTATTTTACTAGACTGATAGCATAAAGGCTTTATATTTCCCTGACTTTGCAGGGGTACTAGGAGGACATGTTAGATTTTATTCTAACTTGTTACAACAGCACTGTAACTCAAACCTGGCTGTCACAAAAGTTATCTGATAAATGAACACGTTTGGAACGTGCCATACATCTATTTTGACTGAGTAAAGTGAAAGAAATATAACTTACCTTGACAATTGGGCTAGGTGCTGTATTGGCGCATCACGCTGGTCCATCCCCATACTCCGAGTTACTCTTGACGCCCACCCAGCGCGGCTTGACCAGAACCGCCCATGGCACCAACCGCCTGACGCAAAATTCGGCAAGATCTGAAACCCAGCATGAACATGGCCTGAGTCCCGAGGCTGCCAGTTTTGAGACACTGAAACTGTATTTCCATACGACTGTCCGACATTTGATTAACATTGAGAGTCAGCATGCACGTGGATTGGGATTTGGTGGGTTTAAATCTCACGTAAAAACTAACGCACGTAATCCGAGGTGACGGCAACAGGATACTGAAGGAGTGTTGCACTGCCGGAGGTGCTGTCCTTCGGATGAGATGCTTAAAATGTGCTATCTGAAGAGAAGGGAGTTCTCCCAGCGACCCAGCCAACAATTCCCCTCCCCAACCACCTCCAATAAAACCAGTAGATTAACTGGTTATTCATCTTGTTGCTAATGCTTCGGCTCTTGCCAAACATCTTTTCATTCTCATTTTATACTAAAACTGTACTGTTCGTTTGATTTTTACACCATCCTGCAATATTTATGTGTTATCGCTAATAATTGTCTGTAATCTGTTCCATTTTCCCTGCCCCCATATCCTGTTCCTAGGGATTTATGTGCCAGTGCATTTGTATGGCCTTTTTTTCTTTGTTAACTAAATCTGGAAACAAATTCTTGTGGTAGGACTGGCATTGGATCAAGGAGCATAAGATTTTAAATTGCTCCACTTTAGATTAGAAATACAAAGGATTGCTCAAGAAAATTGTCAGAGGGTAATTTCCTATGGACAATGTTTACTTTACTGTATATATTCATGTATGAGGAGACCCATGTGCTCGACAATCTTCCTATGTCCTAGCCAAAAACCTGAAGAAAAGAAATCCCCAACCCAAGTCATGTCTCTGGCCTCCCATGGAGCAGGGAACGTACCCTGAGTGTTCATCTATGTTAATTAGGTAAATGCTTGGTTAATTGCCATATTTCTTCAGCAGACATAAACCTGTAAAGCACCTCATTGCTAGTCTCATCTTTTCAGATAAATGTTCTCATCGTTCCAGAGTTTTCTTATTACCTTGTCTCTCGTCTTGCCTTCAATTCCTCAGTTGCCCTTGAAAATCTATTGCTATGGGTGTAATTTAATGCCTTCCCCCAAGGCGCGTTAGGAGGTGAGGGATGGGGGCAGGGCATTTAATTGGGTGAGAGAGTGTGGGGCGGGCACCCTGCTGCCTCGCTGCCTCCACCCCAATTAAGTCTGGGGCGGGGAGGCTTGTGGACGGCCTAATGTTATGGGAGATTACATGGGCCGTGGGAGTGGGAGTGGGTGCGAGTTGGAGGAAGGGAGGGAAATAGCATTGGGCCATGTTGCTCTAGTTATTGTGGTGTGGGGAAAAACCTGGTCTTTTCCTGCCTATCATGATTGTCTGCTCAATTACCATAAATCACTCATCAAGGGGGTTCACGCTGTCGTTTTCTTTCCTCAGTGGAATCGCCCTTGCCCGCTGGCGCCGGGTGTGCTGGGCAGCTAGAGCGGACAATATGGCGAGAAGGTCAATAATCGGTTTCACGGCGTCACAAAACCAGTTTGCGATCATCCACTCAACCCGTGTTTCCCGCCACTGGGAACCTCATTGTAATACATCAACATATCATGATAAGGCCAGACCACCGGAATCATTCCCGCCTCCCCGCCCCCCACTGCCCCCCCACCCCCCCCCACACAGCTGGATTGTCTGTCCACTTCAGCATGATTGCACGCTAACATGTTTCATAACAGCATATATAAGGCGTGCACTTAATGGGCTGCACTTGCATGGGAACTCAGAGGTGAGTACACAGTAATGTTGCACAGCACTCATGAGGATTGCCTGCTGGACTTCAAGGTTGAGGCAGGATGGAGGTGTGGGGGGCAAGGGCTGCCCTGTGGGTGAGGCAAATTTGGGTTGAGGGCAAGAGCTGCCCTGCGGTTGAGGCGATTGGGGCTGGGGGCAAGGACTGTCCTGTGGTTGAGGGGACTTGTGGGTGGGGGCAAGGACTGCCCTCTGGTTGAAGGCAGTGCACAAGTGCATGCGGGGTCAGGGGAGAGGGAAGCGGCCACGCATTAAGGAAACCTTGTATAAAGTTCCTCTTGGAACTTGGATGCAACCAGGGATTGGGAGGTTGGACCATCACTTTGGTCTGAAGGCTGCACAGAGCACAGGGAAGAGGCCCTGGACTGAGCCACCTGCCTTTATCTTGTGCAGAAAGGTTTCACATCTGAGTGACACAAACACTGCTCATCAGAGCAAGGAGCCATAGGCAGGGAGACATCCTTGGGAGTGTATTGACAATAGTGAACAGCATGTATAAGTGATTTACACCTGTTGCTGGGCAACTACATCTTCTTTATCTTCCTTACCCTGCCGCTACATCTTAGTGCTTCCCGGACATCCACAGCAGAAGTGAAGGCAGCCTGATGACTACAATGCCCTGTCTGTGATGACCTTGGCGGGCATCCTCTGGAGGGCCAAGACTTGGAGGGTGCCGGCCTGCTTTCTGGATCCTGATATGCGGCAGTGACACCCTCCTCGGCCTGGGGATCTAGAGCTGCTGAGTGGATGGACCGGACGCCTCCGGAGTAACCTGGATGGCTGGCTCTGGAGGGGTGGGGGGGGTGGGGGGGTTGGGTGGGGGGGGGGGAGGGTGGGGGGGGTGCCCTGCTGATCCAGGGGCCCCAGGCTGAATCCTTGAGGAGCAGGGGTAGCTGGAGTGAGATCGAGCTGCCCCACACCTCTCTCGCATACACGCTGTTGGAGGCTAACTATGATGTCGGCGATGGAGTTGAGCCCATGCAGCAGTGCAGGAGCGACATCCTGGACCAAGGTCTCCATGGCGGCCGCCATCCAACCAGTGTTGATCTCAGAGCGTTAGTATGCCGGCACTATCACCTCAGCCTGAAGTGGACAGGCTCCTCCATCATGCCTTGCAGGCAGCAAGGAGTACAGCGGCCATCCCTGATGTTCCCGAGCTTGCCTGTGCAGCTCCAGCAACTGTGACATGACCGAGTCCAGAGGCTCGTCATCTGACTTGGACTCAGCAAATTTCTGGCCTCCAGCAGTCCTCTGAGTGCCGGGGACCTGGGAAGTCCCTTTCACCACCTGCTGTGGATCAGACAGTGCAATGTGCTCACCAGATTATGACCCTGTGGCTATTCTAAAGCTAGGTCCCACTGAGGTGTGTGCCTCTGTGCTAGTGGAGGGTGTGGGTGAACACTGTGACGGGACTTCAGGGAGTGTTGATTGGGGCTTGATTGGAGGCCCTGAGTCATGGGCTCCCTTGATAGTTTCCCAGATGTGCCTGTGAAAGCAAGGAGAGATAATTAGTGTATGGCAGTGGCCTGTGAAACAGTACACATCACTCACAGCATGGTTGTCTGATGGATGTTACACTGCTGGATCCTCACTTGGTAGAGCAGCGCCAACCTCACCGTCAGCACAGGACTGGTCCAGATCCTCGCCTACCAGTGGATGGCTCTGTTTTCAAAGTCCATGAGGACCTTGATTTCAGGCATTCTTCCACCTTGTTGTGTGCCAGCTTGCCCTGCATGAATAGAGATGGGGAATGTAAACAGGAAGCCTGGCATACGTGGGTGGTGAGTGATCCCATGAATGGGGTGAAGACGATGACGGTGAGTGTGAGAGAGTGAATGGTGATGTCCCTTGAACTGGCAGTGAGCGAGGGGCCTGTGGATGTGTGATGGGTTTGTGAGTGTGTGAGTTGAGTGATGAGAAGAGTGACTTACCCTGGCGGAACGGAGGAGATCATTCATCCTCTTCCGGCATTGGGTGGTTATCCTCTTTGGAAGGGCATTGGCACTGGCCACTGCTGTCACCGCACACCCCCCCCCACCCCCAAGCAGGATTAGTGGGGTTGCTGCCCATCCTGCGGCCAGAGCAGGATAGAGGACAACATGGTGGGCAATCTCGAGAGACCCTTCATTGAACCTTGGGGCTGCAGTATACTTGCCTTTCGGGCCCATGTCTTCCGTGCAGCAGTCGTGGGCTGGAAGCACTGAGAGGTGTGCGTGCAGCTGCACTTTAAGTATGATGATGCGGCGAGGTGATGGCATGGCGGGTGAATGAGAGCCCACCCGGCTGCCATGGAAACGACGTGTTTCCTGGGAATGCATAATCGGTGCGGCAGGTATGGGATGATACAGTATGACAAGCTGCCTTTGCCACCTATAAGTAAAACATTGTTTTACTTGCCCGCTACCGGACTTAGTGCAAATCTGGGACAAATCTGCCCCCTGTCTGTGTTGTGAGTCTGCCTAGGCTTAATGATAGAACCCTTATTCCTGACTCAGGAAGCTCTTGGATTGAGTCCCAGTCTCAGCACATGAGCACATAATCTAGGCTGGCACTTCCCTTGCAGCACTGAGGGAGTGCTGCACTGCTGGGGGTGCCGAACTTCAGGCAAAGCATTAACCTGGGTCTCCCAATTATCCCTTTAGGTGGATGTAAATGATCCCATTTATAAAGCATCTTTCACAACCTCTGGGCATCTCAAAGCACTTTTCAACCGATAAAACTTTTTTGAAGTGTGTTCACTGTTCTAACCGAGGGGAAGATAGGAACCAATTTGTGTACAAAGGTTTTATAAACAGCAATGAAAATAAAGGATTGGATTATCTGACATTAGTTGAAGGGTAGATAGGTAAAGAGGCAATGCAAGGCAAAACACCTAGAAAACGTGCACAAGTTGGCATGGATGGGTAATATCAGAATGTAGACTGGCCTCTCTATGGGACAGTCAGTGAGGGCAGCAAAGAGGAGAAATCAGTGGAGAAATCAGTTCAGAATGTGGCCAACCTTTGGAACAAGGATGAATGAAAGACAGAGACAGTTTTTGGCCAAGGCACCAGGAAAACTCACCTTTTTCTTCACTTGTGCAATGGGATCTTTTCTAAGCCATCCATCTAAGGGAACAGCAAGACAATAGTACCCCCGAACTTCATACAACCTTCAGTTTAGATCGCATGCTGGTCCTGGTGCGGTGTTTGTATTTGCTGCCGTCTGAGTCAAAGGATAAGTCAGTTTCAAAATAATGTTTATCTACATCTTTGAGATTAAAATCACCGTGAATCTGGCTGGCATGACTCATAACGTTAAAATTCTTTTAATCTTCAGACTTCTAACACTGAACTATACCAGTGGGGTATAGTATCAGACTCCATATGGACTCGTATGAAATCCCTGTAAGCATTTTCACACTGCAATGGGGAAGCACACATGGGGATTCAGTTAGGACTTGGTTAAGTAATTGTAATGTTCAACCAAAAAAAATGCCTTCGATTTTAATGGTGTTGGCATCTTAAGTATCTGGAATTCACTGCCTGAAAGGGTGGCAGAAGGAAATTCTGCAGTAACTTCTTAAAGGAATGATTACTTGAAAAGGAAGCATACTCAGGGTTATGGGGAAAAAAGGAAGGGAGTGGGACTAATTGGGTTAACACTTTCAAAGAGCAGGCACAGGTGCGAAAGGCTGAGTGGCCTTCTCTGCACAATATCGGCAGACTGGGTGGGTGCGGGGAGATGGGAGAAGATACTCAGGTTGGAAGACAGGATTAGCTTGTCGCTTCCCCAACTCCGATTAAGACAGGGGTAGGGGAAGCCAAGATCAGCACCCCTGCCCCTAGGCCAATTGAGGCCCTTAAGAGGCCAATTAAGGGCCTAATCTCACCACTGTTATTATTCTGTCAGTGCGGGTGGGGGCTCACCCAACATGGACAGGCTGCTAGGTATAGCTCAAAAGGCCCACAGTCAGCAAGGGTCACCCAGCCTGCCCTCCACAGTCTCTCTCAACTCCTCTCACTGGGGCCTGCCTGACTGGCCCCAGCAGGCCTGTCCCACTCACCTTCTGGGACCTTCATCGATGTTGCTGCTCCAAGCTCCTGCAGTCCCAGCAGAAGCCACCACTCCTGGTGGCGCTGCTGGGACTTAAGAGCTGCTGACCATCGCTGCCTTCAAACTTCCAGCAACCTCGAGGGCTGGCAGCAGATTGCTCTTTTGATGCTTAATCCCACTGGAGCTCTGAGAAATGGCCACAGCGGTTGAGGGGGGGAGGGGGAGGTGACAGGAGGGGGGGTGGGGGGGCGGAGGGGGGATGTGGTGATTGGGAGCGAGGTGGTGGGGTTGTTCCCAGTGGCTTTCTAGCTGATTGACAGGCCACTGTCACAACCATTAAATTCACTCCTTTGTGCCTGTGCTTCTCTGATTGCGTGATTGTATTGTTTTTGGATTCCTGTTTGATCTACTTAACATTTTAACACTTTGCCTGATGATTAGAGCAGGTACTTTAGAGGAATTCCGGGGATCTAAATAACAAGAAGACATTAGACCAAATCCTGCTGGACCTTTCCCTTCCTGTCAAAGAAGAATGTATCCCCTTTTAAGGTAGATTGATGCAGAATCCACAAGAATAAATTAGGACCAAGAAAGGCCTTGTATTTACAAGCACCTTTTACAACCTCAGGATGCTCCATAGCGTTTCACAGCCAACGAAACATTCTGAAAATATTGGCACCATTGTAGTTGAGGGATATGCAATAGCCAATTCATGCTCCACAAACAGCAATGAGTTAATTGTTGAGATAGTTTGTTTTAGCCCAGAAGGAAAAAAAAAACAGTAAAAACTGGGAAATAAGAATACTGGTCTGAATTGGTCTTGTATACCTTAAAATGGAACACCAGTAAAAACTGGGCACTAAGAGTACTGGTCTGAACTGGTCTTGTATACCTTAAACTGGAACACCAGTAAAAACTGGGAAATAAGAATACTGGTCTGAACTGGTCTTGGTATACCTTAAACTGGAACACCAGTAAAAACTGGGAAATAAGAATACTGGTCTGAACTGGTCTTGTATACCTTAAAATGGAACACCAGTAAAAACTGGGAAATAAGAGTACTGGTCTGAACTGGTCTTGTATACCTTAAACTGGAACACCAGTAAAAACTGGGGAATAAGAGTAATGATCCGGACTGGTCTTGTATACCTTAAAATGGAACACCAGTAAAAACTGGGGAATAAGAGTACTGGTCTGAACTGGTCTTGTATACCTTAAACTGGAGCACCAGTAAAAACTGGGGAATAAGAATACTGGTCCAAACCGTTTTTTCCTTCTAGGGGAGAAAAAGCTCAAATATGATTTTTTTTGTGGATACTGTGACAAGGCCAGCATTTGTTGCCTACCCACAATTGCCCTTGAACAGAGTGACATGGTAGGCCATTTTCCATATTTATTAATTAAATTTAAGTTCCACCAGATGCCATGGTGTGATTCAAACCCGTGCCTCCAGAGCATTAGCGTAGGCCTCTGGATTACTAGTCCAGTGATATTAGGACTGCACCATTTTTCCTCCTTTATTTCTGTCATGGATCTATGTCGGTAAATCAGACTTTGGCATGTACACTTTCTCTTGGGTAGTTTTGCTACTCTTACATTAAAGTTTGTTATATTATGAACAGCAGTTACAACATTTCTTGATGTCATGAATTCTTCTTACATTTCCATGCAAATAACACAGTGTGAATGAAAACCATTCAAAAATATGTCAACAAGGCTTTTGTCAGATTTCTGATCTTTATCGTTATCACTAGCATGGGACTTCTTGTTTTCCTATTACAACCACTGCAGTCAAGTGAAATTAATTAACCACTAAATGGAGATTGTACAATTCATGGGATATGTGATATTTAATATTTAGTCTCCCCATGTTGTTCTCTTTAGAACAGAGAATGTTAAGGGGAGACTTAATAGAAGTATTCAGAATTAGGATGGATGTTAGTAGAGTAACTAAAGAGGGTCACTAACCAGGGGGCAGAGATTTAAGGTAATTGGCAAAAGAACTGGGGGGTGGAGGGATTGATGAGAATCTTTTTTTAATGCAGAAAGTTGTTATGATTAAGCCTGAAATCTGGCTTAAAGAAAAGCTAAAAAAAATCAAGAAATTAAGTACCAGTGTAACTCTGAACAATGGTGCCACTGCTCATTTGAAGTTTAGGGAATACCAGACCAGTATGTCCCATATAACTCCCAGTGCCTACCCTAATTTCCTTCAGTTCTGGTATCATGTACATTATTTGCTTCCCCTAAGTTTAGGCATGAGGCTTTGGCTTCTGTCTGAGGTAATCCTGAGTCTGTTTCTGATGCCCATTTTCTGCTAACCTTGTCATTATGACTGAGGCAAAGTAAACAACATTACCTCAGTCATCTAGTGAGGTTAAACCAGCCTCTTTGGCAGCAGTGGGCATCTCCACTCCTGTACAAACATGTAGACACAAACTTGAACATTCCTTTTCCTAATATTTCATGAATTAAATTGAGGTGGAATCTAGGGCTAAAGAGTGATGTTACTTGCTCCAGCCTGAGAGCTGAAGGAGTGGAATTATAACGTAGCAGATGATGTGCGCCAGGTGGATCAAATCCGTGAGGGAAACTTGATCACATGGTCACAATGATTTTGCAATTTGTACTTTATTTTGAGGGGCGTGGCCTGAATCCAGTAGTAATAAGTTTACCATGACTTCAGAGAATTTTTAGAAAACTAAATTAGGCATTCTGTGATTCTGTGATTTATTAACAAAAGAAAAGATTTCAAGCACATACATAGGTCTACAAATTACTACTATAACAACTCCTAAAGCCCCTAATTAACCTGGCTTCCAGTCACACCCCCATTAAGGCAACAGTAAAAAATAATTAGATTTCAAACAGATCCAGGCAAATCACCACAACACCCTGGACAGTAGAATCCAAAGTGGCTTTTCCCAGCTTCAGGTTCTGTAGACAGCAACTTAATGCACAAACACTGGAGGCTTTTCACACTTCTGGCAGATCTTACAAGCCTTCCCCTCTGACACATAGCCTCATTTCCAGTTATACGAGTTTCTCCCTTTCAATGCAAATTCTATTGTTCCCATATGTCTTTGGAATTTACCTTTCTGATAGTATAAATCTTTTCATGGTGCTAATACTATCAGTAACCTTTGGGAAAAATAAACACACTTGGCTTAGCTTCTCTGGCTAGGTGTAACATCCTACCACCCCTTTGAAATTCAAACTACGCTGATTTATCTAAAAACGCAAATTCTACTCACCTCACATTCTAAAATTTCAACCATGTTTACGTGTTTGGCATTTCAAATTTAGCTGCTTTTGATGAATCAAAAGCCTCCAGACCATGTTTCTCCAATTCAATTAAATACCACACACACAGACACACACAGGGAAACTATCCAAACCCCACAATTAACCTACTTTTACAATAAATTGCAATAATATTATGAGAGTTATTATACTTTCATGATAGTGGTGGGCAGGCTGCAGACCAAGTGGGCTGCCTTGTCCTGGATAGTGTCTTGAATGTTGTTGCAGCTGCAAGTGCATAGTATACCATCACACTCCGGACTTGTGTCTTGTGATTGTTTGACACACTGTCACAAGAGGGAGAAAAATATTAAATCCAGAGCCCCCCCAAGGTGTTATTCCTTCAAGTTCCACTGTCCCCCCCCACCCCCACCCCCACCACACGAACTCTCAAACCCCCACTGGCAGGTTTGAAGACAGGTGGGGCACGTTAAATCCAGCGGGCAACCTGCCTGCCCCCTACCTACCTGCCCCTGCTCCCACTAGCAGTTTTACAAGTGGCAGAGTTAGTGTTGGGCAGCCCAGTGGGTAACTAATGCCCACAAGTGCTTCATCCCACCTCCGGGATTTAACTGGTGGCAGGAGAGGCCCACGTCAAGGGTCCAGCCTGACAGGTTTCCCTGCATGGGCTAGTGGTCAGGGTGGGGTGGGGAGGAGTACCATCTTTAACTAGGCTCAGCGGAGAGCCCCCCCAAGGTATTATTCCCCCAAGTTCCACTGTCCCCCCCCACCACACCACCCCCCCCCACACCCCACCCTCCGCCACACGAACTCTCAAACCCTCCTCCCACCAACCTCTGACCTTATAGCCAGAAAGGTGTCAGGGGCCACGTCACCCTGTAAGATCCAGGCCTCTGGGTGAGTACCTGCCACCAATAATTCTTATCCACTGGGTTGCTTTCATATTTACACTTTCTTTGAATAATTAATTTCCTTTTGTTTGCAACGTCAGCAATGAGGTCTTAGGCAAATACTCAGTGAGAGGGATGTGTTGAGACAGGCCTGATTCTGAATTACCTCATTCTTTTGGCACCTTGTTCATTGCTGACTGCATCACCTTGTTTGCTGTATTTGCTTTTTAACTGCACAGACCAGTTTAGCTCTCACCAATTGACTCCTTGCATGTTAACAACTTATGTTGCCCTCCTGCTGGCCTGCTCACCAACCCCCCCACCCCCCCCCCCCCCCCCCCACCCCCCCGCCCCCCAACCACTGCCTCCACCACCCACAAGCCTGTTCTTGCTCCTTGTATCTTGATAAATCCACTCCATCAACACAGCCAGTTTGGCGGAGGTGCAAGCATGAAGATGGCCTATGTCAATGTCTGTTTGCCAGGAGCAGGAGGCCATTTGAAGGTCTGTAGTTGCATGGAATTGAAGCCAGAGAAGAAACAGATGGGGGAAGCTTGAGTGGGTTCCATAAATTGCACAAGAAATCTGCTGCCCAGCCTGGTATACTTGTGATTCCAGACCCACGGCAATGTGGCTGACCCTTAACTGCCCTCTGAAATGGCCTAGCTAACCACTCAGTCATAACATACCGCTACAGAAAAGTCAAAGGAGAATAAAACCAGACTGACAATGCAGCATTCCCATAAGGTACTGGGAATAACAAAGGCAAACTCTGCTTAGTTGACCCTCTCCTTAAAAATACCTCAGGGCTTGTGCCAAAATTGGGAAAGCTGTCCTATAGGCAGGTCAAGCAACAAACTGACAAAATCATACTCACCATGTCATACCTCCCAGCCCATGTCCCAGACTCCTCATTCCCCATCTTTTGTTGAATCCTCAACATCAGACCCCATGAAGTCTCGTGGCATCAGATCAAACAAGGGCAAAGAAACCTCCTGCTGAGTACCACCTACCGTACCACCCACCCCCCATCACAGCTGATGATTCAGTGCTCCTCCATGTTAACCACCGCTTGGAAAAAGCACAGAGAGCATTAAGGACACAGAACATACTCTGGGTGGAGGCCTTCAAAGTTCATCAACCAGAGTGGCTTGATAGCATCACTACCGACTGAGCTGGCCAAATTCTAAAGAACATATCTGCCAGACTGTGCTGCAGCAGGTGGTGGGAGAATCAACAAGAAGTTAAAACCTAGGTAACCTGGTCCTCGCCAATCTACCTGTTACAGATGCATCTGCCCATGACAGTATTGGTGGGAGTGACCATCGCACAGTCCTTGTGAAGACGAAGTCTCATCTTGACATTGAGAATACCCTCCATTTTGTTGTGTGGCACTACCACCATGCTAAATGGGATATATTTTGAGCATATCATGCAGCTCAAAACTGGGTACCCATGAGGCACTGTGAGCCATCACCAGTGGCACCAGAATTGTACTCAATCACAGTATGTAACCTCACTGGTATGTCTCTCACTCTATCATGACCATCAAGCCATGGGATCCACACTGGTTCAATGAGGAGTGCAAGAATACATGCCTGGAGCAGCACCAGACATGCCTAAAATAAGACGCCAACTTGATGAGGCTACAGCACAGGTCAATATATATGATAAACAGTGGATGCAGCATGTTATGGACAAAGCTACAACCATTGAATCAGATCAAAATTGTTACATCCAGTCATGAATGGTGGTGGACAATTGAACAACAAACAGGAGGAGGAGACTCCACAAACATCCTGTCCTTAATCGTGTGGGAGCCTAGCACGTCAATGCAGTAGACTAGCTGAAGGATTCACAACCACCTACAGGCAGAAATGCCGAGTGGATGATTCATCTTGGCCTCCTCCTGAGGCTCTCGGTATTACAGGTGCTAGTCTTCAGTCAATTTAATTCTCTCCACACGATATCAAGAAATGGCTTAGAAAGTGGATACTGCAAAGGCTATGGGTCCTGTCAGTATCCTGGTTGTAGTACTGAAGGCTTGTGCTCCAGAACTTGCTGTGCCCCTGGCCAAGCTGTTTCAGGACAGCTACAACACTGGCCTCTGCCTGACGATGTGGAGAATTGCCTAGGTTTTCCCTGTACACAAGGAGCAGATCAAATCAAATCTGGCCAGTTACCACCCCATCAGTTTACTCTTGAACATCAGCAAAGTGATGGAAAGTGTCATCAATTAGGGGACACTTACACAGCAATAACCTGCTCAACTGATGTTTAGTTTGGGTTCTGCCTGGGGTATTCAGCTCCTAATCTTATTACAAACCTGGGCAAAAGAATTAAATTTGAGAGGCCAGGGTGAGAGTGACAGCCCTTAACATCAAGGCAGCATTTGACTGAGTGTGGCATCAAGGAGCCCCAACAAAACCAAAGTCAATGGGAATCAGGGAGAAAACTTTCCACTGATTGGAGTCATAGCTAGCACAAAGGAAGATGGTTGTGTTTGTTGGAGATCAATCATCTCAGTCCTGGGACATCGCTGCAAGAGTTCCTCAGGGTAGTGTCCTAGGCCCAACCATTTCCAGCTGCTTAACAAATGACTTTCCCTCTATCGTAAGTTCAGAAGAAGGGTTGTTCACTGATGATTGCACAATGTGCAGCACCATTTGCAACTCCTCAGATTCTGAAGCAGTCCGTGCCTGCTTGCTGCAAGACCTGGACGATATCCAGGCACGACGTGATAAGTGGCAAGTTACATTCACGCCACACAATTGCCAAGCAATAGCCATCACAAATAAGACAAAATCTAACCATCTCCTCTTGACATTCAATGACATTACCATCACTGAATCCCCCGCTATCACCATCCTGGGGGTTACCGTTGACCAAAAACTGAACTAGCCATATAAATATGGTGGCTACAAGAGCAGGTCAGAGGCTCAGAATTGTTTGGTGAGTAACTCACCTCCTGAATCTCCAAAGCCTGTCCACCATCTACAAGTCAGGAGTGTGATGGAATACTCTCCGCTTGCCTGGAAGAGTGTGTTTTGTTTTGCGTTCAGGGTCTAGATAGGATTTGTCTATTGTCCAAAAGTAAGCTGCTCCAGACTGTAGATTATTAAAACTATTATTGTTTCTTTAAAGCACGATATATATTTTAGGAACCCTGTATAAGGTTGGAACTTCTCCTCCTTCAGGATCTCTGTTACTCAGTCATGCGTTTTTCCATCACTGTTACATCAGCATCACGGGCTTCCGGTGTTAACCCTTTACTCTATGGAGCGCAGCTCCAACAACACTCAAGAAGCTCAACGCAATCCAAGAGAAAGCAGCCCACTCTCTCAGCGCCCCATCCACCATCTTAAAACATTCATTCCACCATCTGTGCATAGTGGCAGCAGAGTGTGCCATCAGTATGATAGATGCACTGCAGCAACTTTGACAGCACCTTCCAAACCTGCGACCTCTATCACCTTGAAATACAAGGGCAGCAGACGCATGGGAACAGCACTTTCTGCAAGTTCCCCGATACCAGATGGACTACAGCAGCTCAAGAAGGCGGCTCACCGCAATCTTCTCAAGGGTAATTATGGATGGGCAGCAAATACTGACTCTCTCAGCCATGTTCACATCTCATGAAGGAATAAAAAACATGCAAGAATCCAGTGATGATGAGTGCTGCAACCTTCATTGCAGTCTACAGTTTTCAGACCCTGCGTATGTCAATCAGTCATTCAGCCACGTCGAAAAGCATTTCTCATCTCTAGGTCATTAAAAGCAGCAAGACAACCACTGGGGATTCATTTCTAGAGGGTTTTAACTTTATATCAGAGAAGCTATGTTGTATAGGACCTTGGTTGAACCACACTTGGCGTACTGTGCATATCTCTGTTCTCCGCATATAAAATGGATGTAGAACCACTGGAGAAGTTGCAAACTAGATTCACAAGGATGATGTAAGAACTGATATCAGGAAAGGCAGAACAGGCTGGGGGCAGTTTTCTCTAGAAAAGATAAGGCTGGGGGCTGACTTGTTGGAGATTGATAAGGCTCTGAAAGGTTTTGATAGGGT
Organism: Carcharodon carcharias; assembly: GCF_017639515.1. Taxonomy (NCBI): domain Eukaryota; kingdom Metazoa; phylum Chordata; class Chondrichthyes; order Lamniformes; family Lamnidae; genus Carcharodon; species Carcharodon carcharias. The sequence goes on along the minus strand of NC_054468.1, from coordinate 16,201,738 downwards.
AGATGTGGAGAAGTTGTTTCCATTTGACCAATAAATATAAGATAGTCACCAACACTTTCAACAGAAAATTCCAGAGAAAAGTTTTTACCCAGAGAGTGGGAGGTGTATAACTCAGTATCACAATATGAATAGCATATGGGTCATCCTCACGTGCAACAGGTCCACAATTTACTCTCGATATCAGCAAGGGGATCATGTTTGCACCTCCAGCAAACTGGCTGAGTTGGTGCAGTGAAGAAGTCAGAAGATACCTGAAGCAGCAACAGGCTTGGAGTATGTGGTGTGCTGGTGGGAGGGACATGCAGTTAAACTTCCGATGCAGAAAATAATATAATGCAGCCAATGATGGACAATGTGCGTAAAAGGGGGAAGCTAGATAAATATATGAGGGCAAACGGAATAGAAGGGTATGCTGATAGGATGAGATGAAGATGGGTGGGAGGAGGCTTCTGTGAAGCATAAAGGCCAACACAGAGCAGTTGGGCTGAATGGCCTTTTTCTGTGCTGTAGACGCAATTTAATTCTACGTAATGCAGTCATTTTATTCAATAAGACAACCTGGCACATAACCTTCGAAATAGTCCCTCAATGGAAGTAGAGGACCAAGGAGACATTTTATGACACTTAGATAAAAGCAAAATACTGCGGAGGCTGGAAATCTAGAACAAAATAATACCTGAAAAACTCAGCAGGTCTGAAAGCATCTGCGGAGAGGAACACAGTAAGCGTTTCGAGTCCAAATGACTCTTCATCAGAACTAAGGAAAAATAGAAAAGAGGTGAAATATAAGCTGGTTTAAGAGGGGGTGGGGTGGGACAGATAGAGCTGGATAGAGGGCCAGTGATAGGTGGAGATTGCCAAAAGATGTCACAGACAAAAGGGCAAAGAGGTGTTGACGGTGGTGATATTAGCTAAGAAACATGCTAATGGGCACATTAAGGGTGGAAAGCAGGACGAGCAAGGTACAGATAGCCCTAGTGGGGGTGGGGTGGGGGGTGGGGTGGTGGGGCGGGGGGGAATCAAAATAGGCTAAAAGATAGAGATAAAACAATGGATGGAAATACATTTAAAAATAATGGTAATAGGTGGGAAAAGAAAAATCTACATAAATTATTGGAAAAAGGAAGGATCAGAAAGGGTGGTGGGGAAGGAGGAGAGAGTTCATGATCTAAAGTTGTTGAATTCAATATTCAGTCCGGAAGGCTGTAAAGTGCCTAGTCGGAAGATGAGGTGCTGTTCCTCCAGTTTGCGTTGAGCTTCACTGGAACATTGCAGCAAGCCAAGGACGGACATGTGGGCATGAGAGCAGGGTGAAGTGTTGAAATGGCAAGTGACAGGGAGGTCTGGGTCATGCTTGCGGACAGAACGAAGTTATTCTGCAAAGCGATCACCCAGACTGCGTTTGGTCTCTCCAATGTAGAGGAGACCGCATTGGAAGCAGCGATTGCAGTAGACTAAATTGAGGGATGTGCAAGTAAAATGCTGCTTCACTTGAAAGGAGTGTTTGGGCCCTTGGACGGTGAGGAAAGGGGAAGTAAAGGGGCAGGTGTTGCATCTTCTGCGGTTGCATGGGAAGGTGCCGTGGGAGGGGGTTGAGTAGTAGTGGGTGATGGAGGAGGGGACCAGGGTGTCCCGGAGGGAACGATTCCTGCGAAATGCCGCCGGGGTGGTGAAGGGAAGATGTAAAAACAAAAAAACTGCGGATGTTGGAAATCCAAAACAAAAACAGAATTACCTGGAAAAACTCAGCAGGTCTGGCAGCATCGGCGGAGAAGAAAAGAGTTGATGTTTCGAGTCCTCATGACCTTTCGACAGAAGATGTGTTTGGTGGTGGTATCATGCTGGAGTTGGCGGAAATGGCGGAGGATGATCCTTTGAATGCGGATGTTGGTGGGGTGATAAGTGAGGACAAGGGAGACCCTATCATGGTTCTGGGAGGGAGAGGAAGATGTGAGGGTGGACGCACGGGAGATGGGCCAGACACAGTTGAGGGCCCTGTCAACCACCGTGGAAGAGGGGTGTGAGGAGCTGTAGTCGAGGTAGCTGTGGGAGTCGGTAGGCTTGTAATGAATATTGGTGAACAGTCTATCACCAGAAATTGAGACAGAAAGGGCAAGGAAGGGAAGGGAAGTGTCAGAGATGGACCATGTGAAAATGATGGAGGGGTGGAAATTGGAAGCAAAATTAATAACTTTTTGCAGATACAGCCGAGAGCATGAAGCAGCACCGACACAGTCATTGATGTACCAGAGGAAGAATTGTGGGAGGGGACCTGAGTAGGACTGGAACAAGGAATGTTCCACATACCCCATAAAGAGACAGGCATAACTGGGGCCCATGTGGGTACCCATAGCCACACCTTTTGTTTGGAGGAAGTGAGATGAGATGAAGGAGAAATTGTTCAGTAAGAGAACAAGTTCAGCCAGATGGAGGAGAGTAGTGGTGGATGGGGATTGTTCGGGCCTCTGTTCGAGGAAGAAGCGGAGAGCCCTCAGGCCATCCTGGTGGGGGATGGAGGTGTAGAGGGATTGGACGTCCATGGTGAAGAGGAGGCGGTTGGGGCCAGGGAACTGGAAATTTTTGATGTGATGTAGAGCGTGAGAGGAATCGCAGATGTAGGTGGGAAGAGACTGAGCAAGGAGAGAGAGAATGGAGTCAAGATAGCAAGAAATGAGGTTCTACCAACTCCAGCATGATGCCAACACCAAACAGATCTTCCCTTCATCATCCCTAGTGGAATTTCACAGGGTTCGGTCCCTCCAGGACACCCTGATCCACTCCTCCATCACCCCCTACACCTCAACCCCCTCCCAACCGCAGAAGGTGCAACACCTACCCCTTTACTTCCCCTTTCCTCACCGTCCAAGGGCCCAAACACTCCTTTCAAGTGAAGCAGCATTTCACTTACACTTTCCTCAATTTAATCTACTGCATTTGTTGCTCCCAATGCGGTTTCCTCTACATTGGAGAGACCAAATGCAAATGGGTGACCGCTTTGCGGAATAACTTCCGTCTGTCCGCAAGCATGACCCAGACCTCCCTGTCGCTTGCCATTTCAACATTCCACCCTGCCCTCATGCCCACATGTCTGTCCTTGGCCTGCTGCATTGTTCCAATGAAGCTCAACGCAAACTGGAGGAACAGCACCTCATCTTCCGACTTGACACTTTACAGCCCCTTCTGGACTGAATATTGAGTTCAACAACTTTAGACCATGAACTCTCTCTTCCTTCCCCACCACCTTTCCGATCCCCACTTTTTCCAATAATTCATATAGATTTTTCTTTTCCCACCTATTTCCCTTATTTTTAAATGTATTTCCATCCATTGTTTTATCTCTACCTTTTAGCCTTTTTCAATTCCTTCCCCCAACCTACCCCCACTAGGGCTGTCTGTACCTTGCTCGTCCTGCTTTGCACCCTTAATGTCCCCATTAGCACATTTCTTAACTAATATCACCACCGTCAACACCTCTTTGTCCTTTTGCCTGTGACATCTTTTGGCAATCTCCACCTATCACTGGCCCTCTATCCAGCTCTACTTGTCCCACCCACCCCCCCTTAATCCAGTTTATATTTCACCTCTTTTCTATTTTCCTTAGTTCTGATGAAGAGTCATACGGACTCGAAATGTTAAATGTATCTCTCTCCGCAGATGCTGTCAACCTGCTGAGTTTTTCCAGCTATTTTTATGACACTTGTTGTCTTTGTCAATGTCCTGGCTCTTTGATTAGCTCCTGATATACACGTGAGCCTTTGCCCAAATACTGTCCAAAAACATGGAGAAATAAGAAAAAAAGAGCAAATGTGTCTTTACATAGTTCCTCTCATGTTCTCAGAAAGCTCCAAGGTGGTTCTCAGCCAATGAATTATAGTCTCTGGTATGTTGGCATAAACAGGAATACCATTATTGATGTGTAGGGAACCATGATTCATTAATGAGAACAAATTGTCACCCAGAGACTGCAAAGGAGAAAAAAAAATTACTGAAAAACACTAGTAACTGATTTATGGCCACAGATGTTTCTCTATGTGGCTGAAAGCACAATAACTTTTTTTGGAGTGGTGCTACATCCATCAACAAGAGCAGATGAGACACAAGTGGGGAGGTCAAACACAGAGCTGGTGATCACTTTGCCAAACTCTTCTGGTTCTGCCTGCAAGTTCATCCCCAGTCTCCCAGTAGCTTGCCACGTACATTCTGACTTTACTGGCTTTGGGCTTCCACACTGGTCCAAGGGAGCTCAACGCAAGCTTGAGGAACAAGTACCTCATCCTTCCACAAGCTGCTTTTTATCTTTCTTGTCTTAATATTGACTCTAATATGAATAGACTTATCAGGGGAATGTGTATTTAAACTAAATTAAGTGAGTCAATACCAAAAAGATTGAGCTTTCTGTTCCTCATTTGCAAGTCGGAAATGGGATTACTACATTTTATCTCACCACTAAATAAAGCTATCTTTCCATCAGTTATAGTATACTAGGATTGCAAATCCTTTGACACTGTTACTACAAGTACAGACAGATCTCATTTTGGATCACTTTTACACTATAGTTAACCCTTTCTCACATGTTTCACTTATCATTTCCCTTCTTACCTTCCTCCAATGTTAACCAGATGAGAGGAAACACTGGTTGTTTTCTAGTTTCTCTTCTGCCTTGTACACAGGAACCTCCAATGTGCCAAAGGTGTTCATCCTTGGTGCCCTTTTATATATCATCAACAAGTATTCCTCACCAAAAGGCATTCAAAAGCATGTGACAGTCTTTCAATGTGCTTCTCTGGCACTCCACAATTCCAAGTTTGTTGTTATATCGGGTACTGATTGCTGCCGTCACACATACTCGATTCTCATCCTTGTTTTCAAATTCTTCTATGGGCTTACCTCTCCCGACCTCTGCAATTTCCTCCAGCCCTACACACCTCTGAAAACTCTGAGCTCCTCCAACTCTGGTCTCTGGCACAACCCTGATTGGCTCGCCTCACCATAATGGGCCCTGCCTTCAGCAGCCTACGGCCTAAGCTCTGGAATTCCATCCCTGCATCTCTCCACCTCTCCGCTGCACCTTTCAGCCACACCTTAAAACCTACCTGTGGTAGCAGGAATAAAATGTGCTCATAAAAACCAAAAATGAAATCCTAATAGGTTCACCTATGTCTTTCAGGAAAACAAACTTGCTATCATTAACTTGGCCTGGTCTGTGTGTGTGAGGCATGTCCACGTTGTGTGATTAACTCTTCTAATCATAATGCTCATCTAGAGAGCCGGTGCAGAATGGGCTGAATGGTCTCCTGCACTATAACAGTTCTGTGATTTTGTGAGGTTCGGAAGTGAGGGAGTGACCACTCTCCTACATTGGTAATGGGAGTGTAACAAAGTCCCACCAGGACAAGCTAGTTTGCAGATGTGCCTGCTTCCTTGCGTTTTTGCAGTATTCAAATTTACCTAAGGAAGGGTATATTTGCCTTAGAGAGGGGTGAATTGGAAGATTCACCAGGTTGATTGCTGGAGTGAGAGAGTTGTCCTCTGAGGAGGGATTAATCAGAATGGGGCAATATTTTCCTGGGATTAGAAGAATGGGAGGTGATCTCATTAAAATGTATAAAATTCTTAGAGATCTTGGTGGATACATGCTGAGAGTCTGTTTCCCTAACTAGAGAGTCCAGAACGAGGGCGCATCGTCTCAGGATAAGGGGTGGGCCATTTAGAACTGAGATGAGGAGACACTTCTTCACTCAGAAGGGTTGTGAATTTTTTGAATGCTCCACCCCAAAGGGCTGTGCACGTTCATTAGTTGAGTATATTTAAGACTGAGATTGACATGTCACCAAGGAAATCATGGAATCAGTGGTGGTGTGGGGGAGGTGATGCTGGGCAGCAGGAACTAGGGTTGAAGTAGATATTCAGCCATGATTGTTTTGTGTTGTCACTGAGCCTTGGTGAAGTTTTACTGTTACCATGTCCTCTTATCTTACCATACCTTGATGAGGCTTTCCTCCTCCTATGACAGACTTGAGACAGCTGATACAGTTTTACTTGAAACAATTTATTAAGAACTCTTTAGAAAGACCTCAGGGTTTCAGGACACAGACTGTTCTGCACCTAGCTCTCTTTGAAACTCTTGTTGATCTGGCTCCTGATGTCATAGTTACATTATTAATAGCATCATGGTCTCATTAACATTACCCTTAACCCATTGGTCTACAATGATCTTACTGAATGAAAAGTCAGATTCGAGGGGCCATCTGGCCTACTCCAGCTCTTATTTCTTATGTTATTATGTACTTAACAATGCTCCACTTCCTGAGACAGCGCCCGTCACAATCCACCCCTCCTCCACAGAATGTGGAAATTTCAGAATATACAGATTAAGCAGACGTGTGCCTACTTGTCCTGGCTGGCTGCTCATATCCATTGTTTGGACATGTCCATTCCTATAATCTATACAGGTATTATAATAATGACACAGTATCTTTAAGCTCCACAGTAGCATTTTATCATTGCTTCATTATTGAATTGATTACCAGTGGCAAGGACACAATATATATTTTGTATCTATATGTCACTGAGTTTATTTCCTGTATGGTGATCTTAGTTATTCAGTGCATAAAATCCAATGAGACTGTAGGACGCGCTGAACTGCTTCACCACTGTGCTTGGCTTACAAGCTATATTACCTGGATGATTGATCCTGTTAATTGAGATACCTGGAATCATTTTAAGGTGCTTTCTGCTGTCAAGTATCTTATTTATGAATCTGCATATCAAATAAATGTGGAGCAGAGAAAAGAGAGGCCAAGCAGAAAAATCCCAGCAAGAACAACAGAATCCGACTCCTGGTGACTGAATGACAAATGAGCTGAGCCCGGTTAATTAGCCAGGGTTGACCCTTTTTTAATATTGCAGGCCAACTTCAGGCAGTAGTGCCAACTTTATTTTTGTAGTCATACACGGGATGTGGCTGTCGCTGGCTGGGCCAGCATTTATTGCCCATCCCTAGTTGCCCTTGAGAAGGTGGTGGTGAGCTGCCTTCTTGAACCGCTGCAGTCCATGTGGTGTAGGTACACCCGCAGTGCTGTTAGGAAGGGAGTTCCAGGATTTTGACCCAGCGACAGTGAATGAACGGCAATATACTTCCAAGTCAGGATGGTGAGTGACTTGGAGGTGAACTTCCAGGTGGTGGTGTTCCCATCTATCTGCTGCCCTTGTCCTTCCAGATGGTAGTGGTCGTGGGTTTGGAAGATGCTGTTGAAGGAGTCTTGGTGAAGTACTGCAGTGTATCTTGTAGATGATACACACTGCTGCTATTGTGCATGATGAAGAGCTAACTGTTTTGGATGGGTTTGAGTGGTGAGGGTGATGGTTAATGGCGGGAATGAAATCTCATGCGCTACGACAGAATTAAAAGGTTTGCAGCCGCTTAAAGAGGACCCACCATCAGAAATTAATTTAAGCAGCACTTCCTTCATTTACTTGCCTCACAAATGTCTGTAGTGTAGCACCTATTATAAGCTCAGGATGTCCCATTACAGCCCAGGAAGTACTTTTGAAGTTGTAGTCACTAATATAGGAAACACGGTAGGCCAAATGACTAAGACGCTACAATCATTATTAAGTTCATTGATCACCACGTTCAGCAATGTTGGTTTCATGATAGATATTGGCCAGAATACCAAATAGAGCTCCACCATCCTTCTTTGAGGGCAGGCAGGGCCTCGATTTAACATCTCATCTGAAGTGCCACATCTCTGTCAGCAGCAATCCCAATGTGCTGCAGTGGCAGCGGCTGCCTGGATTACGTGTCCTGTAGTGAAACTTGAACCTCCAGGTTTCTAAGGCTCAGAAATGAGAGTTCTACCCACTGAGACAAGGCTGGCACCTAACTTAATCCTTTCCTTTGTTGTCCTTGTTTTTGTGTTTCTCCTCTCAGATGCATATAAATGATAAGACATTCATCCACCCAACCCAACTCAGAACAGATGGCAAAGTAAACAAGCAATGAAAAGCTTTAAATGCAAATTCTCTCGTGTTTCACTTTGTGAGATTGTAAAAACTGTGCTGCATTTTCTAACTGTGTCTGATGTGTGTCTGATGCTGCTGCATTTTCTACGTATTCAGTGAATACAATGACATTTTCCGTGACAAATGTGTTACTCTATCATCTAATTTGCAGTTTTGCAGTCAGTAATTATTTGAACTCCAGCCATTTGCTATTGAAAACTCTGGCACAGCCAAGAGGGTTCAGAAAGGAAAGCTGTCTGTTTGGAGACGGACACATAATTGTCTTGTGGTTGTTGGTTTCCTGTTCCTTAATGTTTTATCTATTTAAATGATGTTTGGTTTTTCTTAAGCTTTGCTGGTTCAAGTCTAAAGCATTGATTCTTTATTCAGCTTCTGCAGACGAAATTGGGAGCCTTGATATAAATTGTAATGGAATAGAAAGGCATAGACATATTTCTAATAAAAAAGACTTGCACTTTTCATGACCACAGGACACCCTAAAGTGTTTTACAGCCAATGAAGTACTTTTGAAGTGTAATCACTGTTGTAATGTAGGAAACACAGCATCCTCAGTTTAATATTTCACCTGAAAGACAGCGCTCCCGACAGTGCAGTACTTCCTCAGTACTTTACTGCATCAGAGTGTCAGCTTTAACTTTGTGCTCAAGTCCTGGAGTAGGACTTCTACTGCCAAGAAGGACAAGGGCAGCAGATAGATGGGAACGCAACCACCTGCAAGTTCCCCTCCAAGCCACATAGCATCCCGACTTGGAAACATATCGCCGTTCCTTTAATGCCGCTGGGTTAAAATCCTGGAACTCACTTCCTAACAGCACTGTGGGTGTACCTACATAACATGGACAGCAGCGGTTCAAGAAGGCAGCTCACCACCACCTTCTAAAGGGCATATAGGGATGGGCAATAAATGCTGGCCCAGCCAGCGATGCCCACACCCTGTGAATAAATTTTTTAAAAAGGACGTGAACCCACAACCGTATGGCTCCAAGGCAAGTGTTGGCAAGTTGTTAGCAAGTGATCACAGCAGTTGGCACAGTTTTGCACTGGGAAACATGGGTAAAGCATCAAGGGTACGTAAGATTGGCAAAAAGAAAGATTGAAATGAAAAGAACAAAAATGCAGGAAATAGTCAGCAGGTCAGTCAGCATCTCTGAAGAGAGAAACAGGGTTAACATTCTGGGACTCATCACCTTTCAGGAGCAGAGACTGAGTGGCTGAGTGAGTTTTCCAAAACTAAAGAATATTGAGAAAGGAAAGAAGTAATTTTCCAGTTTGAAGAGAATAAACTACACTAGAAAGTTGCAATAAGTCTAAATGTTGTCACAGTGAGCATAGAGGGATGAGAGAGAACATGTTGAACACCATATTTGCAGTTTAAGATGAACAAGAGGCAGGTCTCTGAAACATCATCACCTCCAATGTGCCAGCTCAGCTTTCGGCTAACTGAGCACCATAGAACCATAGAGCACTACAGCACAGAAAACAGGCCATTCGGATATTATTCCGCTAGTCCCATTGACCTGCACCTAGTCCATAACCCCCCAGACCTCTCCCATGCGTGTATCTATCTAATTTATTCTTAAAACTTAAGAGTGAGCCTGCATTTACCACGTCAGATGGCAGCTCGTTCCACACTCTCACCACTCTCTGAGTGAAGACGTTCCCCCTCATGTTCCCCCTAAACCTTTCCCCTTTCACCTTAAGGAAAAGAGGAAAAGGGTACTTGAGGACCAGGATCTCAAACCCGAGACTCAGGTTACAGTTTACTGGGCAGCAGTGATCTCCGTGCTCCTGTAAGCTTCAGAGACTTGGACAACCTACAGCAGGGACTAAGATAAAAGCAAAAAACTGCAGGTTTTGGAAATCTGAAATGAAAACGGAAAATCCTGGGAGAGCTCGGCAGGTCCGGCAGCACCTGTGTAGAGAAACAGAGTTAACATTTGAAGTCGCTATGACTCTTCTTCAGAGCTTTTTTTTTCCAAGTCCGTGTGAGCCGAAAGGTCTGAAGAAGTCTTACAGAGTCAAAACGTTAACTCCGTTCCTGCCTTCACAGGCGCTGCCAGACCCGCTGAGTTTTCCCAGCATTTTCTGTTTTCACTACAGCAGGCACCTCGCGCATTGAAGAAGTACCGCCAATGGTGCCTTTGCAAGATCTTCCAAACCCGTTGGCAAGAAAAGCTGCCCGACAGTCCTCTTCCAAGCCAACTTGCTCAGCATTGAGACACTAATCGCTCAAAACCTGCTCAAAAGCACGGGACATGTTGTTCGTGTGCCTGACACCAGACGCCTGAAGCAATTGCTCCACGCGGATATTGGTCGCAGCAGGAGACTCCCAGGAAGACAAGGGAAATGTTTTAGGAATGTCCGCAAAGCCCCACTGAAGTGGTTAAGCATCCCTGCTGACTTATCGGAGGCCCTGGCTCGCGACTGACCAAAATGGAGAAAGCGCATCCGGGGACGGCACCAAACACTTGCAGAGAATTTGTCGGGAATGTGCAGGGGTGAAGTCACGGTGTCAGAGGGAGCGCACAAACTGCCCCCCCCCCCAAACAAACCACCTACCCAACCCTTCAACTTCTCCCTGCCCCACCATGTGGCAGAGTCTGCAGAACCCATCGAACCAGAGCGGAACAAGCGCTGAAGAAGCATCATAAGGCCTCGAAATGTTAACTCTGTTCTTTTTTCTCCACAGACGCTGTTAGACCTGCTGAGTTTTTACAGCATTTTCTGTTTTTGCAGCAGAGTGGGAGCCAGTCCTCCTCGGTCCCAAGGAGGAGAAAGGCACCATATTTGCAGTTTAAGATGGACAGGCGCACAAGGTTTCTTGAACTACTGATCATTGCAATGCCAATAAAATGTAGACAAGAAGGGTTGTGATGGAAACAGTGAGGATACAGGCTGGCCCTGAGTGCTAAATGGGTTTTTGACGACCTTCCGCCGATAAGGAAGCAGTATTGAAGTCTTGGATGGATTTGCATTCTGTGGGGAATTAACAGTGGCTGAGAAAAATAATTTTCATTTCTTTGATGCTTTTCATACCCTCAGGGCATTTAAAAGTGCTTCAAAATCAATGGATTACATTTCAGGTACTATTGTGCTGTAGGCACATGTGGCAGCCGATTTGTGTACTGTAGGGTTTCGTAAACAGCTAATGGGTGAAATATGATTTTGGTTATTCAAGGTAAAAAGTGAATGCTAATACTGTCGCCATGACAATGAATATCGTCCCCCCCAGAGATTAAACTGTCAGCGATATCAATGTGCAACACCATTGATTTGTGTGCTTGCAAATGAGCTTCTACAGGAGGAAAGCGGAAATTGTAAAAGCCGACTGAGATGCTTCGACAAATTTAAGATACTTTTATGTTAATTCTGTCCTAAAAGGCCAACAGGTTAATTTCATTCACCACGAGGCTGCCCACTTCTTCTTCGAATAGTGCCATAGGGCAGAATTTCATAGGGCAGGCTCGGTGGGGGCGGGTGGGGGAGTGGCTGTGGGGGTGGGGGGGGTGGGGGGGTGGGGTGGTGGGGAGTGTGAGTGGACCGAGGGCAAACTTAGCGCGAGTGAACCCTTGAAAACCTCCCTGAGGAAATGTGCAGCCTCAAGGAGATGAAAAGTTCTTTAAAAATAATAAAGGAATTAGAAATCTTATAAAATGTGTTCCCTGTCACGTGAGCAGGGGCATGTTATTAATTAAATTTTAAACGTTTTATTTTATTTTCATTTGCTTGATGGGCGCGTACGGGTGCGCTTCCAATCGGCTCCCCCGATCGGAGGTGCCGCGCCATTTTACGTGGGTGGGCTAATTAAGGGCCGCCCAGAGTGACGTGTGCACAGAAGCGCTATGCACTCCCTGCGTGGGCATGAAAGAGCGCATTCATCTCCCTGAGGCTAAGTGTAGCCTCAGAGAGATCGGTTCTAAATGTGAAAAAGACAAAAAATAGAAAAATAAAATTTCCCTTTCATGTCCCCTCATGGGTTGGGACATGTTCACAATTTTTACAAAATCTTTATTAAACTTTCTTAAACCCTGCATGAAACCTGCTCCTGGCCAATCCGCCGACCTTAATGTTGGACGGGCAGGTCCTTTAATTGGTTAATTGATCCTGTCAATGGCCTCAATTGGCCATTGACAGGTCAGCAGGCCCGCAGCTGATTTTGCTGCTCCCCCACCTACCTGAAAATTTAAAAGGGGCGCGGTGACATCGGGAGGGTCCACTCACTGTCGCATGAAATGACGCGTGGTGTCGTCGGGCAGAACTCCCGATTTCACCGCACTCCATTTACATTTTCAGGAAGGCGGGGGTGCAGCAGAATCAGCTGCGGGCCCGCTGATCTGTCAATGGCCAATTGAGGCCATTGACAGAGTCATTTAACTAATTAATGGACCTGCCCGTCCAACCTTAATGTTGGCAGACAGGCCAGGAGCCCCGGCAGGAATTGCAAAAAGCAGGAAACCTCATCCACGGACGGGATGAGGTTTCATGTAGGTTTTAAAAAATTTTATTAAAGCTTTTTGAAAAAATTATGGACATGTCCCAACTTGTGACAGTGTGGGGACATGTCAGGAATTTTTTTTTCTTCCATTTCAATATTGTTGACAGAACAGCTGATCTCCCTGAGGCTGCACTTAGCCTCAGGGAGATGAATGCGCTCTTTTGTGAGAATGCGTGAATGAATGCACTCTCAGGTTTATGGATTCCTCCCCCACCTGCACAGGGAGCACATAGCGCTTCCCGCCGGATGTCACACTGGGTGGGCCTTAATTGGCCCACCCATGTAAAATGGCGGTGGGGCCCACTTCTCCGGCGGTGATCGGCTCCCCTGCCCGCCGGAGATTGGGTTGGGCCCACCCACCTGCCCACCTGCCAGGCAGGCAGAAATTCCTGCCCCAAGTCTTTGCTCAGCTGCGCTCTTCTGTGCAGGGTTGGCACTAACCACCACTGCCACCGCCTCACAAGCCAGAGTGGTGAGATTGCTGGACCTCCTGTGGCCAGAGCTGGGGTGAAGGACATCACAGCGGCCTCCAAAAGGCATACCAGGGATGGGTCACTTGTACTCTTCTCGGCTTTCGGGCCACGTCTTCACCGGAGCAGTCCTGGGCTGAAAGCATTTAGATATGGCGCCTGGAGTGAGGAAATTGTGAGGTAACGGAGCAGTGGGCAATTCAATGGCCATTCACCAGCGATGCGGCGTGTTTCCTGTGCTGCTCAAGGGCATGGAGTGAGGGGATTGTGGCCGCTGACAGCGACCCCCCCTACCCCACCGCCCTTGCTGTTGACCCCCATGGACCCCTCTCCCTGTGACCCCTCTCCCTACGAGAGCCCCCCCCACCGCCGACAGAATTTAGCTTTTTCCCCGGGTTCCTCCAAAATCGTGGGACTCCGGGGGTGTTGTCCCAGCATCAATCATGGCCTCCTCCGTGCAAACACTGCCGGCCTCTGATTGGCCGGCTGTTCTTGGTGGGCTGGAAATCATCTGCTAGGGTCCTCAGTCTGGAGGCAGGCCCACTGCTGCCCACTTAACTGCCTGATGGGCAGAAGATATGGCAGGCCTTCCTGCTCAGAGTCAGTGTGGGTGTCTCGCCACTTTCTCAGGCAGCAAGCAAGACACCCACCGAGAACAGAAGATTCCACCCACGCTCACTGTCACTGATGCTAACTTTATTTTATTCCTCGTTTGTTTGATGTATTGAATTTAACTGCTTTGGAGTAATTTGACCACCTGCCTTTGGTTTACCAATGCAAGTGCTTTGGTCGCTGTGCTACCTAACTCCCTTAAAACGTTTTTGAAAAGCTCCTCCACAATGAAAATGCTCAACCCTGGCATACTCAATTAGATAGCACAGTAGATGAAGTAGGAGGGCTGGAGGGAAGCCAAGGTGCTAATGAGTCATGGTGCTCCTTGAGTACACCTATGCGGCTGCTCCAACCACCCAGGCTAACTAGTTATTCATTTTCATGTGCAGTCTGCCTATTGCCTTTGCCAATTCAATAAGAGAGGCTGCAGAGCATGATGACAAATGAGAAGTCATTTTTTTCCAATTTATGATAGGTTGCTCCATAATTCAAATCTTGCTTTATATTCTGTGCCCCCCCTCCCCACCCCGCCCCTGTTAACCATTCCCCTCTGACCAACCTTCCATATGCCATTACTTACATAATGTTTGGCTTTGCGATGCAGAATGCATGCACGAGCACATAGATGAGGCCATTGCAGAGTAAAGTTGTCGGATGGGGCTCAGTTGTATGATTTGGATGGCAAACCTGGAACCATATCGCTGTTCTTTCACTTGCTGGGTCAAAATCCTGGAACTCTCTCTCCCTAAAAGAGTACATAAAATAATAATTCTGGTAAATGTGCACTGCGCCCCCTCCAAGGTCAATGCTTCCTTCTTAATGTGTGGTGCCCATAATTGCTCATTAGTATTCCAGGTATGATCCAACGAGGGTTCTGCATAGCTGAAGCATGATTTATATCCCTTTGTATTTTTGCTCTCGAAATATAAAAGGCCAGCTTTCCATTTGCCTTTTTGATGGTTTTCTGTACCTGTTTATGACATTTTAATGATTAGCGTACCTGGGTCTCCAATTCTCTTAGGTCCTCCACTGTTTCTAGTTTTTTACTATTTAGAAAGTACCTTGTTCCAACTCTTTTAGGCCCAAAGTTGATGAACTTACGTAAACCAAATTCCATTTTCCAGACTTTTTCCCATTCACGTAATCTGGCAATATCTTTGTAAGTTTACGCTTCCCTCTCCGCTTACAATTTGCCTCACTGGCAAATTTGAATGTGCAAATCATCATCTTAGTAATAACGTGATAATTAATTAAGGCTGAAGCACAAATCCTCTGAGCTGTGGGGCCAGAAGCTGACCCAAAATCACTCCTTGTATCTTCCAACCTTGTTCCAGTCCAAAATGCAAGAGCTGAATTCCTGCTGAGAGGTTAAAATAACATGACCACGGCAAAATGGGGAGTGTCTGCAAAGTGTCAAAGATGCCCAAGCCCAAGGCTTCTCAATGTGTGTAGTCACTGCAAACGGGAATATGAATCTTCCACAATCTAACACATGCCTCATTAAGTTGCTGGAAAATTATCGGAATTAGTGTTTAAGGGATGCCTGACATCTATATCTTCTAAAACATCCAATATTTAGGGCCCACCATGCCCCCGAGTCTTGTTCCCCTACCTCGATGCCAGTAACCCACTACTGTCAGTGCTCCCTAAACTCCAGCCTTCACACTCCCCATGTGCAGTAGAATGCCAGAAAATTATGTGAATGGTCCAACATTAACAATAACTTGCATTTATGTAGCATCTTTAACATTTGAAATATCACAAAGTGCTCTGTTAAAATATTACCGAACAAAATTTGACACTGAGTCACATAAGGCAATATTTGGGCTGATGACTAAAAGGTTGGCTTCAGGAGCGTATTTTCTTCCTTGGGATGTGGACATTGCTGGAAAGGACAGCATTTGTTGCCATTCATTTCTCCTTGAATTGGGTGGCTTAATAGCCATTTTAGAGGGCAGTTAAGACTCACATTGCTGTGAGTCTGGAGTTACAGACCAGGTAAGGATAGTAGATTAAAGCAAAAAAGTTCTGCTGAAGAGTCATACGGGCTCAAAACGTTAACTATGTTCCTCTCCGCAGATGCTACCAGACCTGCAGAGTTTTTCCAGGTATTTTTATTTTTGTTAAGGATAGTAGATTTCCTCCCCTAAAGGACATTAGTTTCTCAAGGTAGTATCCTAGGCCCAACCATCTATCAATGACCTTCCTTCCATCATAAGGTCAGAAGTGGGGATGTTCGCTGATGATTGCACAATGTTCAGCACAATTCGTGGCTCCTCAGATACTGAAGCAGTCCATGTCCAAATGCAGCAAAACCTGGACAATATCCAGGCTTGGGCTGACAAGTGGCAAGTAACATTCGAGCCACACAAGTGCCAGGCAATGACCATCTCCAACAAGAGAGAATCTAAAAATCACCCCTTGAAATTCAATAGCATTACCATCACTGAATCCTCCACTATCAACAACCTGGGTGTTACTGCTGACCAGAAACTGAGCTGCACAAGCCATATAAATACAATGGCTACAAGAGAGGGTCAGAGGCTAGGAATCTGGGAAAAGAGCCCTGCAGTCAGCATCGCTGTGAAGCAGTCACTTCAAAAAGTGATGTCAGCACAAAGGTGAGAGCTAATTGATGAGTAGTGGTTAAGAGTTTTTCTCCAGTTTTTTTCTCCAGTTTAAAATAGATTAAGCTAAGGAAAGGTAAGGGTTCTAGTTTTTATTTAAAGTACATAAAGAATTAATCTTTTTTTAACTGTATTTAACTTAAAGTAAGGGGTTTTCTTTCAACTAGTGGCATGGCAGGGCAGCTCAGTCCTCTGTTATGTACCGCCTGCAACATGTGGGAAGTCCTAGACGCTCCTTGCGCTCTGACTGACCACGTGTGCAGGAAGTGCCACCAGCTGCAGCTACTTGAGCTCCGGGTTTCCGAGCTTGAACGACAGCTGGAGGAACTGAGGCGCATCCGCGAGGCTGAGAGTTTCGTGGATAGCACGTTTTTAGATGTGGTCACCCCACAGCTTACGGAAGTGCAGACAGAGAGGGAATGAGTGACCTTCAGTCAGAAGAAAGGTGTCAGGCAGGTAGTCAGGAAATCCCCAGGGTGCATCCGCTCGAGAACCGTTTCTCTGTGTTGGAAAACGATGAGTGACGGTTCTTCTGGGGAGTGCAGCCACGCTCATGGTACTGTGAGTGGCTCAGCTGCACAGCAGGGGAGGAAAAAGAGGGGAAGAGCAATAGTGGTAGGAAACTCGATAGTAAGGGGAAAAGACAGGTGTTTCTGCAGCCGTAGATGTGACTCCAGGATGGTATGTTGCCTCCCTGGTGCCAGGGTCAATGATGCTCCAGGGATTTCTATAGGGGGACGACAAACAGACAGAGATAGTGGTGCATATAGGTTCCAACGAAATAGGTAGAAAGAGGGATGAAGTCCTGCAAGCAGAATTTAGGGAGCTAGGAAACAGATTAAAAAACAGGACCTCAAAGGTAGTAATCTCTGGATTACTTCCGGTGCCACGTGCTAATGAGTATAGAAATAGGAGGTTAGCCCAGATGAATGCGCGGCTGGAGAGATGGTGCAGGAGGGAGGCTTTAGATTTCTGGGACATTGGGACCGTTTCTGGGGGCAGTGGGACCTGTACAAGGCAGATGGGTTGCACCTTATCCGGAATGGGACCAACATCCTTGTGGGGAGGTTTGCTAGTGATGTTGGGGAGGGTTTAAACTAACTTGGCAGGGGGATGGGATCCTGAGAGGAGGTTAAGCAGGGGGAGATGCACAGCCAAAATTAGAAGAGAGAGCAAATGAGTCTGGAAGGCATAGAAATTATAGGCCATTTAAGGAGTTTGGCAAGGTTGGATGGTATTTATTTTAACGCAAGTAGTCTGACAAATAAGGCAGATGAGTTCAGGGCACAAATTAACACATGGAAGTATGATGTCATTGCTGTCACAGAGACATGGTTGAGAGTGGAGCAGGATTGGCAGCTCAATATTCCAGGATATAGGGTCTTCAAGTGAGACAGGGTAGGGGGTAAAAGAGGAGCGAGTATCGCAGTATTGAACAAGGAATCAATTACAGCAGTAAGGAGGGATGACATCTTAGAAGGCTCCTCAAATGAAGCCATATGGGTAGAACTGAAAAACAAAAAAGGAGCAATCACATTGCTGGGAGTGTACTATAGGCCCCCAAACAGTCAGAGAGAAATAGAAGAGCAGACACGTAGGCAAATTTCAGAGAAGTGTAAAAATAGGGTAGTAATAGTGAAGGATTTCAACTTCCCCAACATAGTGTCATAGCGTGATCGGTTTAGAGGAAGTGGAATTCTTAAAATGCATCCAGAAGAGCTTTTTAAGCCAGTACGTAGAGGATCCAACAAGAGAGGGGGAGGTTCTGGACTTAATTTTAGGTAATGAAGCTGGGCAAGTGGTAGAGGTATCAGTGGGGGAGCATTTTGCAGATTGTGATTTTAACTCCGTTAGATTCAAGGTTGTTATGGAAAAGGACAAGGATGAGCCAGAAATCAGAGTTCTAAAGTGGGGGAAGGCTGATTTTAATAAGATCAGATATGATTTGGCCAGAGTGGACTGGGAGCAGCTACTTTTAGGTAAATCTGGATCAGAGCAGTAGGACTCATTCAAGAAGGAAATATAGATAGTACGGGGCAACAGTACTCTCACTACCAGTAAAGACAAAGAGTGGGACCAACAAATCCAGGGAATCCTGGATGTCGAGAGATATACAGGATTGGATAAAGAGAAAAAGGGAGGCTTATGACAGATACCAAGGGCTCAAAACAGCGGAAGCCCTAGAGGAGTATGGAATATGTAGGGGAAAGCTTAAAAAGGAAATTAAGGGAGCAAAAAGGGGGCATGAAAAAACATTGGCAGGTAAAATAAAGGAAAATCCAAAGTTACTTTACAAGTACATGAAGAGTAAGAGGATAACTAGGGAAAGAGTAGGGCCCATTAAGGACCATAGTGGTAATTTGTGTGTGGAGCCAGAAGACGTAGGTAGGCTCTAAATGAATACTTTGTGTCAGTGTTCACAAGTGAGAGCGATGATGTGGGTATGGAAATCAGGCAGAAGGACTGTCATATAATTAAAGAAATTAGCATAGAAATGGAGGAGGTTCTAAGTGGTCTGGCAGGCTTAAAAGTAGATAAATCTCCAGGCCTGGATGAAATGTATCCCAGGCAAGGGAGGAGATAGCAGGCAATAATTTTCAATACCTCTCTGGCCACAGGAGAGGTGCCAGAGGACTGGAGGACAGCCAGTGTGGTACCGTTATTGAAGAAGGGAGGAAGGGATAAACCAGGGAACTACAGGCCAGTCAGTCTAACCTCAGTGGTGGGGAAACTATTGGAAGCAATTCTGAGGGACAGAATTAGTCAACACTTGGAGAGGCAGGAATTAATCAAGGACAGTCAGCATGGTTTTGTTAAGGGGAGGTCATGTCTGACCAATTTGATTGAATTTTTTGAAGAGGTGACCAGGTGTGTAGATGAGGACAATGCATTTGATGTAGTCTACTTGGACTTCAGCAAGGCTTTTGATAAGGTCCTGCATGGGAGACTGATAACGAAGGTAAGAGCCCATGGGATCCAACGCAATTTAGCAAATTGGATCCAGAATTGGCTGAGTGGCAGGAAGCAGAGGGTGGTGGTCGAGAGGTGTTTTTGTGACTGGATGCCTATATCCAGTGGGGTTCCACAGGGATCGGTGTTGGGTCCCTTGCTGTTTGTGGTATAAATAAACAATTTAGACTTGAATGTAGGAGGATTGATCAGTAAGTTCGCGGGTGACACGAAAATTGGTGGGGTGGTAAATAGTGAGGAGGATAGTCTTAGATTACAGGAGGATATAGATGGGCTGGTCAGATGGGCTGATCAGTGGCAAATGGAATTCAATCCGGATAACTGTGAGGTGATGCACTTGGGAAGGACAAACAAGGCATGGGAATACATGATAAATGGTAGGATCCTGGGAAGTACAGAGGATCAGAGGGACCTTGGTGTACATGTCCACCGGTCCCTTAAGGTAGTGGGACAGGTAGGTAAGGTGGTTAAGAAGGCATATGGGATACTTGCCTTTATTAACCGAGGCACAGAATATAAGAGTAGGGAGGTTATGCTGGAACTGTATAAAACGCTGGTTATGCCACAGCTAGGGTATTGCAGTTCCGAAATCTGCATTATAGGAAGGATGTGATTGTACTGGAGTGAGTGCAGAGGAGATTTACAAGGATGTTGCCTGGGCTGGAGACTTTTAGTTATGAGGAGAGATTGGATAGACTGGGGTTATTTTCCCTGGAGCAGAGGAGATTGAGGGGGGCATGATTGAGGTGTATAAAATTATGAGGGGCATAGATAGGGTAGACAGGAAGGAACTTTTTCCCTTGCTGGAGGGATCAATAACCAGGGGGCATAGATTTAAGGTAAGGGGCAGGAGGTTTAGAGGGGATGTGAGGAAGAATTTTTTCACCCAGACGGAGGTGGGAATCTGGAACTCACTGCCTGAAAAGGTAATAGAGGCAGAAACCCTCATAACATTTAAAAAGTATTTGGATGTGCACTTGTGATGACATAGCATACAAGGCTCTAGGCCTAGTGCTGGAAAATATGATTAGAATAGTTAGGTATTTGTTTGACCAGCGCAGACTTGATGGGCCGAAGGATCTTTTTCTGTGCTGTGGACATCTATGACTCAATGGCTCTATGAATCCTGCTATGAGTAACTCACCCCCTGACTCCCAAAACTCTGTCTATCATCTACAAGGCACAAGTCAGGAGTGTGATAGAATACTCCCCACTTGCCATGATAAGTGCAGCTCAACAACACTCAAGAAGCTTGACACCATCCAGGATAAGCAGCCCACTTGATTGGCACCTCATCCACAAACATACTTTCCCTCCACCACCGAAGCATAGTAGCAGCAGTGTGTACCATCTACAAGATGCACGGTAGGAACTCACCAAGGCTCCTTAGACAGCACCCTACAAATCCATGACCGCTACCATTGAGAAGGAGAAGGGCAGCAGATACAGGGGAACACCACCACCTGTAAGTTCCCCTCCAAGCCACTCACCATGCTGACTTGGAAATATGTTGCCGTTCCTTCACCGTCACTGGGTCAAAATCCTGGAACTCCCTCCCTAACAGCACTGTGAATGTACCTAGACCACATGGACTGCAGCAGTTCAAGAAGGCAGCTCACCACCGCCTTCTCAAGGTCAATTAGGGATGGGCAATAAATGCTGGTCTAGCCAGCGATGCCCACATCCCATGAATTAACTTTTAAAAATGAGTGAAACAGAAGGGTTTTTACAACAATTGATGATAATTGCCATGGTCACCTTCATTAAGACTAGCTTTATGTTCCAGGTTTATTAATTTAATTTAGCTTCCACCAGCTGCTGTAGTGGAATTCAAACCCACATCCCCAGAACATTAGCCAGGGCCTCTAAATTGCCAATTCTGTGACATTACCTCTGCCATGACTCCCCTTAGTCTTAAAAAAGGAGAGAGGTGGAGGGATGGTTGAGGCTTAGGGAGGGAATTCCGGCGTTTAAGGCTTATGCGGGTAAAGGAATGGTTCCTCATTGCAGACCAATTAAAATCACAAGAGGCTAGAATGGGAGGAACGCAGTGACCTTAAGACAATTGTAGAGCTGGAGGAGGTCACAGAGGTAAGGAGGGAGTGGGACCATGGACACGTTTTGGAAAAAGGGCGAAAACATTAAATGTGAAGTACCAGCTGCTACAAACCCAGACTTTAAGATGACTGACAGGCTGAACTCACTATATGTCAAACATCACTGCCAGTGGGCTGGTCTCACAAACCTGAGAACAAGCTGACAGAGCAACATGTACAGTTCTCTGGGTCCAGGCTGATAATGCCACCCTTTTGGCTTGGATTAGGGCTTGGCAAGGAAAATATCAACAGGGAAGAGAAAGAAAGAGCATCAACAAATGTCTTAAATAAATATTAGTGAGAAGTTAAAGCCTACAGTGAGACGAGACCATAGCTCGTGGCCAGACAAAACTCCGCAGGAATTCAGGGTCAGATTATCGAGTGGGTTATTCATCCATTTGCTGCTCAAGAAACATTGCTATGTGCAAATTGGCTGACAATTTTCTCACTTAGTAGTATTTTAGCCTTCAACATTAAATTCATTGGAACATCTCTCCGGAGGATGTGAAAGGTGTTAAATCAATGCAAGTTCTTCTTGTCTTTACATAGGCCGGGACTTTCCATGCCCGTTGGCATCGGGCATGTTCAGTGGCATGAGCAGACAAGACGGTGAGAAGGCCAAAAATTGGTTTCACGATGTTGTGAAACCAGTTAGCGATTGTATACACTGCCCGCTGATGGCGGGCTGTGTTCCCCACCATCGGATACCGGGAACCTCATTAGCATATCATTATAAGGCCAGCCCGTTGGACTCATCCCTCACCCGGCTGGATGGTCTGCCCACTCCCGCCAACATGTTTCACAACAACAGATATAAGGTGTGCACTTGGCGGGCTGCACTTCACTTGGGATTTCAAGGTTTGTTTGTCTACCTTGCTTTGGTCAGCGCTCACTGTCATCGACACCAGGCTCCACAGACAGCACCAGATCACCTTTAGGGAGGACTCACGTGTTGGTCTCTACCTCCCAGATCAGCCATATGTGGGTGGCTTTTCAATGGCTGTAGGGCTAGGACTTGCTTAGGGAAGGGGGAGAAGTGGCCTCAAACAAGGGAAGAGGTTGCAGGTTGAGAGCTGGATGGGGGAAGGAGGGTTTCTGTCATGAAAATATAATCATTTCCATAATACTATTGTGATTTATTGTAAAGGTGGGTTAGTAGTGGGGTTTGGATTAGTTTCTCTGTGTAGATGTATGTCGGGGGGGGATTTAATTGAGCTAGAGACAGCTAGTCTGGAGCTTTTGAGTGATCAAAAGGGAAGCTAGGTTTGAAATACTAAATAAGTAAACATGGTTGAAGGAACATTTGCAGTTTTAGATAAACCAGAGTAGTGAATTTCAAAGCAATGGTAAGATGTTACACCTAGCCATCAGAGGCTAAGCCAAACAGTGTGTTGATTTTTCCCAAAGGTTACTAATACTATGAGTACTATGAAAGATTTATATTCTGGAAAAAGTAAAGTTGCAAAGACATATTGGAACAATGGGATTTACATTAAAAAGGGGGAAACATATAAAGGAGATGAGGTTACACGTAAGGAGGAGGAATTCTAAGATCTAACAAGTGTGAAAAGCCTCCAGCCTCTAGGTATCACGTTACTGTCTGCAGGAACTGAAGCTAAGAAAACACTGTCCAGGGTATTGTGTACTTTGCCTGGGTCTGTTGAAATTTATTTGTTTTACTGTTGCCTTAATGGAGGTGTAACTGGAAGCCAGATTAATTTGGGGAGCTAGGAGTTATCATAGTAGGAATTTGTAGACCTATGTATGTGCTTAAAATCATTTATTTTATTAATAAATGTTTAATTTAGTTTTGTAAAAAAAAACCTTGACGTCTTAGTGGGCTCATTACTACTGAATTCAAGGCACGCATCTTGAAATAAAGTAAAAATTACAAAACAGTTGTGCCAGCTGTTTCAAGTTTCCCTCTGGGATTTGAACAGCTCAGCATTTACCATCCACTGTGCCATAACAGTATCCCAGGGAGTGTGTGTCGGTGGTGGGGGGGGGGGGGGGGGGGGGGGGGGGTGGGGGGGCGGTGGCGGGCACGTGTTGATCTGTGCAAGTGGCCTCAAGATGGTGAGGGCTGAGGAGGCCAGATGGACATGTGAGGGTATGTGTGTGAGAATGGGTGGTGATGCCACTTGAGCTGGCAGTGAGTGAGAAACCAGTGAATGTGTGATGGGCTTGAGTGTGTGAATTTAGACTGGTGAGACAGTTGCCATACCCTGTACACTGATGAGATCATCCACCCTCTATCCGCAAAGGATGGCCAACCTTTTCTGTGCAACATTGGCCATGAACACCACTGCCATCGCCTAACTGAAGTGTGGTAATGTAGCTGCCCCTCCTGCGGCCAGAGTGGGGGCAGATGACATCACAGCATCCAAAAGGTGCTCAAGAGCTGCAGTCTTCTTGCCTTTCGAGCCCAATGCCTTCTTTGCTGCTATCCTGGGCTGGAAGCACTGAGCGGGGCTATGCTTTAAACGTGGTACCTGGTGTAATGAAGAGGCAAGGTGACGGTGTGGCAGGCTATGGGAACAGTATTGCCTCAGAATGCATAAGTAATGCAGCAGGTTTGGGATGATACGGTGTGAAAACCCGCCATCGTAACCGGCGGGTAAAACATTTTACCACCCGCCCCACCCCCGTGCGGTAGTTAAATATAGTGGTCGCTATATTGGCTTATAGAATAGCTGTATGCTGCTTCAAAACCACTAATCTAAACAGTGCACATCTTGAACATATTGGATCCCAAACTATCCCGATGTCACTGAAAATTTTTAAAAGATATTTAAACAGGAAATGCATTCAATTTTTGATGTTTTCGGCATCATCTGGATTTAATGCACAAGCATCTGAATACACTTCAGCCAAAGAAAGGAATGCGTTCCAAATACTCTAATCAAGACTTATGTTGTGTCTCAAGGGATTTATGTTACATGTGAAGAACATGGAAATTGTGGCTGGGTACCAGGTTGCTAATCATCATCATCATCATCATCATCACCAACATCGTCTCTTGTTGATCCAAAGCCACAGTCTCTGAAGAGGGTCATTTATGTCTACTGTCTTCATATACGTCTGCATCTAGGATTGTGCCTTGCCTGAAGATCCGTGTCTGTGTCGACCTCTAAGGTTATGGGTAGGATTCTCCAGCCCCTCCTGCCGGCTGGGTCTTCCAGCTCCACTGAAGTCCCCACGGAGATTTAAATGGCTCTCCGCATCCGTTGTGGCCGAGCCAGAAAGTCCAGCTCCATGACAACTATCCTCGATTGTTGTAAAAACCCATCTGGTTCACCCATGCCCTTTAGGGAAGGAAATCTTCTATCCTTACCTGGCCTGGCCTACATATGGCTCCAGACCCCACACCAAACTGATTGATTCTTAACTGCCCTCTGCACTCAGCTCAAGAGCAATCAGGCACGGGCAACAAACGCTGGCCTTTCCAGCGATGCCCACATTCCATGAAAAGAAAACAAAAAAGTGCCTAGTCGGAAGATGATGTGCTGTTCCTCAAGCTGTCTTTGCACTTTGTTGGAAGCAGAGGTCAGAGTGGATGAAGAATTAAAGTGATAAGCTGTGGAAGATCAAGGGCATGGTTACCATTACTGAGACTAACCTTATATTCCAGATTTAGTAATTGAATTTAAATCCCACCAGCTCATGAGGTTGGATTTGAACCCATGCCCCCAGAGCATTAGGCTGGGCCTTTGACTTACTCGATTCATGACATTATCACTACCCCACCAGCTCCCCATTTTTACCTCCACCATCATCCCGTTTGTCATTTAATCACGCCTGCTCTCACCTAATCCCAAACAAAGCTTCTCCTTAGTTCTCTCCATTTCCCAGCCTCTACACTTGCTTATAAACTGTTGAACTGCTAAGTTCTTCCAGTTCTGATGAAAGGTCATCACCCTGAAACGTCTCAATGCACAGATGCTCCTTGATTTGCTGCACATTTCCAGAGCTAACTTTTTATATCTGAAAGAGAGAGAGATCAGTTCTTGTTTTAATTAAGTCTCTGCTCCGCGCTTTGTAGAACCTCGCTAAGAACTAATTATGAGTATCCCTGAAACTTCCTGGAAGTTCAAACTGTTAGGTCCACCAAAATGACTCCAATTTGGGCTCCCAGACTGATTGTCCCTTGCCTTAAATTTGTCAATGCATAGCTAATTTCGCAAATGGTGTACCAATAATGTCATGTCTTTTGTTCCAGCAGAGGTATAGAATATAAAAGTAAGGATATAATGTTGGAATTGTATTGTGAGGCCACAACTGGAGTATTGTGTGCAGTTCTGGTCACCACATTACAGGAAGGATGTAATAGCTCTGGAGAGAGTGCAGAGGAGGTTTACAAGAATGTTGCCAGGGTTATAAAAGTGTAACTACGAGGAGAGATTGGATAAATTGGGGTTATTTTCCTTAGAACAAAGAAGGCTGAGAGGTGACTTGATTGAGGTGTGCAAAATTATGAAGGGAATAGAAGGAGTGGACAGGATAAAATTGTTTCCCTTGGAGGAGAATTCTAGAACCCAGGGACATAGATTCAAGATAAGTGGCAGAAGGTGTAGGGGGGACATGAGGAAGAACTTTTTTTACGCAGAGGATAGTGGGTGTCTGGAATTCGCTGCCCAAGTTGGTGGTAGAGGCAGAAACACTAAACTCTTTTAAAAAGTACCTGGATCTGCACCTTAAGTGCTGTAAGCTGCAGGGCTATGGGCTGGGTGCAGGAAGGTGGGATTAGAAAGGGCATACTGGGTGTCCTCGGGCTGGCATGGACAAGATGGGCCAAATGGCCTCCTTCTGAGCTGTAATCTTTCTATGGTCCTATGGTTCTAAAGGCATACTCATTTCAGGCTTCGATCTTCAGGTAAGTAATAGACCAGCACCATGGAGGGAGAAATAGGTGGCAGTAAAATATGGGCACCTTTATTTAAAGGCTTTATTTAAAGATTTCCAGCTACTTCTCTGTAGCTCTGAAGAAGGGTCATACAGACTCAAAACGTTAACTCTGTTTCTCTCTCCACAGATGCTGTCAGACCCGCTGAGGTTTTACCAGCATCTTCTGTTTTTGGTTCAGATTTCCAGCATCTGCGGTATTTTGCTTTCATTTAGTTTATTGAAAGGCATTTTTTGTTGCTTCATTTGTCATTGGTTAAGTAGCTGTTACTAGTTCAGTAAAATGAAAGGAAAATTATTGTGGTAATTGTGCTTAGAATGTGCTAACTGGAAACTAATTGATATGAAGATGGAACTTGCTGTTGTCCTGGGAATGTGATGACATTTATTTTCACTGCAAGGTACAAAGTGCAATATTGTAGCACCTTGCCTCAGCTCAGGACATCCCAAAGTGCCTTACAGCTGATGAAGTACTTTTTGAAAGGTAATGGTGCTGTAAAAGATGCATTGTCAGGAATTGCAGCTAGCAACCTAACTAATGGAAATCCCTTTGAGTGTTGTGGAGAAGAGCAAAAGTGACTGCATCCATTCAAGAGCGCAATTTGATAAACAAAATAAAAAACACTTAACATATCAGTTTCCCTTTGAGTACTAAATAAAATATTAGTGAAGCATTATAAATGTCACCGTTTTGACTGATAAAGCCTTTGGATAAAGAACCCAAGCACTTTAACATGGCTTCAAGCAGTTTTATCTTTTAAGAACGTGACCTGAGTCTTTGTAATGATAGCGCGACTGTACAGTTGTAAGGATTGAAGAGATGTTATTTCGTAGATAAAGATTTTTACACAAAGGTGCAACATCTACTACTTTAGAGTTACCAATCCTCTGAGATTGTCCCAAGGCCTCCAGGAATTAAAGGTTACAAATTTTTTCTCATTTTCTTTGGACACTTTCATTTGTTAGACACTCAAAAATGTTGACAATGAGAACAAAAGGGTTGGTCAGAGGTCATGTGACTAAAGCTCTTGGAATTTGTCCATCCAGAGTTGACAAGTCTAATACTTGTACCAAAAAACATCATTGAGCCAATTGCATGTGACATTGTGATCCACATCACATTTTGGTTAACCCCCTCAAACAAATATTTCTTCCAGAAAAAATGTGTCAGTGTGTCTTTAAGCTGTCTTTAAATCTGTGAAATAATGGAAAAAGGAAATGCTGATGTTATGGAAACTGTAATAGGTTGTGTGGATACCACATGGGATCAGGTCCATTAGGCAATTAATGAAATTTTTAGATCTTAGGCTGGAAAAAAATAATGTTTAATTGCTTAAATATTACCTGGAGTCTAGTAGATATATGAGTAATCAGTTGATCCATGGACAGCACTGAGAGGTGTAAGCAATTCTTCCTGCTTTCCAAGGAACTCTGGGGGAAAGTTTTATAGACCTACTTCTCTCTCACTGGGTTTTTAACCAGGTTATGAACGTCCATTTTAGCGAGTTTCCTCAAATCTCATTTCCGATGTAAATACATCCCAAGGTTGAGATAGCTGATGTAATATTGAACATGGATTAATTGGCATTTTCCCAGGTGCTGGCAGGCTTGAGATCTTCTGCAGGCCCAATATTCCACAGGGAATGGGATTGACTTGCTGAGATACACTTTGTCGATGTGGAAAATTTAACCAAAACTTCGCCAGTTCTAATAATTAATCGTATAACATAGAAATAAATAGAAAACAATTTTTGCTTTCTAGCTCTCAGCTCAGAAATATCTGGACAGGCTATTCCAAAACTGAACTGTTGCATCTAAGCAAAGATGATGGAGTCTAAACACAGATGATGAACAGCACTTAACCGTTTGGTGTCCGGTGCTCCATCAGAGGGTTTGATGCAAGCAAACCCTTACACTTGTAACTTTTTAAGTGGTGACCAATCATTGCAGTTCCCCACCAGGATACTTTTACACTCAGGAAAAGGAAACATCTGAAGAAGGAGCTACCCTAAAGATATTCCTTTGGTGCTCCTGAGAATTGTTCATTGGAAGTCTCATTAGATACTGGAAGGCTGGAAAGTCCAGCACTAAACTCAGGGTTTCTCTGCCCCTCCCGCCCAACGGGATATTACAGTCCCGCCAAACTGAATGGACATTTAAATGGTTTGCCGCATCTGTAGGGGGTTAAGACACATCGTGGCGGGGCCGTAGAATCCTGGCCTAGGGTACGGGGTCACCCTCTTAGGAATGAAGCGAAGAGAAATTTCTTCATTCAGAGGGTTGGGAATCTTTGGAATTCTCCATTCCAATGGGCGGTGGATGTTCAGTCATTGAGTATATTCAAGACAAAGATCAATAGGTTTATGGGCACTAAGAGGATCATGGATTTGGGGATAGGGCTGGAAAGTGAAGTTGAAGTGGAAGGTCATCCACGACCAGGCTCAATGGGCTGTATGATCTACACCTACCCCTTCTTCTCATGCCCTGATGTTGCCCCCGAGTATTGCCCCATAACATACGGACCACCTACATTACTCTACATTTCATTTCCCATGATTTTTGGGGTGCTTTCATTAAGTGCTACGCATTGAAGATGGCTATGGGCTTGCATTCCATTCGTCTTAGTTCTTGATTTGAACCACATTGGAAATAAGGATGCTTTCTCTAGTATCAAGGTAGGACAGAGAGAACAGGAGTGACTGGGCTGTAAAGCGGTGAAGTGGACTGCCTCAACATAAAGGGTGGAATTGTCCCAGGTTTGCACTAAGTGCAGGAGCAGGAGCCATCGTGGCTGATGAGTTCTCATGCCGTATCGTCCCAAACCTGCTGTATTACTTAGGCATTCTCGGGAAACACGCCATTTCCATGGTGGGGGGCAGGCTCTCATTCACCCACCCCGCCCTCACTTCACCGCTCCAACGCACCGGGTGCCATGTTTAAAGTCCAGCCATGCACGCATATCTCAGTGCTTCCAGCCCACGACTGCTGTAGGGAAGATGTCCATGAAAGGCAAAAAGAGTGCAGCCACCCCCAGGTTTAACGAAGCATAACAGGAGTGCCTTTTGGATGCCGTGGAGGCTCACCATGATGTCCTCTACCCCCGCTCTGGCCGCAGGATGGGCAGTCTGGATGAATGACTCTGTCGGGGCTGGACACATGCTGATTCTCTCTGGTCGCAGGATGGGCAGAGGCATGACAAACGAGGTTTGGGAGGTGGTGGCAGCTGTGGTCAATGCCACTGCCCTTCAAAAGAGGGCAGCCACCCAGTGCTGCAAGAGGATGAATGATCTCCTCTGTTCTGCCAGGGTAAGTCACTCTTCTCATCACTCTTAACTCACACTCTCACCAACTTATCACACATCCACAGGGCCCTCACTCACTGCCAGTTCAAGGGACATCACCATTCACTCTCTCATACACACCTTCATTGTCCTTATCCCATGCATGGGACCACCCACCACCCACAGAAGCCAGGCACACTTATCATCTGATAAAACCAAAAAACTGTGGATGCTGGAAATCCAAAACAAAAACAGAATTACCTGGAAAAACTCAGCAGGTCTGGCAGCATCAGCGGAGAAGAAAAGAGTTGACGTTTCGAGTCCTCATGACCCTTCAACAGAACTGATCTTTCTTTACAAGGAGAGGGAAATATAAGCTGGTTGAAAGTGGGGGGTGGGGGGGAGAAGTGGAGGGGGGGGTGGTTGTTAGGATAGGAGCAGATCATCAAAAGATGTCACAGACAAAAGAACAAAAGAAAACAGAGGTGTTGAAGTTGGTGATATTATCTAAACGAATGTGCTAATTAAGAATGGATGGCAGGGCACTCA
Source organism: Carcharodon carcharias (assembly GCF_017639515.1). Taxonomy (NCBI): domain Eukaryota; kingdom Metazoa; phylum Chordata; class Chondrichthyes; order Lamniformes; family Lamnidae; genus Carcharodon; species Carcharodon carcharias. The sequence goes on along the minus strand of NC_054468.1, from coordinate 16,171,711 downwards.
AGGTACAGCTCTAGTGGGGGTGGGAGAGCATAAAAGATTTAAAAATCATGGAAATAGGTGGGAAAAGAAAAATCTATATAAATTATTGGAAAAGAAAAAAAGGGAAGGGGGAAGAAACAGAAAGGGGGTGGGGATGGAGGAGGGAGGTCAAGACCTAAAGTTGTTGAATTCAATATTCAGTCCGGAAGGCTGTAAAGTGCCTAGTCGAAAGATAAGGTGCTGTTCCTCCAGTTTGCGTTGGGCTTCACTGGAACAATGCAGCAGGCCAAGGACAGACATGTGGGCAAGAGAGCAGGGTGGAGTGTTAAAATGGCAAGCGACAGGGAGGTTTGGGTCATTCTTGCAGACAGACCGCAGGTGTTCTGCAAAGCGGTCGCCCAGTTTACGTTTGGTCTCTCCAATGTAGAGGAGACCGCATTGGGAGCAATGAATACAGTAGACTAAGTATGGGGAAATGCAAGTGAAATGCTGCTTCACTTGAAAGGAGTGTTTGGGCCCTTGGACGGTGAGGAGAGAGGAAGTTTTTTTTCCAATAAATTATATAGATTTTTCTTTTTCCCACCTATTTCTATTATTTTTAAATATTTTTAAATCTTTTATGCTCCCCCCACCCCCACTAGAGCTATACCTTGAGTGCCCTACCATCCATTCTTAATTAGCACATTCGTTTAGATAATATCACCAACTTCGACACCTATGTGTTCTTTTGTTCTGTTGTCTGTGACATCTTTTGATGATCTGCTTCTATCACTGCTTGTTTGTCCCTACAACCATACCAGCCCCCTCCACTTCTCTCCCCCCACCCAACCCACCCCCCCTCCACCTCTAAACCAGCTTATATTTCACCCCATCCTTGGATTCACCTAGTTCTGTCGAAGAGTCATGAGGACTCGAAACGTCAACTCTTTTCTTCTCCGCCGATGCTGCCAGACCTGCTGAGTTTTTCCAGGTAATTCTGTTTTTGTTGCGGAGGAGAGTAGTGGTGGATGGGGATTGTTCAGGCCTCTGTTCAAGGAAGAAGCTAAGGGCCCTCACCGTCCTGGTGGGGGATGGAGGTGTAGAGGGATTGGACATCCATGGTGAAGAGGAAGCGGTTGGGGCCAGGGAACTGGAAATTGTTGATGTGAAGTAAGGTGTCAGAGGAATCACGGATGCAGTTGGGAAGGGACTGGACAAGGGGAGAGAGAAGGGAGTCAAGATAACGAGAAATAAGTTCCGTGGGGCAGGAACAAGCTGACATGATCGGTCTACCGGGACAGTTCTGTTTTGGGTAGGAGGTAGAAGCGGACCGTCCGAGGCTGGGCGACTATCAGGTTGGAAGCTGTGGGAGGAAGATCCCCAGAGGAGATGAGGTCAGTGACAGTCCTGGAAACAATGGCTTGATGTTCAGTGGTGGGGTCATGGTCCAGGGAGAGGTAGGAGGAAGTGTCTGTGAGTTGACACTCAGCCTCCGCGAGGTAGAAGTCAGTGCACCAGACAACAACAGCACCACCCTTGTCAGCGGGTTTGATGACAATGTCAGGGTTGGACCTGAGAGGACGGAGTGCAGTAAGTTCAGAGAGAGAGAGATTAGAATGGGTGAGAGGAGCAGAGAAATTGAGACGACTAATATCACGCCGACAGTTCTCAATGAAAAGATCAAGAGAAGGTAAGAGTCCAGGGGGAGGGGTCCAGGTGGAGGGAGAATATTGGAGGTGGGTAAAAGGATCCGTTGAACGGGGAGAGGACTCCTGCCCAAAGAAGTGAGCCCGGAGACAAAGACGGCGGAAGAAGAGTTCAGGATCGTGCCGAGCCTGAAATTAATTGAGATGAGGACATAAGGATATCAAACTAAGTCCTTTGCTAAGCACTGAACGTTCAGCATCGGAGAGGGAAAGGTCAGGGGGTATAGTGAATACACGGCTGGGGTTGGGATTGGAAGATGGGGTGGGGACGGAGGGACAGGCAGGGGTGGAGGGTCCTGGATGGGTGTTGGTGTCGATGAGTTGCTGGAGCTTGCGTTCCTTAGCACTTGAGAGAAAGAGAAAAAGTTTCTTGTTGAGGTGTCGGATGAGACGAAGAATAAAATGAAACTGGGGGCATGCGCAGCTTTGAAAAAGGGTGCGGCGGTGCTGCTGGAGGGAGAGGTCGAGTGTGTTCATATGGCGGCGCATGGCACTGAGTATGGATCTCAGAATGTGACGGGAACAGCAGTCCGAGAAACGTTTTATGTCCCAGAGATACCTGTAATCCTGGGTGGATTCGAAACATGAGGGGTGGAATTTCAGTTGAAATCCACGTGGGGTAAGGCGGTGACGGAGACAGTCACTGAGAAAGGAGATATGGCTGTGAAAGCGGGTTTTAGTAAACTTATCATCTAGCCTGGCAGGCATCCTGCTTACACTCTCTCCATCTCTATCCATGCAGGACAAGCTGGCACACAACATGAGGGAGAGGCCACTGACAGCTGGAGGAATGCCCAAAATCAAGGTCCTGACTGACTTTGAAAATAGAGCCATCCAAGTGGCCAGTGAGGATCTGGACCAGTCCTGTGCTGGCGGTGAGGTCAGCGCTGCTCTACCAAGTGAGGACCCAGCAGTGCAACATCCATCAGACAGCCATGCCACGAGTGATGTGTCCTGTTTCACAGGCCACTGTCATGCACTAATCATCTCCACTTGCTTTCACAGGTACATCTGGGAAACAGCCGACGGAGTCCATGACCCAGGCCTCCAATCAAGCCCCGAAGAAACCTCTGATGAGGAACCTGTAGGCACCCTCCCTGATGTCCCGTCACAGCGCTCACCCACACTCTCCACCAGCGCAGAGACACACAACCCGTTGGGACCTAGCTTTAGAGTAGCCTCGGGATCACAGTCTGGTGAGCACTGTCTGATCCACAGCAGGCAGCGGCAGAGACTTCTCAGGTGTCCGGCACCCAGACGACTGCTGGAGGCCAGAAATTAGCTGAGTCCAAGTCAGGTGACGAGCCTCTGGACTTGGTCATGTCACGGTTGCTGGAGCTGCGAAGACAAGCTCGGGAACATCAGGAAGGAATGTCTGCTGCACTCCTCAGATTGCAAGGCATGTTGGAGGTCTGTCCACATTCAAGCTGAGGTGATAGCGCCATCATCACAATGCACTGAGGTCAACACTGGTAGGATGGCAGCCGCCATGGAGACCTTGGTCCAGGACTTTGCTCCTAAACTGCTGCACAGGCTCAACTCCATCACTGATGCCATAATCAGCCTTCAACAGTGTTAACGCGAGAGGGGTGCGGGTCAGCTTGATCTCACTCCAGCTGCTCCTTCTCCTCAAGATGTCAGCCTGGGGCTCTTCGGTACCCATGGGGAGGAGGATCAGCAGGTGTCCACCCCAGACAGGGTCATCCATGCAGATAACTCCGAGATTCCCAGCCCATCCAAATCCCCTCTTCCTGTGACCTCAGCAACTCCAGCTCCACAGGCCAAGGAGGGGGCCACTGCCACACAGCAGAACCCTGAAAGCAGGCCGGGGCCTTCCAAGTGTCGGCCCTACAGAGGATGCCCGCCGAGGTCATCACAGACAGGGTGTCCCAGTCAGTAGGCTGCCTCCACCTCCGTTGTGGATGCTCAGGGAACACCAAGATGAAGTGGAAGGGTTAGGAAAGTTAAGAAAATGTCATTGCACAGCCTGGCCATGGGTGTTGATCACTTGTACGTACAGTTCACTATTGTCAATAAACTCTGAAGAATGTCTCCCTGCCAAGGCTCCTTGTTCTGATGAGCTGTGTTCTTGTCACTCAGATGTGAAACATTTCTGCACAAGATAAAGGCAGGTGTCTCAGTCCAGGGCCTCTTCCCTATGCTCTGTGCAGCCTTCAGACCACAGTGACAATCTTTGCCCAGATCTCGAGGTGCAAGATGCGATCCACTGCTCTCACATAGTGCTCAGATCTCCGTCTCAACACACAGTAGACTACATCAACTGCAAGGGCTTCCATTCACTGAACGTGTCACCACCGGAAATGCATCCTGCAGGTCTGTGCACGGTTTCCAGGGAGTGTCCACGACGCCTACACATTCAGTTGGTCACCTGATGTATTCCAGGGTCCACAGAAGCTGCAGGGGTGGCTCCTCAGGGTCACGGGTTCCCCGCAGAGGCCGTGTCTGATGAGACCCGTGCGGTGGCCTCAGTCTGCAGCAGAGCGACACTATCATGCTGCAGCTTGCAACTTGGTGGGGCAGACCGTCGGGATGGTCAAGATGATCTTCTGGCTCCCGGTGCCTGGACTGGTCTCGTGAAGGCCTTGCAATACAGTCCAGTTAATGACCAGCCAGCATGAAGCGCACGTCGAAATGCTCAGCGCTGCCGGGATGGGGATGGGATTAGGGTGGGCGCTGACGTAAGTGTGGGTGAGCGCTGAATGAAAGCTCCCTGAAGGCAGAGAGCTGGCTCAGGGAGCTAAAGACTTTGAAAACAATTGAAATAAAGTTTTTAAAATCAGGAAAAGGATGTCCAAGCATCACAACCAGTCAACTGAATATATACATTATAAAAATGCTGTCCAAAGATTGTTATTTTTTTTATCCCACCCTTGGATGAGGTTTCATGAAAAATGCAAAGTCTGTCTGGCCAATTTGCCCATCTGCAAACCGTAAGGTTGGACAGACCATGAAAAATTGGAGATGATTACAACAAATGTTTTGGATTGGGGGAGAGTGGATTTTAGTAAAATAAGGCAGGATCTGGCCAAGTTAGACTGGGAGCAGTTACTTGTGGGGAAATCTACAGGAACAGTGGGGAGTGTTCAAAAAGGAAATGGGGAGGGTACAGGCTCAACATGTTCCCTCTAGGGTGACATGTTCCCTCTAGGGTGATAGGAAGGAGTAACAAGCCCAGAGAACCATGGATGACCAGAGATATTCAGGTTACGATGAGAAGGAAAAGAGAGGCTTTTAGCAGGTACCAGGGAAGCAAATCAGCAGAGGCATTAGTGGAGTACAGAAAGTGCAGGGTGGAGCTTAAGAAAGCAATTAGGAGAGCAAAGAGGGGATATGAGAAAGCTCTGGCTGGTAAAAGTAGGGAAAATCCCAAGATATTCTATCAGTATATCAATGGGAAGAGGATAACCAGGGAAAGAGTAGGGCCCATAAGGGACCAAGGGGGCAATCAATGGGTGGAGTCAGAGGACATCGCGAGAGTGTTGAATGAATACTTAACGTTCCTCTTCACCCAAGAGAATGAGGATGAAGGTATCGAACTCGGGGAGAGAGACTGCTAGGTTCTTAAACAAATTGATATAGGGAGTGACAAGGTATTGGAGGTGTTGGCAGGCTTAAAAGTGGACAGATCTCCAGGTCCAGATGATTTGTGTCCTAGACTGCTGAGGGAGACAAGGGAGGAGATCGCAGGGGCTCTGACCCAAATTTTTAATTCCTCTCTGGCCACGGGGGAGGTGCCAGAGGACTGGAGAACAGTTAATGTGGTTCCGCTATTTAAGAAGGGTTGTAGAGATAAGCCAGGGAACTACAGACCAGTGAGTCTCATGTCAATTATAGGGAAACTATTGGAGAAATTTCTGAAGGAGAGTATCTATTTCCACTTGGAGAGGCAAGGTTTGATCAGGGATAGTCAGCATGGCTTTGTCAGAGGGAGGTCATGCCTAACAAATTTGATTGAATTTTTTGAGGAAGTGACCAGGTGTGTAGATGAGGGTAGTGCAGCTGATGTAGTTTATATGGATTTCAGCACAATAATGGAAATCAGCACTTGATAGGCATTTTATATTTAATTTGACAAGGTCCCACATGGGAGATTTATAAAGAAGGCAAAGGCACATGGGATACAGGGTAATTTGATAAGGTGGATTCACAATTGGCTTAGTTGTAGGAGGCAGAGGGTGATGACAGAAGGTTGTTTTAGTGCCTGGAAGCCAGCGTCTAGTGGTGTACCACAGGGATCTGTGCTGGGTCCCCTATTATTTGTCATTTATATAAACGACGTAGATGACTAGTGGGGTGTAGGATTAGTAAGTTTGCGGATGACACAAAGATTGGCCGGGTGGTTAACAGTGAGGTTGAATGTCTTGGGCTACAGGAAGATATAGACGGGATGGTCAAATGGGCAGATAAGTGGCAGATGGAATTTAACCCTGAAAAGTGTGAGGTGATACACTTTGGAAGGAGTAATTTGACAAGGAAGTATTCAATGAACGGCATGACACTAGGAAGCTCTGAGGGACAGAGGGACCTTGGCGTGTGTGTCCATAGATCTCTGAAGGCGGAGGGGCATGTTAGTGGGGTGGTGAAAAAGACACTTGCCTTTATCAATCGACGCATAGATTACAAAAGTAAGGAGGTCATGTTGGAGTTGTATAGAACCTTGGTGAGGCCACAGCTGGAGTACTGTGTGCAGTTCTGGTCGTCACATTATAGGAACGATGTGATTGCACTGGAGGGGGTGCAGAGGAGATTGACCAGGATGTTGCCTGGGATGAAACATTTAAGTTATGAAGAGAGGTTGGATAGACTTGGGTTGTTTCCGTTGGAGCAGAGAAGACTGAGGGGTGACCTGATCGAGGTGTACTAGATTATGAGGGGCATGGACAGGGTGGATAGGGAGCAGCTGTTCCCCTTAGTTGAAGGTCAGTCACAAGGGGGCATAAGTTCAAGGTGAGGGGCAAGAGGTTTAGGGGGGATGTGAGGAAAATCTTTTTTACCCAGAGGGTGGTGACGGTCTGGAATGCGCTGCCTGGGAGGGTGGTGGAGGCGGGTTGCCTCACATCCTTTAAGAAGTACCTGGATGAGCACTTGGCACGTCATAACATTCAAGGATATGGGCCAAATGCTGGTAAATGGGATTAAGTAGGTAGGTCAGGTGTTTCTCACGTGTCGGTGCAGACTCGATGGGCCGAAGGGCCTCTTCTGCACTGTGATTCTGTGATTTAATGACACTAATTTGCCTCTTAATTGTGGGTGGGCACTCTTACAACTTTTGTGCGCGCCCGCCGACTGAAATATCGCGCAAGCGTGGGATGAGGTTGGGAAGCTCGCCCGATGTCAACTTGCGCGATTTCACACCCAATCGGGTCAGGGGCGCACCCGCACACCGACCGGAAATCTCTGCCCCATATGTTGTCAAGTTCAGTTCATTGAGTTCTCAATCATGTAGATACAATTGATGAGTTTAGAATGTAGGGGACTGGGCTGTCTCGTAGGCTATCAGTTCTATGGCCAGGGTATTTCGGACAGTGGGGTTTCCTGTCTCCCCCCCCCAAAGAATCGGCGGGGAATGCATCCCCACCAATGCTGCCTGCCCCACAGTGATTTCACGCTCCGACGAGCGCCAATTGGCTGGAGATGGGTCTTCTGCCCCTCACCCACGTGGCCTCAGAGAACTGCCGGTCAGTCTGGTTGGCTGATCTGTGTAGTGCCAGAAGCTTCTGTGGACAGAACTGGGGCTGCAAGCAGCCTCCAGGGCCTATGTCCTGGGATTCCAGGAACAGGTAAGTTTTGGGGGTCTCAAGGCGGGGAGGGTAGTGGAGGCCTGGGAGGGTGGACAGAGGGTCACTGGGGTGTTGGTGGAGAGGCCCGGGGTGGAGGGGTGGGGTGGTGTGTGTGGTGGGGGAGGAGGTGGGGGTAGGTCCTGTGGTACCAGGCCTTAAGGGGTAGGGGTTGAACTTAAGGTTAAAAAGGGCCTGTTGATAGAGGCGCCCCACCCGAGGCCTGAATCCGATTTATTTTAGGCTCCCCCCCCCCCCCGCCCCCCCACCATAGTCTGGAACTCCCCCCGCCAGTTGAGGCTGGGCAGGAAACAGCCCTTAAGTGGTCAGGAAGTGGCCGCTTAAGGGCCTCAATTGGGGCAAATGTGGGCTGGCCTCGCCTGTCCCAGCGTAAAATTGTGAGATGCCGGGGCGGTCAGTAATCAGGCAGGAAGGTCATCCGAGAAATTTTATTCTCACCCCCACCTACAAACCTGCCGACGGGGGAAGGTAAAATTCTGCCCAATATCTTATCTGTGGAATGGTGCCTTTTCTCCTTAATTCCATCGCACACTTACTTCCGTGCGGTTGTGGCAAGAGATAGTGGCAAAGGGAGGTGCGATTCGAGAGCTTTGTAGCAAAGTCCAGACAGAACTTTTTCACTGCCCTTCAGCAGGGACACAGATATTTAATTGTTTGATTGTGTTACAGTAGCTTTGCTACGCGTTACCTAGGATCGGATTCAGTGCTCATTTCTGAATGATTTTGCAGCTTGTTCATATGCTCTTTGGTAAGTTCAGCATTCCAAAAACACACTGCATTTTCAACAAGGGTCTTATGCAACTCTTAACCACGGTGAATAGATCGATTTGAGATACGTTGAGGTACAGCAACCAATTAGGGAAGCTAATAGAATGTTATCATTTATTGCGAGGGAAATTGATTACAAAAGTAGGGAGGTTATACAAAAACAGAATTACCTGGAAAAACTCAGCAGGTCTGGCAGCATCGGCGGAGAAGAAAAGAGTTGACGTTTCGAGTCCTCATGACCCTTAGAGAGAACTTAAAGAACTCAAAGAACTTCAAGTTCAGTCGAAGGGTCATAAGGACTCGAGACGTCAACTCTTTTCTTCTCCGCCGATGCTGCCAGACCTGCTGAGTTTTTCCAGGCAATTCTGCTTTTGTTTTGGATTTCCAGCATCCGCAGTTTTTTTGTTTTTTTATATATATATAGGGAGGTTATACCTCAGTTGTACAGGGCATTGGGGAGATCACTTCCAGAGTACTATGTACAGCATTAGTCTCCTTATTTAAGGAAGGATGTAAATTCATTAGAAGCAATTCAGCGAAGATTTACTAGATTAATATCAGGAATGGGGCGGGGGGGGGATTATCTTATAAGGAGAGTTGGACAGGTTAGGGTTGGTATCCATTGGAGCTTAGAAGAGTAAAAGGCAACTTGATTGAAACCTTTAAGGTCCTGAGGGGTCTTGACAGGATGGATGTGGGGAGGCTGTTTCCTCTTGTGGGAGAATCTAGAACTAGAGGTCGCTGTTTAAAAATCAGGGGTCGCTCATTTAAGACAGAGATGAGGAGAATTTTTTTCTCTCAGAGGCTTGTGAGTCTTTGGAACTCTCTTCATCAAAAGGCCATGGAAGCAGAGTCTTTGAATATTTTTAAGGCAGAGCTAGATAGTTTCTTGATAAGCAAGGGGGTGAAAGGTTATCAGGGGTAGGCAGGAATGTAGAGTTGAAGTCAACAATCAACCTTTGGAATGGCAGAGCAGGCTTGAGGGGCTGGGTGACCTACTCCTGCTCTTAATTCGTATGTTCGTATCTACGTTGTGATGCTGGAGAAGGTGCAGCTTTTAAGATCTCCCATTTGCTCCCCTAAGCATTTCACAGAGTTGATAATCCAATTTGAGATCACTTTGACTGTAATTTCCAAATAGCCTGCTTATTACGCAATCTCAACAACATCTACATTGACGAGAGGGAGGTAAGGAAAGTTGCGCATAAAACACCTCGTGTTGCACTTTAGGGGAGGTAATATAGGTGGTTGAAGGAAAGAGGGATAAAGGAATGGGAGAACAGCACATGGAATTACAATCACTACTTGTTCCGAGGACAAACACCAACATGGACTGCTTGGAGTGAACAGCCTGTTTCCACATTGTAATTTATATGTAATTTGATGTACTTGTATTATGTGATTACAGTACATATTGGCAACTGCCCAGAAACAGATCAAGTGCCAGCTGTCTCAGCTATGTACATAGCAGGGCAGTCAGACAAAGTAAGCTGAAACATATTTTAAAAATTACATTACAGAGGGAGAAACTAAACCCTAAATAAACCCGAAAGCAAAAACGCTGAACAAACCATTTATGCTGCAAAATTGTAATGCAGAAAAGAAAACAGAAAATCCACAGGATTTTTATTTAGTGTCACCATGTCCTCAGTCAGTACTTTTGCTACTGACTCAAAAGACTGTGGCTTCAAATGTTAGTCTCGAAGCGTCAGCACATATTCCAGGTCGCCACTTCAAAGCAGCACTGAGGGAGAACTGCTCTGTCAGAGGCGCTGCTTTTCAGGTGAAAGGTTAAACCAAAACCCCTCTAACCTTCTCAGAAAGATGTAGAAGATCCATGGGCCAGAATCTTACGGCCCCACCATGGAGTGCCTACCCCGGGCGGACGCAGGGAGCCATTCAAATCTCCATTCATTTCAGCGGGACCATAATATCCTGTTGGACAGGAGGGCTGGCCCATGGCATGACTTGAAATGGAACAGCTCTCCCAGTGTCCTGGCCAATATTTCTCCTTCAACCCAACCAACGTTGCAAAGAAACAGATTTTTTAGTCATTTATATCATAACTGTTTACAGTACCTTATTCTGTGCAATTTGGCTGCTATATTCTCCCACATTACTGCGTCTCAGAAAACCACTTTATTGGCTGTGAGCAACTTTTGGAAATGCTAAGGTCTTGAACAGTGATTTATAAATGCAATTTTTTTTTTAAACTTTCTTCTGACTCAAGTCAGAGACCGTCAACAGCATTCATCACCATACAGTAGCCAGGAAATAATACGCCTATGATCTTACCGCTCTCTGTTTTCTTAAATGCCTCAAAGGGCCATTGTCTTGGCAAGAATCTTTATTAGGTTTCAATGGTCCAGTGTCCAGCTGTTATTTGTCTGTGTTCTGTTCCAGAAAAACTGGCAGTGTTAGATCCATTTTTTTTCACTAGTGACTGGTCGAGCTATTTCAATGCCATTACGGTGCAACACAATAACCAACACTTCAAAATGAATTTGTTGGCCGCTAAAGCACTTTGGGGCATTCTGTACTGGTGGGAGTCACTATATGAATCCAAGGGCGGAATTCTCCGGTCCCGCTTGAGGCAGTTTCGTGGCGGGCGGGAGTAGAAAATTCAGAGAGGGGTCAAAAGTTGGAATCCTGCTGCCGGGAAAGCGAGTCAGAATTTTCCCCCCTTGCCACTTTCAGGGTGGGCTGAGAGCGGGTCGGATTTCCCGCTAACCCATGACAGGAAACCCACCTGCATTAACGCACGATGAATACTGACTACAGAGGCAACTCGCCGGAATCACGTTCACCCCTCCTAATTACGCACCACGCCAGTGGGAAATTAAAACCAGCCTGGTTTGCGATCAGATATAAGTGATGTGCAGCCGTCCATCGTCACTTCGCTCGTGACTTCAAGGTAGGTGCATCACCCAGAGCTCTGGGTCCTCCGCGACGCCAGTTTTAGGGCACGCTGATGGAGGGGTTTCTGCTTGGGCCGCTCACGGCGGGTGCCTCGGGTGATGAGCTGAGTCGCTCAAGGTGGGCACTGGGCTACTCCAGGATGACAGCCTCACACTCTAAAACAGAGACCAGCATGGCGACCAGGGTGGGAATGTGGAGTGATGGATGACGAAGGCATGAGGGCAAAGGGGGTATGGTGGAGTTTGAGGGAAGGGCACAATGGCAGGCGGAGGGAAGGTTGGGGGTGGGGGAAGCTGGAGCCCGACATGGAATACTGGAATGCAGATACAGAAGAGGGGAGCAGGGTGGAAGGGACGTGGAGCGCATCAGTGCAAGAGGATGCACGCAGACCCTGGAATAGGAAAGGCCGAAAAGGGGGCAGGTTAGTGTGACACAAGAGGGATGAGTTGCGCAGAGACTCATGGAGGGGAAATGGTCCTGAAGGAACAGGCGAGCTGATTGAAAGACAGTCATAGTCCCTGGACTGGGGCAAAGAAGTCTGGTTAACAGATTAAAGGCATTCCTGGGCCTCTGTCGACCACTTAGTCGAGGTGAGAGATTAAGGCAGTCCTGGGGCTTCGAAGGCCATGCTACAGGCATGCACATCATCTTCATACTCCAAGGAGGGGCAAGGACTGTGTGTTCAATGGGGATCAGACCCAGTGCAGGGCGTGGTCACAGTCTCACACTCAGGGGTGATGGGAGTGTCTGGCTCTGTACTGAGCTGCAGATGGGATGGTCATGGTCAGGAGAGGAATCTGCAGCTTGTAAATGGGGAAAACGTAATGAAGTTGGGGGGGATACTTGAAGCTCACTTCGGGGGTGCATCATTTCTGTATGTCACTGTGCACACAGCCTCAAGATGGGGAGGGATGAGGTCTACATGAGGCACAGGGACATCAATAGTGATTGGTTCCGTGGAGGAGGGCAGGAATGTCCTCCAAAATGACAAAGGGATTCAGGGTTACTGGGGCGGTGTTGGAGAATCACCAGAGGGGGTTCCACTTGCACATTGCGAGGTTTGAGAAAGTTTAGAGGGACCCAGGCATTCACAGGGAGAGTAAACAAAGAGGCAGAAAACAGAGAGCATACTTAAATGGATCTTTTTCTGATTGGCAGAACATGATGAGTGGTGTCCTCTTGGGGTCTGCGCTGGGGCCTCAAATTTTCACAACATATATCAATGACTTAGATGAAAGAGTGAAGGCATGATAGCTAAGTTTGCAGATAACAAAAAGATAGATAGGAAAGTATGTTGTGAAGAGGACATAAGGAGGTTGCAGACAGATATAGATAGGTTGAGTGAGTGGGCAAAGTTCTCGAAGATGGAGTAGAGTGTGGGAAAATGTGAAGTTGCTCACTTTGGCAGGGAGAATAAAATAGCCAAATATTACTTAAATGGAGAATGGCTACAGAATTCTGAGGTGCAGAGGCATCCAGGTGTTCTAGTGCATGAGTCACAGAAAGATAGCATGCAGGTACAGCAAGTAAACAGAAGGCTAATGGAATGCTATCCCTTATTATAAGATGAATTGACCATAAAAGTAAGGATGTTATGCTTCAGTTATACAGGTCATTGGTGATACCGCACCCCAAATATTATGTGCAGTTTTGGGCTCCTTATTAAGGAAGGGTGTAAATGAGTTGCAGATGGTTCGGAGGAGGTTTACTAGATTGATACCTGGAATGATTGGGTTGTCTTATGAGGAATCGTTAGACAAACTTGGCTTGTTTCCACTGGAGTTTAGAAGAGTGAGGGGTGACTTGATTGAAGTATATAAGATCCTGAACGGTATTGACAAGTTGGACGTGGAAAGGATGTTTCCTCTTGAGGGTGAGTCCAGAACTAGGGGGCACTGATTTAAAATTAAGGCCCCCCTTTTAGGACAGAGATGAGGAGAAATTTTCTCTCTCAAAGGGTTGTGCAACTTTGGAACTCTCTGCCTCAGAAGGTGGTGGAAGTTGGGGGTCATTGAATATTTTTAAGGCAGAGGTGTTTAGATTCTTGTTAGGCAAGGGAATCAAAGGTTATTGGAGGTAGATGGGAACATGGAATTTGAAACACAAACAGATCAACCACTATTGAATGGCAGAGCAGGCTCGATGGGCTGAATGGCCTACTTCTGTTCCTATTTGATACGTTCATAAGCCCGCCCGCCACTGCACTTTGTCTCCGGAATGGAAAATTCTGCCCCAAGTTCTTTTTTCCTTTTAACGGTTATTAAATTGATGAGCGTTCCCGAACACATCTTCCTGCAATGCCCTTTTTAATTCCAATCTAACTTTTTTTGCTAGACAAGCATTTTGCACAACTTGCACCTCATTGTGTACAGCTTATGAATCAACATGAACACAGCCGGCTGTTTCAGCAGCAAGATGTTCCTACCTGCCCCAGGAATGTAACCTGCCTGATAATTGCCCAATGCAGTGACAACATGTTCACTGAGGAACCTTTGATAGTTTAACGCATTGTTTTAAATGTCTAATGTACATACATGTCTAGAAGGTAAGTAAGTGTAAAATGCCCTTTCTGAGATAGAATGTGAGGCGGGAGCACTGGAGTGGGAGACTAGTGCTACTTTAGGCAAAATCTTAACCCCTGGGTAGCATATGAGGTCAAATCAGGCACTCACTGTGGAAGTCCTCCGACCACTAGTTTCTTGAGTGCCCAACTCCAACAGATGTTTTATGTGCCAATGTGGTTCCATGATGTACATAGGACTTTGAAACACTAGGTTTTCACAGTTAATTGTACAATCTATATGCATGGAACACAAAAGGTTAACATACAGGTGCAGCAAGTAATTAAGAAGGCAAATGGAATTTTGGCCTGTGCAATACAGGGGGTTGGAGTTTGAAAATAGGGAAGTCTTCTTACAACTGTACAGGGTTTTGGTGAGTCTGTACCTGGAGTACTGTGTGCAGTTTTGATCCCCATATTTAAGAAAGGATATAGTGACATTGGAGGCAGTTCAAAAGAGATTCACTAGGCTGATTCCTGGGATGAAGGGGTTGACTTATCAAGAATGGCTAAACAGGTTATGCCTTTATTCATTAGAGTTTAGAAGAATGAGGGGTGATCTTATCGAAACGTACAAGATTCTAAAGGGGTTTGACAGGGTAGATGTTGAGAAGATGATTCCACTAGTGGGGGAATCTCGAACTAGGGGACATAGTTACAGAATAAGGGGATATTCATTTAAAACTGAGATGTGAAGGAATTTCTTCTCTCAGAGGGTTGTGAATGTTTGGAATTCTCTACCCCAGGGAGTAGTGGAGGCCAGATCATTGAGAGTATTTAAAGAGGAGGTAGGTAGATTTTTGAAATATCGGGGAGTTGAGGGCTATGAGGAGCTGGCACGAAAGAGGAATTGAGGCCTAGGGCAGATCAGCCATGATCTTATTGAATGGCAGGGCAGGTTTGAGGGGCCGAATGGCCTACTCCTGTTCCTATTTCTTATGTTCTTATGCTCTTACTCTTTGCAGGAGCTAGAGACACCAGGAAGGGTGAGATGCCCAACAAAATAATTTTGGGTTTCCCTCCTTCCGCATTCATGAAATACTCTTTCAATCCTTTCTAACCACCGCTGCAACCCACCATCAAAATGGGGGTTGGCCAGTCAGCTTTTGAGTCACCTGATATTCACCTATTGAGCTACACCTGGGCACCAGTTTTAGGCAGGCAGCATGCCACATCTATATTACTGAGACGCAGCCATCAAATAGACCAGGACCCTTGCCCCAGCTTCCAGATGGCCATCCTATGCATTCTATGGGCTGACCAGGCAAGCTAGAACTCACACTATTGACTGGAATGTCCACGCCATACTTGCTGACTGTACTTGCACACTGCATACATATATACGAACATACGAATTAGGAGTAGGAGTAGAACATTCGGCCCCTCGAGCCTGCTCCACCATTCAATAAGATCATGGCTGATCTGAATGTAACCTCAACCCACAGTCCTGCCTACCCCCGATAACACTTCACCCCCTAGCTTATCAAGAATTATCTAGCTCTGTCTTAAAAATATTCAAAGACTCTGCTTCCAAAGACTCACGACCCTCTGAGAGAAAAAGTTTCTCCTAATCTCTGTCTTAAATGAGTGATCCCTTATTTTTAAACAGTGACCCCTAGTTCTAGATTCTCCATCAAAAGGAAACCACTTCCACATCTCCACATCTATCCTGTCACCCTCAGGATCTTGAATGTTTCAATTAAGTCGCCTCTTACTCTTCTAAATTCCAGTAAATTCAAGCCTAACCTGTCAACCTTTTCTCATAAAACAACCTGCCCAATCCAGGTTTTAATCTAGTGAATATTCTCTGAACTGCTTCTAACAAAGTGAACAATTTCACATTTGCCCACACTATACTCCATTTGGCAGATCTTCACCCACTCACCTGACCTATCTACATCACTTTGTAGACTCCTTACATCCTCTTCACAATTTACTTTACCACCTACCTTTGTATCGTCAGCAAGTTTAGCACTGTACATCCTCCAGCAGCTGTGCATGTGCTGCTTGTTTAAAATTCATTCTTTCTGTGGGCTTCGCTGGCTGGGCCAGCATTTATTGCCCATCCCTAACTGCCCTTGAAGTGGTGGTGAGCTGCCTTCTTGAACCGCTGCAGTCCATGTAGCATAGATACACCCACAGTGCTGTTAGGAAGGCAGTTCCAGGGTTTTGACCCAGCAACAGTGAAGGAACGGCGATATATTTCCAAGTCAGGATGGTGAGTGACTTGGAGGGGAACCTCCATGTAGTATTGTTCCCATTTATCTGCTGCCCTTGTCCTTCCAGGTGGTAGTGTTCATGGGTTTGGGAAGGTGCTGTCTAAGGATCCTTGGTGAATTCCTGCAGTGCATCTTGTAGATGGTACACACTGTTGCTACTGTGCGTCAGTGTTGGAGGGAGTGAATGTTTGTGGATGTGATGCCAATTAAGTGGACTGCTTTGTCCTGGACGGTGTCCAGTTTCTTCGGCGTTGTAGGAGCTGCACTCATCCAGGCAAGTGGGGAGTATTCCATCACACTCTTGACTTGTGCCTTGTAAGTGGTGGGCAGGCTTTGAGGAGTGAGGGGATAAGTTACTCGTCGCATGATTCCTAGCCTCTGACCTGCTCTTGTAGCCACAGTATTTATATGGCTAGTCCAGTTCAGTTTCTGGTCAATGGTAACCCCTAGGATGTTGATAGAGGGGTATTTAGTGATGGTAATGCTGTTGAACATCAAGGGGTGATGGTTGGATTCTCTCTTGTTGGAGATGGCTATTGCCTGACACTTGTGTGGCACGAATGTTACTTGCCTGGATATTGTCCAGGTCTTGCTGCATTTGGACATGGACAGCTTCACTATCTGAGGAATCACGAATGGTGCTGAACATTGTGCAATCATCAGTGAACATCCCCACTTCTGACCTTATGATGGAAGGAAGGTCATTGACAAAGCAGTTGAAGATGGTTGGGCCTAAGACACTAACCTGAGGAACTCCTGGAATGTCCTGGAGCTGAGATGACTGACTGCCAACAACCACAACCATCTTCCTTTGTGCTAGGTATGACTCCGCCAGCGTAGAATTTTCCCTCAATTCCCATTGACTCTGGTGTTGCTAGGGCTCCTTGATGCCATACTTGGTCAAATGCTGCCTTGATGTCAAGGGCAGTCACGCTCACCTCACCTCGGGAGTCCAGCTCTTTTGTCTATGTTTGAACCAAGGCCATAATGAGTTCAAGAGCTGAGTGGCCCTGGCGGAATCCAAACTGGACATCAGTGAGCAGGTTATTGCTAAGCAAGTGCCGCTTGATAGCACTGTTGATGATTCCTTCCATCACTTTACTGATGATCGAGAATAAATTGATGTGGTGGTAGTTGGCTGGGTTGGATTTGTCCTGCTTTTTGAGTACATAAAATACCTGGGCAATTTTCCACATAGCCGGGTAGGTGCCAGTTTTGTAGCTGTACTGGAACAGGTTGGCTAGGAACGTGGCAAGTTTTGGAGCACAAATCTTCGGTGCTATTGCCGGAATATTGTCAGGGCCCATAGCCTTTGCAGTATCCAGTGCCTTCAGCCGTTTCCTAATATGATGTGGAATGAATCGAACTGGCTGAGGACTAGCATCTGTGATGCCAGGGACCTCCGGAAAAGGCCGAGATGGATCGGCCACTTGGCATTTCTGGCTAAAGATTGTTGCGAATGCTTCCGCCTTATGTTTTGCACTGATGTGCTCGGCTCCTCCATCATTGAGGATGGGGATATTTGTGGAGCTTCCTCCTCCAGTGAGTTGTTTATTTGTAGTTGTATAATTGTAGAATCAGGTATCAGACCGTCCCATTCATTTAACCCAAAAATATTGATCCAAATTCCCTCACATTATAAGCGAGCATATACGGTAATGCAGGAAAAGAAAAACTGTGACAGGAATTTGTATTTGGTGCCATTAGGAATGAGGAACACATGCTGGCTTAGCCAGTGATTCTCATGCCCTGTGAAAGAATTAATTTAAATATGAAATACTTATAATTAATATTGGAGGTTTAAAAAAAAACATATTTCTTTCTATCTCCTGCTTTATTGCATGCTGTAGGAGAATGGTCACAGCATCATAAATACAACAACAGCTTGTGTTTATATAGCACCTTAACCATAGTAGCATACCTCAAGTCACTTTGCAGGACCCTAATCAGACAGAAATTGATATTAAGCCACATAAGGAGATATTAGGACAGGTGGCCAAAGAGGTCGGTTTTGATGAGTGTCTTAAGGGTGAAAAGAGACGTGGAGAGATCAGGAAGAGAACTCCAGAGCATAGGCTCAAGGCAGCTGAAGGCCATCAATAGTGAAGAAGTTAAAATCAGGGATGCACAAGAAATCACAATTTGAGAAACACAGGGGGTCTTGAAGGGTTGTAGGTTGGATATAGTCAGTAAACTCAGTGGTCAACCTTCAGCCTCCAGAGCATTAAACTCCAGCCTTACTGTATCCCATAGATGTCTCCCATTTCACTTTGTCCAGTGCTCCTCCTGCATCAGTTTAGAATTAGGTATCATACTGTCCCACTCATTTAACACAAATATGTTGATCCAAATTTCCTCACATTATATATGTGAGCATATATGGTAATGCAGTGAAAGAAAAACTGTGACAGGAATACTTCATGGTTATGAACTAACAATCGAACACTCGCATGTGTTCTGAACCTTAAGAGATTAGGGATTGTTGTTTTCCATTTGGAATTGGCAACTTTGCATTAAACAGCTGCATTCACTTAAGGAAAACCACTTCCTTCAAGATTTTCCTGTGAAAGGGTCCTGAGACTGCTTGACCTCAGACTCACCCATGCTTACATTACTCTGCTTATATTAGTTGCTAGCATTAGTATGCAACAAGAAACCTACTGTTCATACTTGTCTCCATGGAGGCTCTGGCCATTCTCAACCATGGAAGTATCTGATAGGGGCGCAGTCTAAAATGTAGCCAGGTTGTCTCATTTCCTGTATTTCCCTGAGGATATCATGTCTCTTGTTCAACTGTGACTTAATGCCAGCTACTTTCACACCAGAGAATAACATGATGTTGCCGGCTGTATTTCTCATTGACCTCGATTTGGCGCTTAAAAAAATAATGTTGGCCCTATTGCTGGTCACCATTATTAACATGTAAATTAGACAGCAACTGCAAGTACGTAGTTAAATGTGGAAATTATTTTAATTAATCCTGTAGGTTTTAAAAACATCTTTGAATTTTTTTCTGTCCCTTTTTGCTTCCTTCCTTAATTCCACTTTTCTTTTCCACTTTCTGTGCATTAGCTCACGTAGAGGTAGCATCAACCAGACAGCTAGTGCTTACCTCAGGATCGGATGATTTTGGGTTCAAACAACTCCAAGACCCCAAGACTTAAACAAAAAAAAAAATCAAGATTGACCCTCCCATTGCAGGTCTAAGGGAATGCTGCACTGTCAGATGAGACATTTAGATGACGGATTAATATTGACCAGGATACAGGAGGAGAACTCCTTCGCTTTTCTTCAGATTTGTGCTTTGGGACCTTTTATGTCCACCTGCTAGGGCAAACAGGGCATTGCTTTAACATTTCTCTGAAAAACAGCACCTCCGTCAGTGTGGCACTCCTGTGTCCGCTAGAGCTTGATGGAGTATATCTTGCCTCATGCCCCATCATTTAGATTTCTCCTTCACCCTTCAGCTCAAAATGTTTCTGTGCTGCAAGGTGCTGGCAGTATGAGTTGATAACGGTGTGGCGCAGGATATAGGACAACTGGAAACATTGTGAATGAGTCTGTCGCCTTTAACCAACGAGATTTAAGGATCAAGAAATAACAAAGGAGATAAAAATACAGTAAATTAGAGTCAAAGAGAGAGAAATAAAGAGAGCAAAAGAAAAATTGGATTTAGGAGACAGGAAAACGAGATAGAAAAAATGACTTTTTAAAAATATCTAAGAACAATTTACCCCAGATGGAGTGAGATGCCATTATTTAAATTGTTTGATTCCTGAGTTGGAGAGATCGATCATAGCACTGAATTTAAAATGATCACATTGCTAAAAAAAAGTACGTTATTACTTCCCAGACTTGACTTTTTGTGGTGCCTTTAACGGACGATTAACGCGCAAATTCAGCCAGTTGTGAAAGATAACAGGGAGGCCAAGAGCCAGATGCAAATGGCAGGGCTGTGTAAATAAAACAATAAATTCTGGAGACTTGCGACTCACAACATATCTTTTAATCCCCTGAAATGGCCTAGCTGCTTTGCACATTAATAACAGTGCGCATTATGAAGTCAGTGTCATGTTCCGAGCATGATCCAGCACCGTGTGCCCATGTCTCTGGAGTAGTATTTGAGCCCACAGCCTCTGATTGAGAGGCTAGATTGCTCTCAGCCAACACTGAGCTACTACTGGCCCTATTGACTTGTGGCGAGGGGACCGGGCTGGTGATCTGCCAAGGAAGAATTCAGCCCCCATTTTCTTCAACAGTGCGGCACTCCATTGAAGTGGCAGCCTAGATCATGTGGTCAAATTGTGGATTGCATTTTATAGCTTGTAGCAAACTGTTTATGCCTCAGAGTCAAACTGACACAATAAACATGACATTTAATTGATAGTTTGGATGATGCTGGTCAATGTTGTTTGCTGCGTAATGGATTATCCAAGACCCTTGTTTATGTCCAGTTACTTTAACAAACTCCATTTATTAAAACTTACTTTAGCTTTGTGCTTTTTGGCTTATGTTAACTGTCAGGAGCTGAACCAACTAGAGTTATGAGTTGGTGTAAAAACCCAGGGACTGCTTGATGCCCAATATAGAAAGAAAGTGAGAAACAAGAAAGGAAGATCTTAAAACAATATACCACTTTATCAGATCTCTCTGCAAATGCTTCACTTAAAGTGAATTGTTATAAAGTGCAATCATTGGTTGGCAAATGTGCCAGCCATTTTGGATCAAGCAAGGTAACACAAAGAGTGTTGAGGTGAATAACCAATTAATCTAACAACATTGGTTGAGGGGAAGCATTAGTCAGAGTATCATGAGAACTCTCCCTCTTTATCCAATGGTGCCATGACACTTCTAACATCCACTAGAACTGATAGATCAGAATTTGATTTGATTTAATATCTCTGCCATAAAAAAATTAATAATTGCTCTGGTGAAACCACTTGGGAAATTTTACTATGCTAAAGGTGCTATACATAACGCAAATTGTTTTTGATATGCACTGGAATTAAAATCATCCAGGATTGGCAACAGGAGCAAGAGTGGCCCTTTAAATATCACATCGCTGGAGGTGCAGCAACATCTGAGCATGCGTTGGCTGAAATGAGAAAAAGCAAGCTTTTTTTAAAATTCACTCATTGGTTGGGGGATTCAGCGACATTTACTGCACATTCCTAATTTCCCTTGAGAAGGTGGTGGTGAGCTGCCTTCTTGAACCATGCCTGTCTGTGTGGTGTTGGTACACCCGCAGGTGGATGTTGAACTCCTCACATGAGAGTGAGGCCGAGGAGTTAAAAATTCTCAGGGCCTGATGTAACATGGTGTTGGTGAGCTTCACTGCAAATTATAGGACCCAATCTTTAATTGTGTTTGAGATTTTGTGCATTTGATAATCATGTTCATTAGTTCATTGCCAAAGCTAAAAACTCTCCTACGTCTCCCTTAATCCATAACTTTGACTATCCTAATAAAGTGTACCATGCTTAGTACAATATTTTTGGAATTCAAGCATTGTTATTTCTAAATTTTTGAACGCAACACAGCCAGTCTGATAATAAATCCATGTTTTGATGTTAATATAATGTCACTGAACAAAGGAGTGTTGGGTCCAGATGAACTCTACCGTGTGACTACATTTGTGGGTGGATATGTTGTTGCTATGGATACCAAGGCAAACAAACCACTTCAGCTTGGCTCAGTGTTTTCCCACTAGCCTCTTGAGATGGAACATTGAAACTCCACGATGGGTTTGAGTGCATATTCTAAGATGACACTCCAGAGGAGTTCTGTCCTTGAATTGAACCCTTGTCTGTCTGTTCCAGAGTGGGCAGTAGTTGACACTGCTGAGGAACAAACGTTTGAACAGCAGGAGGCCATTCAGCCCCACGAGCCTGTTCCACCGATCAGTCAGTTCACGGGTGGGATTTAATCCGGCCGTTGGGGTGGGAAGCATGGCAGCCGGGCACATTGTATTGGGGGAGAGGGTGAATGTCATACTGCTGATGCCGGGAAAAGATCGTGTGATTAATTCTGAGGTGGGAAAGGGCGAACGTGTACAATTCACCTGCATGCGGCAGGTTGTCAGTTAGTCTCATTAATGAGCCAATTGACACCAATAATCCCAGAACCCACCAGAAGTTAGTGGGGAATAAGGGATTAAATGGGAGTCATATAGCTTTCCCATGCAACACAAAGGTCACCCAGCAAACACTGTCAGGCCTTACCAGCAGCCTACCTGGGCGGGGGGCTTCCCTCGTTATTTTTTATGTTTGCAAAAATATACTTTATTTAAAAAATATCTGAAAGAACATTACAAACATTTCAAAATGGCCATCACAAAAAGCACAATCATATTCAAGTTTTCCACATAGATCATGTCGCACCCTACGGCGTTTCAATACAATCAATGAACATTACAGACATTTCATAATGGTCAAAACAGGGAGTCAGACAGTGCAGTGGTATTTAGGTTGTCTACATAGATCATGCTGCATTCTGAGGTGTTTCAATACAATTGTGACACATGTAATATTCGCTGCATGCTCCCAATGTGAGTCATACAGCCCGAGAGGTCTATACAATTCCCAGACCCTCGGTGCACTGTGGCAGAAAGGTCTTAGACAGCGACCTTTCCCCATTGCACCTTTGCAGCGGCTGCCCCAAGCTTCAGTGCATCCCTCACCACGTAGTCCTGGACCTTGGAATGTGCCAGTCTGCAACATTCGGTCGGGGACAACTCTTTGCACTGGAAGACCAACAAGTTTTGGGCAGACCAAAGAACGTCTTTCACCAAGATGATGGTCCTCCTACTGCAGTTTATGTTTGTCTTGGTGTGTGTCCCTTGGAGCACAAAGTCCTGTGTCACGGAACTGCTCGGAATGAGCCTCGACAAAAACCACTGCATCTCTCTCCAGACCTTCTTTGCAAAGGCACACTCCACAAGGAGGTGAACTACGGTCTCTTCCCTGCCACAGCCACCTCGAGGGCAACGTGCAGAGGGGGTGAGACTCCTGGTGTGTTGGAAGGATCTGATGGGGAGGGCCTTTATGATCACCAGCCAAGCTACATCTTGGTGCTTGTTAAAAAGTTCTGGTGATGAGGCGTTCTGCCAAATGACCTCGAGAGTCTGCTCAGGGAACCATCTGATAGGATCTACCGTCTCCTTTTCCCGCGGGGTCTCCACGACATTACGTGCCGACCACTACCTGATGGACTTGTGGTCAAAGGTATTTCTCTGCATAAATTTTTCCATGAGGGACAGGTGGTTCTGCACGGTCCCACTACTTGGAGCGTTCCGCGGCAGCGTGGCCAGACCCATCCTTCACCAAACCGGGGGCAGGTAGAACCTCAGCACGTAGTAACACTTAGTGCTTGCATATTGAGAGTCTACGCACCACTTGATGCAGCCGCACACAAAGGTGTTGGGCACGTTTTTTCCCTCTCATTGTCATGCACTCTGCGCCAGATTGAGAGGCCCACAATTGGGAAGCAGGGGGGTCGCTAAAAGCCTGCCCAAGCCTCTGACCCCATTGCCTCCCGATAACATCCTTTCCAGGATCTCCATCCCGCCCTCACTCCCCTGTGTCCAAGGACCCAATGATGATCCCTGGTGAAGTCCTTGGAGAAGGACTGGCAGAAGCTACAGCTCCCAGTGGTGCTATAGGCAATGGAGAGCTGCAGGCTCCTGATTGGCAGGCAGTTCTCGGCAGTCAGGATTTCCACTCCGGGGTCCTAAATCTGGGAAAGCCCCTAAACTGGCCAGTTAAGTGCCTGACAGGTATTTAATTTGATCAGTACTCCTCCACAGAAGTGACACAGCGTTCCCACAGGTTCTGCAACTGGTTGACGAAACCACTGACACCAACATTAAGTCCAGCCCGATGTCTGAGTTGTACTTTAACTCCATCTATCTGTCTTGGATCCTTAACCTTAATACCGTTGCCTAACAAAATCTATCAACCATTCTACCTTAACTGGAGCTCTAATCACCTCCTTAAACATCCTCCACCACCAGCGCACAATGGCAGCAGTGTGTGCTAATTGCAAAACGTACCACAGCAATTTGCCAAGGCTTCTTCGACAGCACCTCCCAAACTCGGGGCCTGTATCACCTAGAAGGCCAAGGGCAGCAGGTGTATGGGAACACCATCACCTCCAAGTTCCCCTCCAAGTCACACGCCACCCTCACTTGCAAATCTTCCTTTATTGTCACAGGGTCAATCCTACAACATCCTACCTAACAGCACCATGGCTACACTTGGCTACACGTGGACTGCAAAGGTTTGAGAAGGTAAGTAGGAAATAAATGTTGGCCTTATGACACCCATATCGAATGGATGAATAAATTTTAAAAGATATGTTTTGATATTTTCATTTGACCTACCTTCAACAACTATTTGGGGAAGAAAGTTCCAGATTTCCACTTTCCCTGAACAGCCACAGTTTTAAGATGATGCATCTTTGTTCTTGACTCCCTTGCCAAAGGAAATAGGCCTGAATTTTATATTCCCCTGCCATGGGTTTGTAGGCGGGGGTGGAGGGGGGGGTGGGGGGCACCTCTCCCCCGACAACCCAAACCCCAATGTCCAGCTCTCCAGGCCTCCCCTACTCCCCCCGCCCTGACATTCCTAAAACTTACCTCTTCCACAAATCCCGGGATTAAGGCTCTGGGGACTGCTTGCAGTCCCAGTCCGGCCCACTGTAGCTTCTGGTACTGCACGGACTAGAGAGCTGTCAGCCAATCTGATTGGCTAACAGCTCTCTGAGGAGGAACTTCCTCCCCAGTGAGGGTCGGCAGTCCCACCTCCAGCCTTTTAACACTCGTCGGAACATGAAGTCGCTGCGGGGCACACAGTGTTGGCAGAGATGTGATCCCCACTAACTCTTCGGCTGGTGGGTTGGGAAACCCCAGCATCCAAAAACTCCTGGCCATCGTTCCTCCCCACCCACATCACCAGCTCTTTTGTTCACCTTAAACATCTCAATTAGATCACTGAATCTTCTATACTTGAGGAACAAAAGCTTAGGCTACGCCAGCTGTCCTCATCATTTAACTGTTTTAGCAATGCTGAGGAGTTCCCAATGTCTTATCCATAACTTAGTCCCTCAGCCAACACTATCAAAACCCAATTAACTATCTCATTGCTAGGTTATAAAGCTTGCTATGAAGGGTGAGCTATTCTGTTGGGCTGGGCTTCACTTAAACCAGCTGGGACCAGTGTCGTGGCCGATCGTAAAACTAGGGCTGTGGACGGGGCTTTAAACTAATCGAGGATGGAAGGGGATACAAGGGGAAGGGTTTGGGTAAAGAGAGATTTAGAAACCCAAAGGGAAAGATTGAGGCATCAGAATGGTGCAGTGATGTGGGTAAAGACAAGCAGAACAGAACGGGCAGGGACAGAGAATTTAGCAAAAATCGTATACCAGCGAATAAGATCAATGCTGGAAACGGAAATTTAAAAAATAAATGAAAGGTTCTTGATCTGAATGCATGAAGCATTCTAAGATAGCTGAACTCATGGTACAAATAGACGTTAATGATTCAGATCTAACCACCATTGCAGAAACATAGTTACAAGGTGATCAAGGTTGGGAAATAAATATTCCAGGGTGCACAATATTTCAGAAAAGAAGACAGAATGGCAAAGGAGGAGGGATAGTCCTGATAGTTGAGGATGTCTTGAGGACATTAGTGTGAAAGGATCTGGCCTTTGAAGATCATGAAGTAGAATAAGTTTGGGTGGAAATTAGTAATAGCAAGAGTCAGAAAACAATGGTGGTAGTAGCTTATTGGCCTCCTAATAGTATTTATACCGTTGCACAGAGCATTAACTAAGACATTATTGGGGTTTGTAACAAAGGCAAGGTAATAATTTTGGGGGACTTAACCTATATAGACTGGGACAATTAAATTAGTAAGGGTGGACTAGAAGATGAGTTTGTAGAATGTTTTTGAGAGTTTCTTGTCAGTTTCCTGGAGCAGTAAACTATGGAACCAACTAGGGATAAAACTAAAACAAAAACAAAGCTATTTAAAGCTAAAAGCTAAAACCATAAAGCTATCCTAGGGCTAGTATTATGTAATGAAGAAGGTTAATTAATAATCTTGTAGTAAAGGATCCACTGGGCAATAGTGACCATAATACCATTCAATCGTATGTTAAGTTTGAAAATGACATACTCCCCATCACAGACAAGAAACTTACACTTAAAAAAGTCAATTTCACAGGTATGAATGGAGAACTGGCTCAGCTTTTGGATAAATCAGCTTAAAGGTGTGACAGCACGTGAACAGTGGGGAACATGTGAAGAAACAATTCAAAATGTTCAACACAAGTATATTCCATTGAAAAACAAAAACTCAGCAAGAAAGAGCCACCCGTGGTTCACTCAGGAAGTTAAGGATTGTATTGGATTAAAAGAGGAGCCATACAATGTGGCAAAAACAGTAGCTAGTCTGAGGATTGGAAATGCTTTAGAAACCAGCAGAGGGCTACCGAAAAGTTGATAAAAATGGAAAAAAATAGAATTTGAGAATAAACTAGCCGGTAATATAAGTACAGGTTATAAGAGCTTTTATACGTTTATAAACAGGAAGAGAGTAGCTAAAGTAAATAGTGGTCCCTTAGAAGTAGAGACAGGAGAAATTATCACGGGGAATGAGGAAATGGCGGAGGCATTGAACAAATATTTTGTGTCTGTCTTCGCAATAGACGTTAACCTAAGGGCTAAAAAGAGTGAGGGACTTGAGGAAATTAATATCAGCAGAGACAAAGTATTGGAGAAACCTAAGGGGCTAAAATACGACAAATCTGCAATCTGATGGCCTACACTCCATGGTTCTAAAAGAGATAGCTGCAGAGATAGTAGATGCCTTAGCTATGATATTTCAAAATTCCTTAGATTTGGAAATGGCGCCATCAGATTGGGAGTTGGCAAATCTTACACTGCTTTTCGAGATAGGAAGGAGAGAGAAAACAGTGATCGACAGGCCAGTCAGCCTAACATTGGCTGTTGGGATAATGCTGGAATCTATTATTAAGGATATCTTTACAATGCACTTAAAAAAGCACAGTATGATTAGCACAAGTCAAAATGGTTTTCCTAAAGGGAAATGCTGTTTGAGAAATTTATTAGAGTTTATTGAGGGTGTAAATAGTAGGGTGTATAAAGGAGAACCAGTAGATGTAGTGTGCCTGTATTTCCAAAAGGCATGCAGTAAGGTGCCACAAAAAAAGGCTAATAGACAAAATAAGGCCTCATGGAGTTGGGGGTCATACATTAGCATGGATAGAGAATTGGTTATCAGGCAGGAAACAGAGGGTGGGCATAAATGGGGCATTTTTGGCAGGCAGTGAATAGTGGAATGCTGCAAGGATCAGTGCTGGGACTTCAGGTATTTACAATCTATATTAAAGACTTAGACAAATATACAGAGAGCAACGTATCTAAATTTGCTGATGATACAAAATTGGAGGAAAGGTAAACTGTGGGGAGGACACAGAGAGGCTGCAAAGAGATGTAGACAGATTAGGTGAGATGACAACAAAGATAGCAGATGGAGTATACTATAGGGAAGTGTGAAGTTATTCGCTTTGGTCGTAAGAATTGAAAAGCAGAATATTTTTTAAAAGGTGAGAACTTGTAAGTGTTGATATTCAAAGAAACTTGGGTATGCTCATACAAGGAGGCAGAAAGTCAGCATGCAGATACAACAAGCAATTAAGAAGAGCAAATAGTACGTTGGCTTCTATTGCAAGGCAGTTGGGGTATAGGAATAAAGAAGTCCTGATACAATTATACAGGGTTTTGGTGAGACCACATCTGGAGTATAGTTTTGGTCTCCACATTCAAGAAAGGATATACTTGTCTTGGAAGCATTACAGCAAAGGTTCACTAAATTGGGCCCTGGGATGAGGATGTTGTCGTGTGATGAGTGGCTGAGTAAATTAGGCCTATATTCTCTGGGATTTAAAAGAACGCGAGGCAATCTCTTTGAAACATACAAGGTTCTGAAGGGGTGTTATTTTCTACTACGGGGTCGCATTGCTCACGAACCGGTTGTGTGTTTATCTGTCGGCCTGTGAGCCGATAATGTACTGCAGACGCAGAGGCCAATATGAAATGAAGCACACGTTATTTATTTACATAAACAACAGAGCACTAACATGATGTGTGCTTCTCCAACCGGACCCTACTCTAGACTAGCATTAACATGGTAGCCCACACTACACAGCTTTTGGGTCTTACAGTCACTTGGTCAACCTGCTCACATTCTCTTAAAGGAGTATTACACCTCAGGTTACCACATCCCTCCCCCTTTATTGAATACACATTTTACAATATGTTAACTATTTACAAAAATGAACTATTTACAAATTCAGTCTCACAGGGGGGGCTTTTTCAAACATGTTGAATGTGGTAGTTCTACGACTTCGGATGGTTTATCTGAGGAGTTATCTGTCCACTAGATTCCCCAGGACCAACATATAAGTTTGTCTCTTTGACTCTCTCAAGCTCTACCGGTCCCACAGGTACTCCCAAAGCAGGAGGAGTTCCTTCTGCCTAGGGTGTAAACTCCAACGGGAATGTTTTCACAGTCTTTTGAGCCCCATCACATGCACTCCTGTTGCCTCTCCCCTCCTAGCTCAACAATAAGAAGGGCAACTGTCAGGCAGGTTCTGAGAATCAGGACGTTGGGCGAGACTAAATTTAACAAGGAATGATCAGCTTCCTGTGGTGTAAAAAAAAAAATCCGGGCCTTGTTAGTAATTTCGCTTCCTCTTCCCACGTGTCTCCTTTTGATGGGTTTTCTTCTTGACCCCTCTAATTATCATCCCGGCTTCTTCTTTAACTTCCCTACTGACCAGACTAGGCTCAGGGATGAGCTCAGCTCTAGTGAACTCAGTGGTTGAGTCTTCCAGCATTTGCTCATCTGTCAGCTCCTTTGAAAACTCAGGGGTCTCTATTTTTAAGGCTTCTTGGCTTCCACGTAACTGATTCTTCAGCTCTTCCATTTCTTTTTTATATTTGTTAGTTGTTTGCTGTGGAATTAAGTATTGTTGTGCTTTCTCAGCTAATCGATTCTTCACCCCAGCCAGAGATATGCTGAATTCTTCCTGTTCTTCCTCATACCTTTAGAGTGATACAAATTGGGATCTGAGGGAATCTTGTAATATGCAAAAGTCCTTCAGCAGGTTTTCTTTTTCTTTTTGGAGGTTACTGACTTCAACTCAAACTCTGTCCTGAAGCATCAGCTCTACGAGTTCCTTTTCTTGAGTTTTTACATGCTCCTTTTTCCAAACAGCAACATTTCCTGCTTTTGATTGAGATCTCAATAATCCCTTAAGATTGATCTCTTTTAAGCAGTTTCTTCCGAGGAGACTCAGTCCTCTGCCTGCTATCACCACGAGGGGTACTTTAGCAGACTGGCTTCCATATTGTACTGGAACCTTGTGTATACCTATCACTAGTAAGTTTTCGCCAGTATATGTCTTTAGTCCGGCATTTGAGGTTTCCAGCTTCAGTGAATGGCCTCCTCCAATCAGATCCTTAAACATTGTTCCCCTATGACTGTTGTGGATGCACCTGTATCCACCTCCATTCGAATGGGTTTTCTGTTGACTTCTACTGTCACGTAGATTGGCTCTGTTTTACCCATTTTTAAGTTGTGTAGTGAGTGAGTATCTGACTCTGTTTCTTCTGGTTCCTCCATTATATAAATTTCACAACTTCTGCCTTTTCGTTTGAAATTTTTGCCTCAATCTGTCTTTACAATGTCATATAATGTTCCCATTGTGGTGGCAGTAGGAACACTTGGTTCTTTTAAATTGTTGTCCATTTGTCAGCTGTCTGGTTCCAATTCTGTTATTATGAATGTGGTTTTTATTGGTTAAACCATTGCTTTTTGCTGGTCTGTTAATGGTGGCTGTTTCCTGCCTTTCTGTGGAACCCTGCACTTCCGCACCATTTCCAGCCAGTGCCTCCCCCTCGATGTGAAGGTCGGTGCCATTTTGTGCTCCCTTGATTTCTTCTGAATCCCTGACAGCGCTTTCCATTGTGAGCGCCAACTCCAGCACCTTGCTGAAGTCTAAATTTGTTTCTGACAACAGCCTTCTTTCAACGGCAGCTTCATTAATCTCACACACTAATCGGTCTCTTAACATGTCATTAATCAACGTCCTAAACTCACGGCGCTCTGCCAGTTGTTTTAAGGCTGTTACATAGCAAGCGTCTGTCTCTCCAGGGGTGCGACACCTCGAGCTGAATTTAAAACGCTGCATTAGTGCCAAGAATTTCGGCTGAAAGTGGCTTTTCACAAGATTCACCAAAGCTCTTGGACTCTGGGGTGTTGTGTGCTGTTAGACTACGAATTAGGCCATAGGTTTTATTGCCACATGTCGATAAGAGGGTAGCCTGTCTCTTCTCCTCCCCTGATATGGCATTGGCCTAAAAGAAAAACGTGAGGCATTCAGTATAATGTGACCAGTTATCAGTGGTCTGATCAGACGGTTTGATGCAGCCAAGTTGTTAGCATACTGGAGAGAGATAACTTTGACAATTAAGGTGAGAGCTTACAATTGTAATGTACTTACAATTGGCCTGAAAGGCACGGCTGATTCACTACAGTTGAGTTTCCATTGCTTTTCTTGGTGTCCTCGACTGGTCATGTTTTGCTTCGTTGCCAGTTGTTATGTTCTACTATGGGGTCACTTTGCTCTATGGGGTTGCATGCTTATCTGTCAGCAGGTGCAGAGATCAATATGAAACGAAGCACATACTATTTATTTACAACAGACAACAGAGCACTGACATGATGTGTGTTTCCCCAACCAGACCCTACTCTAGACTAACATTAACATGGTAGCCCGTGCTACACAGCTATTGGGTCTTATTGTCACATGGTCAACCTGCTCACATTCTCTTAAAGGAGTATAACATCTCAGATTACTACAAGGGGTTTGACAGGGTAGATGCTGAGAGATTGTTTCCGCTGTTCGGGGAATCTAAAGCATGGGGTTAGGATAAGGGGCCAGCCATTAAGGACTGAGATGAGGAGAATTTACTTTACGCAAAGGGTTGTGAATCTTCGTAATCCTCCACCCCAGAGGATTGTGGCTGCTCTATCGTTGAATACATTTAAGACTGAGATAGACAGATTTTTGGTCTCTCAGTGAATCAACAGATATGGGGAGTGGGCAGGAAAGTGGAGTTGAAGCCCAAGGTCAGCCATGATCGTATTGAATGGTGGAGCAGGCTCGATGGGCGATATGTTCCACTCCTGCTCCTATTTCTTTTATTCCGGTGTTCTTATGCACATGTTTGGCTTCCACATTTCCTACATCACACAAGTTACTACACTTAAAATTAATTAATTGGCTGTAAGTGCTTTAGGATGTCCATAAGTTACTTCTCTTATTTTTATGAACTAATTCCAACTTTTTAGGAACAGAGGAAGAGGAGGAGGCCGTTTAGCCCCTCCAGCCTATCCCATCATTCGATGGGCCCATGATCCAACTCCATATACTGTCCTTTGCCCCATGTTCCTTGATAGATTTCGATAACAAAAATCTATCAGTTTCAATTTTAATTTGAATAATTGATCGAGTATCAATGGACATTTGTGGAAGAGAGTTCCAAACCTCAACCACACTTGGCACGTAAAAGTATTTCCTAATTTCGCTCCTGAAATGTTTGGCTCGAATTGTTTGATGATGTCCCCCAGTCCTAGATTCCTCAACAGCAGAAATAAATTTTCTCTTTCTACCCTATCTGTTCCCCTTAATATCGTGAAAACCTTGATGAAATCACCCATAGCATCTGAAATTCCAGCACATGCAACCCTAGTTTGTACAACCTCTCATCTTAATTTAACCTTGGAGTTCAGGTAATTGATTTGGATTTTGTGAAATTTAGGCCTCACGGTACTGTAGGAAATATTTGCTATTCCTACTACAGGAAGACAGTGAAGCCTTTGAAGAAAAACTGCCTGCCTATAACAACAGCTTATCATTATACTCATTATTATATTAATAATTCAGATTTCACCATAAACTGTCTATCTCTAGAAAATGTGCAAGGCCAAACTTTAATGATAAACTTTGAGGCTGAGATTGTCTCTAATTTGTCAGTTACAGGAAATTTAGAGGTCAAATGTGTTTTTTTTAATTCCTTCATGGGATGTGGGCTTCGCTGACTGGGCCAGCATTTATTGCTCATCCCTAGTTGCCATTCCGAAGGTGGTGGTGAGCTGCCTTCCTGAATCACTGCAGTTCACGTGGTGCAGGTGCACCCACAGTGCTGTTAGGGAGGCAGTTCCAGGATTTTGACCCAGCGACAGTGAAGGAACAGCAATATATTTCCAAGTCAGGATGGTGAGTGACTTGGAGGGAAACTTCCAGTTGGCGGTGTTCCCAACCATCAGCTGCCCTTGTCCTTCTAAATGGTATTGGTCAGCTGCTGTTGAAGGAGCCTTGGTGGATTCCTGCAGTGCATCTTATAGATGGTATACACTGTTGCTACTGTGCGTCATTAGAGTTGGTGGAGGGCGTGAATGTTTGTGGATGTGGTGCCAATCAAGTGGGCTGCTTTGTCCTGGATGGTGTCAAGCTTCTTGACTGTTGTGAAAGCTGCACTCATCCGGACAGGTGGGGAGTATTCCATCACACTCCTGACTTGTTACTTGTACATGGTGGACAGACTTTGGGGAGTCAGGAGGTGAGATACTCGTCGCAGGATTCCTAGCCTCTGACCTGCTCTTGTAACCACAGTATTTATATGGCTATGGTTCTCTTTAACAGTCATATGAACACGTTAACTGTGTTCCTCTCCACAGATGCTGTCAGACCTGCTGAGTTTTTCCAGTTATTTTTATTTTTGATTTATATGGCTAGTCCAGTTCAGTTTCTGGTCAATAGTAACCCCCAGGATGTTGACAGTGGGGGATTCGGTGATGGTAATTTCGCTGAACATCAAGGAACAATGGTTGGATTCTCTCTTGTTGGAGATGGTCATTGCCTGACACTTATGTGGCGCAAATGTTACTTGCCACTTGTCAGCCCAAGCCTGGATATTGTCCAGGTCTTGCTTCATTTGGACATGGACTGCTTCAGTATCTGAGGAGTCGTGAATGGCGCTGAACATTGTGCAATGATTAGTGAACATCCCCACTGCTGACATTATGATGGAAGGAAGGTCAATGATGAAACAGCTGAAGATGGTTGGGCCCAGGACACTACCCTGAGGAACTCCTGCAGTGATGTCGTGGAGCTGAGATGACTGACCTCCAACAACCACAACCATCTTCCTTTGTGCTAGGTATGACTCCAACCAGTGAGAGATTTCTCCCCTGATTCCTATTGACTTCAGTTTTGCTCGGGCTCCTTGATGCCACACTTAGTCAAATGCCAAGTGCAGTCACTCTCACCTCACCTCAGGAGTTCAGCACTTTTGTCCATGTTTGAACCAAGTCTGCAATGAGGTCAGGAGCTGTGTGGTCCTGGCAGAAGCCAAATTGGGCATCAGTGAGCAGGTTATTGCTTAGCAAGTGCCACTTGATAGCACTATTGATGACCCCTTCCATTACTTTGCTGATGATCGAGAGTAGACTGATGGGGCGGTAATTGGCCAAGTTGGATTTGTCCTGCGTTTTGCATACAGGACAAACCTGGGCAATTTTCCACATAGCCGGGTAGATGCGAGTATACTAGCATTGTTTAAAAGCTCACTATTTGAGAACACACTTACTACCTGGTCCCTCTCTCTGCTGTTTAGAACGTACTCCCAGCACCATTCACCATAATGCTGTTTGTGAGAGCTTGCTGTGTGCAAATTGGCTGCACACCTCCCTACGTTACAACAGTGACTACATTTCTAAAGTGTTGCACTGACTGTAAAGTGGAGTATCCTGAGATTGGGATGAGGGCTATGCAAATGACTTCCTTCCTACCCCCCTTCGTTTCTACCGGTTTCCAGCTGTCTTCTCTCCAGCTCCATGTCTCCCACACCCCTCTCTCCATCAGTAGCCATGTCTTCCTTGCAGTGAGATAGGAGAATGTTCTAAGGAACACAAAACAAAAATAGAATTACCTGGAAAAACTCAGCAGGTCTGGCAGCATCGGCGGAGAAGAAAAGAGTTGACGTTTCGAGTCCTCGTGACCCTTCGACAGAACTTGAGTTCGAATCCAAGAAAGAGTTGAAATATAAGCTGGTTTAAGGTGTGTGTGTGGGGGGCGGAGAGATAGAGAGACAGAGAGGTGGAGGCGGGGGGTGTGGTTGTAGGGACAAACAAGCAGCGATAGAAGCAGATCATCAAAAGATGTCAACGACAATAGTACAATAGAACACATAGGTGTTAAAGTTAAAGTTGGTGATATTATCTAAACGAATGTGCTAATTAAGAATGGATGGTAGGGCACTCAAGGTATAGCTCTAGTGGGGTTTTTTTTATAATGGAAATAGGTGGGAAAAGGAAAATCTTTATAATTTATTGGAAAAAAAAAGGAAGGGGGAAACAGAAAGGGGGTGGGGATGGGGGAGGGAGCTCACGACCTAAAGTTGTTGAATTCAATATTCAGTCCGGATGGCTGTAAAGTCCCTAGTCGGAAGATGAGGTGTTGTTCCTCCAGTTTGCGTTGGGCTTCACTGGAACAATGCAGCAAGCCAAGGACAGACATGTGGGCAAGAGAGCAGGGTGGAGTGTTAAAATGGCAAGCGACAGGGAGGTTTGGGTCATTCTTGCGGACAGACCGCAGGTGTTCTGCAAAGCGGTCGCCCAGTTTACGTTTGGTCTCTCCAATGTAGAGGAGACCACATTGGGAGCAACGAATGCAGTAGACTAATTTGGGGGAAATGCAAGTGAAATGCTGCTTCACATGAAAGGAGTGTTTGGGTCCTTGGACGGTGAGGAGAGAGGAAGTGAAGGGGCAGGTGTTGCATCTTTTGCGTGGGCATGGGGTTGTGCCATAGGAGGGGGTTGAGGAGTAGGGGGTGATGGAGGAGTGGACCAGGGTGTCCCGGAGGGAGCGATCCCTACGGAATGCCGATAAAGGGGGTGAAGGGAAGATGTGTTTGGTGGTGGCATCATGCTGGAGTTGGCGGAAATGGAGGAGGATGATCCTTTGAATGCGGATGCTGGTGGGGTGATAAGTGAGGACAAGGGGGACCCTATCATGTTTCTGGGAGGGAGGAGAAGGCATGAGGGCGGATGCGCGGGAGATGGGCCGGACACGGTTGAGGGCCCTGTCAACGACCGTGGGTGGAAAACCTCGGTTAAGGAAGAAGGAGGACATGTCAGAGGAACTGTTTTTGAATGTAGCATCATCGGAACAGATGCGACGGAGGCGAAGGAACTGAGAGAATGGGATGGAGTCCTTACAGGAAGTGGGGTGTGAGGAGCTGTAGTCGAGATAGCTTTGGGAGTCGGTGGGTTTCTAATGGATATTGGTGGACAGTCTATCACCAGAGATTGAGACAGAGAGGTCAAGGAAGGGAAGGGAAGTGTCAGAGATGGACCACGTGAAAATGATGGAGGGGTGGAGATTGGAAGCAAAATTAATAAATTTTTCCAAGTCCTGATGAGAGCATGAAGCGGCACCGAAGTAATCATCGATGTACCGGAGAAAGAGTTGTGGAAGGGGGCCAGAGTAGGACTGCAACAAGGAATGTTCCACATACCCCATAAAGAGACAGGAATAGCTGGGGCCCATGCGGGTACCCATAGCCACACCTTTTATTTGGAGGAAGTGAGAGGAGTTGAAGGAGAAATTGTTCAGCGTGAGAACAAGTTCAGCCAGACGGAGGAGAGTAGTGGTGGATGGGGATTGTTCGGGCCTCTGTTCGAGGAAGAAGCTAAGGGCCCTCAGACCATCCTGGTGGGGGATGGAGGTGTAGAGGGATTGGACGTCCATGGTGAAGAGGAAGCGGTAGGGGCCAGGGAACTGGAAATTGTTGATGTGACGTAAGGTGTCAGAGGAATCACGGATGTAGGTGGGAAGGGACTGGACAAGGGGAGAGAGAAGGGAGTCAAGATAACGAGAAATGAGTTCTGTGGGGCAGGAGCAAGCTGAGACGATCGGTCTACCGGGGCAGTTCTGTTTGTGGATTTTGGGTAGGAGATAGAAGCGGGCCGTCTAAGGAACCAGTTCTCTTGCCTTGATACTACAGAGTGATACTACATAGCTCTGTGAAGCATCTTTTCTGCTGTTATCCCAGGTGGGAGCAAGTATTTGTACACAGGCAGGAGATTTACCTCCAATTTTACACCAATTTTCACTTCTGATGAACTGTCACAATCAGAATTTGGGCTGGATTTAATGCTCCCCACCACCCCCCCCCCCCCCCCCTCAATGCGTTTGAGGCAGGATGACCTTATAACGTAGAGCGGGTGGCCTGACCTTCCCATATTACAGTGGGCAAAAAAGACATGAGGCAGCCTGCCCTCCCTTAGGCCTATTGAGGACTTCAATAGATGGAGGTAGTAGAATGATTAAAGCAATTAATGACCACATAAGGGCCTCATTCCACCTTCACTGACACTTTAGAGGCAGCAGGGGAATGGGGAGGTAAGGGGCGGGTAACCCTGCAGCTTTCAATGCATGGACTACTGTTGGGCAAGAAGTTGGGGGGATGTCTCCTGTGCCAACACTGGCACCCTCTCCCAAGATCAGACTCCCTCTTTAACCCTCACCCCCTGGCGTCCCAAACCTGGTCCCCTATCCCCCTCCCCCCACCAACCCCCGCACACCGCCGCCCCCCCCCCACCCACCCCACACACCACCCTTGCTGGCGTCTACCAGCCAGGCTTGTCCAAAATCCAAGACTTACCTTTTAAGGCCAGCCTCTTGTCAGTATTCTTCCTTGGGGACTGCCTGTAGTCCCAGTAGTGGCCACTGCTCAATCCTGGTGCTGCTGGGACTACAGAGCGGCCAATCAGTCAAATTGGCCAACAGCTCCCTAGGGCTGGACTTCCTCCCAGACCGGGTCAAAAGTCCCCGTTCTGAAACAATTAAGGCTGATCCCAGCATAATGTTTCTGCAGGGCAGCTGGCTTTTGGGTGGGGTGCTGACCACCGACTTTTACGTCAGTGGGGTGGGGAATATGGCGGATGGTAAAAACCGGCCCCTTAACACTGTTTCTTTCTCCACTGATACCACCCAGACCTGCTGAGCACTTCAAGCATTTTCTGTTTTTTATTTAAGTCCAGAGACATGACCTACCATCCCAGGTCATCTCAGCAGAGGGTCTAGCCAGTCTAAAGAGGTTCATTGTAAATACGAGGAGGCATCGGAACCAATGACTCCAGATCCTCAGGTGATACTTAGATGAAGGAGAAACCTTAAGTTTAGAATCAATAGTTTGTCCGACCAAATTGGCTATACTTTTGCTACCCGTCCAGAGGCATTGTCTCTATATTGCTGATTAAAAAAAATGCCTGTGAGCAACTTGGACTTGTTTGGGCTGAGGGTGGAGAGGGCAGGGGAGGGGAGGTTTAAGGAGTATCGGGTTGCCATTGCAGTTTCTTTAGCAGAAACTGTGCACTGGATTGGCTGAATACCAAATGATCTCACCCAACTCAGAACTGGATGGCATCAGATTAAATTCTT
The DNA here is from genome assembly GCF_017639515.1 of Carcharodon carcharias. Lineage (NCBI taxonomy): Eukaryota > Metazoa > Chordata > Chondrichthyes > Lamniformes > Lamnidae > Carcharodon > Carcharodon carcharias. The sequence continues at coordinate 16,134,163 of NC_054468.1, read as the reverse complement.
GATGACTCGGTAGCTGAAGAGTCACAATTCCATGGTAAAATGATCATCCTTTGTTTCCTAATCCCTCATAGCCTCACCCCTCCCTATCTCTATAACTTCCTTCAGTTCTATAACCTCACCACTGCCCCACTCCCCATCCCCCACCACCGCCTACCACCTCTCGACGAGATCTCTGCTCCTTCACAGCTCTCAAGGGAAATTAGGGATAGGTTATAAATGCTGGCCTTATCAGCTAAGCCTACATCCCATGAACAAGAAAAATTTTAAAAACTCTGGTCTCTTGCATATTCCCCACTTCTAATTGCTCCTCCTTTGGCAGCCATTCAGTATCCTGGACCCTAAACTCTGGAATCCTCACTCAAAACCTCTCTACTCCTTTAAAACAGTCTTTAAAACCTATCTCTCTGATTAAGCGTCTAGCCCCTTACTTAATACCTCTTTTTGCTTCAAATTTTGTTTGATAATGTTCCTATGAAGGGCCTTGGGGACATTTTGTTGTGCTAATACAGACAAAAGTTGCTGTTATTGTTGTAGTCTACCATTCTGGTAGAGAGCTGTTACCACCTAGTTCCAAGTAACGTACATATTCCCACTCTGAAAAAGGCTGAGCACCACAAATCACTCCAACCCTTGTGTCCACCGAGAGTTAGAGGTGACCTTATCATGCTGGTATGAGCAGGATCCAGCTGTGCGGCTCTATGTAACAGTAGAGGAGAAACATAAATGATCATACTTTGCGATCATGAACACTGATGTTGGGACATAAGGTTGCCCTCAATAGCATGTAACCTCAAATACCATGGAATACATACTCTACAGAGTTTAGAAAAGGCTTCCAAAATGGGCTATTGCATTTGCTGTAACAATAAAAAGCCACGGGTGATAAAAGGTGCTTGTTCTACTGAAGCCTGTATCTCTAGGCCTCTGGCTCACTTGACCCAGCTTCTCATAGTATTTTAAACCCTCTTAAAGCCTCCCTGGCAGATTATTCCATACATTTATCATCCTCCACCTGGAGTAGTTCTTTCCGTTGAAGTGTCTAAATTTACCTTTCATCAGTTTATTTTTATGATTTTACTATGCTGCATTAATATTGAGCATCTGCTTTATTTAAACCTTTTAATATTTCACATATTTACACAAGGTGTTAGCCCCAAACCATCATCACTTTAGGCTGAGTCTTTTTAAAGTTTCTTAATAAATCATCCCTCATGTTGCATCATGCATGGGGAGAAAAGGATTGTTCTTTCATGGCTGTAATGAATGCCTTATCTAACATCAACAAACAGTATTTAATGCCTTATCTAACATCAACAAACAGTATTTATATAAAACAAAAACAGGATTACCTGGAAAAACTCAGCAGGTCTGGCAGCATCGGCAGAGAAGAAAAGAGTTGACGTTTTGAGTCCTCATGACCCTTCAACAGAACTGAGTAAAATTAGGAGAGGGGTGAAATATAAGCTGGTTTAAGGTTGGGGGGGTGGGTGGTGGCGGATGGGGGGAGAGAAGGGGAAGAGAAATATTTATATAAAGCCTTAAATGCAGTAAAACATCCCAAGTCACTTAATTTGCGTATTATCAAACAAAATTCAACATCGAACCATGCACACAGGGAGGCATTAGGACAGATGACTAAAATCTTGGTCAAAGAGATGGGTCTTAAAAGGCATCTTAAAAGAGATAGAGAGATGGAGTGATTCAGGGATGGAATCCTGGAGCTTATGGCCTTGCAGCTGAAGGCATGGCTGCCAATGATGGAACAACTAAATTAGGGATGGACGTGAGGCCAGAACTAGAGGAACACAGAGGGCTGGATTTTACACACCCCAACTGGTAGGTTTAGGCAGGGGGGGTGTGTGTAAAATACAATAGGAGCACTGCCCATCACCTACCCATCCACCCGTGTCCCCACTGCAATGATACCAGCAGCGGGGGTGGCATTGGGTGCCCTGCCCAGCAGTGGGCTAATTGGGTCCTTTAACTAGACAATTAATGCCCACTTAAGGTCCTCATCCCAATGCTGCCAGTAGTAACCTGCGGTGGGAGAGGCCCATAACAAGCACCCAATCTGGCAGCTTTCCTCGCATGGGCTGGTGGTGGGCAGGGGAGGGTGGGGGGGGTAGGGGTCCCTCTGTAATTGATTCCCGGGCCCACTAGAGAGCCTCCTCATGATGTAACCTCCCCCCGCCCCCCAAGGTTACAATTTCCCAATGGCCTGCCAAACCCTGGCCCCCACCCATCTCGCCGACCCCACTTGTTATCCTCCAAAATACCAACAGAGTTGTGATCAATCACATTTCGCCTCCTCATCGCCTGGGTGCAGTACCGGCAGCGGCCTCCGCTCTCTGGGTGGGGCTAACAGGACATAGGGAGGCCTGCAGCTCTCCTGAGTGGGGACTCCCTTTCCCGGAGGAGCAGAAATCCCACGTCCAGCTTATTAGTGGCCAACGTGGGAGGGAGGGGTGGGGTGGGGCGGGGGGGGCGTTGGGGGGTGGGCAGCAACTCTTCCCCTGGGTGGGCTTCCATACCGACTTTAGTTGGGGGGTGGGAGAATCACGGCGCTTCGTAAAATCCAGCCCAGAGCGTTATAGGGCTGAAGGAGATAATAGGGACAAGGAGTAAGGGAGCAGTGAGGCCATTGAGGGATTTGTATATCAGGGTGAGAATTTTACCTAATGCCCTATTAGTTGGTGCTTACTCAGTATAAACTGGATAATTCTTATTCCAGATGTCATTGTCTGCAACTTTGGAGATGGTGGTGGAGAAGTCAGCATGCACTTTCAGGCTCCTGTATAACGTTTAAACGAATAGCATAGCTCCGAAACTTCTCATGGCTTATGCTGGTAACATATTTCGACTGGTGGGGACAGCACCAGGGAGTGAAATCATGGGCTCTGGTGCTTCTCCTGTTTCCAAGCCCCTGATTCCACACCCACATCCCCCCCCACCCCCCGGCCACAACCCCTAGTTTAACCCTCCCGCTCAAACATGCATTACATTTTTTCTCCTTTCAAGGTTCACCAACTAATTCACGAAGCGATCACAGAAAGGTCCTTCATTACATATGCATGCAGTAGGCAGAGTGACTGTAGTAATGGTGAAACTGGAGGCACAATGTTAATCAAAAGTATTAAAGGATATGGGACAAAGGCAAGTACATGGCGCAAGGTTGCAGATCAGCCATGATCTTAGCGAATGGCAAAACAGGCTTGAGGGGGGGTTAATTGTTGGCATCTGGTTACAAATATCACCCGATATATATGCAGCATGGGTCATTAATGTTAAGAGCAGCAACAATATAATGAAGTGTTAGTTTGTGTAAGCCCTATAGGTACGATTATTAAACAAACCAGAAAGTACAAATTGTTCTTTAACAGCATTGTACATGATTGTTAATTTGACAGGGAAATGCCCCATTAGTTATTTATAACACTGTACAGACAGTAACATTGATTTCAGTGACTGCCTCAGCCCTCATTAACATTACAGCATATGGACATAGTGACAGTAAGTTCATATTTGGGGGGAAGATTCATTATTTTCAACCTAGATAAACTGCATAAGATCTTTTCCTTTCTGTAGAAGAAGTAGAAGGTTTTTTTCCTGCCTGGGTGCATGATATTTTTCAATATAATTATTTCATACAAGGGATGTAACTGGATTCTATTTTATCAGCAATCTTACAGGGTTGAAAGATCAAATGATTCCTGAGCAACAAAGTGGAACGATGGAACAGCATTCGTCTTTACTGTCAGTGAGAAGCGTTGGAGCCCTCAGCTGCCTCTGTGCAACAGGACTTTTAAGAGGCCAGAGGACAAAGACTGAATGGTTCACAATTGTATTTGTGTTTTCTTGACCAGCAAGTCTAAAGATTCTGCTGTTTGCTGTTTCTCATGACAATATATTTTCAAAATCTAGTGTGCAACACAACTTTATCACGATATTTCAAAACATCAAGAAACTCAATAAAAGCACCAAGATAGAATGGGATAATAGGTAAATAGACAAAAGGACAATATTGAAGTCAATGGAAAAGACTCTTGAGAATCATGTGCAGTGTAAAACAGGTTACTGATTTATTATGTCCCATTACGCACTCCTGTCCTGGCAATCTGACCCCACAAAGCCCACTCACAGTAAACTTCCATTAGCAACAAAATAAACAGAACTCTAGCCATGATTCCACCCTCTGTGGATGAAAAAGACTGTCTTCCCAGCTCATCTCATCCATCCAGAATGATATACAAGCATACTTATTAGGAGCAGGAGTCGGCCATTTGGTCCCTCAAGCCTGCTCTGCCATTTGATAGCATTGTCTACATTATACCAGTGACTACAACTCAAAAGCACTGAATTGGCTGGAAAGTAATTTGGAACATATTGAAAGGTGCTGGACAAATATAGGTTTTGTCTTTCCTTCATTACATATGCATGCAGTAGGTTGAGTGACTGTGGTAATGGTGAAACTGGAGGCACAATGTTAATCAAAAGTATTAAAGGATATGGGACAAAGGCAAGTACATGGCGCAAGGTTGCAGATCAGCCATGATCTTAGTGAATGGCAAAACAGGCTTGAGGGGGATTAATGGCCTCCTCCTGTCCCTATGTCTCTGTCTGGTTCTTCACTGTCCCTTTATTTAGCCATCCAGTTAGTAATTAACTCTCTATGGTTCTTTGCTGTTGCTCAACAAAATCCAATTAGCTTACTAGAGTTACTTCAGTGAAGGGAGCCTGTTGCTCCTACCTGATGTTGCCTATATATGATTTCAGTCCCACACTAAGTGGTTCACTGTTAATATGCTTAGGGCAACAAGCATCAGTAATATTGTCCACACCCAAAGAAGTACATTTTTTTTTTACACTTGCAATATGGCGTCTCAAAGAGAAAAGCAAAAAACTGCGGAAACTGGAAATCTAGAACAAAAACAAAAATACCTGGAAAAACCCAGCAGGTCTGACAGCATCTGCGGAGAGGGACACAGTTAACGTTTCGAGTCCGAGTGACTCGTCGTCAGAGCTAAGGAAAAATAGAAAAGAGGTGAAATATAAGCTGGTTAAAGGGGGTGGGGGTGGTGGGACAGGTAGGGCTGGATAGAGGGCCAGTGATAGGTGGAGATAACCAAAAGATGACATAGATGAAAGGACGAAGAGTTGTCGTATTCTTATTAAATGCCTTGCTTAGCTTAACTTGATTCAGCAGTAGCACTGCCTGGAAGTGTGGTGGAGGCAGATTCAATCGTGGCATTCAAGAGGACAATAGATGATCGTTTGAATAGAAACAATGTGCAGGGGTACGGGGAAAAAGCAGGAGGATGGCACTAAGCCATGATGCTCATTTGGAGGGCCGGTACAGGCACGATTGTTGTGCAGCACAACAATCCTGTCATTCTGTGATTCTGAGTCACAATGGTATTGCTGCTCCAGTGAAAGCTAGTTACATAAGCCTTTGTACAGAACTTGCACTTGGTGTTGCGTGATCTGGCAAAACCCCACGGAGACTGAGAAACAATGAAAGAAGAAGTAACAACAGCTTACGGTCGATCTGAAAGAATTTCAGTCACTATGAGCCTTTGCCAACTCCAGAAATGAGTCATTTTCTGCTGTAAAATGAATGGTTTGAGAAGTTCAATCACGTTTTAAGACTGAACATTCATATGTGGCCTTTGCCGTGGGCCAAAGGTGTTTCTCACTGTCTGTTTCATTGTTCACCGTTTACTAGAGCAGCTGGTAATCATATTTAGGCCCTGGCAGGTCTGATTTGCAGAGTCTACGTATATGGTAGTGATGGGCTCCATATCTGATAATGGACTGGGTTGTAGTTCCCATGACCAATGACATTTGGGCCAATCTAGCCAATCACCATGAATTAAGATATGAACATATGAACATATGAATTGGGAGCAGGAGCAGGACAACAACTTTGCCTAGAAAAGAATTGCTGGTGTAACTTGGCAAAGCCCTCTGCCATTATCTAGGACCTTGAATGTGGCCAGTGCTTATCAGAATGCCAAGGGCTGTGGTCCAGCCACCTTTTGGAGACGGCTGTTAAAGTGATTGCGCAAGTAGGACACTGCCTTAAACAGGGCAAATTAGGCCTGGACTCACCTCTGCAATCCTGACCAAAGTTTGGTAGCAGCAAATCAAGGAACAGGTTAGATGTTTAAGACTCTCACTGCCTCATGGTCTGACCACATTTCCCATCCCCATTGGGTGGCCAACTCTGCTTAGATGTATTCCTGCAGGTTTAGTCATGTGACGGTAAACTGCTGTGCCCCGCACTCCTGTTATTGGTCACCACATGGGCTACAGCTGTTCAGGAAGGCAGCTCACCACGATGTTCTCAAGGGCAATTAGGGATGGGCAATAAATGGTGGCCTAGCCAGTGATGCTCACATCCCACAACCTGACATGTCCATCCCCACAGCGTATCACCTTGCCAGTGACAGGGACAAAGGAAAGCAAGCATACTCTCCATTAGCCGATGGATTGTTCTTGGCTGGCAATCAGTCTTTTCCCCAACTACAATATCTACATAACTAATTGTCAGAAGCCATAGAGTCATTAGGGTCATTACGACACAGAAGGAGCCATTCAGCCCATCATGTCTGTGCCAAAAGTGTTCAAGAAGTGAAAACAGTACACATGTTTCTGAGCCGCCCATTGATCTTCCACATAGGTTTTACTCGCAGCAGCTTCCTGGAGCTTAACCCTTCATTCATGGGAAATCCAGTTGATCCTGGAGGTTCGGAAACCCTGCTCCCCTGCCAACCCCTGATACGGCTGCTGCTAGCCTCTCCATCCCTGCCTGCTGCACCCAAGAATGGGGAGGGGTGTGGGGAGGGCAAGTCAGAACCCCCAACTCCACCATGCACTACTGTAGGTAGTTTTTACCTAAATCCTCAGGAGTATTGAGGCCTTCACATTGTCGAGTGGAATATACAGAAATAAAACGTTTCAAATTCCAATTACCATGTTCTTCACTTGTCTTTCTATCTGTTTGTGAGAGTCGAGAAATGCATTCTTGGTGTCCCTTTTTTATTCATTCTCAGGACGTGGGCTTTGCTGGCTGGGCCAGAATTTATTGCCCATCCCTAGTTGTCCTTGAAAAGGTGGTGGTGAGCTGCCTTCTTGAGCTACTGCAGTCCATGTGGTTTAGGTACACCCACAGGGCTGATAGGAAGTGAGTTCCAGGATTTTGACCCAGCGACAGTGAAGGAACGACGATTTATTCCCAAGTCAGGATGGTGAGTGACTTGGAGGGGAACTTCCAGGTGGTGTTCCCATCTATCTGCTGCCATTGTCCTTCTAGATGGTAGTGGTCATGGGTTTGGAAGGTGCTGCCTAAGGATCCTGCAGAGCATCTTGTAGATGGTACACACTGCTGCTATTGTGTGTTGATGGTGGAGGGAGTGAATGTTTGTGGAAGTGGCACCAATCAAGCAGGCTGCTTTGCCCTGGACAGTGTCAAGTTTCTTGAGTGTTGTGGGAGCTGCACCCATCCAGGCAAGTGGAGAGTATCCTATCACATTCCTGACTTGTGCCTTGTAGATGGTAGACAGGCTTTGAGGAGTCAGGAGGTGAGTTACTTACAGCAGGATTCCTAGCCTCTGACCTGCTCTTGTAGATGCAGTATTTATATGCTAGTCCAGTTCAGTTTCTGGTCAATGGTAACCCCCAGGATGTTGATATTGGGGGATTCAATGATGGTAATGCCATTGAACGCCATTGGGCAATGGTTAGATTCTTTCTTGTTGGAGATGGTCATTGCCTGACATTTGTGTGGCGCAAATGTTACTTGCCACTTGTCAGTCCAAGCCTCGATATTGTCCAGGTCTTGCTACATTTGGACTGCTTAAGTATCTGAGGAGTCACGAATGGTGCTGCACATTGTGCAATTATCAGCGAACATCCCCTCATCCAACTTTATGATGGAAGGAAGGTCATTGATGAAGCAGCTGAAGATGGCTGGGCCCAGGACACTATCCTGAGGAACTCCTGCAGTGATGTCCTGGAGCTGAAATGATTGACTTCCAACAAATACAACAATCTTCCTTTGTGCTAGGTATGACTCCAACCAGCGGAGAGTTTTCCTGTTTAGCGCCTTGCTCAGATCGTGGACATCCGAGGAGAAGAAGATGCTGGAACCTTACAGCTACCGGACCCTGGAGGAACACGTGCATCGCTTGTTGGGTGGATCGTCATGGACATGGCTCCGCCCATCAAGCAGCTGTCAGAAGGTGGGCAGTCTCTGTTGATGCTTCAGATCGGCTTCAGAACATCATGGTCTTGGTCATGGGCTGCTACTGATTATCGGTGAAGGTAGGGAGATGGAGGTCCAGCTGTTAATGGGAGATGAAGGTGTACCTGCTGGGTTGGGTGGGGGGGGGGGGGGTGGTGTTGATGGGGGGGGGGGCACGGGGGGTGGTGGGGGAGGTAGAGGGGGCTGGCATGGATGTGGGATTGGAATGTCTAGGTGTGATTGGGAGAGTCTGTGGGAAGGAGTGATTTTGGCGAGGGGAAGGTGTCTGTGGTGGGAGGGGGGGAGGAGGGAGTAAGGGTAGAGGAGGTTGGGTGTAAGGGTGGAGGAAGGTGGAAGGGGGGTATGTCCAGGTAAATATGCAAGGGAGGGGCTTGTGAAGTCAATGGCTGCCTCCTGAGGAGCGAACTGAGGGTGGGCATGATAGGAGGGAATGATGAGTGTGAGATGCGGCAGAGAGAGTTGTAGGATGGGAGGGTGAGGGTTTGTCAGTAATGGTAGAAGGGACAGCGAGGGTGCTTCATGGGGACTAGAAGACAGACACGGACCATGGGGATGGGAAGGATCAGGTTGAGGAAGTTAATGTGGATAAGGGGGAGATTCTCAGGAAGGTAGGGAATGTGCACATTCACCTGGACACCCTGGAACAATAAGGATTCTGATTGGTAGGTGAGGGAGGGGAGGTGGAAGGTGATGCCAGGGGTGTCAACAGTGATGGGACAAAGGACATGGGTGACTGGGGGAGAGGAAAGGATAGAGGGGCTGATGAGATACTTGACCACGACCGTGGCTTTCAACATCAAAAGTGAGCGGAGCCTCATGTTGGATGGGCACAGGTGCTGCATTGGAGTGAGCTCAGTGGATGGACGGAGATGCAGGTCAGCTCAGATGGACAAGTGAAAGAAAACGCCAGCAGCCAGCATTGAAAATGCTCAGGAAAGTGAGATTAGTGTGATGGATGAAGGCTCTGCGTGCCACACGCATACTTCTGATCCACAATCACTCGTGGCTTGGCTGCAAGCAGCTGAACTGCTGGGATGAGGTGGGGGGAGGGGGAGGCAGGGTGGATGCAGTGGGAGGATTCATGAAGCCTTTCAATAAAGCTGACAGCCAACATTACCCATTATTCAGTAAAAGTGAATATATTTTCATATTATAAAGTCACAAAATGTGCTCACTGGTGTGACCGCTTGTGATCAGAGGTCCTTAACTTTTGTAGGCCCGCCACTTCTTCTAGGTGCTGCCCTGACATCCTCAGTGGGGTGGAGACAGCCGGTGTAATGTTTGGCCCTGTTGCCTCTCATGAATTTAGCCTGGGTCCACTGGAGAAATGAGGGCACTTGAAGGCTCCGGCTTGCTTTGGCTGTCCTCCTGTGGGCCAGCTGCTCCCTCTGCAGTGAAAGGGAATGAAGTTGAGGTGGTCACAGGCAAAGGGGACCCAGAGGGGGTGGACAGCATCTGAGGTTCCTGAGTGGATGACCCGGGGATGTCCAGCGGCTGTTCCTCCTCCCTTCAGGTGCCCGAGGGCCCCAGCCTGACTCCCTGAGGGGAAGGAGCACCTTGAGGGACGTTGAGGTGCCTTGTTTCCCTCTTGGGTTGCCACTGCAGGAACTCACCCGTGGCTACAGGGATGGAGCGCTGGTCTGCATGCATCTCCACGCTTTGCTGGACCAGAGTCTCTATGGCGTCTGCCAGCCTTCCCATGGAGACCTCCATATGCATACACGTGGGCACTACTTCATCAGAGAGCAGGCGGACGCACTCCTCCGACTTGCGTGCCACTCTGTTGAGGGCTTCTAACAGCTCTGCTTGATGTTTTCCCGCCTTCTGCTGACTCTCCACGATGAGTTGGAAGGCCGAATCCAGAGGCTCGTCATCTGACTCAGACCTCACAGATACCTGTTACACAGCAGTCCTCCGAGTGTCGGGGGGCACAGCTGAACCTGCCTCCTCCTGCAGCGCTCCCACATCCATGTGGTGACCACCAGATTGTGAACCCAAACCTGCTCTAGATCTAGGTCCCACGAGGTGTGTGTCTCTGCGCCAATGGAGGGTGTGGGTAAGCGCTGAGACGGATCTTCCAGGCTGCTTATTTCCACCTCTTGGCTGGAGGTGAGGACCTGGATGGGAGTGGGAGACTGGCTGGCTGAAGGCTTCTGTTGCTTTGGCAGAGCTCCCTGTGAACCAAAGTAGAGATAATCGGTGCATGGCACCAGAGTCAAAAACGGGGGAGAGAGAGCACTCACAGTTGCATTGAGAGGGATGATGTGGTGCAGGATCCTCAGGTGGGTTCTTGCGGCCAGAGCAGGGGTAGACGACATCGCGTCGGCCTTCCATTGCATCCAGCAGGTGCCCCAGAGAATTTGGGAGCTGCTGTCTTCTTTGCTTCAGGGCCCATCTGTTACCTGGAGCAGTCCTGGTCTGTAGGCATGAAGTAGGTTGCACTCTGGTGCGTTTTAAATATGGATCTCAGAGCGAGGCAGCACTGAGGTCACGGCATTGCGAGAAAATCTGAACCGACCCACCAGCGACCCAGAGTGTTTCCCGTGCATGCATTATCGGTGAGGCGGGACACGCAGGGAAGGGGACAATACAACCCAAAAACCCACCATTGTGGCTGGCGGATAAAACATCTTCTTTCACGCCTGCTACTGCACTTAGTGCAAACCTGGGATAATTCTTCCCATGTGTTCTAATGTACCTTCAGCTACTTCCCATTTCCCTTCTCTATATGGTCTCAGCTTTGACCTCCACTTCCAGAAACTCCATCTTTATTCCTAGTGATTATTTTCATTCTTTCATGGGACGTGTGTGTCGCTGGCTGGGCCAGCATTTTTATTGCCCATCCCTAATTGCCCTTGAGAAGGTGGAGGTGAGCCGCCTTCTTGAACTGCTACAGACCATGAGGTGTAGGTACACCCACAGTGCTGTTTGGGAGGGAGTTCCATACCAGTTCTCCGTTCCCCTATATTGCAACAGTTCCATTAGCACATGTGTGTTATTTGGCTCCTCATTGTGTTGTTCTAAGAAGCTGCATGCATTCATGACATTCCACACATGCCACTCACTCTCCCATTGATATATTGCGTGCCAGAATAAAAACAAAAGCACTGTGGGATATTTCTTCAACACCAACCCCAATAACCTGCCCCTGTTTCCCAAGTAATTTAGTTCCAAACAGCCAAGAATGGAAGCACTCTATTACAGATGGTTCCTTATGTCTGGCCTCTTCCACCTTAACTTGCACAGGGTCACAAGTGCACAGCATCTGTTGCCTACATCTCCAGCTTGGAAGGTCACAGAGGGGCAGTGGTACTTGGAAGCTCTATGCAGGAACACATCTAAAGAAAGAATTAAAGAATTACTTCTTATAGTGCCTTTCACAACTTTAAAAGTTACTCATGTGGCTTACAGACAATGGGGTACTTTTCAAATGTTGACATTGCTGGAATATAGGAAGCTTCCTTAACAGCAATGCCCATCCCTAATTGGACTTGCTCTGGGAACATTTAAGAGTCAACCACGTTGCTGTGGGCCTGGAGTCACCTGTAGACCAGGCAAGGATGGATGACACATTTCCTTTCCTAAAAGAGGAGAAAGGCTATTAATGAACCAAGATGGATTTTACAACAATCATTTTGTAGTTATCAGCAGACTATTTATGTCAGGTTTTTGTTGGATTCAAATTTCAGCAGTGGTGGGATTTGAACCCAGGTCCCCAGGGGATTACACTAGGTTGCTAGAATACCACTCTGCCACCACCACCTCCCCTACCTTGCAAAGGCTTACATTTTCCCAGGTGCATGGATTTTCCACTTATTTGTATTCCTTTTTGACAATATGGAGTCTCAAATAAATCAATAGTTATTACACACAAAATCCAATAACCATGTTATTTTTTATTTTTATTTTCTGCTATTTTGAAGCTTTTTTCCCCAGCTTCTTTTAGAATTCCTCATGACCAACTGCATGATTAATAATATATTACATTAAAAGCCTTGCCCTGCATAAACTTCTTGAGATTGATAGATCTTTGCTCAGTAAAGATATCGAGGGATATGCAGCTAAGCTGGGGCAATGCTATTGAATAATGGAGCTAGCGTGAGACGCTGACATAAAAAGCAGAAAATGCTGGAAATGCTCAGCAGGTCAGGCAGCATCTGTGGAGAGAGAAACAGAGTTAACGTCTCATGTCAATGATCCTTCATCGGGATCGTTATGACCTTCTCTTGTCCCTAGGTTCCTCTAAGTGCCGTGCTTCTCAATCACACAGTCGTTTCATTTATTATAATCATCCCCAAGTTTTGTCTGCTTACTTCTGGCTAGCTTTATCTGCAATGGTCAATTCCCTTCACTGCCTTGCTTTTTCTCCAGACCCACACCAGACCAGAAAAAGTCACCTATAAAGAAATGAACAGTCCCAAGGTATCTCTAAATATTCTGCTTCAGTTACCTTCTTGAACCACCAGCACCACCATCTTCATCATGAGCAGGGCAAGGAGGCAGGTCCCAAATCCACCCCAGTCAGAACAGGGATTAAACCCCATGCTGTCAATACCCCCATCTGATATACAGTGGCAGCACAGCCCAACTGACCCACCCCCCCCCCCAAGGTATCAGAGTTGCAATGGTAACATTTATATCCATGTTGCAGCCTGGAACTATGGACAGTGATGGTTGAGGTTCCAATCTCTTTCCATCGCTTGGTTGGCCAGGAATCTCCCCTGCTCTTACCACCTGCTATTAGTGTCTGAAGGATTTACAAGTTGGTACGCAACCTGCTTGGCCACATTATGAATGCACATTCCTTGGCCATCAAATCCTGGAGTGGGTCTTGAATCCAGAGCTTCTGATTCAGAAGCAGGCACATCACCCACTGCACCAAAAGCCCTCCATCTCTAAATATAAGAAAGCTACAATATTTAAGCAAGGAATCTTATAATACGGTTTATTTGTGCGTTCCACATTCCACACTTGCTTCTTTCTTGCAGATACTAACCGATTGCAAAATGCTATCTGAGTGAAATTGGTGTCAGGGAGGTGCAAAACTGGACTATACAGAATCAGCAACCCATTTTATACCCCACCCGATTTTTTTCCATCAAAATCATTGAGAACTGAAAAGTTACTTTGAAGAGAGGAGGGAAGCCAAAATGAGAAAAGGGAGTTTCCACCTGACTTTGAGGCCAGAATTCTCCGGCCCTGTTGACATTGGGCGTCATGGCGGGCGGAGGGGAGTGGCAGGCGGAGGGGAGTGGCGGGCGGAGGGGAGTGGCGGGCGGAGGGGAGTGGCAGGCGCAGGGGAGTGGCAGGCGGAGGGGAGTGGCAGGTGGAGGGGAGTGGCGGGCGGTGGGGGGGTGGGGGGGAGGTGTGGGCGTGGAGGTGGAAGTGACAATAATGGTGAGAAGGCCAAAAATCGGTTCCACGTCATTGTGAAACCAGTTTGCGATTGTCTAATCCAGGAATCAATGGTGGGCTGCGTTTCGCACACTGCACGTCGGGAATCTAATTTCAATAATTTAGCATCTCATTATAAGCCCTGCTCGCCGGAATCATCCCCCACCACTCCCCCCCTACCCACGCTGGATCACCTGGTCACATCGTCATGATTGCACACCAATGTTTTCACAACTGTACATAAGTAACACCCACCTGGCGAGCTACGCTTCGCTCAGGACTTCGAGGTTTGTTTGCAGCGCTTGCGGTCATCAGTGCCAGACTTCACAGGCAGCACCACATCACTTTTAGGGGGGCTCACGGGCAGGTCTCTACATTTCAGACCAACAGTAAGGCGGGGGTACCTTTTCAACAACTACAGGGCCAGGGCTTGCTTGTGGAAGGCGGAGATGTGGCCTCAGGCAAGGGAAATGGCTGTAGAGCAAGGGCTGTACTGGGGAAGGAGGGTAACCCAGGGTTTGTGTGAGGGCACATGTTGACCTGTGCAAGTGGCCTCAAGATGGTTTCGGCTGAGGAGGGCAGTCTCCAGAGGAGATGAGGCCAGATGGAGGTGTGAGGGTGTGTGTGAGAGAGTGAGTGGTGATGTCCCTTGAGCTGGCAGTGAGTGAGATGCCAGTGAATGTGTGATGGGCTTGCAAGTGTATGAGTTTAGAGCGATCAGATGGTTGTCTTACCCTGGCGTCCAGGATGAGATCCATTCATCTATTTTCTGCACTGAACGACCAACCTCTTGTGTGCAGCATTGGCACTGACCGTCTCTGCCAGGGCCTCGCGAGCAGGAGTGGTGAGACTGCTGGATCTCCTGCTGCCAGGACAGAGGCAGGGGATATTGCAGCGGGCCTCCACACTATCCAGAAGGCACTCCAGGAATGCTTCACTGAATCGGGGGGGCTGAATTCTTCTTGGCTTTTGGGGCCATGTCTTCACCGGAGCAGTCCTGGTCAGTGACCATTGAGAAGCATGCGCACGGATGCAGTTTAAGCGTGGAAAACCGCATTGATTCCCTCCCGCTACCGCACTGTGTGCAAATCTGGGATGATACTGCGCTCGCCAAACATTAGTTTCCCTGACCTGATTCATAAGTTTGAATCCATGATTTTTTCTGCATCCTCCGCCCACCCACCCACTCTACCTCCACCCACCCACTCTACCTCCACCCACCCACTCTACCTCCACCCCAAAAAGAACACGCTACACCACATGGCCTGCAGGGGTTCAAGAAGGCGTCTCACCAGCACCTTCTCAAGGCCAATTAGGGCCATGATGTTCCGGGGTCTGGCTATGGTAGGACCCGCTGCGGATGATGTAGTGGCCCAGCCGCAAGCCTTTCGGTGGGACCGGACAATCCCTGCGGCGGGCTGGAAAATCCCACCTTGGGAGTGGGTAATAAATGCTGGCCTAGTCAGCGATGCCCACACACTGTGTAAAAAACAAAAATAAATGCTTCAGGCTGCTCCCAGTGACCATTTGGACACTTTTGTACTTCGAGCTACACCTTGGGCATTGAATTCATTTGAGTTCATCCGACAATTGACAAGTTACTGAAAATTAATTCAAATCATTCTGGCATGATTAACCTATAAATTGAACTTCTTTCAAAGGGTATAGTTGTGAGATGGAAGTCCTTTTAGCAACATGTTGGAATTGATGAACAATAAGGCAATGATAATGTTTTGGGCTTGTAGCTAAATTTTTAGATCTAATTTTGTTAAGAGTCACAGAGTTGCATTAGCTCATAAGCCACAGATTGATATTTTTGTTTTCTGTCTGAGGAGAGAAATATAGATGGATTGAACTGGTGGTAATGCACACACTGTCCCATTTGGCCCATTATGCAGGAGGTTGTGAACTTTGAGTAGTTTCACCATTCGAGCAGCTAAAAATGTTCAATAATTTTTGACAACTAATGCACCATCTAGCTTGAGTGCTCATTAGCTGAGTGCTGGCCATGCTAGGAATGAAACATTTTTGTACAGAGAATGACAGATCAGAAAATCAGTGACGAGCTGCAACACGGGGGAGGAGTGTGTTTTGACCTGCTGAGTTTGCACCAGTTCTCTGCAAGTGCCATTTAGCTACTCCCACTCCCCTGCAATAACCCTGCAATTTTTTTTTCCCTCCGGGCACTGATTTTCTTCCATTTTGAAAGCCACGATTGAATCTACCTCAACCACACTTTCAGGCTGTGCATTCTAGATTGTAACTGGAAAAACTCAGCAGGTCTGGCAGCATCGGTGGAGAAGAATAAAGTTGACATTTCAAGTCCTCATGATCCTTCAACAGAACTGAGTAAAATTAGGAGAGGGGTGAAATATAAGTTGGTTTAAGGTGGAGGGTGTGGGCGGAGAGAAGTGGGGGGGTGATGTGGTTGCAGGGACAAGCAAGCAGTGATAGGAACAGATAATCAAAAGATATCAAAGACAAAAGAACAAAGAGGTGTTGAAGGTGGTGATATTATCTAAGAGAACGTGCTAATTAAGAATGGATGGCAGGACACACAAGGTACAGCTCTAGTGGGGGTGGGGTGAAATAAGACTAACAGAGCATAAAAGGTATAGATTTAAAAATAATGGAAATAGGTGGGAAAAGAAAAATCTATATAAATTATTGGAAAAAACAAAAGGAAGGGGAAAGAAACGGAAAGGGGGTGGGGATGGAGGAGGGAGTTCAGGATCTAAAGTTGTTGAATTTCAATATTCAGTCTGGAAGGCTATAAAATGCCTAGTCGGAAGATGAGGTGCTGTTCCTCCAGTTTGTGTTGAGCTTCACTGGAACAATGCAGAAAGCCAAGGATAGACATGTGGGCAAAAGAGCAGGGTGGAGTGTTAAAATGACAAGTTTGTGGCAAATCACCCAGTTTGGGTGACCACTTTGCAGAACACCTGCGGTCTGTCCGCAAGAATGACCCAAACCTCCCTGTCGCTTACCATTTTAACACTCCACCCTGCTCTCTTGCCCACATGTCTGTCCTTGGCTTGCTGCAATGTTCCAGTGAAGCTCAATGCAAACTGGAGGAACAGTACCTCATCTTCCGACTAGGCACTTTACAGCCTTCCGGACTGAATATTGAATTCAACAAGTTTAGATCTTGAACTCCCTCCTCCATCCCCTCCCTCTTTCCGTTTCTTCCCCCTTCATTTTGTTTTTTTTCAATAATTTATATAGATTTTTATTTCCCACCTATTTCCATTATTTTTAAATCTATACCTTTTATGCCCTGTTAGTCTTATTTCACCCCACCCCCATTAGAGCTGTACCTTGTGTGTCCTGCCATCCATTCTTAATTAGCACGTTCTCTTAGATAATATCACCACCATCAACACCTCTTTGTTCTCTTGTCTTTGACATTTTTTGATTATCTGCTCATATCACTGCTTGCTTGTCCCTACAACCACCCCCCCCCCCACCACTTCTGTCCCCCCACCTCCCACCCCCCACCTTAAACCAACCTATATTTCACCCCTCTCCTAATTTTACTCAGTTCTGTTGAAGGGTCATGAGGACTCGAAACGTCAACTCTTTTCTTCTCCGCCGATGCTGCCAGACCTGCTGAGTTTTTCCAGGTAATTCTTTTCTCAACCTTCTCTTCTTAAGAAGGACAACCTTAATTTCTCCATGCAACTGAAGTGTCTCATGCTGAAACCATTCTAGTAAAACTTTTCTGCAACATATCTAAAGCTCTTCGCATCCTTCCTAAGGTGCGGTGCCCAGAATTGGACACAATACTCCAGTTGAGGCTGAACCAGTGTTTGGAAAGGTTCAACATTATCTCTTTGCTTTTGTAGAATTAAGTTCAAGAAATAAAGATTACATTAAAAAACATTCACAGAATGAGAATCATCTCTCTGGATTAAGATCTATTGTTGCTGGTACTTACCTACAGATTCAGATTTCTGCTTTTAAGGGTGTTCTGGCTGTTCCTGCAAAATAAATATTTTTAAATAACCTTTTCTTGTGAGTGGCTACACACTTAAATGTCTCAATACTTGAATTAAAATAAGTTATATCAAAATATCAGTAGTGCAAGGGGCAATATTTGAATACTTAGGGTGCATTTAGACTGCATGTTCAGCAATGACATGAAGCAGATTCTATGTATCATGGACTATATACTTAACCCTGAACTGATGCCAAAGTAAAGCATCCGTCTTTTGCAATTGCCCCTGTTCTGCCCACTTTTCCTGCAGGTCAT